>NC_090932.1:1111420711-1112049620 GCF_040938575.1 Ambystoma mexicanum
GTCCCCCATGCTCCCGGGCTTGGGGAACCTGCTGACGAACCTCCGGCACTTGGTGTTCTTCGCCGTCGCCAACAGATCGATCTGGGGACTACCCCATTTGAAGAACGGGTTGTCCACTTGATCCTGTCAAAGTTTCCACTTGTGGCAGGGACGCAGCTCCATGCTGAGAGAGTCGGCGACGGTGTTCTTTACTCCTGCCAGGTGGAACGGAATGAGGAACATCCCCTGGGAGACCTCTGGGGATCTGGTGCCCCCGTTTCCGGATGTAAAACATTGTGGTGGTATTGTCCGTGAAGACCCTCACCACCTTGCCCTTGAGGGACTGCAGAAACCACCTGAGGGCCCAAAACACAGCCCGTAGTTCCAGTACGCTGATATGTAGCGTCTTATCTTCTGTCCGCCACAGGCCTCTGGCATGAAGACGTACGATGTGGACTCCCCATTCTTTTCAGAATTGTCCGTCGTAATGTCTCCAGGTACAGGGGGCTCTGAAAATCCGTCCCACCGGCGATGTTGGAGCATGCGCCCCACCACCTTATCGCTCGACGAAACTCCTCGTCAAGCGCAATCCTGTCCTGGAAGCTTCCGGACACCTGGACCCAACGGGTGTCGAGGAACTCCTGGAGCGGACGCATCTGCAGTCTGCAGAGCCGAATCAGGTATATGCATAACAACATCATGCCGAGCAGCGACTTGATGATTCCGCAATGTGGCGATCTTCAGTGACAACAGCCGTTGCACATTGCCCAAGATGGCCGATGCCCTCTCCTTAGAGCCTAGATCCCAGGAACAGAGCGTCCTGCAATGGAGTCAAGCAGGACTTTGCATAATTCACTGAGAACCCCAGGTTCGTCAGCAGCCGGCGGTCCTTGCCGTGTGATCGACGGCAATATCAGTTGAGCCAGTCGTCCAGGTAAGTGTACACATGAATCCCCTGTAGTCGCAGATGGGTCGCCACCGGAGCCAGGCACTCGGGGAAGACTGTGGGCACCGACTTCAGTCCAACGGGAAGAGCCTTGAACTGGTAACGCTTCCCCTGGACGACGAAGCACAGGAACTTGCTATGCTTTACGTGTATGGGGATGCGGAAGTACCCAACCTCTATATCCGACGCCGACAGAAAGTCTCCCTGCTCCAGCTGGCCGAGCAGATGCTGCAGCGTGACCATACTGAAGTTCTGGGACTTTATGTACTTGTTGAGTCGTCGTAGGTCAAGAATGGGCCTCGAGCCCCCGGTCATGAGTACCACCGGGGTGCAAGCCCGACGTCTTAGCCAGTTCAATCTTGCTTGGAGGTTAAGGCGCCGCCCTGTGGTCCATGGCGACGATGGCCACCCCTGAAAGGACCCCTGTTGGCTTCCTGGGCCGTGGAATGGGAGGGCTGGCGGTAAGAGGAAGAGCCTCCACCAAATCCCTTTGGAGACCTGCCAGAATTCCCTCCTGAAGAAAGAAAGAACAGCCCTCGTTGTTGCAGAGTGCCGAGGGCATGGGCCGTCTCTGTGTCCATCTTGAAGGCCTGGAGGGATTCGATCAAGGGCCTTCCCGAACAGGTTGTCTCGTCGACATCTGGACCTCCTGTCTAAAGTTGGTGGCCTTGTGCCAGCCACGACGGCACAGGCAAACTTAGTTTCCCATCTGGCGGAACCCAGTGTCTACGATGTCCAAGGCCACTGTGATGGCGTGGTCCAACGCCACCTCGCCTTCCTGGAGGATGTCCAATGCCTCGACCCGCTTGTCATCGGGGAAAAACTCCAGGAGCAGAGCCATCTTGTAACAAATTTCTAGGTCATATCTGGCCACGATCGCCAAGGTGTTGGCAGCCTTGACCATTGTTGCCACTGAGTAGATGTCCTTTCTACCCATGGAATCCAACTTCTTCCCCTAGCTGTCTCGAGGTGCGGATGAAGAAGACGCCGAGCTGGATGATTTCTTCCTGGCGGTAGCCGAGACCACTGAGTCCGGATACGGCTGAGATGGCAGGCACTTGGGTGCAGAGTCTGGCACTCTATATATATATATATCTATATCACTGCCCCCACCTTTCTTCGGGTCCAGTGGGGTCGGTCTCTGGCTGAGGTCCGGCATCCTCTTCTCCGGAGTCTTCCCAACCGGCTTGATGGAAGCCTCCCTCCTGGGAGGATGAGACACTGGCCGTCGTCGGGGTACCCAGGCCCGGGTCAGCCCCTATGGCCTTCGAAAGTGACACCACCACCAACTCGATGGAGGAGGATGACTTGGCCTGATGCACCTGAGTCTTCATGGGAAGGCCGCCTCCAATCTGAGGATCCTACACGCGTGAGGGATCTTGGGTACAGTGGACGTCACACTAGGGATAGTATTACTGGCACGCCTGTGTCGACGCCCATTTTCGACTTTCGAAAAACAAACTGTAATACTCCGCAGCTTCCACTAGATGTCGGCCTATGCACAGCATGTGATCTAAGCAGATTCCACAAGCCTCAGAAATATATATATCTATATCACTGCCCCCACCTTTCTTCGGGTCCAGTGGGGTCGGTCTCTGGCTGAGGTCCGGCATCCTCTTCTCCGGAGTCTTCCCAACCGGCTTGATGGAAGCCTCCCTCCTGGGAGGATGAGACACTGGCCGTCGTCGGGGTACCCAGGCCCGGGTCAGCCCCTATGGCCTTCGAAAGTGACACCACCACCAACTCGATGGAGGAGGATGACTTGGCCTGATGCACCTGAGTCTTCATGGGAAGGCCGCCTCCCTTGTCTTGCTTGGCCTTCTCCTTCAAGGCCAGGTCAGACACCTTGTCCTGCTTGGCCCTCTCCTTCGGGGCCAGGTTGGACACCTTGTCCTGCTTGGCCTTCTCTTTCGCGGGTAGGTCGGACACCATACCCTGCCTGGCCTTAGCCTTCCCTGGCGTCTCCTGCAGCTTCCCCGGGGTAGCTGACTTCCTCTTGGACGAAGAGCTAGAGCGGTAGCTGGAGACCCATGGAGAAGGAGATGATGAACGTGCCATGACCATTGCGGGACCTGCAGCAGCGGCGACCACGATGGAAGCAGACTCACAGTGCTTGGCCTTGTGTTGGGCCCCCACGGGTGGGGCGCCCTCAAAGGACTTAGAAGCCCGCTCAGGTTGGCTGGATCCGGAAGGGGCATACCCCTGGGAACCACCCGGGGTAGATGCCCTGGCCTTCGGCCACATCTCCAACCGTTGGTGTTGATCCTTCATTGTGCGCTTAGTGAAGCCATGGCAAATCACACAATAATCTTTATGCGTCGGGTGGAGACAATACAGGCACTGGGAATGCTTGTCTTCCATGAACACATTCCGCAAACAGCAGCTGAAGCAAAGCTTGGAGAGGGAAGCGCCGTCCTTCTTCTCATCCGATATGATCACGCGGTGTAGGCCTGAATAACTTCTGGAAGCTTCCAAAAAGAACACTCAACGAAATCAGCCCTTGAGGGGTGTGAAAAGAACCGAAAAACAGGTCCCCGTTAATCGGAAGGATAATCGATGGAGCAGAAGGCCTCGATTGACCGAAAATTAGAGTTTTCCTATCAAAAAAGTGAAAACCGCAGAAAAGGTCGAAGAGCGAAATGGAGGACTCCCAACACTTGAAAGTGCGGTAAAAATGTGAATATGGCTGCCTGGGCAGGGGCTTAGGAAGAGGGCAGTCATTGGCTGGGGGCAGTAGGACCCAGAGCTCAGCGATTGGTTTATAGGAGAAAGACAGTTCAAAAACAAAACTGAAACTGTTTTTTCTTTTACCGAGGATTCCCAGCCTGACAGGGAATATTCATGAGCATGTGAATCCATGCCAGACCCCATGCCGGAGAATGGATTGACTGACTGGCTTTTCTTTTCCATTTAGAACATCCTCTACAAGTCAGGTCCAGGCACTGCTTGTGTGTGTATTTTAAAACATTATATCAGGCTCCGTGTCAACATGAGTAGGAGTAGCAAGCCATGCACCCTGATCAGTAGGATCAGTAGGATCCTGAAGCCATGCATCTGGATCTTGGACATCGTCCCCTTGGTCCCGGTTAAATCGTCTTCAACATATTGATAATCTTGAAAAATATTGGTGGGGTCCTCAGTATTTGTCAAAGGCTGAACAGGAGAGGCTTGAAGTATAGGAGATTTAGTGCTCGAGGTCCCTCATCTAACAGAAGGGTCCTCTTCCTAATGGTATACTTTTCCAAAAAAGTAGTACATTCTGACATCCTGTTCATAGCGTGTTCAAATCTTTCCCTGGTCCAGGTCCCTGTTCTAAATGTGTCTGGAAGAGCGAAGACTATTTCATCCAAATTAGAGGGACTTTGCCTACTTTGCAGGGACTGAGAAAGGGTGTCAGTAGCTTGGACATAGCCCTGGGAAATAGGTCGGGAAATAGAGTGGGCCCCAGTACCTACAGGTTTTGCAACAGCTTCATGAGGAGTTCTACTGTGTTTTACCTTAATTTGGGGTGAGAATGCTGTTCTGATGTGCATTTCGGCATCTCTGAAACAGCTTTCAAAGATTTCTGGGAAGCATCCTGTTATGACACAGATTCAGAACTTGACGCAGTTGCAAAAGCATTGATGGCTAAGAAGTGGACATTCTCTGGGTTTTGGCAAAGGTTTCAATGAACCAGTATATGACGCTGGCTTTTTCGATGATCCTGTCGGAGAAGGCCTGTGGATTGTGTGTTTATAAGGAGTGTGTGCCCTTGTCACCAGAGGACACCCCGTAGCCAAGTTTTAGGCAAGGCTAGTGGGGCTGGGCATGGACACGCAGGAGCCTATTCACTCCACTGGGTTGTCTTCAACCTCCGAACTGGAGCTGCAGCTGCCAGAGTCTTCCATGTCTGAAGCGACTGCGCCGGTGGGACAAAGGGAATTTGGCCTGCATTGCGTAGGCTGCCCACCGCTTAGTGCTCCTGTCTTTAACAGTTTTGGGCTTAAAGAGTGTACAAGCCTTGCAACTCCATTCGTCGTAGTCTCTAAGAAGCTAATTATTGCACTTGTTGTGTGCGTCTTTCCAAGGGAACTTCTTGTTACAGGAAGGACAACATTTAAGCAGCATTCTTTCCATGTTTAGCAGAAACCGAAAGGTCAGCCAGACTAAGGAAAGTATGAGAAAAGACTTTGGGCCTCATTATGACCCTGCCGGTCCGGAAACAACGGTGGCGGTAAATCCGCTGCCACCGTTGTTTCCGGATCAGCTGATTCTGAGACCTGCAGGCGGGAGGTGTCACTCCTGTCAGGTCAGACCTGGTGGGAGTAACGCCACCCTCCTGCAGGTGGAAATGGAAACACCGGCTCCGTCATAGACGGAACCAGTGTTTCCATTATCCCCATCCCCATGGAGTCCTATAGGACTCCATGGGAATGGGATTTATGGAATTCTGTCTCCGGAATTACCGGGTCACCGTGGTTGTAATGTACGGGGGATTCCGGCAATCACAGAGGCGGAATGGTATTTCGGGTCCAGCGGCAGCCTGCCGGTTATTCCAGCATGGCTACCGCCGGACTCGTAATGAGGTCCATTGTCTAATATTGGTAGAATGTAAAGATAACCCCCACTCTCCCTAGTGATAAGGCCAAAGCCTGAACAAAACCCATGTCTGTTGTCGAGTTCAGCCATGTAAGCCTTCGGGTGGTAGTCTGTCTTCGTCGAAAGCAAGCGTCAAAGACATGATAATTATTATCGAAATATAATTACATTAAGCGATATTATCACGTAGCATGAATGCGACCAACTAGTATGGCAGAAAAAAACAATCTAAGGGACACCGACGCGTGAAGACTCATGGGTACAGTGCACATCACATTAGAGATAGTGTTACAGTCCTGTCCTTGTCGACGTCCCTTTTTTCGAACAAGATGCAATAGTGTGCGACTTCCACCACATGTCCGACTATAGGCACAGCATGTGATTCTAAGCAGATTCACAACCCTGAGAAATGTATTTTATAGCAGCTGTCTGAACAATACTTACCCAAAGGTATCATTGCTAAGTGTGTATTTTAAAGGCCTAATAAAGCACTGTAGATTTCTCTACTTCTCTATCTAACTAGAATTATTAGAGTGATCGATTTGTGTTTTAGCCGTAGACCACTCTTACACCCCTCCAGTGTCTAAGCCGCTCTGCTACATACCTTGATTGCGTTTGGGTAGACTTCAGTGTTTTTCCTTTTCACCATGATAGGTTGGCCTCCCCAAAGCCATCGATTTTGGAAATCATCTTAACAACCAGGTAACATAAATGATTCACCTTCTCCAGGGTTGGGGGCCTTAGGTACCATCTCAATGATGTGAGCTTCATTTACGGTTAATGTAAATCATGCTTTATTACAAAGTTATTGATGGTATCTAAACTTCTTTAGAGCCCTTCTGCTGTATGGCCAAAAGGGCAACGTCGCACGCATAGACACCCCATATCGCAGATGTTGTTTCCAGTTTTGAGTGCTCTGAGGGGGTAGAGGAAAGTTTTGATATCTACTCAGGGCCTCGTCCATGTCTGAGTTCTACAGAATAAATAGTAAGGCTGCCAATACGCAACCTTTTTTCAGGCCATGATTTGTGTGTATGGATTTAGTACATGTCCCCTTACCATCTACTCTTATGCCTGCGTCCAAATGTCGTAGTATAATTAGGCATAACAGCCCAGGATCCATGCCCCATTTTCTGAGCTTCGGCAATAGCAGCCATCAAAATTCAAGCAAAATATAATTGAGGATTTGGCGGCAGGGTTACCAAAGAAATGTTGTCAGCATGGCTGCCCTAAAACCGGATTGCTCTGGCAGGTGTATCCTATTTCTCTGAACAGCTGTTTTAGATCACAAAATTGTAGGGAAGCAAAGTTTTTGCTCAACTCACCTTGAAAATCTTATCAAACAAGTTGCAGGAGTCTCTCTAGCATCCTCTTTACAGACTGAAATTAGAAAGGATTCCGGAAGCGGGCAGTGCCTGTCACAAAAAAGGGCATTCAAAACTATAGCCCAAAAATTGGGGGCAACCTTAGAAAGTATGTTTGCCGTGACCTGGAGGACTTCAGACTGATAACCACTGTTTTTATATTATTAATTGAGAAATGCATTGCTCCCACAGGCAAGTGCGTACAGATCAGATGATATGTAGGCTCACTATACCAAACGAATAACTTTGTTAAGCAGCTTTTACATTCCGCACTAAAAATGGGAGTTGGTTCCTTACTTTTCTCGTTTACCAAAGACCAAAATGCCTAGTGTCTCGATCTTTCAAGACTTGTAGCATAATTACTCACTGGGTGGAAAATTACTGATGCTTGAGCAATTTTAACCAATTTATTTTTAAAGCTTAATTTAATCTTTAGTTCTCTAATTTCTCCTGCTGGATCTAATTAATTATTCTTAAACCGGGATCTTTGCTTTTGCTTTAGCTTCCTCTTTTCAATATAAATGTCCTTGTCAAAAGACATTGGGCCTCATTACGAGTGCAGTGGTAACCCTGCCGGTGCTACCGGCGGACCTATAAAATTTTACTTGCACTTGACTTCCCGGTGCCACCGGGAGATTCCAAGTCCAGTGGCCCGGGAAGTCAGGTGCCAATAAGTCCCCATTCCCACAGAATCCGATAGGACTCTATGGAAGCAGGGACACAGAAGCATCGGCACCGGCACAGGTAGACTCTGAGTTTGCTGATCCGGAAACAAGGGTGAGCTTACCAGCACCCTTGTTTCCGGACCGGCAAACTTATGAGGCCCATTGTGTACTGGTGACACAAAACCAGTGTCTCAATACTGAAAAAGCTCAATAGATCATTTCAGAAAGTATTTTGGATTACTTATATTTTCCATATTCAAACTGGAAACCGCCCGAGACATACTGGCCTCTGCTAGGTATACTAAAACCCGCTTAAGATTCCGATCAGACCATCTTAAACAATGGCCGGTCAGAATCCCCTCAATAGCCGCCAATCCATTTACCGGCCTACATTCTTATTTGGAATGCAGCCGCCAAGCATGTCCAATCATTTAAAGATTCAAAACTGAACTTTCAATTATCTCCTTCTGTCACTCTTCTTGCGCTTCATACATACTATAGGCTCTATATGCGACCTAATTAGATTCCTGGCTGCAGACAGTTTTCCTGCTAGCTTACACACTTGTGGTATATAAACATCCTTAACCAAAATCAAGAATGATTCAACCTCATTCATAAACAATTTCACTATAGCATGAGATTTTATGGGTAAATTCACACTGGTAAACCAGTCAAAATCTGTAAAATTCCAACTGGGATACATCATCTTATTTCACAACTCTTACTGCCAGTATTTCCTACAAGAGACACATAACCTGTGCTTGATTTAGGCGATTACACTGTATAGAAGGAAACAGTGTTTCAATAGTCAATACTGTAGTTGAAACCTATAGTACAAACTAGCCTGTATTCAAAATGTTTGTACTTAAAGATAAAGAGGAGGCAGTAGAATTTTCATAACTGCTCGTTAAACCCGATTCTGCAGGATATTAGTGAAGATAATTACTTGTTTTCTTAAAAAAAGAATAACCAAATCCCTTACTGGCTGGTTACCAGGAGTCATTTCCTTGGGATTAAGCTGTCCTTCCCTTTTTACATCAATGTTCTTCATTGGTTTAGTAGGTAAAGAAGAAGTGCTTACATCCAGACCCCAGATGACCCTCTGAGTCGCTTCCTTGAGGCTTATTTTTTTTAAAAGATTTGTTGAACTCAAAAATCTTTTTTTTAAAACTTTATTTTTCAATTTTCAAAGGCAATACTTTACATGAAGTGTCGGTGAGAATACATGGAGCAAGAATGACTTTTAAATAGCAAGTCATGTCCACAGCATGCAAACGACAATACATTGTCTATCCCACTACAGACTGGCCAGTGTATAAAAGTAGAAAGGATCTATGTGATCACTGAGACCACACATAATTGCGACGGCCGAAAATGCCAACTTTTTAAAAATTAAACCCTTTTGCACCACATAGATATGCGGGGGGAGCCCCCCCCCCCCCCCCCCCCCCCCGAGTCCCCCATATTACTATAATATCCCATACCCCCCCACATATATATGTGGTGTAAGGGGAGTTTTAAAAATAAAATTATAAATCGGCATTTTCGGCCGTCGCAATTCTCAGGTCGACATTTTTGTACAATTCCAAGTAGAAATATCAAGCAACCGGTCATATTTATCTTCATTGAGGGTACAATGTGGTGTTAAGGTAAGACCTGGAACTTTAACAATAATCCTTTGGTCGGGCGGTAGGGACCACCAATTCTCTACATGTTTCCTCCTGCTCATTACACCAAGTGAGGTCCCTCAGCCGATCAACTTCCCTCGGGGGTTGTTGAGACCACCATCCCATTGCAATGCAAAGCTTTGCCATCAGTAAGGCACGGCTTAGGAACCTACGTTTTTCTTTTAAGAAGCACCTTGTGAGGCCCAAGAGGCCGATCTCTGGACTAATCTGGATGTCTATCGTGACCATTTCCACAAGGATTACCTGTATATTTCTCCAGCATGAAGCTGCCCTGGCACAGCTCCAGGACATATGCAGGAAATCTGCACATATTTTACAACGTGGACATGCACTCTGTGCGATCGGATCACATTTAAAAAAATCTTTTTAGGGGTGTCATACACTTGGTGGAGGACTTTGAATTGAAGTATCTTGTGTTTAAAATTCATGCAGACCTTCCTGACTTGACTATCTAAGTATATCGTGACCTAGGGTCCTTACCCATTTCCATCTAGCTGTCCTCAGCTTGCCCGTCTGTCAACCCTGGACCATTCGGTGTAGTGATGTAATTGTGTGTGGAGCCTGATCACTGCTCGTCAGGTATTCCATTGTGTGGGAAGACTGCTGCAATTGCTGGAATGTGGCAAGAAGTGTGCATACCTCACCTTTAACTCTGTAGTAGAGCATTTGCAACTTAAGCGACACCCCGCCCATGTCCCCGTATTCCTCAGAGGAAAGAAATTCACTAGCTCTGAACCAGTCCTCCATTATTATGCCTAACAAAGCAGCTCACGGCGTATCCCAGAATCAAATGTGCGGCTTAGGCTACCAATTTTGTGTAAGAATATGCCAACTTGTAGGGGGGGTTGATTGATTATGTTTCTCATGGAGGCGGCGCACAGCCACAATAGATGTGTGGATCTGGCTGAACTTGCTACGTGGTGCAGAGCGATTTCCCCACAACTCCCCAGAAAATCTTTCCACAGCCACATATAAGGCTAATCCATTCCAGTGCTTGATGTGACTTGCCTGTGCTAGCTGATATTAGAGTTCAAAGTCCGGGACCGCCAGACCGCCCTCTGAATTAGGTGGCCATAGAGCGCATTCTACAAAAGAATGCTTTAGGTGGTTTAATCGGGGACATTAAGAAATATGTAGAGAAATTTGGGAAGGACTACCATTTTAATAACAGATGTATGCTGTTAGGCAGAATCCAGGGCAGGGCAGTTCCCTTAGGGAGCGCTACCCCAGATTAGGACTACAGGTGAGAGCAATAAATCCCCTTTGGTATCAGTCTGTACCACAAAGATTTAGTTGGTAGCTGTGGCTGAGCAGTCAGATTTATCTCAAGAGGGAGATGAGCAGTATTCAGGGTTGACACAATAGGAAGTACAGTACTATGGAGCAAGGAAACACTGACCAAAGTTTTGTATTAAAAAGAGAATATATATTTATTTTATACACTTCTAAGTCAACACATAGATCACGGTTAATAAAGTAAGTTAAGTTTAGTCAAAAGAAAAGCATATACAACTCCCTATTCAATTGTAGACAGGTTTGCGGTATAGTGAAAACTGAGCAAAACGGCACAGTGAAAACCTACTACAAATGGCACTCAACCAATTCAACGAAAGGGAGGGAAAGTACAAGTTAAACCGACATATCTCCAGACACTCCCTAGCAACACTTCCCTGAAGTTTTGTGAACAAGTAATGCACAGTAACACTTTAACCAAAAGACAAGTGAATGAAAACTGAGCAATATGGCACTCCACAAGTTAAAACAGTAGGAAGGAAGAGGGGTTTAGAAGATTTAGGTGCATCAACACGTTTCTCATTGAAAACTAATCTAGTGAGAGCAGATCTAAGAAATCAGCCAGAGTCAATAGGCCTGAGCCAGAGTCAGTGGTACAGGACCTAGAGTTTAGGAGCAAAAATGTTCTTGTAGCTGCAGTCAAGTCTTTAGTAGAAAACTTTTGAAGAGGTAGATGCAAGGCGAAAGACAATGTTAAGAGAGAGGGCAGCTGACCCCACAAGTATTTAAAGGATTTAAAACACCTTTAGGGCTATCACGGAGAAAGGGCGGCCTGGCGGAACAATGTACCTTAAATGTGGAGAAGTGGCTCCTGCGGTGGCGGTTGTCCCTGGTAGTTCCTGCAGGTCGAGGGGTCCAACAGAGGAAGAGAGGCTCTCGTCGTGGAGGAAGGTTTGAGTCGCTGCACTACCCAGGGATGAAACCAGCCGCGGTGCTGCCAAACAAAGTTTAAAAAGGTACACTCCTTTTAATCGCGGTCCGGGTCGATAGCTGCCTGGCTATCCGGTCTTCAAGTACGGGGCACTGTCGAGGTGACCAAGGCAGGTCCGAGGGTGTGATAGGTGAACTGGTTGACCCCACCAGCTCAAGGGAAGGAGGCTCCTCCGCTGAAGATCGCCTCTCGTCGTGTGGAAGAAAAGTGGTGAGACGATCCGGCAGGGCTTCACCAGTGGTGTAGATGCTGAAGATGTCTCTGGCTTCTCTTCCCTTCGATCAGTAGTTCCAGTGGCGACGTCTTGCTCTTCCAGTTCTCAGGACCCTGCTTTTATGCATAAAGAGACCCATTCATACAGCCCAGCTGTCACTCACACAGTGGAGTGGTCTTCTTGGCGGGAGACCCTCCAGCCTATCAGGTTAGAGTGTGACCTGAGTTGCTGCGGCAACTCTGTCCAGGGGTTCTACTCCCCCTCCCAAACAACACACCCATCCCAGACTCAGTGGCACAGAAAGGAGGGCTTCTTGGCAGAAGCCCGCCAAAAGGACGAACAAAGGATCCCCGACCTGGGTTAGGAAAATGGAGTAAGACTCGAGAAAGAAGTTTTATCAAAGTTCTGGCAAATAAAACCTACCGGAGTAAAGTTAATAATAAAATAAATCAGCAGTATGTTAGAGGCTGTCAGTAAAAGTGGTAGCCTCGAACAATGGTAAAATCCCATAGAGAAATATTTGCGGTCGAATATAAAAGGTAGTAACCACTGCTACCATCCAGAAACTTTGTAGAGGGGGACTTTAAGGTACCCTCTCGAAAATGAACATAGGGGAAAAACTATTAACCCCTTCCAGTACTTCCATATTAAGATGGGATGTACTGGTTAAGTTCATAACAATCGACTAGTAAAGTCAATGGGGACTTTACATGCCCTGGGAGACAGTAGTCAGTCCCAGGGTATGGAGTCTATGTTTGGGGGTCGCTACGACACCCCTGTGTCACGGCACGGAGGGTGCTGTGGGACACATGTGCATAAAGATGGTTCCTATGGGTGAGAGAAAAGATCCCATAGGCATTAAACACAAAAATAGCCTAGAACACACATAGCAAATATGCCTAAGAGTGGGAAAAAGAGTCTCACTCTTAGCAGGTAAAAAGAAATAAACCCTTCAAATCCAGCAAAGCTGCTGGGGGACTCTGTAGGTAAGGGAAATTAGCCATAAAATGAGAATCCTCCCTAACATACGCGATGATAGATAATAGAAATCTACCCCATCTCTCTAGCTTAGTGTCCACACCATTAATAGTTGCCAAATAGTTATCTGCGAATAGCTACACAAGCTAGTGGAGACCTAGATACCAAGATAGTTTACCCCTTCTGTACACCATCTAAACCCCCATTCAGTCGGGAACTGAGCCATGCAAGGCATGTGTGGGAATAGCTCAGATTTGGCACAGCTTACCACAAGTCCAGTGAAGTCCCTGAACTGCACACACAATGGGGTCCAGGTTGTCTGCATGTATTGAGACATACAGCAAAAGATCATCTGCGTAGAGTTATACCAGTACTCTCTGGGTATAGTAGGTAAGGCCCCTATGTACATACACCATGCTTAAAATACAGAATAAGCACTTAATGGCCAGTGCAAACCGAAGCAGCGACAGGGGGCAACCCTGCCACGTGCCTCTAAAGCAGAGGTATTCAAACTGTGGCCCGTGCCCGCATTCTGGGTGGGGGGAAGGGAGGACATGGATCCCCCAGCCTGAAATATATATTTGTTTTAAAGGAAATCTCTTCTTTTTAAAGGCAGAAACAAAAAGTGGGGCAGGGGGTGCCATGGGCAGTTTCGGCTCTTCCATAATGGGCGAGGGTGCGTTCTGGAGGAGCCAGCCCAGTCAAACACTGAGCGCTCCCTCAGCTGCTTTTTCCAGATGAGGTAGTGCTGCTGGGCTGGCTAAACTGTCAACGGGAAACAGTGTTTCCCTTTGACAGTTCAGTTACCCAGCTGCACATTCTCATTGAGCCATGCAAGGCTGGGGGCCCTTTGCTTTGCCAGCCTTACATAGCTCATTGGAAATGCTGGCAGGGAACTGCATGTCTGTATGTGCAAGGGAGATCTCCTGCGCCTCCTCGTACATACAGACAAAGCAGATTGAAGCAGGGCATTTCAGCACCCACACTCAGGCCCCTGCATGCAAGAACCAGGAAGCTCTTGCTTCCAGATTCCTGTTCATGATGCAGGAGCTGGGGAGGAAACTTCAGGACCGCCGCAAAAGGTAAATTTATGTTAATTTATTTTGTATTTATTTATGTGTATGGATGTGTGCATGTTTGTGTTATGAGTGAGTGTATGATGGGTGCTCGTGTAAATGATAGAATGATTGCTGTGTGAATGAGTGTGTGTTGGTCCTTGGAGCTGATTTTGGCGAGTGGGGGGCTGGGGGGGAATCAGGGAGGTTGTACAACAAAGACATTTTAAAATTGCCTTTGTTGCACAATCCCCCTACCCAACAGCCAAAATCAGCTTTCCTTCGGAGGCACTTTGGCGCCCAGGGGACAGGGATGGTATTTTCTTTACTGGACATCTATCATAGATGTCCGATAAAAAATACCATGCTTTCCCCCTGGGCCCGCCAGCACCATGCATACACACATAATCACTCTGAGTGCGTGTTAGGCGCCATGAGGCCCAGGGGACAGGGATGATATATTTCAACTGAACATCTATAATAGATGTCCAGTAAAAAAATACCATGCCTGCCCCCTGGGCCCTCCCATCGCCAATTGCAAACTGTTTGGCTTTTTAACCAATGTTTTTTTTTAAAGTATGCTCTAAAATGCAAAAACCCCCTGAACCCTCCTTGATTGATCGGGCTCCCTCGCTATGTTCGGTTGCTATGGCATATCTGGGAGAAATAAATAAATAAAATATATATTAATATATATGTATATATATATATGGGATACATTACTCACCGTAATCGTATTTCTGATGCTTGTATCTGCTTAGATTCACATGCTGTGCATAGGCCGACATCTAGTGGAAGCTGCAGAGTATTACAGTTTGTTTTTCGAAAGTCGAAAATGGGCGTCGACACAGGCGTGCCAGTAATACTATCCCTAGTGTGACGTCCACTGTACCCAAGATCCCTCACGCGTGTAGGATCCTCAGATTGTATTTTTTCTGACATGAGGAAGCATGAGGAGTAGCGTGAGTACAGATAATCCAAGCAGATAGACAGAAAGGTAAGACTACAAGCAATCATGCGCCTTCTCTCGGAGGGGAGGAAGGGTGGGTCGCATGTGAATCTAAGCAGATACAAGCATCAGAAATACGATTACGGTGAGTAATGTATCCCTTCTGAGGCTTGTGGAATCTGCTTAGATCACATGCTGTGCATAGATTAGCGAGCAGTACCAGAAGAAGGAGGTGGGATGTGAGAAGGGTCATGAGCAAACAGGTGTCTTAGAACCGCTTGTCCCACTTGTGTATCTGTCTTGGAATGAGTGTCAATGCAGTAATGCTGAGTAAAAGTGTGAATAGAGCTCCAAGTAGCTGCTTTGCAAATGGTGTCGAGGGGAACATTTGCAATGAAAGCCAGAGTGGCACCAATGCCTCTAGTAGAGTGGGCCCTTGGCGTAAAAGGCAGAGTCTTTTCAGAAAGAGAGTAACACAGCTGTATACAGTTGATAATCCACTTCGAGATAGCGCCCTTAGAGACGCGATCCCCCTCTCTGCCTGTAGCTACGGAGACAAACAGTTGATCTGTTTTCCTTAGCGGTCTGGTGTTATTTACATAGTATAGGACCGCCCTACGCACATCTAGGGTGTGTAGTTTCACCTCAGCCGAGCTTTGCGGGTTTTGGAAGAAAGCCGGAAGCTCGATGGACTGGTTTACATGGAACTTGGATATGAATTTAGGTGAGAACCTAGGGTGTGTGCGTAAAACCAGTTTGTCCTTGTGGATAGTAAAGAAAGGATCCTGCACTGACAGAGCCTGAATTTCACTGACCCTTCTTATGGAGGTAATGGCTACTAAGAAGGCCGTTTTATAAGTCAGGTGTTTGAGACTACTTTTATGCATGGGTTCGAATGGGGGTCCCATGAGCTTAGCTAGCACCACGTTGAGGTCCCATCCTGGCGGTGGGTTCGAAATAGGAGGGTGAAGTCTCTTTACTCCTTCCATGAAGGCTTTAACCACTGGTACTTTCCACCACGAGACCTTGTTATGGGATGTGGTGTAAGCCGAGAGGGCTGCCAGGTGTACTTTCAGCGAGTTAAAAACCAACCCTGCATCCAGCAGGTGGAGCATGTATGTCACAACGTTGGAAGGAGTGCAATCAACCGGGTTGATTTGTTTATTCTGGCACCAGATAACGAATCTTTTCCACTTATCAAAGTAACAGTGCCTTGTATTTGGTTTCCTGGACTCCTTTAGAATGTCCATACACCTCTGTGGTAATTTGAGATGTCCAAACTCTATGACTTCAGGAGCCATGCTGCTAGGTTCATAGAGTTGGGTTCCTGATGCACTGTTTGACCCTGTTGCTGGGACAGTAGGTTGTACCAGGCTGGGAGTCTGATGGGCTCGCACACCGCCATCCTGCGTAGGTGTGGAAACCATGGTTGTCTCGCCCACATGGGAGCAACTAGGATGAGCGTCATCGATTCCTTGTTCATCTTGTACACCACCTTCCTTATGAGAGGAGTTGGTGGAAAAGCGTACGCAAACATCCCTGACCAGTTCATCCACAGGGCATTCCCTTGGGAGTCCGGCTGGGGGAACCTGGATGCAAATCCTGGGCATTGTTTGTTTTTGCTTGTGGCGAATAGGTCTATAGTGGGGAAACCCCACTGAGAGAAGAGATCTTCTACTACGTCTCTGTGAAGGACCCATTCGTGTTCTTCTGGGAGGGAGTCTCTGCTTAGAGCATCCGCTAGGGAATTGAGCTCCCCTGGAACATGTTGTGATGACAGGAAGATGTTCCGTCTGAGTGCCCATATCCATATTTTCTGGGCAAGCTTGGACAGATTTGGCGAACGAGTCCCCCCTTGCTTGTTCAGATAGAACATGGCTGTCGTGCTGTCCGTCCTGATCTGCACCGACAAGTTCAGTAGATGGGGCTCGAACGCCTTTAGCGCTCGGAATACTGCCAGAAGCTCTAGCAGATTGATGTGGTTCTTGGCTACTGAGTGAGACCAGAGACCCTGAGCTGTGTGGTGGAGATGGTGAGCTCCCCACCCAGTCAGGCATGCATCTGTAGTCACCACGGCTTGTACTTCGGGATCGTAAAAGGGTTTCCCCTTTGCGAGATTCTCTCTTGTCCACCAGTGTAGGCTCTGTACGAGTGTTGGCGAAACGACCACTAGATCGTCCCAATGACCACTTGCCCGAGACCACTGTTTCGCCAACCATTCCTGCATGGGACGCATGCCCAGACGCGCGTGGGGGACCAGGTAAATGCATGACGCCATCATGCCCAGTAACCGCATAGCTTTGCGTACCGTTATCTGTTGACCTGACTGGTAATGCGGAATTTGCATAAGTATATTCCGAATTCTCTCTTCCGAAGGGAAGGTCAATCCTTTCTGAGTATCTAGGATAGCTCCTAGAAACTGTTTTGAGGTGCTTGGCACCAGACTTGACTTTTTCTCGTTGATAGAGAAGCCTAATTCGTGGAGGAGGTCGATAGTCCTCTGAATGTTTGACCTGCAAATTCCTGGGGTTTCCCCCGTTATGAGCCAGTCGTCCAGATAAGGGTACACCGGGATTGCCTCCCTGCGTAGGTGTGCAGCCGCCACCGCCAGTACCTTGGTGAATACCCTTGGTGCTGAAGCTATCCCGAAGGGCAGTACCTTGAATTGGTAGTGGCGACTGTCCACCTTGAAGCGCAAGTACTTTCTGTGCGCTGGGAGCATGGAAATATGAAAATAAGCATCTTTCATATCCAAGGTTGCCATGTAATCCCCCTTTTTTAGGAGGGGGATTACCTCTTGTAGCCTGGTCATACGGAATTTTTGGGGCTTGACATACTTGTTGGCAGGCCGTAAATCCAATACTGGGCGCATTGTCAAATCTTTCTTTGGCACAAGGAAGTAAGTTGAATAGATACCCTTCTTTACCTGGTGTCCTGGGACGAGTTCTATCGCGTCCTTTTCTAGCAGAATGGCGATCTCCTCGAGAAGGATCCTTTGATGCTCTAGGGAGTGCACTCTTTGTCGTGGAGGATGGTTCCGGGGACGCTGCAGTAGTTCTATACAATATCCTGCGGATACTGTAGACAGCACCCATCTGTCTGAGGTGATCCCTTCCCAAGCCTGGGTGAAGGTGGAAATGCGTCCCCCTACTGGGGTTGCGTGACAAGGGACCCTGAACTGAGCGTCACTGTTTTGGTGGAGGCGTGCCACCTCCCTTGTTGGGGCTGCCTCTGCCTCTTCCACGACCTCTCTTGTTACCCCTGCCGTAACTCTGGGTAGACTGCTGGTTGTTATTCCATTGTGTACCCTGTCCCTGGGCATAGTTGCCTCTTTGTGAATTTTGGCCGCGTGGGCGACGAAAATTACTGTTCCCCCTCTGGTTAGGGGGTTTGTTGGTAAGCTGGCCAAGGGATTTGAGAGTCTCATATTCATCTTTGGCATTTTTAAGTGCGTCTTCGACCGCTTTCCCAAACAATAGGTCGGGTTCCACTGGCTTGTCTATTAAAGAAGCCTGGGTTTCTGTCTTGAATCCCGACTGCCGTAACCACGCATGTCTCTTGATAACAGTACCTTCTGCTATCAATCTCCCTGCGTTGTCAGCGGCGTCGAAAGTTGCTTTTAAAATGCAACCAGACACGGCTCTCCCCTCTGCCGAGATCCGAGCCAGCTGGCCCTTTAACGGTTCTGGAGCAGAGGCAATGAGCGCCGCGACTTCTTCCCATTGATGGCAATTGTAACTAGCCAACAGGGTGGTGGAATTCGCAATCCTTGCTTGGTAGGCGGACGTTGAGGCTACCTTCCTGCCAAACCCGTAAAGTTTTTTGCTCTCCTTGTCGGGAGGAGCTTCTGATGAAGATAAGGGCGTGCCAGCCCTTTTTCTAGTGTTGGTAACCACTAGGGAATCTGGTTTAAGATGTCCCCTTATATACAGAGGGTCAGACTGGGCTGCCCGGAAAATCTTTTAAATTCTGGGGTTGACAGCTCTGGTGAGGTTAGGATTCACCAGGGAAGGATCTATTCTTCGTTGGATGGATTTGAGGATAGGGATGGTCTGAGCGACAGGTCTCCTCTCTCCTACAAACTCCTCCGCGAAGTCCCTTTCCTCCTGTACACCGTGGGTGTCGATGTGGAAATGTTCCGCTGCTCGAGCGAGAACCTCGTTAAGGAGGGGCTGGTTATCAACTGGAGAGTCGGTAACTGGGGCTTCACTTTGTACTGGGGAATCTACTCTGTAAATTTCCTGCTCATCTTCTCCCTCCTCCAGGTCCTCATCCTCTGCATAGTAATCTGTCCCGGTTTGTTCTTCCATAATTTCAAACTCCTGGTCCTCTTCAGGGAAAACTTGTCCCTGGTAACTGGGGAGTGGAGTAGAATATGGAGTGGAGTAAGGCTGAACCTCGAAGGGTTCAGGTCTTTCGAACCGGGGCTTTTTACTTAGCGGGATAGGATCGGAGGAGCCTGAGGGTGTGGCCCCTTGAGGGTTATATGAAAGAAAATGTTCTGGGTTTTTATCATAAAAATCAGCCAAGGAAGACATCCTAGACATAACCCTGTCTATGTCTTCACTGGACCATTCCCTGGAACAGGGTATTACTTTAGTAGGTGATGATTTATGGGACTTTTCAAGGGTAGACTTGTGTTTGCTTGTCTGCCTAGGGTGAGAGGATGGCTTTACAGGAGTGGAAGGCTGTGCTTTCCGCTGTTTCCCCCCCTCCCCGTGCGTGGAAAAATGTTTTCCCTGTCCCTTGGAGGCCCCGGAGACTTTCGACGCCTGGCGCCGAGGGTCTGGAGAGATATCTGTGTGCTTCGGGCGTGGGGCCTCACTGGTGTTAACCGCGGTCTCGGTATCTTGGAGCGCGGCCTGGGGGTGGAAGTCGTCTTCATCTCCCGACGATCGAACTTCCGTTAATGTGTGTAGCGAGGCACTCTTGGCAAGAGTGGAAGATTGCCTTGCGTCGTGAGGTGATCTCGATCGAGAGCGCCCAGAGGACACCGAGTCGGACCGTTCTTTTTGTGCCTCTTTCCGGGAAGTCGACGTCGTCGAGGTCCGGTTGGTCTTAGTGTGTTTAGTGTGTGTTAGGTGTGTAGCGCTTGCGTCGCCGGGGGTCTTCCCCATAGCCGCCCTGCCGGACGACCTTCCGAGGTCGGGGACCTGCGCTCGCCGGCTGTCTTTCGACGCCATAATGCCCTCGCCGTCCGAAAGTACGGCGTCGCTGCCATCGCTGAAGGCGCCCTCCGCTGCCATGGCCTCCTGCCTGGCGTGGTGGGCCCAACGCTTTGTCGAACGGTCCTTAAGTGTCTTAGGTTTAAACCTACTACACGCTCTGCAGTTCGCTTCGGGGTGATCCCTCGGCAAGCAGAGATTGCACGTGGCGTGCCTGTCGACCCAAGGGTATTTGCGATTGCACTTGGGGCAGAATTGAAAAGGGGTACCCTCCATACGCACCTTAAGGCAGCGGGCTGCTAAGTGTAGGAATATATAAAATGTAACTATATATCAAGAGTGAAGAGTATGTACCACCCCCCACTCTCCCTACTTGTAAGGGCCGAGGCCAGCGGCCTACTAGGCCCGGGCCGAGGCCAGCGGCCTTCCGAGGCCCAGATCCGTCGTGCAGCAGTCGACGGTCGATGACTTCTCCAGCCGTCGTCGAGGTCGAGGGTCGACGTTGGGGTGGGGAAGGGAATGAATAAGAATTATAATTATAATAACAGCAAAAGTATGGCTAAGGCCAGGGAACTCCGCAAGATGCTTCCGACCAGTATGGCGGAAAAAAACAATCTGAGGATCCTACACGCGTGAGGGATCTTGGGTACAGTGGACGTCACACTAGGGATAGTATTACTGGCACGCCTGTGTCGACGCCCATTTTCGACTTTCGAAAAACAAACTGTAATACTCCGCAGCTTCCACTAGATGTCGGCCTATGCACAGCATGTGATCTAAGCAGATTCCACAAGCCTCAGAAATATATATATATATATATATGATATATTACTCACTGTAATCATATTTCTGATGCTTATATCTGCTTAGATTCACATGCTGTGCATAGGCCGACATCTAGTGGAAGCTGCAGAGTATTACAGTTGTTGTTTTCGAAATTCGAAAAGGGACATCGACAGGGCTTGCCAGTAATACTACCCTTAGTGTGACATCCACTGTACCCATGTTCCTTCACGCGTCGAGGTCCCTCAGATTGTTATTTTCCTGACATGAGGTAGCATGAGGTAGCATGAAGTGTAGCGTGAGTACAGTTGTATCCAAGCAGATATGTATTAGACAAGCTCATAAGCATCCATGCCCCTTCTCTCCGAGGGGAGGAAGGGTGGGCGCATGTGAATCTAAGCAGATACAAGCATCAGAAATATGATTACGGTGAGTAATGTATCCCTTCTGAGGCTTGTGGAATCTGCTTAGATCACATGCTGTGCATAGATTAGCTAGCAGTGTTAGTTGAAGGTGGTGGGATATGAGAAAGTTCATGTGCGAACAGATGTCTTAGAACCGCTTGTCCCACCTGTGTATCTGTCTTGAAACGAGTGTCAATGCACTAATGCGAAGTGAAGGTGTGTACTGAACTCCATGTAGATGCTTTGCAAATGCTGTCTAGAGGGACATTTGCAATGAAAGCCAGAGTGGCACCTGTGCTCCTTGTGGGGTGAGCTCTTGGTGTAAAAGGCAGTGTCTTGTCTGATAAAGAATAGCACAGTTGGATACATCTGACTATCCATCTGGAGATGGCATTCTTGGAAATGTGGTCTCCTCTGCCTGTTGCTATAGAGACAGTTTTTTTTTCCTTAGCGGTCTGGTCTTTTCTACATAGTAGAGGACTGCCCTCCTCACATCTAGTGTGTGGAGTTTTACTTCAGCGGAGCTGGTGGGGTTCTGAAAGCTCGATAGACTGATTTATGTGAAACATAGAGATGAATTTAGGGGAGAACCTAGGGTGAATACGCAAAACCAGTTTGTCCTTATGTATGGTAAAGAAAGGATCCTGCACTGACAATGCTTGTAACTCTTCTTATGGAAGTGATGGCCACTACGAAGGCAGTCTTGTAAGTCATGTGTTTAAGACTAGACTTATGTATCGGCTCGAAAGGGAGGCCCATGAGTTTAGCGAGTACCAAATTGAGATCCCAACCTGGCGGCGGGTTAGAAATAGGAGGGTGAAGTCTTTTAACTCCCTCCATGAATACCTTAATAACGGGCAGCTTCCACCATGAGACTTTCTTGTGGGAGGTGGTGTAAGCTGACAAGGCTGCCAGGTGGACCTTTAAAGAGTTGAATACTAACCCCAAATCTAGCAAGTGGAGCATATAAATTAGAATGTGGGATGGGGTACATTCTATGGGGTTAATTTGTTTAGACTGGCACCAAATTACAAATCTTCTCCACTTGTCAAAATAACAGTGCCTAGTGTTAGGCTTTCTTGCTTCCTTCAGGATATCCATACACCTCTGTGACAGTTTAAGATGTCCGAACTCTATGACTTCAGGAGCCATGCTGCCAAGTTCAATGAGTGAGGTAGCGGGTGCACTGTTATTCCCCCATGCTAAGTGAGCAGATCAGTCCGGCACGGGAGCTTCATGGGATCGCACATTGCCAGTTTGCGCAGATGTGGATACCACGGTTGTCTTGCCCACATTGGAGCAACTAGCATAAGCGTCACTTGTTCTGTGTGGATCTTGTTCACCACCTTCCTCATGAGAGATGTTGGGGGGAAAAGCATAAGCAAATTTCCCTGACCAGTTCATCCATAGGGCATTCCCCTTGGAGCCTGGCTGGGGGAACCTGAATGCGAAGTCTGGGCATTTACTGTTTTTGTTTGTCACAAACAAGTCTATTGTGGGGTAACCCCAAAGTGAGCAACGGTGTTCTACAACCGCTGTGTAGTTGCCATTCGTGTTCCTCTGGTAGGGGATCTCTGCTTAGTGAGTCTGCCAGAGAGTTGAGTTCCCCTGGAACGTGCTTTGATGACAGGAAAATGTTCTGTTTGAGTGCCCATTTCCACATTTTCTGCGCAAACTGGGACGATTTGCAGAACATGCCTCCCCCCACCCCCCGTTTGTTGATGTAAAACATCGCTGTAGTGCTATCGGTTAGGACTTGCACTGATTGGTTCGCCAGGTGAAACTCGAACGCCTGAAGGGCCCTGAACACAGCTAGTAGTTCCAGCACATTGATGTGGTTTTGTGCTGTTGCATGAGACCATAGACCCTGAGCTGTGTGATGGAGGTAATGAAACCCCACCCTGCGAGTGAGGTGTCTGTTCTGACAATAGCTTGCACTCTGGCTCATGGAAGGGTTTCCCAGTCACCAGATTCTCTCTTGTCCACCAGCGAAGATTTTGTACTAGAGTAGGTGAAAGGACCACTAGATTGTCCCACTGACCACTTGCCTGAGACCACTTTTTCACCAACCACTCCTGCATGGGTTGCAGGTGCACGAGAGGTACCAGGTAAATGCAAGATGCCATCATTCCTAGCAAACGCATCGCTTTGCGTACGCTGATCTGGCAGCCGGCTTGATAATGCGGTATTTGCAGCAACAAGTTTTGGACTCTTTCCTCTGACGGAAAGACAAACCCCTCTTGAGAGTTTATAACAGCTCCTAGGTACTGCTTGGCATTAGGCTTGATTTTTTCTCGTTTATGGAGAAGCCCAATTGAAAGAGAAGGTTGATGGTTCTTTGAATGTTTTGTCTGCAAATTAGGGGAGACACCCCTGTAATCAGCCAGTCGTCCAGGTAAGGGTACACTGGGATTGCTTCCCTGCGCAAGTGTGCTGCCACTACCGCCAGTACCTTTGTGAATACTCTTGGAGCAGATGGTATTCCGAAGGGCAGCACCTTGAATTGGTAGTGCTGGTTGGTTCACTATCTTGAAACGCAAGAATCTTCTGTGCGCTGGGAACATTGAAATATGAAAATAGGCATCTTTCATATCCAGGGTTGCCATGTAGTCCCCCTTTCTTAACAGGGCGATTACCTCTTGTAGCGTAGTCATGTAGAACTTTTGTGGCTTTGCATACTTGTTTGCAGGACGCAAATCTAATAATGGGCGCATTGTCAGAACTTTCTTTGGCACAAGGAAGTAGGTTGAATAAATACCTTTGTTTACCTGATTGGCCGGGATGACTTCTATGGCGTACTTTTGGAGCAGCATGACGATTTCCTTGAGGAGGATGCGCTGGTCTTCCTTATAGTGGGTTTTCTGGCATGGGGGATGGTTCTGGGGTTGTGTGAGGAGTTCTATACAATATCCGCCTGCTATGGTGGACAGCACCCATCTGTCCGAGGGGATTTGCTACCATGCGTGGGTGAAGCTGGAAATGCACCCTCCTATTGGAGGGGCATGGGACGGCACCTGGAGCGGATAGTCACTGCTTTTGAGGTGGGGTACCACCTTGGGAGAAGTTGCCCCTACCGCGGCCGCGGGATCTGCGCGCTCCTCCAAGGTAATTCTGAGAGGACTGAAGCCGATTGCTCCCCCCAGGAAGTACCTTGGTTCTGGTTATAGTTGGAACCCCTCTGGGAATTTTGGCCACGTGAGCGACGAAAATTGCTGTTTCCCCTCTGGCCAGAGGGTTTATTGGTCAGTTGCCCCAATGATTTGAGTATATCGTACTACTGCTTGGTTGTCTTTAAGGCATCCTCAACGCCTTGCCAAAGAGTACATTGGGCTCAACGGGCATATTAATAAGGGTGGCCTGCATCTCTGGTTTAAAACCCGAGTGGCGCAACCAAGCGTGACGCTTGATAATAGTTCCCTCTGCTATTATTCTACTGGCGTTATCCGCAGCGTCAAGATTTATTTTGAATAAGCAGCTCGAAACTGCCATGCCCTCTGCGGCCACCTAGGCTAGTTGAGACTTAAGTGGTTCCGTGGCCGATGATAGTAGGGCCGAGACCTCATCCCCATTATGACAGTTGTAGCTACATAACACGGTAGAATTGTTAGCTATCCTGGTTGGGATTGCAGCGGAAGAGGCCACCTTCCTGCCCATTATGTACAGCCTCTTGTTTTCCTTATAAGGCGGAGCCTCTGAGGAAGCTAGGGGAGTGTCTGTCCTCTTCCTGGTTGTAGTAACAACTAACGAATCAGGCTTTAGTTGACCTCCGATGTAGAACGGGTCAGAAGGGACAGGTTTAAAACGTTTCTCTATGCAGAGGTTCACTGCCCGCTTAAGATTAGGAGTTTCCAGCGAGGGCTGTATCTTTTGCTGAATAGACTTGAGGAGAGGGAACTGAGTAACAGCTTTCTTATCTCCTAAGGTTTCCTCCACGAAATCCCTATCTTGTAGGTCTTCTTGTGTAGCTATTTGAAAATGCTCCGCCGCATTGTTGAGCACTTCATTTAGCAGAGGTTGATTGTCTATGGGTTAATCGTCACCGGGGGGTCCTGATTAACAGGAGAGTCCATGACATACATATCTGCATCGGGATCAACCTCATCATCCTCATTATCCCCGTAGTAAGGGTGTGCTGCCTCTTGGATAGAGAGGTCTTCATGATCGGTGTCTGGGTCAGAGATCAATGACTGTGCCTTGCACTGGATTCTCGGGACGAGACATCTTAGCAGCGGGTTGAGCAGGGATTTGGGACCCAGAGGTTGCTGTAGCAGGGGTTTGCGGGGGGTGGTGAAGTGGAAGCTTGTGAAATAGTCCGGGTCCTTTTCATAGAAGTTAGACATGAAGGACATTCTCCTCATGACCCTGTCAATATCTTCAGTCGAACATTGGGCAGAACTAGGGATGACCAATGGTTGCGAAGGGAGCCCCAACTCTTCAGGTGTGGGAGGGAGTAAGGTAGAAGGAGAAGCCTTCTTTTTCAGGGTGGAAGACAATGAATCTTGTGGTAAAGGCTCCTAACTCTTATGAGTGGGCCTAAGATGCTGTGATTTCTCCCTAGGACTTTTTCTTAGACTCCCTCTATTTACCCTGGCCTTCTGGGGCATGATTTTTGACTAAGAGGGCTAATCCTGACTTTATAGGGTGTTGTACCTGTGTCGACGTAGAACGTCGAATTTTGGGTGCGGGCTGAAACGCAGCCTCGTCAGCGGAAGATCGGCTACAGGTAGTGGTGCTGCGCGCGACTTGTGTGCCGTCCTTCGATGGCTGGTGCCTGTCATGTGGCGATCTCGATCTGGCGTGCCCAGAGGACAGCGATTCAACTGACCTCTCCCTAGACGTCGTGCATCACGCTATGCCGTCTGCTCGACACGTGTGTCGAGTCTCGGCCGTGTGTTGTGTGTTTGGTGGACGATGTAGTGATAGCACTTCCCCCGCCGTGTGTTGTCCCCATAACAAGGCCGCCGGCCTGTCTGTCGGGGTCTTGCACCTAGGAAACCGGAGTAACCCGGTCGCCTTCAGATAACGCAGCGTACTGCCATCGCCGAAGGCACCCTCCCCTTCCATGGCCTCGAGCTGCCTGGCGTGATGGGCCCAGCGTTTTGTAAGGCGGTCCTTTAACGTCTTGGGTTTGAAGAGTCTACACACTCGACAAGAACCCTTGAAGTGGTCTTGTGGGAGACACAAGTTACACACAAGGTGTTTATCGACCCACGGGAACTTTTTACTGCACTTAGGGCACAATTTAAAGGGGGTCCTTTCCATAACAGAATGTCACAGCACCTAGGCAAATGTAGTGTATGAGTAAGGGTGTATACATTATAGAATGTCCTCCCCGCTCTCTCCCTACTGCGTGGACCGAAGCCCGTAGCGGCCTTCCAATGCCGGAACGGAACTGTCGCCGGGAGTCTCTCGACGGTCGTTCCTTGTTCTTCACCGGCATCGGATGGTCTCGATAGTCGGTGAATATAAAGGATAGTAAGAATAAACTATCATTAATTGATCATAATAAATGGCGGTAAGCTGAAAGGAGAACTCTGCTATAAGCGTCCGTCTAAGATGGTGGAAAAAAACAATCTGAGGGACCTCGACGTGTGAAGAACCATGGGTACAGTGGGCGTCACACTAGGGATAGTATTACGGGCACACTCGGTCGACGTCCCTTTTCAAATTTCGAAAACAACTGTAATACTCTGCAGCTTCGACTAGATTTCGGCCTACACAGAGCATGTGATCTAAGCAGAGTCCAGAAGCCTCAGAAATATATATATTTTTTTACTTTGCTTATTGATTTTCACAAAGGAATTCCCCAACAGCCCCCAATGACCAATTCCTCTCCTCCCGCTCCCTCCCTCCCGCATGTCAAAGTATCATACGCGCAGTTCCGCAGTACATGGATTTCACCTGGAGTGTTGACTCTTCTTTAATAATTCCCACTCTTATGTCCCATTTTCTCCAATGTCCTCGTGGGTAAGTCACCTCTGTTCATCTGCTGCAAAGTGTCCTTTCCGCTGGGGCGTGATACGATTCCCTATGTCCTCTGGTGCTGCCGACAGGCCTTGGGCTACCCCAATATACTCTCATGCCTCTCACATCTCTCATAGCCTATCCTCGCCCTGTGAGGTCTTCCAGCCTTCTTCCCATCTCTACTCGCCTGGGAAGCCTCCATATACATATGTTTCCAAGCAACAGGGCATTGTACAATTTTATCTAGACCCACCTTGTTTACCCGAAGTGTGAAATAGGGATTGGGTAAGCATGTTCCAGGCCAACAACTCCTCGCTCCCATTGTGGTGGCCTCTCCGTATCACTCTATTCTATACCACCGTTTCTGCCATTGCCCACCGTCTCAGCTCTCCCCACCATGCTTCAAAGCTAGGACCCTTCGCTAGTTTCCAGACCATAGCAATCCTCTGCTTTGCTAGTATACAGATAAGGTTCCTCATCCTCATAAAATGTACAGTGTGCTTGCGGTGCCCGTATCCCCCACTTCCTCTGGGGAACAGCCCCAAAAGGCAGGCTTGCAGGGTCCATCCCTCCATCTCAACCCCCCCCTTACCCACCTTCGCCCCAATGGATGCCCAGAACTCCCTGATATTGCGGCAGTCCCAGAACATATGCAGCATTCTGGCCCCTTCTGCGTCACACCTGGGGCAACCTTGCCTAACCGCCCCCGGTATCTGCAAGATTCTGTGTAGCGTCATATACGAATAGTGTGTCACATACAGCTGCATCAGTTGAAATCTGGCATTTCTCGATACCTGTTTTGTACAGCGCAGTGCTTTTGTCCATTCCCCCTCTGTAAATGACTCAGCCAGGTCTTCCTCCCAATTTGCTCGTGAATGCAATGCCTCCCGACCGCCGCTGCACTATGAATAATCCATATAAGGCCGACACTATATGGCCCCCCTCAGTCATGTCATACATGTTGTCAAGCATGTTATCACTCTCAATCCCAATCCGTACAGCTGGCCACCTCTCCCAATTATGTCCATCAAACTCATGTGCACCAAAAGCATCTTCTGTAGATCCCTAAATCGCTATTCAGAGTCTGAAAGTCTATCAGCCTCCCTTCTTGCATTATGTCTCCCACAGTAACCACACCCTCATTCCCCCAGTGTGTTCTAATAGCCTCCCTTAGGTCTTTGCATTTCCCAACTATACCTGCTAGAGGAATCAATGCGGAATAGGGGTCTTTTTACCAGTTAATTTCCAGGCCCTCTTCCGCATCTTCCTACCTAGTGCCAGCAGATGTGGCATTTCATCTGGGAGAAATATTTATGCCCCTCCACTTAAAATAATTCACCAGGATTCCAAGATGGCTGCCATGGAGTAAGGGTGCAAGCCAGTGAGCTCCCGGCTGGGCCTAGGTTAAAGGAGCAGCATAAGCAGGATCAAGTAACTCCACATACGTGGAACCCCCAGATAAGGGGGCTAATACATGTGAAGGCAGCCCAAAATGCCGGGCACGACACCGGAACATAGGAAGCGCCGGGAGAACCCGTGGGGTAAATGCATCAGGCAGCACCGAGAGTGGCCTCGGGACACGCAGAGGGAAGCCGAGAAGGAGAGGCAGGAGCCAGCAAACAAAGCCCCCAAGAACATAGCGAGGTAGCAGCCCTCACGCGACCTACCGAAGCAGCCGCCTCGAGCTACAACTGTTTTGAGATGTAACCAGGACACTGATATGCCAGGCGGGCACAACACCTCTGGGAAGAGAAGAACGGAGCAGGGCTGCGTGGAGACGAACCCCGGACATCAGAGGTAGCCTCAGCAGGAGGCCGCCGAGGACGCTGAACGCAGCAGGGAAGAAGAGGAAAGGATCCGCTGGCCCAAGAGTAGAAACGGAGAGGCAGGCACAGACAAACCTCAAGGAGTCGAACCCGGAAAAGGGGACCAGCCACCGGAACGTCGCCACAGAGAAGCAGGATGTAGTGGTCTGGGTCTGTTTAGGTGTGGTGATGTCACGGTTGTTAAGTTCCCAAGGAAGGGAGATGTGTAGTGGTCTGCTTAGGTATGGTGATGTCATAGTGGGCAGTGGGTGCTTGAGGGTTCTTAGAGGAACCGTTGGTAGTTAGAGCTGAGAGAGAGAGCTGGATGGTTGTGGGGATCCCGGGGTCTTTCCTTCTTCTATAATTGTCTCTGTGTCTTCCCTACCATTCCGTATGGTCGTAAGAGGTATTCAGGACTGGACAATAAAGCTGTGTTCACTTACCTGGTGTACCCATCCACCTTATTACACAGGAACATAAGGTCAGAAGGGTCCCCGCCTGCAAAGCAGCTCCACAGAGAGGTGGTGACAAGATCCGGGGAGGAAGAGAGCCCAGCGGTTGTCGGGGGATCCCGCGTACAAACCTCTAAGGAGGCTAAGAAGGAAGGCATGACCGGTGAGCCCAAAAGGTGAGGAGAGGATTGGGAGGCAGAGGGAGGACTCGCTAACGAGGCCAATCCAAACCCTGAGGCCTCTCCCTGCCACGGGGTTCCATTAAGAAACGGAGCAGGTCGCTCCATGGCACAGTGAATAAGCGACAGCACGGCTCCAGGACATAAACGCGCCCACGGGTATTGCCAGCAAAGGGGGCCAAACAACAATACGAGACCCATATACTCGTATATCTGTAGCTGGGAATAGGCAGGGCTCAGGAGCTTTGAGCCCACCTAAAACCAAACATACAGCAAACAACGGGGGCAACCCCCCAGGAAGGCATATGCAAGAGGGGCAGACACGAAGGTCGGGAAGACCCCTAGAAGGAGGGCACCACAGACCTCCCAAAGACAAAAAGGGTGAAGGCGGCTCACAACTGACTTAAGGAGACTGGGAATTCCCACATCACAAGAGAACAAAAGCAGAGGAGCAGAGGGGAAACACAGATAGAGGAGCTCGCTCCCTCTCCCTCAGATGCAAGCCACCAAAGGGAAACAGTCCCATGCTTGCAGCCACCTAAGAAAAGCCAGAAGAAGGTACAACTAGAAAGGTATTGGCGCAAGGAGACCACAGGACCAACGCAAGAAGAACAGACCCGACAGGAGGAGCAGAAAGAAGAAACAACCCTGGAACAATAGGCCATGGCCCTGAGCAAAGAAGACTTGCAGAAGTGTCTGCGAGGCATGGAGAAAAGAATGACGACATCCTTCCAACAAGAGATCGCGGCCTGAAAGAGGAAATAAAGGAAGCAGTAAAAGAAATCAGGGACGACATTAATTCTGGGCAGCACAGTGGATCTGACGGAGTAGGGGCTTTCAGAAATGGAGAGAGAGGTGTGCCAAAACGCAGAATTGTTGGAACAGATTGCATCAGCAACACACAATCTCGAGATACAAATGGCGGACTTGGAGAACCGATCTAGGCGCTCAACATTAGGATAAAAGGCCTGGCAGAGACAGTCGCAACTGGGAGCTGAGGAGCACAATCAAACATTGCTTTGCCACACTGCTAACAGACACCACCCCAGAAGAGAAGAATAGACAAAGTAGATAGAGTGGGCCGAAGAGGAGCAGGGAAGGGAACAGACCCAAAGATATGCTAGCAGCGCTAGCCTCGTACGAGGAGAAGGAGAACATACTGAAGGCTGCAAGGGGCCACGACTCAATAACAATAAATGGCTCGGAGGTCAGTCTCTTCCAAGACTGGGTGACAGCTACCCTGCAGAAGAGAAGATCGCTGGGCCCAGTCACGAGGAAACTATAGGAAGAAAAAGTCCCATACAAATGGACATTCCCATTCGGTTTGACATTCCCATGGGACGAGAAACTAAAAAGGGTCACGAAGTGACAAAGGAAGGGCAGTACTAGGGCTGGATATGGAGGAGTCGGCCACAGAGGAGAGGAGTAAAGAAATACGAAGACGAGGTCCCAGGCCCTGGGAATGGTCCATGGCACAGGGCAAAAGAGGTGAGAAAGTGAAAGACCCCTGACCTAGGAAATGAAGTAGAAGACTTCAAGGGGAGCAACCGCATCTGGACATGCATACTTTCAAAAGACTTGATTTTACAACGAGGAGGCTCGGAGGAGAGGCACCACTTGGAAACGCACAGGTTTAGAACCTAGGGACCAGTGTGAAACATGGGTTGGGGCCCACAAGGTGGGCAGAGTCCACAGATACTGAGTCAGACCTGGGGGGGGGGGGGGCTTGGAGGGAGCTGGCAGGGGGGGGAGCAAGAGGATCCACATCCACATAAAAACAAGGACGAAAGGGGAAAGATGCATGGAACGCTCAGTTAAAAAGAGGGTTGGGAAAGGTTAGACCAATGGGGAAGCCATTAGTAATTATTTCACATAACGTGAGGGGCCTGAACACACCAGTAAAGTGGAAGAAAGTTCAAACCCAGATTAAGAAACACAATGCTGATATATTCCTGTTACAGGAGACATATATAAGGAAGGTGGACGAACACAAAATACACAATTACACCAGGCAAACGCAAACAATAAAACGGCTGGGGTAATGATAAGATTTAAAGATACGCTGAATGCAAAGGTGCTGAACACACTAGTAGATCTGAGCGGGAGATACATATTCACCCAGGCCCAGATAGGACAGAGAACCGTCACTATAGGAACCATCTAGGCCCCTAACATAGGCCAAGATACATTCCTTATACAGGTATTAGGGAAATTAGAGCAATTTGTAGTCTGGGAAATTATAATCACAGGGGACCTAAATATGACCACGGATCTGGGGACAGATAGGAGTGGGCAGAATGCGCATAAAGGAGCCCTACCGTCAGAGGCACTCGGACATACAATGGAGAGGCTGGAGCCGAAGGATCTACGGAGAGCGAAAAAGGGACAGGAAACTGGGTACACGTGCTGCTCAACGTGCATCAGACATACTCAAGAATAGAATGTATGGGGTACCCCCCGGGATATTAGGATCACTCAAACATAGAACTCAGCCCGATTGAAATTCCGGACCATGCGCTTGTTAGGTAAAGATTTGGGATAGTACCCTTTGAGTGCACTACAGCAACCTTTGCCTCCTGGTAGTGGATCCCAACCTTTGGTCTAAGTTTGTACTACACAGGTTGGTAGTGTGGTTGAGCAGCCAGGCTTATCTCAAGAGGGGTTAATGTTAGCTGTAGGGTGGCTACACAAAGATTCACAGTGACAAGTATCCAAATAAACACCTACCCTCAAGGTTTCGTGATTAAACAATTATTAATTTATTTACCAGTCAGTTGAATAAGCCTTCTTTAGAAGGGAGCAATATAATAGCAACACACAAATACCTTCAAAATACACACTTAGTTTCTAAATCAGCAAATACCCTTTGGGGATGACACACGGACACCTAGTACACACTCAGGTGACTTAAATAGCTAGGGCACTGTGGACATTCATATATTACTGTTGGCTTTTAGAATACTAAGGAGATGAGTGTCAATGAAAAGGGTTATTAGAATCAACAAGAGATCACAAATATTCTTAAGCAGTCAAATACTTTTGGACCCTCCCCAATGCACAGTAAGTTAACCGCTTCCTGGAAGGATAGGTGCAACACAATGTCAGAGGAGAGAAGAGTCATTCAGTGAACCAGGCTAGGCCAATATCAATTGGGCAAATGTCTATTTGAGCTGGAGCACTTCTTGGAGGAAAGTAAGAAAAGTATTTGCACAATGTTTTAGAAGTCTTTGACGAAAAAGAAGAATCAATGTAGGGCCACAAGCTGTTAGACTTGTGAGTAGTAGAAGATGCAAGAAACTCTACAACAAGAGGTAAGTTCTCTTATACTGTACAGTACCTTTAGTTAGAAGAAAAATGCAGCAGATGACTTCTGTTCCTGTGCAGCTCTGCATATCCTGGTGTTCCTCGGCCTCAGTCGTGGGGACAAGAGGGAGGACTTCTGGGAACTCCTGCACTGCAATCGGATGGTCAACGTCAGCAACCAGCAATCTTAAAACAAGTGGCACTTCAGTGTTTCAGTTCCTTGTGTCTACCGCAAATAGCACCACTGTTATTCCTGGCTGTCGAGATGGGCTTTCCTTGAGTCTGGGGTCCAGCACTCTGTTGAGGTGGCTCAGGCTCAGTCAGTCCTGCTTTCTGGGGGTCCGGAGCATCATCCTGGAGCTCTTGGCCAACTTAAAAGCAATACACACAAACTGGTGTTCCTCTCCCTGGCTTTTCGGTTCCAGCAGCAACTGCAGTGAATTTGCAACCAGCTTCGAGAGGATATCTAGGTGGCTTACTTTGGAATTGGTTGGTCCCACCAACTCAAGGGAAGAAGTCGTCCTTGCAGGGCTTCTCTAGTCAAGGCGAATTCGGAGCTTCAGCATAGCAGCAGGGCTTCACCGGGCAAACCAACGGTCCAGGAGTTGCAGCAGGCATCTCTTCCAAGTTCTTCTTCGGATTCCTTCGTCCAGTGGTCGACTCTGCCTTCCAAGCCAAAAAGCCTTACCTTTTATGCAGGTTTCTCACATTCATTCAAGCCTAGCTGTCAGTCAAACAGCACAGTGGCGGTCCTTGCCGGACAGCCAGCCGGCCAATTACCTTTCGGTGCATTCCTGTTACCAAGGGGATTAAGCAGAGGGAGTTCCGGACACCTCCCTCACTTCCTGCCCCTGTCAGACACCCTGGAGCCAGAGGCGGGCTTCACTCGTGAATCCCGCCAAAGACAAAACAAACAAAAGGACCAAACCTGGTTTGGCGTGCAGAGTAAATCTCAAGAAGGACCTTTCCACATAGAAATGGCGAAAAAAGAAGACTGGGGCCATTTTGACAAAAGTAGCACCCAAGGGTGCTTTACTGCAGCTGCGAACGCGGTAAAGCCACACCACAGTAGTAAAAAGTAAACCAATGCCACCAGCCATTAATCATAGAAAGGGTAACATAAAAATGTTACATGAGAAGCTAGACACAGGGGATACTAAGTAACCCCTCCAGCACCCTATTGCAAGATAGTGTGTCCTGGGTCTAGAAAGTTACAGATGTAAGTAAAGTCAATTTCACTTCACTGCTCTTGGAAACAGTAGTTTATCCAAGAGAAGGTATTTAAACCTTGGGGAAATCTGAAAGATTTCCCTGTGTCACTGCACTGAAGGTGCTGTGTGTCACAATGTAAAAAGATGCCTATGGAGTTTGTCAGACTCCAAAAACCAAAAGAAAAACAGAAAACATATTGGATTAAAAGTACAATGTCCCAAAGTTCAGCAAAAGAGCTGGGGGTCAACAAGGTAGAGAGGAATTAGCACATTTCTGAGAATTCTCCCTAACAGCGCTGATGAAGAGTTCTATGGGGGACATAAAACCAAACAGCCCTCTATGGGCATTGCGGCTCTCCGGTGAACTACTGAGGTATCCGGTAATGTGAGAAAGGGTGAGGGGCAAGATAACAGAATATTTTACTATGAACGATACAGCAGGGGCCCAGATGAGGAGCATATGGGATGCCTTTAAAGCAGTGTTAAGAGGGGAGCTAATCTCTCAAATTCCAAAGGCAAAAAGAAAGAAATGAACTAGAGAAAGAGCTAGAGGAGGCACTGCAGCAGACTCAAAACATACTAGCAGGTCAGAAATCAAGAGAGAACTATAACTAAGTGAAGGAGGCACAGAGACAGCTCCGACTCTTCAACACAAAAAGGCGGAAAGCACCCTACTAAGGCTCAAACAAAGGTATTATGTAAGTACAAACAAAGCGGACAAAATGCTCGCTAGGCTCCTGAAACAGCAGAAGGGTCAGAGGCACATAGAGGGAATAAAGTTGGCAGGAGGGGGGATCATGACAGAATCAGCGGGGATAACCAAGGCCTTCGAACCATTCTATAGGGACCTGTACGCTATGGGGAAACCGGAGGTCAAAAAGATACAGGCGTTCCTGGGAAAGATAGAACTGCCTAAGATAACAGAGGAGGAGAGGGAGGTTCTAGACAGGGAAATAACAGAAGAGGAAGTGGAGAGGGCGATAAAAGACCTACTGAGCAATAAAGCACCAGGGCCAGATGGCTATACAGGGGGATTCTAGAAGGCCTAGTGTAATGAGATTAAGGGATTCTTAGCTAAGCTATACAACTCTTTCAGGGAGGGCGAACGGGTAACTAACTCCATGTCAGAAGCAAAAGTAGTCCTCTTTGGGAAGCCAAATAAGAACCTTGCGAGCTGTGGATCATACAGACCAATAGCGCTACTGAATGCGGACGCTAACATTTATACCGGGATATTAGCAGAGAGGGTAAAGGGGGTCCTTCCCGGGATAATAGGACAGGACCAATCCGGATTCATTAAAGGGAAACAAACTTGGGATAACACCAGAAGAGTGATACACCTCTTGGAAAAACTGGATAGGAAACAGATACCGGCCACAGTTATTGCATTAGACGCTGAGAAAGCTTTTGCTAGAGTGGAATGGCCATATCTGTTTCAGACGATGAGCCGGTTGGGTTTTGGGCCTTGGTACATTCAAATGGTGAGAGCAAGCTATAATACCCTGCTGCTGCGACTGGCAATTAATGACCAAATCTCCAAAGCAGTCTACATAGAACGAGGAAAGGGTGCACACGGTCTCCTCACCTATATGCCATCTATCCAGAACCCCTGCTAGTGGCAATTCGCCAGAACCAGGCTATTATGGGAGTGCCCTTTGGGGGCCGGGGGGTGGGGGGGAAATACACAAAACTGCAGCATACGCAGATGACATGCTACTTACGCTAGTCGAGCCAGAGAAGTCCATACCATCCGTAATTACTAGGCTCAAAGAAAAAGAAGTGTTATCCGGCCTAAAAATAAATATGGGGAAGTCAGAGATGCTAGAAATAGGACTCACGAAAGAGATGGCCAGCCATATAAAGAAGTGCGCCACGTTCAGGGTAGCAGAGGGCAGCCTAACATACCTAGGCATCAAATTGACGAGCAGGGTTGCTGCACTACAGAACGCTAATCTACAAGATCTTCTTAAACAAACACAGATAAATTATGCTAAGTGGTTCCCAATGCATATCTCATGGATGGGACGCATAAACACTAACGATGGTGACCCTCCCGAGGATATTGTATAGATTCCAGACGCTGCCGATAACCATCCCCACAGCATTCTTTAAAAGCTTAAACACACTAATCTCCAGATTCATTTGGCAAAACAAACGCCTGAGAGTAGCTATGTATTGAGGTCCCCTAGACAAGGGGGGACTGGGACCTCCTAACATATACCAGTACTATGAAGCAGTCCAACTCAGAGTGATTAGGGAATGGTTCTCCGGCTGCACGGACAAAATCTGGACACGCATCGACAGGGCGGTGGCAGGAATGTCCCTCTCAGGCCTACACTGGCTGCAAGGAAGTGAGAGACCCCCCCAAATGAACGCCAGAGCAGGGTCCTTTGCACAACATGTGACATCTGGGACAGGAGGCTCAAAAAAGGGCACCTATCGACAACACCATCCCCCTTCACTCCAATGTTCGATAACTCTAATTTCATTCCGGGTACAATCAAAGGGGCATTTAAGAAATGGAAAGAAAGGGGTTGGGTAAAGATCGGAGACATGCTATGGGAAGGGGACATGATGTCTTCTGTAGATTGCAAGATGCAAGTAGGAGTAGAAGAAGATTGTTTTAAGTACACCCAGCTCAGACATTTGTTGAGACATGAGACGCTACAAGCGGCCACAAGGCCACTTACGAAATTTGAAATATTCATCACCTCAGGAATGTCCAAATACGGAGACCCTGGATATACCAAGCCGCCTGGGGGAACTTGCTAGGGGAAGAAATACCCGAGACACTGGGAGGAACTATGGAAGAACATCATAAAATTGACCAGATCACTCCAACTGCGTGAGGCGTGGTACAAAATGATGCTCCAATGGCATTACAGCCCCAGTAAACTGCACAAGATGTTTCGATCAAAATCTGAGGACTGCTGGAGGGGATACGGGGAGTGGGGGACTGGATGCACATCTGGTGGGGGTGCCCCAAGATCAAGAGATTCTGGGAGGAGGTGATGAGCAGCCTTCAAAACTAGCCCCGGAAATCCTACCCCTGACACAGGCAGCGATAGGGGCCCTGAACCCGGATTTTACCAGCACCTCGAAATCGCAGAAAAGAGCCCTGACAACAGCACTGTTGGCCGCATGGATGGTAATAGCCAAAGACTGTAAACAAAGCGCTACCCCGTCCATGGTCAGCTGGTACCGCAAACTCTGGGACATAGTGGCGATGGAATAGGTGACCTACGGGTCCAAGAGGAAGTGGACAGATTCCAAAAGGAATGGGTGGGGGGATGCTAACTTGTTTGAAAAGCAACTTTGTGCAACAATGATGTCCCCAAAACGTTCGGGTGTTGCACATGAGTTGAATTGGGGATATATGGGATACATTACTCACTGTAATCGTATTTCTGATGCTTGTATCTGCTTAGATTCACATGCTGTGCATAGGCCGACATCTAGTGGAAGCTGCGGAGTATTACAGTTTGTTTTTCGAAACTTGAAAATGGGCGTCGACACAGGCGTGCCAGTAATACTATCCCTAGTGTGACGTCCACTGTACCCAAGATCCCTCACGCGTCTAGGATCCTCAGATTGTATTTTTTCTGACATGAGGAAGCATGAGGAGTAGCGTGAGTACAGATAATCCAAGCAGATAGACAGAAAGGTAAGACTACAAGCAATCATGCGCCTTCTCTCGGAGGGGAGGAAGGGTGGGTCGCATGTGAATCTAAGCAGATACAAGCATCAGAAATACGATTACGGTGAGTAATGTATCCCTTCTGAGGCTTGTGGAATCTGCTTAGATCACATGCTGTGCATAGATTAGCGAGCAGTACCAGAAGAAGGAGGTGGGATGTGAGAAGGGTCATGAGCAAACAGGTGTCTTAGAACCGCTTGTCCCTCTTGTGTATCTGTCTTGGAATGAGTGTCAATGCAGTAATGCTGAGTAAAAGTGTGAATAGAGCTCCAAGTAGCTGCTTTGCAAATGGTGTCGAGGGGAACATCTGCAATGAAAGCCAGAGTGGCCCCAATGCCTCTAGTAGAGTGGGCCCTTGGCGTAAAAGGCAGAGTCTTTTCAGAAAGAGAGTAACACAGCTGTATACAGTTGATAACCCACTTCGAGATAGCGCCTTTAGAGATGCGATCTCCCTCTCTGCCTGTAGCTACGGAGACAAACAGTTGATCTGTTTTCCTTAGCGGTCTGGTTTTATTTACATAGTATAGGACCGCCCTACGCACATCTAGGGTGTGTAGTTTCACCTCAGCCGAGCTTTGCGGGTCCTGGAAGAAAGTCGGAAGCTCGATGGACTGGTTTACATGGAACTTTGATATAAATTTAGGTGAGAACCTTGGGTGTGTGCGCAAAACCAGTTTGTCCTTGTGAATAGTAAAGAAAGGATCCTGCACTGACAGAGCCTGAATTTCACTGACCCTTCTTATAGAGGTAATGGCTACTAAGAAGGCCGTCTTATAAGTCAGGTGTTTGAGACTACTCTTATGCATGGGTTCGAAGGGGGGGCCCATGAGCTTAGCTAGCACCACATTAAGGTCCCACCCTGGCGGTGGGTTTGAAATAGGAGGGTGAAGTCTCTTTACTCCTTCCATGAAGGCTTTAACTACTGGTACCTTCCACCACGACACCTTGTTATGAGATGTGGTGTAAGCCGAGAGGGCTGCCAGGTGTACTTTCAGAGAGTTAAAAACCAATCCTGCATCCAGCAGGTGGAGCATGTATGTCACGACGTTGGAAGGAGTGCAATCAACAGGGTTGATTTGTTTATTCTGGCACCAAATAACAAATCTTTTCCACTTGTCAAAGTAACAGTGATTGTGTTTGGTTTCCTGGATTCTTTTAGGATGTCCATACACCTCTGTGGTAGATTGAGATGTCCAAACTCTATGACTTCAGGAGCCATGCTGCCAGGTTCATTGAGTTGGGTTGTTGGTGCACTGTCTGACCTTGTTGCTGGGACAGAAGGTTGTACCAGGCTGGAAGTTTGATGGGCTCGCACACCGCCATTCTGCGTAGGTGTGGAAACCATGGTTGTCTCGCCCACATGGGAGCAACTAGGATGAGCGTCATCGATTCCTTGTTCATCTTGTACACCACCTTCCTGATGAGAGGAGTTGGTGGAAAAGCGTACGCAAACATCCCTGACCAGTTCATCCACAGGGCGTTCCCTTGGGAGTCTGGCTGGGGGAACCTGGATGCAAATCCTGGGCATTGTTTGTTTTCGCTTGTGGCGAATAGGTCTATAGTGGGGACACCCCACTGAGAGAAGAGATCTTCTACGATCTCTCTGTGAAGGACCCATTCGTGTTCTTCTGGGAGGGAGTCTCTGCTTAGAGCATCCGCTAGGGAATTGAGCTCCCCTGGAACATGTTGCGATGACAGGAAGATGTTCCGTCTGAGTGCCCATATCCAGATTTTCTGGGCAAGCTTGGACAGATTTGGCGAACGAGTCCCTCCTTGCTTGTTCAAATAGAACATGGCTGTCGTGCTGTCCGTCCGGATCTGCACCGACAAGTTTAGTAGATGGGGCTCGAACGCCCGAAGCGCTCGGAATACTGCCAGAAGCTCTAGGAGGTTGATGTGGTTCTTGGCTACTGAGTGAGACCAGAGACCCTGAGCTAAGTGGTGGAGATGGTGAGCTCCCCACCCAGTCAGGCATGCATCTGTAGTCACCACTGCCTGTACTTCGGGATCGTAAAAGGGTTTTCCCCTTGCGAGATTCTCTCTTGTCCACCAGTGTAGGTTCTGTACAAGTGTTGGCGAAACGACCACTAGATCGTCCCACTGACCACTTGCCTGAGACCACTGTTTCGCCAACCATTCCTGCATGGGACGCATGCGCAGACGCGCGTGGGGGACCAGGTAAATGCATGACGCCATCATGCCCAGTAACCGCATTGCTTTGCGTACCGTTATTTGTTGACCGGACTGATAATGTGGAATTTGCAGTAGTATATTCCGAATTCTCTCTTCCGAAGGGAAGGTCAACCCTTCCTGAGTATCTAGGATTGCTCCTAGGAACTGTTTTGAGGTGCTTGGCACCAGGCTTGACTTCTTCTCGTTGATTGAGAAGCCTAATTCGTGGAGGAGGTCGATAGTCCTTTGAATGTTTGTCCTGCAAATTCCTGGGGTTTCCCCCGTTATGAGCCAGTCGTCCAGATAAGGGTACACTGGGATTGCCTCCCTGCGTAGGTGTGCCGCTGCCACCGCCAGTACCTTGGTAAATACCCTTGGTGCTGAAGCTATCCCGAAGGGCAGTACCTTGAATTGGTAGTGGCGACTGTCCACCTTGAAGCGCAAGTACTTTCTGTGCGCCGGGAGCATGGAAATATGAAAATAAGCATCTTTCATATCCAAGATTGCCATGTAATCCCCCTTTTTTAGGAGGGGGATTACCTCTTGTAGCGTGGTCATACGGAATTTTTGGGGCTTGACATACTTGTTGGCAGGCCGTAGGTCCAATACTGGGCGCATTGTCAAATCTTTCTTTGGCACAAGGAAGTAGGTTGAATAGATACCCTTGTTTACCTGGTGTCCTGGGACGAGTTCTATCGCGTCCTTTTCTAGCAGAATGGCGATCTCCTCGAGAAGGATTTTCTGATGTTCTAGGCAGTGTACTTTTTGTCGTGGAGGATGGTTCCGGGGACGCTGCAGTAATTCTATACAATATCCTGAGGACACTGTTGACAGCACCCATCTGTCTGAGGTGATCCCTTCCCAAGCCTGGGTGAAGTTGGAAATGCGTCCCCCTACTGGGGTTGCGTGAGAAGGGACCCTGAACTGAGCGTCACTGCTTCGGTGGAGGCGTGCCACCTCCCTTGTTGGGGCTGCCTCTGCCTCTCCCACGACCTCTTTTGTTACCCCTGCCGTAAGTTTGGGTAGTCTGCTGGCTGTTCCACTGTGTACCCTGTCCCTGGGCATAGTTGCCTCTTTGTGAATTTTGGCCGCGTGGGCGACAAAAATTACTGTTCCCCCTCTGGTTAGGGGGTTTGTTGGTTAGTTGGCCAAGGGATTTAAGTGTTTCGTATTCGTCCTTGGAGTTTTTCAGTGCGTCTTCGACCGCTTTCCCAAACAATAGATCGGGTTCCACCGGCTTGTCTATTAAAGAAGCCTGAGTTTCTGTTTTGAACCCCGACTGCCGTAACCACGCATGTCTCTTGATAACAGTACCCTCTGCTATCAATCTCCCTGCGTTGTCCGCGGCGTCGAAAGTTGCTTTCAATATGCAACCAGACACGGCTCTCCCTTCTGCCGAGATCCGAGCCAATAGGCCCTTTAAGGGTTCTGGAGCAGAGGCTATGAGTGCCGCAACCTCTTCCCATTGATGGCAGTTGTAGCTGGCCAACAGGGTGGTGGAGTTAGCAATCCTTGCTTGGTAGGCGGACGTTGAGGCTACCTTTCTGCCAAAGCCGTAAAGTTTCTTGCTCTCCTTGTCGGGAGGAGCTTCTGACGAAGATAAGGGTGTTCCAGCCCTCTTCCGAGTGTTGGTAACCACTAGGGAGTCTGGTTTAAGATGTCCTCTTATATAGAGAGGGTCAGATTGGGCTGCCCGGAAAAGTTTTTCGACCCTGGGGTTGACTGCTCTGGTGAGGTTTGGGTTCACCAGGGACGGATCTATTCTTCGTTGGATGGATTTAAGGATAGGGATGGTCTGAGCGACCGGCCTCCTCTCTCCTACCAACTCTTCTGCGAAGTCCCTTTCCTCCTGTACACCGTGGGTGTCGATGTGAAAATGTTCTGCCACGCGAGCGAGAACCTCATTAAGGAGGGGTTGGTTATCGACTGGCGAGTCGGTAACTGGGGCTTCGTTCTCTACCGGGGAATCTACTCTGTAAATTTCCTGCTCATCTTCTCCCTCCTCCTGGTCCTCATCATCCGCATAGTATTCCGTCCCGGTTTGTTCCTCCATAATTTCAAACTCCTGGTCCCCCTCAGGGAAAGGCTCTCCTTGGTACCTGGGGTGTGGAGTAGAGTATGGAGTAGAGTAAGGCTGTACCTCGAAGGGTTCAGGTCTTTCGAACCGGGCCCTTTTACTTAGGGGGATGGGATCAGTGGAACCTGAGGGTGTGGCTCCCTGAGGGTCATACGAGAGGAAATGCTCTGGATTCTTGTCGTAAAAATCAGCCAAGGAAGACATCCTTGACATGACCCTGTCTATGTCTTCGCTGGACCATTCTTTGGAACAGGGGATGACTTTAGTAGGCAGTTTAGGGGACTTATCAAGGGTACCCTTGCTGGATGTTGATCTCTCAGTAGACTTGTATTTGTTTGTCTGCTTAGGGGGGAAGGATGGTCTTACAGGAGTGGAAGAATGTGCTTTCCGCTGTTTCCCCCCCTCCCCGTGCGTGGAAAAATGTTTTCCCTGTCCCTTGGAGGCCCCGGAGACTTTCGACGCCTGGCGTCGAGGATCGGGAGAGGTATCTGTGTCTTTCGAGCGTGGGGCCTCGCTGGTGTTAACTGCGGCCTCCGTCTCTTGGAGCGCGGCCTGGGGGTGGAAGTCGTCTTCGTCCTCCGACGATCGAACTTCCATTAGTCTAGGGAGCGAGGCACTCTTGGCAAGAGTGGATGATTGCCTTGCGTCATGAGGCGATCTCGATCGAGAGCGCCCAGAGGACACCGAGTCGGACCGTTCTATTTGTGCCTCTTTCCGAGAAGTCGACGTCGTCGAGGTTCGGTTGGACTTAGTGTGCTTAGTGTGTGTAGGGTGTGTAGCGCTTGCGTCGCCGGGGGTCTTCCCCATAGCCGCCCTGCCGGACGACCTTCCGAGGTCGGGGACCTGCGCTCGGCTGTCTTTCGACGCCGTAATGCCCTCGCCGTCCGAAAGTACGGCGTCGCTGCCATCGCTGAAGGCGCCCTCCGCTGCCATGGCCGCCTGCCTGGCGTGGTGGGCCCAACGCTTTGTCGAACGGTCCTTGAGTGTCTTAGGTTTAAACCTACTACACGCTCTGCAGTTCGCTTCGGGGTGGTCCCCCGGCAAGCAGAGATTGCACGTGGCGTGCCTGTCGACCCAAGGGTATTTGCGGTTGCACTTGGGGCAGAATTGGAAAGGGGTACCCTCCATACGCACCTTGAGGCAGCGGGCTGATAAGTGTAGGAAATATATAAGTGTATCTATATACCAAGAGTGAAGAGTATGTACCACCCCCCACTCTCCCTACTTGCAGGGCCGAGGCCAGCGGCCTACTAGGCCCGGGCCGAGGCCAGCGGCCTTCCGAGGCCCAGATCCGTCGTGCAGCAGCCGACGGTCGATGTCTTCTCCAGCCGTCGTCGATTGTCGAGGGTCGACGTTGGGGTGGACGCGTGAGGGATCTTGGGTACAGTGGACGTCACACTAGGGATAGTATTACTGGCACGCCTGTGTCGACGCCCATTTTCGAGTTTCGAAAAACAAACTAATACTCCGCAGCTTCCACTAGATGTCGGCCTATGCACAGCATGTGATCTAAGCAGATTCCACAAGCCTCAGAAATATATATATATATATATATATACATATATATATATTACATGGACGTGGTAGCGTCCATGTAGTTATGGTTAAGTTGCTGTTTCCATAGGAAGAGCATTTTTTGGGTGGCTTATAACTTCGCTCCCTCTGAACGAATCCTCACCAAACTTTGGAAAAAAGGTATATGGCCCACTCTGACTTTTTTTGCAAAGTTTGGAGAGGTTTGGTCCAGGGGGGGGGGCCCAAAACGTTTGTTTTTCCCCATAGACATAATGGGAAAAGACTTTGCGCACGCCTACAGCCCAAACCGCTGGACGGATTTACACCAAATTTGCGGCAGGAGCGGGGGCTTGGTCCTGAAAGCGTGCTTTTGCAAATTTGGTGTAAATCCGTCCAGTAGTTTTTTTTAAAATGACCAAAATGTAAGGCAAAAAAATTTGTGATATCTCCGTTCGCTTCGCGGACGGACTTCCCGGTTCGCTCCGCGGACAGTGCCCTGATTGGCCGAGCGGCTTGCGCGATGTCCGCGGACATCTGACGTGTTCGCTGATTGGACGGCGTGGTGCGTGAAGCGCGTCAGATTTTCTGTGACGCCCGCCATCTTGCATTCGCGGACGACCGCGGACAGCGCGGTGAAACTTGGATTAAAAATTGTATTTAGTGGAGTGTGTCGGTGTGTAAGAGTGTTTGGGGAGGGTGCGGGAGTATGAGATAGGTGCAATGTTGTATTTTTTTTATGTGCTAGACGCTTTTGTTGTGTTCGATTTGTCTGCGGACAACACGGCTGTTCTGAAATGTTCGTAAATAAGCAGAATGGATTCGGTGTCAAGTTGAAAGTGTTCTAAGAAGACTCGTGGGGTCCTGGAATGTTCGCAGGGGGTGTCCTGAAGAGGTTGTCTGTATTGTTCGTTGTCAAGCTGAAAGTGTTCTAAGAACACTCGCGGTGTCCTGAAATGTTCGTACATAAAGAAAATGGGGGTGTTCTGAGGACGTTGTCCGTATTGTTAGCTGGCAAGTTGAATGTGTTCTAAAAACACTCGCGGTGTCCTGAAATGTTCAAAAATAAACAAAATGGGGGTGTTCTGAGGACGTTCTCCGTATTGTGTGCCTGCTTAGCTGTAACCAATGAGGGAATGGCACAGAGAATGAAGTGGAAATGGTAGAAGGGCTGTCTAAGAGTACGCGGTCCGCAGACAGGGCGTGCTACATCCGGGGTTTTCCAGCAAATCCAGCATGGAAATAAGACTGTAGGGATCAGCCAATCAGATGTTGAGGTTGTGGATTTGTGTTCAAAGAGACTGTGTGTAGTGAAGATGGCAGAAGTGGAGAAAGTCAGGGTGTTGGTGCATGGTTTACAACAGTATGCTCAATGCAGGCATCTGCAAAGAATTTCGATGTTAAAGGAGTGGAGGTGGTGTGGAGCATTGTACCTGATTGCAATGTACAGGGAATTGTACAAGTTTGTGAAGATATGGGCATGATCAACAGTCCCCATGTGGTAGTTTTGCACTATGGTGCTTTCCATTCGGGCTATGTCAGTGCCCCTACTTTGTTGGCAGATTTGGAACACTTGGTTCAAGCAGTAATGAACATCCTTCCAAATGCCAAAGTAATTTTTTCTGGATTAGTACCAAGGGCAATATGGGACAATAGTTCAGTTTTTTGTTCTCAGCAAACCAATACTAGGTGTGTAATCAACCGAGGCATGTGTGCCTTCATGCTTAGAGCTGGTATGTTCTTCTGTAATAATGAGAATATTGATTCCAGTAATGCTGTTTATTTTAAAGAAGATGGCATTTCCTTATCTTTTATGGGAAATGCCATTCTGTTTTGGAATGTAAGGGTTGCTTTGGAGAAGGTTATGTGAAGATTTTAGGAGTAAAGTAAGAAAAATAAAAAAATAAAAATACAAAATAACAGGTGTCTGTCAAGCATTTGCAAAAAAAAAAATGGCTGTTTTCCGAGCCAACCTCAAAGGGGAAATGGGGCACACTATTTAAATTTACATTCATCACGCTCAGATTTTCGATATGTCCGCGGACATGGCGGTAGTCTGCGGACATCGAAATCACTAGCTAGGGGTTCAGTATGTTCTATGTTACATGTATATAAAGTCAGGGATATTATGGTTAAGTTGTGCTACTAAAAACATATGAAATTCAGTAAAAAAACTTTGTTAAAGGGACGTTATGGTTAAGTTGTGCTACTAAAAACCTATGAAATTCAGTTAAAAACCCGCCACCGCCAGTACCTTGGTGAATACCCTTGGTGCTGAAGCTATCCCGAAGGGCAGTACCTTGAATTGGTAGTGTCGACTGTCCACCTTGAAGCGCAAGTACCTTCTGTGCGCTGGGAACATGGAAATATGAAAATAAGCATCTTTCATATCCAAGGTTGCCATGTAATCCCCCTTTTTTAGGAGGGGGATTACCTCTTGTAGCGTAGTCATACGAAACTTTTGGGGCTTGACATACTTGTTGGCAGGCCGTAAATCCAATACTGGGCGCATTGTCAAATCTTTCTTTGGCACAAGGAAGTAAGTTGAATAAATACCCTTGTTTACCTGGTGTCCCGGGATGAGTTCTATCGCGTCCTTTTCTAGCAGAATGGCGATCTCCTCGAGGAGAATCTTCTGATGTTCTAACGAGTGTACTCTTTGTCGTGGAGGATGGTTCCGGGGACGCTGCAGTAGTTCTATACAGTACCCTGTGGATACTGTTGACACCTCCCATCTGTCTGATGTGATCCCTTCCCAAGCCTGGGTGAAGTTGGAAATGCGTCCCCCTACTGGGGTTGCGTGAGAAGGGACCCTGAACTGAGCGTCACTGCTTTGGTGGAGGCGTGCCACCTCCCTTGCTGGGGCTGCCTCTGCCTTTACCACGACCTCTCCTATTACCCCTGCCGTAACCCAGGGTAGACTGTTGGCTGTTGTTCCACTGTGTACCCTGCCCCTGGGAATAGTTAGATCCTCTCTGGGAATTTTGGCCGCGTGGGCGACAAAAATTACTATTCCCTCTCTGGTTAGGGGGTTTATTGGTTAACTGGCCAAGGGACTTGAGTGTCTCGGATTCGTCCTTGGCATTCTTCAGTGCGTCTTCGACCGCCTTACCAAACAACAGATCGGCTTCCACCGGTTTGTCCAACAATGATGCCTGGGTTTCTGTCTTAAAACCAGACTGCCGTAACCACGCATGTCTCTTGATAACAGTGCCTTCTGCTATCAATCTGCCTGCGTTGTCCGCGGCGTCAAAGGTTGCTTTCAAAATGCAACCAGACACGGCTCTAACCTCTGCGGAAATCCGAGCTAACTGGCCCTTTAAAGGTTTAGGAGCAGAGGCTATGAGTGCCGCGACTTCTTCCCACTGATGGCAGTTGTAGCTGGCCAACAGGGTGGTGGAGTTTGCAATCCTTGCTTGATAGGCGGATGTTGAGGCTACTTTCCTGCCGAAACCATATAGTTTTTTGCTCTCCTTGTCGGGAGGAGCTTCGGACGATGACAAGGGTGTTCCAGCCCTCTTACTAGTGTTAGTGACAACTAGGGAGTCTGGCTTCAGATGTCCTCTTATATAGAGAGGGTCAGACTGGGCTGCCCTGAAAAGTTTTTCAACCCTGGGATTGACTGCTCTGGTGAGGTTCGGGTTCACCAGGGACGGATCTATTTTTCGCTGAATGGACTTAAGGATCGGGATGGTCTGGGCAACAGGCCTCCTTTCTCCCACTAACTCCTCTGCAAAGTCCCTCTCCTCCTGGACACCGTGGGTGTCAATATGGAAATGTTCTGCTGCACGTGCGAGAACCTCGTTTAGGAGGGGTTGGTTATCGACAGGGGAGTCGGTAACCGGGGCTTCGTTTTCTACCAGGGAATCTACTCTGTAGGTTTCAGGGTCTTCCTCTTCCTCTTCTTGGTCCTCATCATCCCCATAGTATCCCGTCCCGGTTTGCTCTTCTACCGTGCCTGTCGACCCAAGGCTATTTGCGATTGCACTTGGGGCAGAATTGAAAAGGGGTACCCTCCATACGCACCTTGTGGCAGCGGGCTGTTAAGTGTAGGAATATATAAGAATGTACCTATATACAAAAAGAGTGTAGAGTATGTCCACCCCCCACTCTCCCTACTTGCAGGGCCGAGGCCAGAGGCCTTCCAAGGCCTGGGCCGAGGCCAGAGGCCTTCCGAGGCCCAAGTCGGTCGTGCAGCTGTTGATGGTGGAATTCTTCTCCGGGCCGGCGTCGAGTGTGGAAGTTCGGTGACTCTACGTTGGGGTGGAGAAATGGGTAATTATAACAATATTTATCAAATGTATGGCTAAGCCAGGGAACTCTGCGAAGTGCTTCCGACCAGTATGGCGGAAAAAAACAATCCGAGGGTCCTAGACGAGGGAGGGATCATGGGTACAGTGGACGTCACACTAGGGATAGTATTACTGGCACGCCTGTGTCGACGCCCATTTTCGAGTTTCGAAAAACAAACAGTAATACTCCGCAGCTTCCACTAGATGTCGGCCTATGCACAGCATGTGATCTAAGTAGATTCCACAAGCCTCAGAAATATATATATACATGCACTGCAGTAGCTTTGGGAACCTCGGGTGCTAATGGCCTTCATCCCCCATTACAGGGGCTGGAATGGGGGGATAATCGTCCAGAGACCTCAATATCCACCCTCGCTTGGCTTGGGCTGATAACTTGGGCTGCCAGGCCGGTGTCCACCGTTCCATCACTGAAACGGAGGATAAACGCCACAATATTGCCATTAGAATAACACAAAATGCAAATGGAAATGGAAATGTTGGAAAATCTTATTGAGTCTATGTACTTTATTGAGAAATATAAATTAGATGGAGTCTATACGTTTTTTTTTAGTTCTATTTTTTTAACTGTGAAAGGTGGTTCCTAAAGGAACATTACTTTTACTATTTTTGGATGCATTTTTTTTTTGTTGGCAGAAGAGCTTAGAACGAAACGTGGGGAGGGAAATGATGGAAGAGGCACCAAACACTAATATGGAGGGTCAGGTGGACAGGGGAAAATGCTGCGCGTGTGTTATGGCATTAGCCGATTCCATTTTAAGATACATAGCAGTTTTGCTAAAAGTATGTACTGTGTACTAGATTGTTAATGGATGAGTAGGAATAGGTGTTGGAGCTGTGCAAGGGAAATTTTGAAGTTGAAAGTTCCTAGATCAGTAGAAAATGCAGTTAAAAACTGTCCGCGAAGCACGGATCTTATCTTGAAGTGCGGACGGGTTCTCAGAGACGTCATCATGCCGTGCACCAACATATGGTCATGTGGCACTGTCCGGCAGGTCCGCAATGAAGTCAGATGTTCGTAGACGTTATGGTTAAGTTGCACTAATAGAAACCTATGAAATTCAAAGAAAAAACTTTGTTAAAGGGACATTATGGTTAAGTTGCGCTACTAAAAATCCATCAAATTCAGTGACAAAACGTTCTTAAAGGGATGTTATGGTTACAAGTTAATGTTATTGTTAGCAGCGCACAATGGTGGCGTGAGTTATGGTTGCTTAGCTTACCATAACTGGCGAATTTCAGGGGTTTTTCGGTTTTACTTGTAACCATAACGTCCATTTAACAAAGTTTTTTCATTGAATATATATATATATGAGAATGCATTACTTACCGTAAAAGCATTTCTGATGGTTGTATCTGCTTAGATTCACATGCTGTGCATAGGTCCGACATCCAGTGGTCACTGCGGAGTATTGCATTTTGTTTTTCGTAGTCGAAAAGGGGACGTCGACCAGGCGTGTCTGAAACACTATCCCTATAGTGACGTGCGTTGTACCCACAATCCCTCACGCGTCGAGGTCCCTCTGTTTGTATTTTTTCTGCCCTGAGGGAGCCTTCTAGACGTGAGTGAGTACAGAAAGAGAGAGAGATATATAAAGGAAGTCTATGTTCCTTCCATCCGAGCGGGGAGGAAGGGTGGGCGCATGTGAATCTAAGCAGATACAACCATCAGAAATGCTTTTACGGTAAGTAATGCATTCTCTTCTGATGTTTGTTAATCTGCTTAGAATCACATGCTGTGCATAGACTAGCGAGCAGTACCCGGAGTTGGCGGTGGGTTATGAGAAGGAACAGTAAAGAAAAGGTGTCGTAATACTGCCTGTCCCACCTGGGAGTCAGATCTAGAGTGTGTATCTAGACAGTAGTGTTTTGTAAAGGTGTGCACAGAACTCCAGGTAGCCGCTTTGCAGATGGACTCAAGGGGAACATTTGCAATGAATGCTATGGATGCCCCCGTGCCTCGAGTAGAGTGTGCTCTTGGCTTAAAGGGTAGTTCTCTCTTAGCAAGAGTATAGCAGAGAGTGATGCATTGAACAATCCATCTAGAAATAGTGGATTTTGAAACCGCATCTCCTTCTCTTCCTGCTGCCACCGAGACGAAGAACTGATTAGTCTTCCTCAATGGTCTGGTTCTTTCCATGTAGAACATGACCGCCCTGCGTACATCGAGTGTGTGCAGAGTCCTTTCTCCCAAATTGGAAGGGTTTTGAAAGAACGTTGGTAGTTCTATAGACTGGTTTACGTGGAATTTAGAAATAAATTTCGGAGCAAACCTAGGGTGAGTGCGTAGAACCACTTTATCTTTGTGAACTGTAACAAAGGGGTCTAGAATAGAAAGAGCCTGAAGTTCACTTACTCTCCTGATGGAGGTGATAGCTATTAAAAAAGCAGTCTTAAGAGTAAGATGTTTAAGGGATGCTTTGTGCATGGGTTCGAATGGAGAGCCCATGAGTCTGGTAAGTACCACATTAAGGTCCCATCCGGGAGCAGGGTGAGCTATCGGGGGGTGTATTCTTTTTACTCCCTCCATGAATGCCTTTATAACTGGGATCCTCCACCACGACACTTTGAGTTGGGAGGTGGTGTATGCAGAAAGTGCCGCTAGGTGGACTTTAATGGAGTTAAACACTAGGCCTGAATCCAAGAGATGGGTCAGGTATAGTACCACATGTGTGGGAGAGCAGTCGATAGGGTTGATGCTTTTACTCCTGCACCAGATGACAAATCTCTTCCACTTGCTAGAATAGCAGTGGCGAGTGTTCGGTTTTCTGGCTTCCCTGAGGATGTCCATGCATCTTTGCGGGAGTTGTAGATGTCCGAACTCTATGACCTCAGGAGCCAAGCTGCTAAATTCATGTTCTGGGGGCATGGGTGCAGAGTCCTGCCCTTGTTCTGAGATAGCATGTTGTACGGGCAGGGGAGTTTTACTGGGGGAGATAGAGACATCTCCATCAAGTGAGCGAACCATGGCTGTCGGGCCCACATTGGGGCCACCAGTATCATGGTCACTTGTTCCTGGTGCATCTTGTGCACTACCTTGTTGAGAAGGGGAGTCGGGGGAAAAGCGTAAACAAATTTCCCTGACCATTGCATCGATAGACCGTTCCCCTTGGATTGGTTCTGGGGGTACCTGGAGGCGTAACTTAGGCATTGAGAGTCCTCCAGGGTTGCGAACAGGTCTATTTCTGGGAATCCCCATTGTGTGAAGACGTCGAAGACGATGTCTTCGTGCAGACGCCATTCGTACTCTTCGGGCAGGGGGAAATCTCTGCTGAGTCTGTCTGCCAGCAGATTGAGTTCCCCGGGTACATGTAGTGATAGTAGGAACATGTCCTGTTTGAGAGCCCACTTCCATATATTCTGGGCCAGTTTGGACAAGCCTGGAGAGTGGGTGCCCCCCTGCTTGTTGATGTAGTACATGGCTGTAGTGCTGTCCGTAAGGACCATTACTGTCTTGCCTTGTAGGTGTTCTTGGAAGGCTTTTAGCGCCTTGAATACCGCTAGTAGCTCCAGTAGATTGATGTGTTTGGATGCTACGTTCGGAGTCCACACTCCGTGAGCAGTCTGATGGGATAGGTGAGCACCCCATCCTGTGAGGGATGCGTCTGTGGTTAGAGTGGCTTCCGCCGCGGGTGTGGCAAAGGGTTTTCCTTTTTCCATGTTCCCCTTTGTCCACCACTGTAGCGAGAGAACCAAGGCCTGCGAGACCACCACTAGATCGTCCCATTGTCCGCTGGCCTGACACCACTGGCTGTTGAGCCACTCTTGCATTGGGCGCATGCGCAGGCGCGCGTGAGGTACCAAATAAATACACGACGCCATCATTCCTAGCAAGCGCATTGCTTTGCGTACCGTCACCTCTCGGCCGGTCACATATTGGGGGATCTGAAACAGCATGTTTTGGACCCTCTCTTTGGAGGGGAAGACGAGGCCGTCCCTTGTTTGAATTAGAGCCCCTAGGAATTGTTTGATTTGACTGGGGTCTAGACTGGACTTCTTTTCGTTGATGGAGAAGCCCAGTTGGAACAAAAGGTCTACCGTCTTTTGGGTATTGGAGAAACATGTTTCGTAGGAGTCCCCTGTTATGAGCCAGTCGTCGAGGTAAGGGTAAACTGGGATGGACAACCTGCGCAGGTGGGCCGCAGCCACTGCCAGTACCTTTGTGAATACCCTTGGTGCTGAAGCTATACCGAAGGGTAGCACCTTGAACTGGTAGTGTTTGCCCTCTATCATGAACCTTAGGTATTTTCTGTGCGCTGGCAACATTGAAATATGAAAGTATGCATCTTTCATGTCCAATGTTGTCATGTAATCTCCCTGTGAAAGCAGCGGGATCACCTCCTGTAAGGTCACCATACGAAACTTTTGGGGTTTGATAAACTTGTTCGCTGGGCGCAGATCTAATACAGGGCGCATGGTTAGATCCTTTTTGGGTACAAGGAAGTACACTGAATAAATACCTTCCGTTACCTGAGATAGAGGCACGACCTCTATGGCTCCTTTTTCCAGCAGTTGTTGTACTTCTTGAAGAAGGATGGCAAGATGTTCCGGCGTCAACCGCCGTCCCCTCGGGGGTCTGTAGGATGGGGAACTGTTGAATTCGATACAGTATCCGTGGGCTACGGTGGAAAGTACCCAACGGTCTGACGTTATCTCCTCCCATGCAGGAAGAAAGGATGTTATCCGGCCCCCGACCGGTGTTGCATGGGAGGGGACGCGAATCTTCGCGTCACTTGGAGTTTTTGGGGGCTTGGGAGCCTCTGGGGGTGGATCCCCGACCTCTCCCTTTGCCCCGGCGTTGGCCTCTTTGGCTGTACTGCCCACTATTGGCTTGGTAATTGGTGGCAGGGTATTGCTGATGCTGACCTTGTTGTTGTTGTCGTTGGCCACGAAAAAAGCGCTTGTTGCCATAGCCGCGTCTGGTAGTGGGCTTAGAGATCTGGTCAAGAGTCTTGATAGTGTCGAACTCTTTTTTGGCCATCTCTAGGGCTTCATCTACCGCTTTTCCGAAGAGGTTGGCGTCCTCGACAGGTTTATTTATTAAAGACGCCTGTGTCTCCGGTTTAAAGCCTGAGTTGCGCAGCCATACATGGCGCTTTAGGAGTATTCCTTGTACCAGGGAACGTCCTGCTGTTTCTGCCGCGTCCAGAGAGTTTTTTACAATGCTCTGGTTCACTTGTGTTCCTTCGCCAATAGTCGACAGTAGGCGTGTACGTAAAGGCTCCGGTGCTTCCTCTGCGTCTTTGCGCAGTTTGGCCCACTGCGCGTCTGCGTAGCTCGCAAGCAAGGAATTGTTGTTGGCAATTCTTGCTGAGAAGGCAGCCGAGGAAGTAACTCTTTTTGCAAGGGCATATAGCCTCTTGCCCTCCTTGTCAGGGGGTGCCTCACTGGTGGAAAGTGGTACCCCTGCCCTCTTTCTAGTATTAGATACAACTAGGGAGTCCGGTATGGAATGTCCCCTAATGTAGAGCGGGTCTGAGGGTGAAGGAGCGAAAAGTTTCTCAATCCGTGGATTGACCCCTCTGATCAATGCGGGAGTGGACAGCGACGGGGTGATCCTCCTTTTAACTGAGGCGAGGAGTGGAATGGTCTGGCTGACCGGGGGTTTTTCTTTAATGACTCTTTCTACAAAGTCTAATTCTGGAGAGAGTTCTCCCGTGTCCAGTTCGAAATGCGCTGCTGCTCTGCGCAACAGTGCATTGAAAGTAGGCTGATCGTCAATTGGAGACGTGTTCCTAACTGGAGAATTATCCGGAGGAGTTAGATTTAGGGCATCAGTGTCGGAACACACTGATGGTGATTGCCAGGGGTGCGAAGGTCCTTCTCCTGGGCTAATCCCGAAGCCTTCTTCTATAATGTCTGTTCTGTCTTCTAGACATTCCTCCTGGTTCTGTCCTTCGTTGTCCATGAAATCATCTTCTTCCTCGAAGTATTGTTCCTCCCCAGTGAGGTCATATACATCTTGGAAGTCTGAGGCTGTGTCCAGCAGGGGATCGACCAGCCTCGGTTTTTTGGCTCTGGGGTCGTCTTGAGGCCCTTCTCTAGTTCTTCTGAGAGTTAGAGGGGCTTGGGTACTCATAAACTTTTCCATCCTCTCCATACAGAGGTGGAGTCTTTCCATAGTTTCATGGGGTACCCCAGAGCGGTCTAGCGGGGGAAAACTCGAGTTGTCTACCTCGAAATGGCTCGACCTCTCCCAAAGCGTCGAGGAAAGTGTCCCGTCGCCCTCCTCAAAACCCTCAGGTGTGTCGGGAGACTCCCTGACTGAAGGGGGTAGTCCCTGCTTTCCTTCGGGTGTTTTCGGCGTATCCTTTGATCTATGCGTAACGCTCGACGAAATCTTCGGCGTACGCTTTTGGGCGTCGGCTACAACGATCCTGGCTAAGCTATCGGCGACATTCTTGTCGGCGGAAGCTTGAGTTTTCGACGCTATGGGTATCGAGCGCTGTACGGCGGTCTGCGCCTTCTGTTGATGCGCACCGGCCGATGGTTTGGTGGTGGCGCCCTTGTTTGCCGAAAGCCCAGTCGCAGGTCGCGGCTGCGGTTGCGAGAGGGGCTTCGAACCCGAACGGTCCGAGGAGGCCGCCGGTGGAACCTGCGTCTCCTTGGGCGCCGAAGCTCTCTTCGACTTAGACGAAGAAGAGCCATGGGTTGTGTGCTTACCTTTATGTGAATCTTTGTGTGCGTCAGTGTCGCCGGGGTGTTCATCCCCATAAGCAGGGCGTGAGCCGAGCCCGTCGGGGCCGGGGACAGACGACGAAGCGCGTAAGCGCTCCTTAGAGGGGGTTTCGACTTCCGTGGCGGAGGTCGTGTCATCGCGTTCCTCGTCACTGTCGGTGGTAGCAGCGGCGGGTGAACCTTCGGCCTTCGACATCGCGTAGGCCGCCCACCTTTTAACCCTACGGTCTTTTAGAGTTTTAGGCTTCAGAAGCCGACAAGCCGCGCACCCTTCCTCTTTGTGATCGAGGGGCAAGCAGCGGTTACACCGTGAGTGCTTGTCCTTCCAAGTGAATTTGCCTTTACAAAGTGGGCAAAACCTAAATGGTGTCCTCTCCATAGCAGAGGCAATACATCGCGATAAACACCCCCAGGGAAAGGAAGGGGAAAGGGAAAGGCATTCTCAGAAAGACCCAGAGATGTCCCACGACCCCACTCTCCCTACTGTATGTGGCCAGCGAGGCCAGGCCACGTGTTCGGCAGCGCCGAAGATTTCCTCCGCTCGACCCTCCGTCGACGATTTTGCTCGGCGGAGAACAGCTACACTGCGTCGAGGGAGTGCTGTATTAATCTTCGTAGAAGAAACGACCAAAGGTCGAGGGTTGCAATGTCTCTCGAGGAGCTCCGCGTGAAGGCGACCAGAAGCTGGGCGGAAAAAAACAATCTGAGGGACCTCGACGCGTGAGGGATTGTGGGTACAACGCACGTCACTATAGGGATAGTGTTTCAGACACGCCTGGTCGACGTCCCCTTTTCGACTACGAAAAACAAAATGCAATACTCCGCAGTGACCACTGGATGTCGGACCTATGCACAGCATGTGATTCTAAGCAGATTAACAAACATCAGAAATATATATACATATATATACATATATATGATACATTACTCACCGTAATCATATTTCTGATGCTTGTATCTGCTTAGATTCACATGCTGTGCATAGGCCGACATCTAGTGTAAGCTGCGGAGTATTACAGTTTGTCTTTCGAAACTCGAAAATGGGCGTCGACCGATGGCGTGCCAGTATTACTATCCCTAGTGTGATGTCCACTGTACCTTTGATCCCTCACGCGTGTAGGTCCCTCAGATTGTATTTTTTCTGACATGAGGTAGCATGAAGAGTAGCGTGAGTACAGAGTATCCAAGTAGATAAGATAGATAAGACTACAAGCATCCATGCGCCTTCTCTCAGAGGGGACAAGGATGGGCGCATGTGAATCTAAGCAGATACAAGCATCAGAAATACGATTACGGTGAGTAATGTATCCCTTCTCAGGCTTGTGGAATCTGCTTAGATCACATGCTGTGCATAGATTAGCGAGCAGTGTTAGAAGGAGGAGGTGGGATGTGAGACGGGTCATGAGCAAATAAAAGTCTTACAACCGCTTGTCTCACTTGAGTATCTGTCTTGGAATGAGTGCCAATGCAGTGTGCTGAGTAAAGGTGTGAATAGAGCTCCATGTAGCTGCTTTGCAAATGGTGTCAAGGGGTACATTTGCAATGAAAGCCAGAGTGGCCCCAGTGCCTCTTGTAGAATGGGCCCTGGGTGTAAAAGGCAGAATTTTATTTCAAAGGGAGTAACACAGCTGGATACATTTGACTATCCATTTCGAGAGGACACCTTTAGAGACACAATTTCCTTCTCTGACTGTAGCTATGGAGACGAACAGTTGATCTGTCTTTCTTAGCAGTCTGGTCTTGTCTACATAGTAGATGACCGCTCCTTGCACATCTAGTGTGTGTAGTTTCACCTCAGCAGAGCTCTTGGGTTCTTGGAAGAAGGCCGGTAGCTCAATGGACTGGTTAACATGGAATTTTGAAATGAACTTAGGTGAGAACCTAGGGTGAGTTTGTAGAACCAGTTTATCCTTATGAACAGTAAAGAAAGGAGCCTGCACTGTCAGAGCCTGGATTTCACTGACCCTTCTTATGGATGTAATGGCTACTAAGAAGGCAGTTTTATAGGTCAGGTGTTTGAGACTAGCTTTATACATGGGTTCAAAGGGGGGGGGCCCATGAGTTTAGCAAGCACCACATTAAGGTCTCATCCTGGTGGTGGGTTCGAAATTGGAGGGTGGAGTCTCTTTACCCCTTCCATAAAGGCCTTAACCACTGGTACTTTCCACCCCAACACCTTGTTATGGGAGGTGGGGTATGCTGACAGCGCCGCCAGGTGTACCTTGAGTGAATTAAATACCAACCCTGCATCCAGCAGGTGGAGCATGTAGGTGACAATATTGGAAGGAGTGCAATCAACTGGGTTGATTTGTTTGTTCTGGCACCAAATAACGAATCTCTTCCATTTATCAAAGTTACAGTGTCTTGTGTTTGGTTTCCTTGATTCTTTTAGGATATCCATGCATCTCTGTGGTAGATTGAGATGGCCAAACTCTGACTTCAGGAGCCATGCTGCCAAGTTCATCGAGCTGGGTTGAGGATGCACTGTTTGTCCTTTGTGCTGGGATAGTAGGTTGTGCCAGCACGGGAGTCTGATGGGTTCGCACACTGCCAGTTTGCGCAGGTGCGGGAACCACGGTTGTCTCGCCCACATGCGAGCAACTAGGATGAGCGTCATCGATTCCCTGTGCATCTTGTTGACCACCTTCCTCAACAGAGGGGTTGGTGGAAAAGTGTAGGCAAACATCCCCGACCAGTTCATCCATAGAGCGTTCCCCGTGGAGCCTGGCTGGGGGTATCTGAATGCGAATCCTGGGCATTGTCTGTTTTCACTTGTGGCAAACAGGTCTATAGTGGAGAAACCCCACTGTGAGAAGAGGTCTCCTATGACTTCTTTGTGTAGACACCATTCGTATTCTTCCGGGAGGGGGTCTCTGCTCAAAGCGTCTGCTAGTGAATTGAGATCCCCTGGACATGTTGAGATGACAGGTAAATGTTCCGTCTGAGTGCCCATATCCAAATTTTCTGGGCAAGTTTGGACAGGTTTGGCGAACGAGTGCCCCCCTGTTTGTTTATGTAAAACATTACTGTTGTGCTGTCCGTTGGGATCTGCACTTACAGGTTCGATAGGTGGGGTTTGAATGCTCCAAGTGCTCTGAAGAATGCCAGAAGCTCTAGCAGATTGATGTGATTCTTGGCCACTGTGTGAGACCAAAGGCCCTGCGCTGTGTGGTGAAAGAGGTGTGCTCCCCATCCTGAGAGGTACGCGTCTGTAGTGATTACAGCCTGTATTTCTGGATCGTAAAAGGGATTCTCCTTTGAAAGATTCTCCCTTGTCCACCAGCGAAGACTCTGTACTAGTGTTGGCGAAATGACCACTAGACCGTCCCACTGACCACTTGCCTGAGACCACTGTTTCGCCAACCATTCCTGCATGGGTCGCATGCGCAAGCGCGCTTGGGGAACCAGGTAAATACATGACGCCATCATGCCTAGCAAACACATCGCTTTGCGAACCCTTATCTGACGACCGGACTGATACTGAGGAATTTGCAGTAATAGATTCCGAATTCTTTCCTCTGATGGAAAGGACAACCCCTCTTGAGTGTTTAGGACAGCTCCTAAGAACTGTTTGGAGGTGCTTGCAGGCTTGATTTTCTCTTGTTGATTGAGAAGCCCAATTCGAAGAGGAGGTTGATCGTTCTTTGGATGTTGGATCTGCAAATTACTGGGGTCTCCCCCTTGATGAGCCAGTCGTCCAGGTAAGGGTACACTGGGATTGCTTCCCTGCGTAGGTGCGCCACCACCACTGCCAGTACCTTGGTGAATACGCTTGGAGCCGAGGCTATACCGAAGGGCAGCACTTTCAACTGGTAGTGCCGACTGTCTACCTTGAAGTGCACAAATCTTCTGTGTGCTGGGAACATTGAAATATGAAAATAGGCATCTTTCATGTCCAATGTTGCCATGTAATCTCCTATCTTTAGTAGGGGGATTACTTCTTGGAGGGTAGTCATGCGAAATTTTTGAGGCTTGACATGATTTTTTTTGGCACAAAGAAGTAAGTTGAATAAATACCCTTGTTTACCTGGTTGCACGGGACAAGTTCTATCGCGTCCTTTGCAAGAAGAATGATGATCTACTTGAAGAGTATTCTTTGGTGCTCCAAGGAGTGTATTTTCTGTCTTGGAGGATGGTCGCGGGGGCGCTCGACCAGTCCGATACAGTATCCCGCGGACACTGTGGACAGCACCCATCTGTCCGATGTGATCCCCTCCCATGCGTGGGTGGAGCTGGAAATGCACCTCCCTACTGGGGATGCATGGGAAGGGACCCTGAGCGGAGCGTCACTGTTTGTTGGGAGGCGTACCGCCACTAGCTGGGCTACCTCTCCCTCTACCACGGCCCTTCTTTAGACCTCTGGTGAAATTCTCGGTACCCTGTTGGTTATTTCTACACGATGTACCCTGTCCTTGGGAGTAGTTGGACCCTCTTTGGGAATTTTGGCCACAGGACCGACAAAAATTATTATTCCCTCGTTGGTTTGTGGGTTTATTGATTAGCTGACCAAGGGACCTAAGGGTCTCATTTACATCTTTTGCTGTTTTGAGTGCCTCTTCCACCGCTTTCCCAAACAAGACATTTGGTTCCACCGGCATGTCGATTAGGGTGGCTTGTGTCTCGGGATTGAACCCCGACTGCCTTAGCCAAGCGTGTCTATTGATGACTGTGCTCTCTGCGATGAGCCGGCAACATTGTCTGCCGCGTCAAAAGTTGCCTTGAGAATGCATCCGGACACCGATCTCACTTCTGACACAATCTGGGCCAACTGGCCCTTTAGAGGTTCAGGTGCGGAGGCAATGAGGGCAGCTACCTGCTCCCATTGGTGACAATTATAACTTGCCAGCAGAGTGGTGGCATTAGCAATTCTTGCCTGGTAAGCGGAGGTGGAAGCTACTTTCCTTCCTAGCCCATATATCCTCTTGCTCTCCTTGTCTGGGGGAGCTTCGGAGGATGCTAGAGGTGTAGCCGCCCGCTTTCTGGTAGTTGTGACCACCAAAGAGTCGGGTTTAAGCTGACCCCTTATATAAAGTGGGTCGGAGGGGGCTGCCCTGAATAATTTTTCTATTCTTGGGTTGACTGCCCAGGTAAGGTTAGGGGTGAGGAGGGAGGGATCAATTCTGTGTTGAATGGATTTCAGAATTGGTATGGCTTGGGCAACAGATTTCCTATCCCCCATAATTTCCTATGCAAAGTCCCTCTCTTCTTGAGCCCCTTGAGTGTCTATCTGAAAGTGCTCTGCAGCTTTAGCTAAGACCTCATTTAGTAATGGCTGATAATCCACAGGCGAGTCATTCACCGGTGGGTCCTTGGGAATAAGGGAGTCGAGACTATAGGCCTCTGCCTCGTCTTCCTCCTCCTCATCCTGGTCCTCATCGTCCCCATAGTATTCGACCCCTGCCTGGTCCTCCAGTATTTGTATGTCAGGATCTTCAGCGTACTGATGGTAAGGTTGAATAGTGAGTGGGTCCGAAATCAGGCCCTGAACTGGAGTCTCAGTGCGAGGTCTATTACTAGGAGGCTGAGGGTCTTTGGATCCGGAAGGAGTAGAGGTAACAGGGGTATTCTGATAGCTCAGAAAGTAATCAGGATTTTTCTCATAAAAACTTGCCATAAAAGACATTCGCCTCATCACCCTGTCGATGTCTTCAGCGCTCCATTCCTTAGAACGGGGAACGATCACCTATTGATTAGGTTCATCTTCCATTCCCTTATCCTCTGGAGTGGGAGGGACAACCTTAGGCCTAGTGACAGGGTCAGGGGTCTTGGTCTTTTCAGAAGATCTATGTTTTTCCTTCTGAACTTGGTGTTCAGACATTTTTTTCTGTTGTTTGTCCTCTTTCCCATGTGTGGAGGAATGTTTCCCTAACTCCTTGGACTTCCCTGAATCTTTTGACGCCTGGCATCGAGATTCAGAGGTGGATTCCGTAGGGTCTAAGGATTTAGAGGGGAAACGTCGAGACTCGGAGGCAGACGTAGAATGAACTGCCGGAGACGACTTTGAACGTGCTGCTTTGGGGTGGAGGTCGGTTTCGTCTTCTGACGACCAAACCTCTGTGACTTTAGGAAGTGTGGCACCATTAGCAATGGTGGACCGTTTCTGTGTGTTGTGAGGCTATCGAGACCTGGAACGCGCAGAGGACACCGATTCTGCGCACCGCTCTCTTTGTGCCTTTTTCTACCGATCGCTCGACACGCGTGTCGAGTCTCGGGAGGGGTTAGTGTGTTTAGATGAAGGTGTATGGGTAGCGTTCATGCCGCCAGGTGTGTTCCCCATAACTGCCCCGCCGGACAGTCCTCCGAGGTCGGGGGCTCGCGCTTGGTTGTCTAACGACACTCCAGTGCCCTCGCCGTCCGAAACGGCCGCATTGCTGCCATCACTGAAGGAACCCACAGCGTCCATGGCCTCGAGTTGCCAGGCGTAATGGGCCCAACGTTTGGTGGAGCGGTCCTTAAGTGTTTTAGCTTTAAAGAGCTTACACGCTCTGCAATTGGCTTCGGGGTGGTCCCTAGGCAAACATAGGTTACAGGTGTTATGCTTATCTACCCAAGGGAATTTACGGTTGCACTTGGGGCAGAATTTAAATGGAGTACTCTCCATATGTTATTATCTGGCAGCGGGCGAGTGTAGGAAATAAACGAGTGTGAGTATGTCCACCCCCCACTCTCCCTACTTTCAGGGCCGAGGCCAGGGGCCTTCCGAGGCCCGGGCCGAGGCCAGAGGCCTCCCGAGGCCCAAAGTCCGTCATGCACTCTCGACGGCTGTTTGTTCTTCAGTTCCGGCGTCGATCTTCGGAATCTCAACGTGGGATAAGAGGAACGGGGAATTTATGAATAATTAATCACAAATGGCTGAAAGCCAGGGATCTCCGCAACTTTGCTTCTGACAAGTATGGTGGAAAAAACAATCTGAGGGTCCTACACGCGTGAGGGATCATGGGTAGAGTGGACGTCACATTAGGGATAGTATTACTGGCACGCCCTAGGTCGACGCCCATTTTCGAGTTTCGAAAAAACAAACTGTAATACTCCACAGCTTCCACTAGATGTCGGCCTATGCACAGCATGTGACCTAAGCAGATTCCACAAGGCTCATATATATATATATATATATATATATATAATAAATTACTCACCGTAATCTTATTTCTGATGCTTGTATCTGCTTAGATTCACATGCTGTGCCTAGGCCGACATCTAGTGGAAGCTGCAGAGTATTACAGTTTTTTTTTCGAAATTCAAAAAGGGACGTCGAACAGGGCGTGCCAGTAATACTATCCCTAGTGTGACGTCCCCTGTACCCATGATCCCTCACGCGTGTAGGACCCCCAGATTGTATTTCTTCTGACATGAGGTAGCATGAGGAGTAGCGTGAGTAGAGTACCCAAGCAGAAAGATAGATAAGACTACAAGCATCCATGCGCCTTCTCTCAGAGGGGAGGAAAGGGTGGGCGCATGTGAATCTAAGCAGATACAAACATCAGAAATACGATTACGGTGAGTAATGTATCCCTTGTGATGTTTGTGAAATCTGCTTAGATCACATGCTGTGCATAGATTAGCGAGCAATGTTAGAAGAAGGAGGTCGGATGTGAGAAGGGTCATGAGCGAATAAATGTCTTAGAACCGCTTGTCCCACTTGTGTCTCTGTCTTGGGATGATTGTCAATGCAGTAGTGCTGATTAAAGGTGTGAATAGAGCTCCATGTAGCTGCTTTGCAAATACTGTCTAAGGGGACATTTGCAATGACAGCCAGAGTGGCTCCAGTACCTCTTGTGGAGTGGGCCCTCGGCGTAAAAGGCAGTGTCTTATCTGAAAGGGAATATCACAGTTGGATACATCTGACTATCCACCTAGAGATGGCATTTTTAGAGATGAGATCTCCTTCTCTGCATGGCGCTTTGGTGACGAACAGTTCATCTGTTTTTCTTAGCGGTCTGGTCTTGTCTACGTAGTAGAAGACCGCCCTCCTCACATCTAGTGTGTGGAGTTTCACCTCCCTCAGCAGAGCTTTTGGGTTCCTGTAAGAAAGCTGGTAGCTGAATAGACTGGTTAACATGGAATTTGGAAATGAACTTAGGTGAGAACCTAGCACGAGTGCGTAAAACGAGTTTGTCCTTATGTATAGTAAAGAAAGGATCCTGCACTGACTGACAGAGCTTGGATTTCACTGACCCTTTTTATAGAAGTAATGGCTACTAAGAAGGCAGTTTTGTAAGTCAGGTGTTTAAGACAAGACTTGTGCATGGGCTCAAAGGGGGGTCCCATGAGTTTAGGAAGTACCACATTAAGTTCCCAACCTGGCGGTGGGTTAAACACTAACCCTCCATCCAGTAAATGGAGCATATAGGTTACAACATTAGAAGGAGTACAATCAACTGGGTTGATTTGTTTATTCTGGCACCAAATTACGAATCGTTTCCATTTGTCATAGTAACAGTGCCTCGTGTCGTTTTTCTTGACTCTTTCAAGATATCCATACATCTTTGCGGTAAATTGAGAAGTCCGAACTCTATGACTTCAGGAGCCATGCTGCCAAGTTCGAGTTGGGCTGAGGATGCATCGATAGCCCCTCGTGCTGGGAGAGTACATTGTACCGGCACAGGAGTTTGATGGGGTCGCACACCGCCAGTTTGCGCAGGTGTGGATACCATGGTTGTCTTGCCCACATAGGAGCAACCAGGATGAGCATCATCGGTTTCCTGTCGATCTTGTTCACCACTCATCAGATAGGTTTGTGTAAAAGAGTAGGCAAATATCCATGACCATTTCATCCACAGGGCGTTCCCCATGGAGCCTGGCTGGGGGAATCTGGACGCGAAGTTTGGGCATTGTCTGTTTTCACTTGTAGCGGATAGGAATATAGTGGGGAAACCCCACTGAGAGAAGAGGTCTCCTACGACCTCTTTGTGTTGTCACCACTCGTGTCCCTCTGGGAGGGGATCTATGCTCAGAGCATCGGCTAGGGAGGTGAGTTCCACTGGTACATGTTGGGATGACAGGTAAATCTTCAGTTTGAGTGCCCATTTCCAAATTTTCTGGGCAAGCTTGGACAGGTTTTGCGAACGACTGCTCCCTTGTTTGTTTAAGGAAAATATTGCCGTCATGCTGTCTGTTAGGATCTGCACTGACTGGTTGCATAGGAGAGGTTTGAATGCTCGAAGCGCTCTGAAGACTGCAAGAAGTTCTAGTAGATTGATGTGGTTCTGAGCCACTGTGTGAGACCAGAGACCCTGAGTTGTGTGGTGAAAGTAGTGAGCTCCCCACCCTGCCAGGGAGGCGTCTGTTGCGACGATGGCCTGTATCTCTGGATTTGTTAGGGAGAATTCTCTGTATGGGCTAATTTACCAAACCTAGTGAGTCCCCCAGCAACTTTGCTGGATTTTTGTGGCTTATTTATTTCTCCTGCTAAGAGTGAGGCTCTTTTCTCCCACTCTTAGGCATGATTTGAGAATGTCCTTTGACTTTGTAATGTTTTTTATGGGCTATGGGGTCTTTTAATCCATAGGGTTCATGTGTTTTTGGTATATGTGTTACACAGCACCCTCAGTGCAGTAACACAGGGGTTTCATAGTGACCCCCAAACATAGACTCCATACCCTGGGACTGACTACTGTCTCCAGGGCATGTAAAGTCACCATTGACTTTACTAGTCTTAAATTGTGTACAGAACCAGTACAAACCATCATATTGTGGAAGTACTGGTAGAGGTAATTTGATTGCCCCTAGGTCTGTTTTTCAAGGGGGCACTGTCCATTCCCCCCTTGTCGAGTTTCTGGCTGGTGGCAGTGGTTACCGCGCAAAATATTCCACCGGAATATTTCCTATGGGATTTTCCCATTCATTTTAAACGCACCACTTTTTTGGTGCAATGTTAAAGATACCGCCGGGTTATTTATTTAATATTTATTCCCCGGTTGGGTCTTTTTGCCAGAACTCGGTTTTAAAATGGCGGTTGTGTTCGCCTCTGTAACTCCAACCCAAGTCGAGCCCTTTGTTCCACTTTTGGCGGGCTTCTGCACAGAAGCCTCCAAAAGTGGTGCCACTCTGCCTGGGTCCACAGGATGTGTGGGAGGGGGGGGGAAATAGGCACCCTGGACTGAGTTGCCTCGGCAACTCAAGTTGTACTCTTGTGTGATTGGCCCAGTGGTGAGCCGCCCGGCATGTTAGCATGTTTGATTGACAGCTAGGACTGATGAATGGGGGTTTTCTGCATAAAAGCAGGGCTTTGGGGACTGGAACTTCAGATGTCGCCACAGGACCTAAAGAATCAGAAGAGGGAGAAGCTGAGCCAACCTGCAACGACGACACCACTGGTGGAGCCCTGCTGAACCGAACTCACCACTTCCCAACGACAGAGAAGATCTTCCTCCAGGAGAGTCTTCTTCCTTTGAGCTGGTGGGGTTAACCAGTTCGCCTTTTTTCACCTTCCTGGATCGTCTCGTAGTCGAATCGCCCGTGCCAAGCACCCTGGCGGCCGGATAGCCATGCTTCACCACTACCGCGAATAAAAGGGTAGTACCTTTTAACCAGGAAACTCCGCGGCTGGTTTCTTCCCTGGCAGTGCAACGACCTCCAGCTTTCCTCCACGTCGAGATCCTCTCTTCCCCTGGACGAAGCACCGACGCGCACCCGCTGCCAGGAACAACTGCCCCCGCTGGGGCTTTCTCACCATTTGAGGTACTGTGTCCCGCCTGGTCTCCCTTGCAACAGACTGTTTAAGGTGTCCCGTAAATCCTTGACTCTCTATCCTGGGGTGACCTCGGACCTGTTAACTAAACGTTTCTGAACTGATCTAACTCCTTTTTTGAACTATCTGCAAAGACTTTTAAAGTGTACTTCAACTGTGTGATCTTGGGCGCATTCCGTCTTGCTCCCTCCAAGAGTGGTTCTGGCCTATGAACTTTTTGCTCTACAGTAGACCCTGCCTTTCTTGACTTGCTGTGGTATTGTGTGTTTTCCTATTTCTGCCTTTTCTCTCCCTTTTTAAATCATTATTGGAGTGCCATTTATGGTTACGCGCTCACCTCTGCTTTGTTAAATAAGTGGTGTACTAACCTAGACTGTCAAATAATTAATTAGGGAGGTGTATATATTTCTAGTGACTGTGTTTGAACTTGCTTGACATTTAGTGCCAGTGTATTTTTACAAGTGTGTTTTTAAATAAATAATTATATACTTTTATACCAAAGATCTGGTCAGTGTTTGCTTGTGCTACTGTATTTTTGTACCTAATGTGTATACTCTATATACTGCCTAACTCTTCTTGAGAGAAGTCTGACTGCTCAGCCACAGCTACCAGGTAAATCGGGGTGGTACAGACTGCTACTAATTGGGTTTACTGCTAACACCTGTAGTCTTAAACTTTTTGCAGTGGTCCCCAAGGGAACTGCACAGGTTTCTGCCTACCACTGGTGTACAGCGGTGGGATTTGTATTGAGTATACATTTTAGTGTGCTTATAGATACCTTAGTGCAACTAACCACAAAGCCTAGCACTAAAAAGTTTATTTTCTAACCTGTCAACTATGGAAATAGTCAAGAGTCCCTTGCTACAAAAACTGCTGATTGTTTAAGAGTTCTCTGTAAGCATAAGAATCTCCTGACTAAAGGCAAGAAAATGGAGCTAATAGAAAGATTGTTAGCAAACCAAAGTCTGGGTGATGGTTCAGAGGAACACACTCTCCCAGAGAATGTAGATAACAGTGATGATATTGATATGGATCAAAGTATTGAAAATCTTGAGGCAGAGTCAGAAGAGGAGGGTGAGGCTGTTGTGACTGTCCCCCCTAGGCCTCTGTCTGCTCTACCAGCTGTACCTACTGGACCTTTACCAGGTCCCACACTTAGTCCTCAATGTCTTGAACTAGAGAAAATGAAACTTGAATTGGAGTTTAAAAGACTAAATGCTCAAACAGATCAACGGCACCAAGAACTAACGCTAAGAGAAATGGAGCTCAAGCATGAGCTAGAGATGAACAAATTGTCTGTCGAAAATGCTTCTCTCTCCAGATCCTCTAGGAGTACCAAAAGACCCCGGATGCCTAAAGAGATTGTGGCTATGTATGAGCCAAAGTTGGATGTGTTGGATTGGTTGGCTATGTTTGAGTATAATAATGGGCTCCAGGACATCTCAGGGAATGAGTTACTTCCCTGGTTGTTCTCTAGGCTCCCCCCTGTTGCATCTGATGTGGTAATGGAGTTGGGGGAGGTGGATAAGAAGGATTATGAATGTGTGAAGCTAGCTTTAATAGCTAGATTTGGGAAGACCCCTTCCCAGTACCTTAAGAGGTTTAGGACCCTCAAAAAGCATGATGGTACCCCTTTGGCTACCTGGGTGAGTGAAAGTTTGAAGAACTTAGAGGGACGGTTTAAGGATTACATTGTGAACACTTATGAGGGAATGAAGAATCTTGTGATGTTAGAGTCAATTTATGATGCCTGCTCTCCTGAGCTCAGACAGCATTTGGCTGATTCAAAGGAATTAGATTCCAGAAGACTAGCTAAGGCTGCTGACTTGTGGGTTGCCAACAGGGCTACTCACAAGGACTCTGGGGCAACTCAGAAAAAGGATGAGGGGAAACAGCCTAAAAAGGACTTCAAAGAGAATTCTTATAATTCCAATCCCAAAGAGGGCCCCAAACAAAACAATAAGAGTAAGCCACAAGGGAAACCAAATCAGGCTTGTGTACCTTCTGGTGCCAAACCAGAAGGAGGTCAGGAGCAAGCCACCATTCCAAAAAGCATTTGGTAAATGCTATGTTTGTAGCTCGCCTGACCATGTGAAAGGGGATCCCAGATGTAAGGGTAAACCTTCAGGGGTCCACACTGTCTCCTTAGCCTTCGCTCCAGAGGAGGAAGTACAGATGGCCAGTGGAAACTTTCTACTACTGGCTGATGATCCCATTGGAGTCTCAGCCAGTGTTTCTTTAGTGTCTCTGTGGTTGTGGGAACAACAGAATTTAGATGTGTATAATTCTATCCCAGATAATATTAAAGAGTATTATAAGGACTATTATAAGGACAGTGTCCAGGTGAATGGTCAGGAGACTCCTGCCATTAGGGACACTGGGGCCAGCATAACTGTGGTGGATGCATCATTTCTCAAGTCAGAGGATGTTGCTAAGGCACCCAAACGCCTCACCAAGTTAGCTGGAGGGCCTGTGCAGATGCTCCCCCAATTACCAGTTCTCATCCAGTGCAATGATATGACTGTGACGATACCTGTCAGTGTACAATGTGAGGTGCCAGGAAGGGTTCTGTTGGGAAATGACCTGAAAACTCTTGGAGTAGTGTCACACCCCCCCAGACCTCCTAGTAAAAGGTTACAGGAGCTAACCGGACCTGCAAGAGAGAAAACCATGAGAGGTTCTTCTCTGGAGATGATGAAGAAGAATATCACTCCTTCTCCACTGGAGCAACTTACTGCAGTGTCAAAATGAACAGAAGCAAAGGGGCAACCCAAGACTTCTAAGAAACAGCCAGCAGCAAGCACTCCAGTGCTTCCAGCAAGGACTTCCCCTAGGTTGTCCAAAGTTACACCTGTAACTCCACCTCCAGCTGAGGCTGAGAGGGAGGTACAACCCTGTATGGTTGAACTAGACTCTGAAGAAGAGCTAGTAGAAGGCCAAGAAATTATTGGAGATCTGGATCCTGTTGACCATCCTGAGCTGCAGTCTTTACTGGCAGGTGGTGGACCCAGCAAGGCAGACTTCAGTAAGGGATAGAGAGAATGTCCAACTCTGGAAGGTCTTCACCATCAGGCAGCTTCTCAGGCTGATGGGCAAGAGCCTGGGATGTATAGGCTGCACTGGGAAGATGGCCTCTTTTACAGTGAACCGACTGAGTCTGCACCTGAAGACTACAAGCGGCTTGTAGTACCTCAAGAAAACAGGCAACAGTTCTTGCAACTAGCCCATGAGATTCCTTTGGCTGGTCACTTGAGTTTCAAGAAGACCAAGGAAAGACTCTCACTCTACTTTCATTGGCCAAAGATGGGGGCTGAGGTAGATAAGTTTTGCAAGAGCTGCCACACCTGCCAAACCTCTGGTAAGGTTGGTTCCAGGAATGTGGCACTTTTAGTGCCTCTCCCAGTAGTGGGAGTCCCATTTGAGAGGGTAGGGATTGACATTGTTGGTCCCCTTGATCCCCCAACCTCCTCAGGCAACAGGTTTATCCTTGTTGTAGTAGACCATGCTACTAGATACCCTGAGGCAATTCCTATGAAGACTGTTACAGCTCAGGCTGTGGCTAAGGCTCTCCTTGTTATTTTTTCCAGGGTTGGGTTTCCTGATGAAGTAATCTCTGACAGGGGGTCAAATTTTATGTCCCACTACATGAAAGCCATGTGGAAAACCTGTGGAGTTACTTACAAGTTCTCAACCGCATACCACCCTCAGACAAACGGGTTGGTAGAAAGGTTCAACAGAACCATGAAGAGCATGATAGGTGCTTTAGAAGATCCCCTTAAAAGAAAGTGGGACCTTCTACTGCCATGCCTTCTCTTTGCCTATAGAGAAGTCCCTCAGGAGGGAGTATTATTCTCTCTTTGAACTTCTTTATGGCCATCCAGTCAGAGGTCCATTGGCCCTGATTAAGGAGGGGTTGGAGAGTGCTCCTTCCCCCAAGCCAGTCAGAGTGACTATGTGATAGGTCTACGGAGGAGAATGTCACACATGATGGCAGAAGCTAGTGATAACCTGAAAGCTGGACAAGCTTTGGTCAAGCATTGGCATGATCAAAAGGCTAACATGGTTGAGTTCACTCAAGACCAGCTAGTTCTAGTTATGATCCCAACAAGGCAGAGGGCCTTGTTAGATAAGTGGATGGGACCCTTCAAGGTTGTGGGTAAACTTGGAGAGGTGAACTATCTGGTGGACTTGGGCAATCCCAAGGAGGCTCCCAGAGTCTTCCACACCAACAGACTAAAGGCGCATGTCTCTAGGCCTGATGTAGGAGCCTTGATTCTAGCTTCAACAGAAGAGGAAGAAGAGAGTGAATGTCCCTGATCTCCTCAGAGGATTACCCTTGGATGAAAAGATTGAAGGAGTATATCTCTCTTCAAATCTGACACCTGAGCAACAAGAGGAGTGCAAATCTATGTTAAATCAGTTTGCCTCCCTGTTCTCACTTTCACCAGGCTTGACCCCATGGGGCCAGCATGATATACTCACTGGTGACTGTCTGCCAGTCAAAAGCAGAGGATACAGAATGTCAGAAAATGTGAGATCCCACATCAAAGGGGAGGTCAGCAAGATGCTTGACCTCGGGGTAATAGAGCCCCCTACTAGTCCATGGTCTAGCCCAGTTGTGTTAGTACCAAAGGCAGGATCCAAAGAATTGAGATTCTGTGTGGATTATAGAGCTTTTAATGCAGTCACCAAGACTGATGCCCATCCTTTGCCTAGAACAGATGAGTTGGTGGATAGACTTGGTTCAGCCAAGTTCCTCAGCACATTTGATCTAACGTCAGGCTATTGCCAAATAGCCCTGACAGACCATGCCAAGGAGAAAACTGCATTTTCTACCCCAGTTGGCTTATACCAAATTAAGGTTATGCCATTGGACTGAAAAATGCGCCTACAACATTCCAAAGGATGGTAAATCAGGTTCTAGCTGGGATGGAGGACTTCTGCATGGCATACTTGGATGACATTGCAGTGTTCAGCCACTCCTGGGAAGAGCATGTTAACCACCTAGGACATGTTTTGCAGGCTCTTGGGAAGGCCAACCTGACCATAAAGGCAAGCAAATTCCAGATTGGACAGTGTTACGCTCACCTGGCTCCCACAGGGGCGTCGGTCGGACCGTACAGCTGCGGTCTCCACCCACGTGATGCTTAGTGCAGCGATGACTGACTGGATCGGCCCTCCTAACCTTGTCTGCTTAACCCGTAGAAATATTCTCCTGCAAGTGGAGGGATGGATTTAGCCACTTGTGAATTCAAGTGATGGCACCCCCACAGTCCCCAACTAATCACCTCCGAAATGCCCTCACACCAATCTCACCTTATATTCTTGAAAGATGAGCTCTCCATTCTGCGTGGATTTGCAGGGGCGTGTCGATTCCAGTTACTTCACTGGTTTGAAGGCTCGGGAGAGTTCCGTAGAGTATTGACTCTGAGGTTCCTGTTGAGGACCAGTAAGTATTAAGTTCATAGAGTTCAATATGTCCGATGTTCACTCTTGTTCCCCCCTTCCTTTCTTGTCTTGCAGCTGGCTCGTGAAAAGATGCTCTTGTGGCAGCTGGTGACGCTCAGGTAAGAGTCTGTATTACCCGGCGCTGTCCGGTAAATGTTGCACGTGGAAAACGTGTTGTTTTGTCTCTCTTTACAGATGTGGCACGTGAAAATATGGAGAGTCACAAAAGGTTGCCTCCGGTGGTAAATCAGGTAAGTCTATGGTGGTAAGAATTATATTTGTTGGTTCCCTCGGCTCACCTTGTGGTTTTCTTTTGTCTCCTAGGTGTCGAAGTTCGGCAAAGAAATGATGGAGGCAGCGCCGACCCGAAGGATGCTGTGAAGACTGGTGAGTATGGTGCGGCGCTGCAGCTGGAGGTGCGGCGCGTGCAGAAATGATGTTCTTTACAGGTCCGGAGACGAGATGGATCCAGAATCAGGTGTGGAATAGAAATAAGTTTGTTTTCTAACCTTGTCCCTTTCTTTCCTCTTTGTTTTAGGAGCTCCGGATTTGAGGCGGGCGTGGCAGAAGACTGGATGCAGGCTGCAGGCACGGTGAGCGTTACGCTGCTGGATGCAGAATAACGCGAAGCATGTGTTGCTGGTCGGGCGTGGTTTAAATAGCCTCAAAAGTAGTCCCAGGTAAGAAGTCCCTAGAACCACACCCGAGTAAAAAATAGTTCCTGTAGAAAAATGGTCCCTTTCAGGCTTCATGTTGGATTGGAGTCATTTGCAGCATGGTCTGCCTGAGGTAAGTAATGACTATGAGCCTGGCGCCTTAGGCGCCAGGACTGATTTCTACTATGAGCCTGGCGCCTAAGGAGCCAGGACTGAACCCAGATAGCCCCTAGCCGGGGCAGCTGAGGTTTTACTAAATGTCTAGATGCCTGCTCCCGGGGCTGATGGGCTTGGTCTGGATGCCTGGGGGTAGGCATCATGACAGGCAGAGTAAGGTGGTCTACCTTGGGCATGAGGTAGGAGGTGGAGAAATAAGGCCTTTGCTGAGTAAGATTGAAGCTGTGCAAAATTGGACAACACCTACTACTCAAACCCAGGTGAGAGCCTTCCTAGGCCTCACTGGGTATTACAGGAATTTCATTGAGAACTATGGGACCATAGCTTCTCCACTGAATGTAATCTCCTCTCCAAAATTCCCTAAGAAGGTCAGATGGAATGAGGAGTGCAATCAGGCCTTTGAAAACTTGAAGAAAGCTCTTTGCCAAGCACCAGTACTGAGAGCTCTTGACTACCACCAAACTTTCATTTTACAGACAGATGCTTCTAATGTAGGTATAGGTGCAGTCCTTAGCCAACTGGATGGGAAAGGTAGGGAGCACCCCATTTGCTTCATCAGCAGAAAGCTGAAGGATCCTGAGACAAGGTGGGCAACCATTGAAAGAGAATGTTTTGCTATTGTGTGGGCACTGAAGAAGTTTAGGCCATACTTGTATGGTTCTACTTTTGTCATTCAGACTGACCACCAACCCTTGAGATGGTTGATGCAAATGAAGGGGGGGAAACCCAACACTATTGAGATGGTCAATCTGCCTTCAAGGGTTTGATTTCACCATTGAGCACAGCACAGGTTAGGGTGTCACCACCAAAATGCTGATGTCTCTCTAGGATGTAGGTCATCGACTAGAGGCATGAGATTCATCCAGGAGTGGATTAAATCTTCCTGTCCCTTAGTCTGGGGAGGGGGGGGGGGGAGTGTTAAGGGGAATGCTCTGTATAGGATAATTTCCCAAACCTAGTGAGTCCCCCAGAAACTTTGCTGGATTTTTGGGGTTTATTTTTTTCTCCTGCTAAGAGTGAGGCTCTTTTTCTCCCACTCTTAGGCATGATTTGAGAATGTCCTTTGACTTTGTAATGTGTTTTATGGGCTATGGGGTCTTTTACTCCATAGGGCTTCATGTGTTTTTGGTATATGTGTTACACAGCACCCTCAGTGCAGTAACACAGGAGTGTCATAGTGACCCCAAACAGACTCCATACCGTGGGACTGACTACTGTCTCCAAGGGCATGTAAAGTCACCATTGACTTTACTAGTCTTAAATTGTGACCAGAACCAGTACAAACCATCATATTGTGGAAGTATTGGTAGGGGTAATTCGATTGCCCCTGGGTCTGTTTTTCAAGGGGGCACTGTCCAGTCCCCCCTTGTCGACTTTCTGGCTGGTGCCAGTGGTTACCATGCGAAATATTCCACAGGAATATTTCCTTTGGGATTTTCCCATTCATTTTGAACGCACCACTTTTTTGGTGCAATGTTAAAGATACCGCCGGGTTATTTATTTAATATTTATTCCCCGGTTGGGTCTTTTTGCCAGAACTCAGTTTTAAAATGGCGGTTGTGTTCGCCTCTGTAACTCCAACCCAAGTCGAGCCCTTTGTTCCACTTTTGGCAGGCTTCTGCACAGAAGCCTCCAAAAGTGGTGGCACTCTGTCTGGGTCCACAGGATGTGTAGGAGGGGGGAATAGGCACCCTGGACTGAGTTGCCTCGGCAACTCAAGTCGCACTGTTGTGTGATTGGCCCAGTGGTGAGCCGCCCGGCTCACCACTTAGCATGTTTGATTGACAGCTAGGACTGATGAAAGGGGGTTTTCTGCATAAAAGCAGGGCTTTGGGGACTGGAACTTCAGAAGTCGCCACAGGACCTAAAGAATCCGAAGAGGGAGAAGCTGAGCCGACCTGTAACGACGACACAACCGGTGGAGCCCTGCTGAACCGAACTCACCACTTCTCAACGACAGAGAAGATCTTCCTCCAGGAGAGTCTTCTTCCTTTGAGCTGGTGAGGTTAACCAGTTCGCCTTTTTTCGCCTTCCTGGATCGTCTCGTGGTCGAATTGCCCATGCCAAGCACCCCGGTGGCCGGATAGCCACGCTTCACCACTACCGCAAATAAAAGGGTAGTACCTTTTAACCAGGAAACTCTGCGGCTGGTTTCTTCCCTGGCAGTGCAACGACCTCCAGCTTTCCTCCACGTCGAGATCCTCTCTTCCCCTGGACGATGCACCGACTTGCACCCGCTGCCAGGAACAACTGTCCCGCTGGAGCTTTCTCACCATTTCAGGTACTGTGTCCCGCCTGGTCTCCCTTGCAACAGACTGTTCAAGGTGTCCCGTAAATCCTTGACTCTCTATCCTGGGGTGACCTCGGACCTGTTAACTAAACTTTTCTGAACTGATCTTACTCCTTTTTTGAACTATCTGCAAATACTTTTAAAGTGTACTTCAACTGTGTGATCTTGGGCGCATTCCGCCTTGCTCTCTCCAAGAGTGTGTCTGGCCTATGAACTTTTTACTCTACAGTAGACCCTCTTTCTTGCCTTGTTGTGGTTCCTTAAAAGTGTTGGTATTGTGTGTTTTCCTTTTTCTGCCTTTTCTCTCCCTTTTTAAATCATTATTGGAGTGCCATCTATGGTTACACGCTCACCTCTGCTTTGCTAAATAAGTGGTGTACTGACCTAGAATTGCCAAATAATTAATTAGGGAGGTGTATATATTTCTAATGACTGTGTTTGAACTTGCTTGACATATTAGTGCCAGTGTATTTTTACAAGTGTGTTTTTAAATAAATAATTATATACTTTTATACCAAAGCTCTGGTCAGTATTTGCTTGTGCTACTGTATTTTTGTACTTAATGGGTATACTCTATATACTGCCTAACTCTTCTTGAGAGACGTCCGACTGCTCAGCCACAGCTTCCAGGTAAATCTGGGTGGTACAGACTGCTACCAATTGGGTTTACTGCTAACACCTGTAGTCTTAAACTTTTTGCAGTGGTCCCCAAGGGAACTGCACAGGTTTCTGCCTAACAGGATCGTAGAAGGGTTTCCCCTTCGTAAGATTTTCTCTTGTCCACCAGCAAAGACTCTGAACCAGTGTTGGCGAAACGAACACTAGATCGTCCCACTGACCACTTGCCTGAGACCACTGTTTCGCCAAACATTCCTGCATGGGTCGCATGCGCAGGCGCGCATGGTGAACCAGGTAAATGCAAGATGCTATCATGCCTAGCAAACGCATAGCTTTGCACACCCTTATCTGGAGACCGGTCTGATATTGAGGAATTTGCAGCAACAAATCTTGAATTCTTTCCTCTGATGGAAAGGCCAACCCCTCTTGGGTATTTAGAACAGCTCCCATGAACTGTTTTGAGGTGCTTGGCACCGGCTTGACTACTTTTTCTCGTTGATTGAGAAGCCCAATTGGAAGAGGAGGTTGATTGCTCTTTGGATGTTTATTCTGCAAATTAGGGGTCGGGGGTACTCCCCTGTGATGAGCCAGTCGTCCAGGTAAGGGTACACTAGGATTGCCTCCCTGCGTAGGTGCACCGCCAGCACCTTGGTGAATACCCTTGGAGCAGAGGCTATTCCGAAGGGCAGCACCTTGAATTGGTAGTGCTGGTTGTGTATCTTGAAACGCAAGAATCTGTGCGCTGGGAACATTGAAATATGAAAATAGGCATCTTTCATATCCAATGTTGCCATGTAATCCCCTTTTTTAGTAGAGGGATTACCTCTTGTAATGTAGTCATGCAGAATTTTTGTGGCTTGACATACTTGTTTGCAGGGCGCAAATTTAATACTGGACGCATTGTCAGATCTTTTTTTGGCACAAGGAAGTAGGTTGAATAAATACCCCTGTTTACCTGGTTGACCGGGACGACTTCTATGGTGTCCTTTGCTAGCAGAATGGCGATCTGCTCGAGGAGGATCTTCTGGTGTTCCAGCGAGTGTACTTTCTGTTGCGGAGGATGGTTGTGGGGGCGCCCTAGCACCTCTATGCAGTATCCTCCAGACACTGCGGACAGCACCCATCTGTCCAAAGTGATCCCATCCCATGCGTGGGTGAAGGTGGAAATGCACCCGCCTACTGGGGATGCATGGGACGGGACCTGAAGCGGAACGTCCCTGCTTGTTGGGTGGCGTACCACTTTTGGCGAGGATGCCTCTACCCCTAGTGTGACCCCTGCGCTGCCCTCTGGGGTAGCCTTGTGATGATTGGGATGGGAATAGTTTCTTACCTGTAACTCCATTTCTCCAGCTTTGGTATCTTTCATGGATTCACATGCTTTGAATATTCCCCGTCGTCAGGCTGGGAATCCCCGGTACATTATATAGATCCTTTCCCGTAGGAAAACTTTTTAGACGCTTATGCGTCCTATCCACCTCGTTTTGTATCATGCGTGCCCGTACCGTCAGGACGTCATGATATAAATACAGGCCCCGCCCCCGCGCTCCCTCAGATTTCGGCCCCCAAAGTAGTGGGGAAACCGGTTTGCATGATCAGGGGAGGCAGGTGGGCGCATGTGAATCCATGAAAGATACCAATGCTGGAGAAATGGAGTTACAGGTAAGAAACTATTCCCTTCTCCAGCATTGGATCTTTCATGGATTCACATGCTTTGAATAGATTACATAGCAGTACCACCCCCAAGAGGAGGCGTGCATGCAAACCCATATACTTTTTTCACAAAGGCCGTTCCCTATGATTATGTATACATCAGTAATAGTTAACATAGGAAAACAAACCACATACAGTCATAAATTCCACAGGATGCAACCCCGCAGCCGGGGCTTACCTTATTGGAATAGGTGTCTAAGCACTGCCTGTCCCATCCGGGTGTCTTCGGCATGTTGCTGCGACAGGCAGTAATGGCGGGTAAAGGTGTGTGTAGCCGCCCAGGTAGCCGCCATGCATATGTCCCCTAGAGGGACTCCGGCCCACAGTGCCGTCGACGATGCCGCTGCTCTAGTTGAATGAGCTCTTGGCCGTCGTAGAAGAGGCTTCCCTGCCCTGGAATGGCAGTACGAAATGGTAGATGACACCCATCTTGATAGTCCTTGCTTTGAAATGGCTTTTCCTCTAGCACCCATACCATAGGCCACGAACAGCTGTCTCGTTTCTCTGAACGGTTGCGTACGATGAAGATAAAACTTGAGAGCCCTTTTTACATCCAGTGTGTGTAGCACTCGCTCCGCTCCCGAGCGTGGCTCCGGAAAAAATGTAGGCAACACGATAGAAGAATGTTTATGAAACACCGAAGGAGCTTTTGGTATGAACTGTGGGTTAGTGGCTAGGACTACCTTGGTCTTGAAAAATCGTAAGCATGGTGGGTCCACCATTAGAGCCTGAACTTCTGAAATACGTCGGGCTGAAGTGATGGCCACCAGGAAGGCCAATTTCCACGACAGAAACTTTGGAGACGATGATGACATTGGCTCAAAAGGAGGCTTCATAAGAGACGTTAAGACCAGATTGAGGCTCCACTCCGGTGGAAATTTCTTCTCTGGAGGGAAACTCCGAAAGAGGCCTTTAAGGAAGTGCTTAATCAGGCGGTCGCTGAACAATGGTGCCGAGTGCCGTCGACGAGTATACCTGGAAATGGCTGCTAGGTGTACTTTTATTGACGACACCGACAGGCCCTTTTGAGCTAATAACAGCAAGTATGGAAGGAGCTGTTCCGGCTTAATCGATTGCGGGGCTAAACCTGGTTGATCCTCACACCATTGACAGAAACTTTTCCATTTGTACGCGTATGAGGCGTTTGTGGAAGGTGCTCTTGCCGCTTGCAGGATACGTCGGCAGTCCTCCGGAATCGTCAGCCGACCAAATTCGGCGAAGTCAGGAGCCAGGCCGTCAACTTGAGGCTGTCCGGGTCGTGATGCCAAACGACACCCTCCTGTCGAGACAGAAGGTCAGGGGTCTTCTGGAATCTCATCGGTTCCGCCGCCGCTAAGTGTAGTAGGTCTGAAAACCACACCTGTCTGGCCCAGTATGGGGCCACCAGAATTACCCGACATGGGTACCTGAGGATCCATTGCAACGTCCTCCGGACAAGGGGAAAAGGAGGAAATGCGTACAGGAATTTGTTCGTCCATGGGAACGAGAACGCATCCCCCAGTGAGCCCTGCTGAGGCCATCTGCTTGCGTACTGATGGCATTTCTTGTTGTTCTTCGTTGCAAACAGGTCTATGGAAGGATGTCCCCATTCCTTGAATACCAGTTGAAGTTGTTGGTCGTTCAGCACCCATTCGTGAACTTCGTTCATTTCTCTGCTGAGGGCATCGGCTTCCACGTTTTTCACTCCTGGTAGGTGAAACGCTAAGATTTGCATGTTGTGTTGCAGGGCCCAATGCCAGATTTTCTGTGCCTCCGTCGATAGGGACCTGGAACGTGTCCCTCCTTGTTTCCTCAAGTAGAACATCGTAGTGGTGTTGTCCGTCATGACACGCACCACCGAGTCCCTCAGTTGCGGAAGAAAAGACTTCAGAGCCCATCGCACTGCTCTCAGTTCTAGCAGGTTGATGTGAAGGGAGGACTCCTGCAAAGACCACTGGCCTTGTACCTGTAACGTATCCAGATGAGCTCCCCATCCGCTCAGCGATGCATCCGTCACCACCGTCTTTTGGAACTCTGGTTCCAGTAGAGGCATCCCTTTCGTTAGATGAGTAGACACTTTCCACCAGCCGAGTGCTTGAACTAGTTGTTCGTCGACGACCAGTCTGTCGGACCAGCGACCTCTGCTCTGCGTCCAACAGTCCGCTAGAAATTCCTGGCAAGGCCTCATAAACAGACGGCAGTTGTTTATTAACGGAATGCAGGACGACATGGTCCCTAGCAGGGACATGTACTTGCGCACAGAGACCTTGGTACCGCCTCTCCATTCCGACGCCTTGTATTGAAGTTTTTGAATTCTTTCGCTGGATGGTTTCACCAGGCTTGTGTGTGCATGAAACTCCGCTCCTAGAAAAACCAAGGTCTTCGAAGGCTCCACTGAGGACTTGTTGAAGTTTATTGCGAAGCCCAGTTCCTGTAAGATGGACATTGTGGCTCGTAGACTGTCTCGTGTTTGTTCCTTGGATGACCCTCTGACTAGCCAGTCGTCTAGATATGGATAGACATGATGACCATCCTTCCTTAAATGGGCCGCTATAGGGGCCAAGCACTTGGTGAACGTCCTGGGGGAGGACTTGAGCCCGAACGGGAGGACCTTGAACTGAAAATGCTTTCTCCCGACGACGAATCTTAAATATCTCCTGTGTCGTGGGCGTATTGGGATGTGAAAATAAGCATCCTGAAGGTCCAGTGATGATAGATAGTCCATGGGTTGCACCGATCTGATAACCTCTTGGAGTTTTAGCATTTTGAATTTTTGGCTCTTTAGCTACTTGTTGAGTACCCTCAGGTCGAGAATGGGCCTCCATTTGCCGTTTGGCTTTTTGACAACAAAGAACCTGGAATAAACTCCTTGTCCTTCCTGTGCCACAGGAACTCTCTCTACCGCCCCTTTTCGCAACATAAGCGCCGCCTCTTGTCGTAGGATTTGGAGGTGGGGCTGTGTCGAGAATAAAGGCGGAAGACGCGGAGGCTTGTCTTTGAATTGCAGCGCATGACCCATGCAAATCGTGTCTAGGACCCATCGATCTTTGGTGATGCATTTCCATCGGTCGAAGTGATGAGAGACTCGACCCCCCAGGACGTTCCGAAGGCCGTCATTGGTTGCTGGTTTGCTTGTTCTTCGTTGACGACGGACCTGAGCCACGCCGCCTGGAGGCTTGATAGTCCCTGCTTCTTCGTGCCGACTGGGACGCTCGTCTGAACCCTTGTGAAGAGTATGAGGGCCTGTTAAATCCACGGTCCCTCGAAGCTCCAAAGCGGGAGTTTCCAGAAGCCCCTCTGAAGGGGCGAAAAGAGCGAACATTTCTACCCGTTTGAAGGGCGCCGAGGGACCTAGCAGTATCCGTGTCTTCTTTCATCCCTTTCAGCGCTTCATCCACCTTTTCTCCAAACAGGTGTTCCCCTTCGCATGGCATGTCCAGGACTTTGTACTGTACTTCAGGACGGAAAGTAGTACATTTGAGCCACGCTTGTCGACGAAGCACTACTCCATGGTTGATTTGTTTGAAACCAGACTCAGCCAGGTCAACTGCGATATTAATAGCGTGGTTCGAGGCCTCTTCGCCGTCCCGCACCAGTAACATAGCTGCTTTTCGGTGTTCGTCTGGCAGGTGTTCTAGGATAGGGGCTAATTTGTGCCACATTTCCCTATCATATCTTGACACGATCGCTAAGGAATTGGCTGCTCTTACTGTCGTCGCTCCGACCGAGAGCACCTTCTTTCCAAAGGCGTCCTGCCTCCTAGCCTCGCTTTCCGGTGGCGTTGAACATTTTTGCTGGACCCTGGCCTTCCTAGCCGCTGCCGCCGACACCACCGAGTCAGACAGAGGCTGTGATGTTAGACATTTTGGAGTGGATTCCGGAGCTTTAAACTTTTTCTCGATCCGTCCCTTTATTGCTGGTTCCGAGAACGGATGGCGCATCGTCTTGAGACCTTCTTGCCACACGTGGTCAAGGATTGGGATGGCAAATACCGATTTTCTCCTTTGACCCATATGGTCAAAAAGGAAACAGTCTTTCCTCTGCTCCTCAGGAATCAAGCCGAATTCGGAACACGCTTTCCCCATCATTGCATGGAAGGCTCCCACATCATCAGGGGGAGATGGCTGTGTCTGGCTCCTCGTAGACTCCAATTCTACATCCGAATTCCATGTCGGGTCCCTCGAAGGTGACAGGGAGATGTCTGACCCCGAGTCATCCCGTATAGAGTCGGACTCCGACAACTCGCCCTCCTCCTGAGCTCGAGGACGATCTTTCACCGCCTGGGGAGCCGATGTGTGTTTCGTCGTCGAGCGAGCCGTACAAGTTTGCTCGTCGACGGAAGGATCAGACAAAAGTGACGATGACGTCCCAGGCTGAGGGAACTGTGTATCCAGCCGCTGCAGTAGCTTCTGAAGAGTATTAAGCACATCCAGAGACAAAACCGTCTGGGGGGTCAGTAACGTGGATGAAATAGGTACCATACCCCCGCTCGCACTCGTCGCCGACGTCGTCGACGTGGAAGGCCGTAAGCCTAAATCCGATGGCTGCAGAACCACGTCGCCTTCCCCTTCCGCCGAGCAGGCCGCGTCTGGCTGCAATAAGACCTCAGGGGGGATCGGGTCATAGACCTCAGGCAGCCAAGCCATAGACTGAGTCTCTGTCGACGAAGGAATCCCAACCGCTGCTGCTTGAACGGTAATAGGCATCGTCAATGACACCGAGGTCGACGAGCAAGTCGTCGCCGTCGAGCCCTTAGACTTCGTCGTCGATGCCGACTTCCCGGCTGAAGCTTCTCGACTCACGGAAGACCTGGGACGGTCCCCTGAGGAGGATTTAGACAGCGCTAGCCTCTCCGTTTTAGATGATGAGGAGGAGGAGGGCTTTTTATGTGATGAGGAGGATCCAGCATGTTTCCCCTTATGCTTGTCCTCAGTGCGAATTTCTGCTTGCCGCACCTTCTTCGATGGAGGCTCCGACTTGCTCCTGGAGGCCGTGGAGCCAACTTCCGAAGCCGGGTAGGCACCCGCTCCGTCATTAAGCCAGTCGACCAGTCTTCTTTTACGGTCCTTAAGGGTTTTTTGGGAGAAACCCTGGCATATCTCGCATGTATCCGCCGTGTGGTGCGGGTGGAGACAGTAGATACAGTCCATGTGGCCGTCTCCTTCATAAATCTTTTTGAGGCCACAGGTTGCACACGGGCGAAATAACGCCTTTCCAGACATAATTCTACAGAATTTGAACTTCGCTGACGCGAAACAGACAAGAACAACCTAGTTTTCACTAGTAGTAAACGTGAGGATCCCACTACTTGAAAGACGGTTGAAATCTGAGGGAGCGCAGGGGCGGGGCCTGTATTTATATCATGACGTCCTGACGGTACGGGCACGCATGATACAAAACGAGGTGGATAGGACGCATAAGCGTCGAAAAAGTTTTCCTACGGGAAAGGATCTATATAATGTACCGGGGATTCCCAGCCTGATGACGGGGAATATTCAAAGCATGTGAATCCATGAAAGATCCAATGCTGGAGAATGGTCATTACCCCATGAGGTTCCCTGGTTTTGGTAATAATTTGAAGCCCTTTGGGAACTTTGACTCCGAAAGCGGTGAAAATTATTGCTACCCTTTTGTCCAGAGGGTTTATTGGTGAGTTGGCCAAGAGATCTTAGGGTCTCGTACTCATCCTTTGCCGTCTTTAAAGCTTCCTCCACTGCCTTGCTGAATAGTACATTCGGCTCTACAGGCATTTCAATTAGGGTTGCTTGGGTTTCGGGTTTGAACCCTGACTGCCTAAGCCAAGCGTGACGCTTGATGATAGTTCCCTCGGCAATTAACCTCCCAGCATTGTCCGCTGCATCAAAATTAGTTTTCAGCATGCAGCCTGATACAGACCTTCCTTCTGCTGCCAGCCGAGCCAACTGGCTCTTTAAGGGTTCAGGTGCGCAGGAAACCAAAGCAGACACTTCCTCCCACTGATGGCAATTGTAGCTTGCCAAAAGGGTGGCACTGTTGACAATTCGTGCCTGATAGGCCGAAGTGGAGGCAACCTTTCTCCCCAGACTATATATACGTTTACTCTCCTTGTCAGGTGATGCTTCCGAGGAAGCAAGCAGGGGGCCTGCCCTTTTCCTGGAGCTTTAATTGGCTCCTAATGCACAGGGGATCGGAGGGTGCGGCACGGAACAATTTCTCGACCCGCGGATTAACCGCTCGAGTGAGATTTGGGGTTTGCAGCAAGGGATCAATTCTGCGCTGGATGGATTTTAACAACGGGATAGCCTGAATAATTACTTTCTTGTCTCCTAGGATTTCTTCAGCGCAATCCCTGTCTTCTTGAACACCTTGTGTGTTGATACGAAAGTGTGCAGCTGCCTTAGCCAGTACCTCATTGAGGAGGGGTTGGTTGTCCACAGGCGAGTCATGCACCGGGAGTCTTTAGCAACCCGGGAGTCAATGTTGTAGGCTTCAGCCTCATCCTCCTCTTGGTCCTCATCCTCCCCAGCCTGCTTTTCACCAATTACTAACGCTCCTCATAACAGTAACGACAGTTGTTGTCAGTCTCCAAGCATGTTTGAACAGTTGAGACAGGATGGTCCCAACCTTTCACTATCTTTCTCACGCCCTACTCCTCGAAGGCCTCAACCTCAGTTTTGCCCACCTCAAGTGTCTCCCCTTGACTTCCAATACTCAAGTGCCCTTGTTAGTAATCCCTTTAAATGCAATGAATCTAGCTATTCTTTCGCTCACCAAATTGTTTGAGACTTTAGATGTAAAAATGTCCAATCAATCCAAGCAGAAAGACAATATAGTCTCGTGGATGAACAACTTTGATAAAAAGATTGGGGCTGCTAGCGACAACCATGTAATTCATGCAGACAATCCGTGTTATGTACACCCACAGCCGCAGGAAATTCCTGATGCGAGTAAACCTCACTGGCCCACTACATTGCCCGCACCAAGTGCATTGCCTACATTCAGTTCATTAGACCCCTGCAACCTGTTACTATACCTTCTTTGCACAAGAGCAATAGTGTGCTGAGCAAATATAAACAGCTTGCTCGAAAAAAGCACAAGGTTGCGCCCGGAGATGTGACTGTTCCTCCAAGCTAGTCTCCCTTGAATTACCTGATCTCAGCTTTGGGCAAAGGTGAGAGGTGCGCAAAGTCTAAACCGCTCGCCATTGCTAATCAAAACTCTGCTAAAGTAAGTGAGAGTGCTGATGCTGGAAAGAGCAGCGGTCTTACAATGGTCAATGACTTTCTTCCACGAATTAGAGCAGAGATTCAAAAGTCTATAGAGGATTTTGTCAACTCGAAACAAGTGAGTGTTCAGTCGACTACTCCCAGTCTTACTACCTTTCGCAAGAGTGACAATGTTGATGTGAGTTGTGTCTCTGATAACATGATTGCTTCTGCTAAATATAGCGATGCCCTACTTGGAGTAAAGACCTCTGCTATACAGAATAAAAGAACGCCTCACCAAGATTGTTTGCTTATAAGCCAACATGCTGATTTAAAATCCAAGCAAGCAAATAAATGTCATCCTTTTTTATTAAAATGCCGACCGGCGCCTTATCCCTTATATGATCTGAGTCGAACTGGCATATTGGCTATTTCTGAAGAAATTGGCAGCTTGCAGGACGTCACATTTGCAGACATTAACCAAGTAGAATTTCTGAATGACGATAATCTGTCTGTAGTGAGATTGTGGTCTACTTCAAACTTGGTGAGAAATGTGATCTGGCAAGCTAGGATGGAGTTGTTTTCATTGGGTTTTGTGCATGCACAAGACCCTTCTCAATTGAAGGGTGAACAAGATAGCAAACAACAGCAAATGTCAAAAGTAGAATTACCTATTAGGCACTCAAAAATGTATAATCATATGGAAAACCCAGGTCAAACTCAAAATGAAAGACAAACTTATCTTCATGACAATAGAACTTCGATGTTGTAACTACCTGAGACAAGGGAACCAAAGGTAGTGTCTCTTGCGAGTTGGAATACCTGTGGGTCTTCCCATTAATTTGGACCGAGTGCTGAGGTTATTTCCTCTTTTGACATAATGGCAATGCACGAAACTTGGCTGATTGAACAGCCGGTGTGGAATAACCACAATATTGTCCTTCATCCAGCCAAACCAGCCTCAAAAGGTCGTCCCTCATCAGGGCTATTGGTAGATGTGGATACCAACAAAGGCTATGATATGATATGATATGGCATTTGTAACGCGCATATACACAAGTGTTTCAAGACGCGACGAGGCAGGGAGGGGGAAACAAGGGGGAACAGACAACGATCCTACTAGGCCAGGTGTCATTCAGATCGCGCAAGTGCAAGGGTGGAGGGGAAGGGAAAAGTGAAAGGGGAAAGGGAGAGGGGAAAAGTGCAGTACAGGGTTGGTAGAATACAAGATAAATAATAAGCGCCCGCTGGTGGCAAGTGCAAGGTAAGTGCAGACAAGTGCTGGGAGGGGGGCTGTAGGGATACAGAGAAAGTCCTGCAGTGCAGGGGTTGCCAGGGAGGCAGTGCAGGGGAGAGTGGCTGGGCCAAGGACCGAGAACGGTGAGTAGCCCAGTTGCAGATTCAGTGCAGTTTCAGTAATTAGCAGGGGAGAGGGGGAGAGAAAGCAGAAGCAAAGAGGAAGGTTTTGAGGTGCTTCTGGAACCGGAGATGGTTCTCCTCAAGTTTCAGGGAGGCAGGAAGGCTGTTCCAGAGGGAGGCCCCTGCTGCGGAGAGAGTTCTACCACCAACTCGTTGCTTGGAGAAGCGGCTGACCCTGAGGGAGTTGGAGGCGGATAAGCGAAGAGCTCCAGAAGGAAGATATTTAGGAAGAGAGAGTTGAAGGTATTTTGGGCCCAGGCCCCAGAAGGCCTTGTGGACAATGCAGAGGGTTTTGAACTTAATCCTAGCAGCCACTGGGAGCCAGTGTAGCGATTTCAGTCCTGGAGAGATACGGTCCCTGGGCTTGAGGCCAAGGACAAGTCTCGCAGTCCTGTTCTGGATGAGTTGCAGAGGGTGGAGAGTAGAGGCAGGCAGATTTAGATAGAGGCTGTTACAGTAGTCCAGCTTCGAGAGAACCAGGGCTCTGGAGACAGTGAGCTTCTGGGGGAAGGAGAGGAAAGGAAGGATACCTCTGAGGAGGTGCAGCTGGAAGTGTGACTTCTTGGAGACATCAGATATGTGAGGAGAAAAGGAGAGTGTAGAGTCGAAGATGACCCAGTGGTTTTTTGCCTTGCAGGTAGATTCATCCGTGGGTTACTCCAAACCTTTATTTACAGATGGTTAGAATCACATACCATGGTGGCGTGATTGCTTTAATCAATATTTATCGAAACCCGATGCCCATATCTGGCGAAAAATTCTTTGGTGACTTAGAAGAGTTGTTAAATATATCAGCACAAATGCCTGAGATTACCAACATCATTTTAGTTGGCGATCTAAACTTAGTGTCTGTCGTCAAATAGAGGAAAAAGGACCTCTACTTGCTTGAGGTGATTCGGCTGCCACCACCACTTCTTGTGAATAACCCTGATCAAAAAACGTTTTACCCCTCTGTTTAACAGCAGCTTGGTAGTCTGTTGGAACACTAACTATTCTTTTAATTCGTAGCATCTGGCTGTAAGGCAAGTTCTTGATCACACTTGTTTGGTGAAAGCTGAGTCTTTGTAGTAGGTTGTTGCGATCAGTACTCTTGCGAAATATTGTTGTCTGGTATTCGGTGTCTGTGATATTGATTTCAACATCCAAGAAATGTATGGTGTTACGTGAATATTCATGTGTGAACTGAATCCTTGGGTCTATGCTGTTTAGGAAATTTAAGAATTCAAGTGGTGGCAGCCGAATCACATGCAGCCACACAGAGCAGAGAAGACCTGCTGAAGCCCAGAACGAAGATAGACACTACACCACCTTTGGTTTTTGTATCCAAGTACTCAAGACAAAGCAACCACATTAAAGCAATAATTAAAAGGAATTGGAATACTGTGACATGCGACCAGAGAGTTGAACACCTGTTCAGAGAGATCCCCACCTTTGCCTACCAACGCAGTAAAAACCTCAAAGACAAATTGGTTAACACCAAACCTCCCCAGAAAAAGAAAATCACTGAACGAATTGGGACATTCCCTTATTTGAATTGTAGTAACTGCAGTTACATTATGAAAGGTGAATCAGTGAACCACCCATAGAGAAAAAAATCAGATTAAGGAGTTATGCTACTTGCGACAGACATAGCATCATTTATGAGATCAAGTGCCCGTGCAGCCTCCATTACGTAGGCCAAACACAACGTACAGCAAAGGTGAGGTGGAACGAACACAGATCCTATATAAGGAATCAGACTGCCAACTCAGCAGTAGCCAGACATTGGCAAGATAAACAACATAATCTGGTGCAAATCAAATTTGTGATTTTAGAAATAGTCCAGAGAAGAGACAAACACGAGAATTTACAGAAAAGACTAGATCAACGTGAAACATTCTGGATTGATAGACTCAGCTCTTTGGCACCTAAAGGGATTAATGAAGAGATTAATTATATGTGCTTTCTCTAAGTGAGATATAACACCTAATGTTTCACAGGATCAGAACATCACACAAAATGCTTAATTATTCAGACTTTCATACCTGACAGAGTTCTTATTTGATTGATTATGAGTGTTTTCCATTTGTTTCATTTAATTTTATTTTATTTACATCTTTGTTTTTGTTCCAGTACTCATGTGCTTTTCACTCGATCCAGACTTTTTCCTTTTATATTCATCAGATATTCCATTTGGAGCGTTCGACTTTCACTACAAGTGTATATATATGTGCAGCTATTACATTACATACGGCTTTCTGTTTTGAGAGGAATTGGCAAGTATATGTAAATGTCACAGGGGGTTTGATCACGAGACACGTTCCTCGTTTCTCGCTCCTCCTTCACCTCTGCTCCACACAGAATCCACAGAGAGCTCATTGCTTGGTTTCTCCAAGCGGTGCACGTTTTACCCATGTCTTGCTAGATCCACACAGCATTTACGGCTGCCATGGAGACAACCCTGGCCCTCCATGTTTGCACGGGGAGGTGGGGCCCGAGGCGTACGTGCAGCAGCCTTCCCGCTGGAGCACGTCGCTCCGCCCCCGTCTCCATGGTTACGAATAAATGCTCACGGAGTCACGCGCACTCGCGAAACTGCGGATGTGTCTGACCCCAGAGCGTTAGCTTACTGGCGAGAGGTGAGTGTTTCATCTTATCTAACACTTGAGACTCTTCATTCAGACTGTTACCTTTAATCACACGCTCCACCTTTTCCAGGCAGGAGCTGTGGTTTCAATGTGTTTGAGACACGATTGAAGAAGTTTTTTTGCGCAACAGAAGGCACACCCATTACTCTGATTAGGTTTATGCACTATGTGATTTTAAGGAATAGCAGCCTTGTTGACATAGATTTTCCTCTCTCTCCTATATTTGTATATTTGGACATATTCGTGGACATGGAAATTATGGGTATGTGATTTACATTACTATTGCTCATGTACTGCATTGACTGTAACCTTGTTTTTGATTACCGCTTATTGATGAAAGTGAATGGTTGGCCGATCAGAATACAAAATCTATCATTTATGTACAGCCCTGAAGATGGTTTATGACCGAAATGCATTGGCACATGTACATCTAAAAGCCTACAATTATTATTGTTTTGCCTCATGCTACAGAAGTACTATCTAAAGTACCAACATAGGAATGTGAATAAAACAATTCCTATTATTAACTTTAACGTTCTCATTGTTTTTTCACAGGGACTTTTCATGTAAAAGTCCTGTATGGGATCCTATGGGCGTAATTGTTTGCAAGTAATTGTCTTTGAGTCATAAAAGTACCATATCAAAGTATATTGCATACTTGTGCAGCTCCTCTGGGGGCCAACGGAGAGCACCAGTTATAATAGGGTGGAGTCCCTTTATTTATTCCTTTTGTGCAATTTTTGGGTCCTCATGCCACAGGATCTTTTTTGACTGGTTGCTCCAGGCTAAAGCCACCATAGAAATTCGAAATACATATGATTTTGAGTGTTGAAATTAACAAGATTGACAAACAACGTGGTGCCCAGAGTCACTCTGCATTCCACAAATTCTTGGACCCATCCTCCAAAATAGAGCAACTTTTCCCATCACTATTCAAAGGTTTGGGCAAACTTAAGGATCGACAGATCAACTTACACATTGATCCACTAGTGCCGCCTGTAGCCCAACTCTACATTGGCATTCCAGTAAATATACAAAGACAGGTGAAGGAAGGACAATATAAAGTATTGGACGCAGACAACATAGAACCGGCGGAAGGCCCTACACCGTGGGTATCGCCAATTGTTCCAGTGCCCAACAACAAGACTCACGAGACATCAGTATATGTGTGGACATGCACAGATCGAACAAGGCCATACAGAGGGAACGTCATCAAGCCTCTCGAATCAATGACATGGTGCACCTACTAAATGGCACTACTGTATTTTCAAAATTGGACCTTAACAAAGGATACCACCAACTCGAACTGAGCAAGGAGTCAAGGTATATAACCACATTTGTCACCCATTTAGGACTTTATAGGTACAAACGTCTCAGGTTTGGTGTCTTCTCGGCCGCCAAAATGTTTCAAGGGACATACATAATGTTATAAAGCATATCCCCAACTGCTTAAATTATAGTGATGATATCCTGGTATTTGGACAAGATCAAGAACAACATGATAACACCCTCATGCGAGTGTGCATGGCACATGAAGCTCACCTCACACTAAATAAAGAAAAGTGTGAATTCAGAAAACATCCTTCGATTCTTTGGACACCTACTTTTGGCGCAGGGCATGACCCCAGATCCGGAGAAAGTAACCGGCCCTCACTGAGGCAGACCCACCAATTAATATTTCAGACCTACGATCCTTCCTAGGGCTTGCTAGCTATTGCACCCGGTAGATTCAGGATTTTGCATCAGTAAGTGAACTGTTGCTAGCACTAACAAAACAAACAACTTTCCAGCGTTCAGGAGCGTGCCAACAGGCATTTGAAAGAATTCAACAAAGAATAGCCAACGCAAAAAAGATGGCATACTTTAACACAGCAAGGGAGACAGAACTGATGATCGATGTGAGCCCCGTAGGGTTGAGCGCCATCTTGACAAAGATAGACCCAAAAGACAGCGGAGTGCATCACATTGTCTCCTATGCCAGCAGAAGCCTATCAAAGACTGAGCAAGCCTACTAACAAACAGAAAAGGAGGGACTAGCTGTGGTTTGGACATGTGAGCATTTTTATCTCTTCCTCTACGGGAAGCCTTTCACAGTGGTCATGGACCACCAAGCTTTAATTTTCATCTATAGAAAGCCCCAATTGAAAATGCTTCCCAGAATTGCTCGGTGGGCTTTGAGATGGCAAGACTACAGTTTTCGCATCATTCATCGTCCACTCCTGCTGACCTTCTGTCAAGATATCCACGCAAGGAAACCCAGTCCTCACCCTCCATAGCAGACCAATACATACACTACATAGTACATGAAGCCACCCCAAGAGGCATAGAAACAACCCATGTTGCACAGGAAACTGAAAACGACCATGCCATACAAGTCATCTTCTGATGCCTGGAGTCTGGGCAATGGAAACAAGCCAGGCATGCAGGCGAGAACACCAATCCAAAAACCCAACAAGACATCAACAATCTGGTAGCTGTGAAGGAAGAGTTAGCCCGATCTGAAGAAGGGCTCCTGCTAAAAGGGACCAAGATAGTGAATCCAACGGACCCTACAAAGCAAAATCTGGAACTGGCGCATGAAGGACATTGCAGCATTGTTTCCACCAAAAGAATGCTATGGCAGAAGGCCTGGTTTCCGCAGTTGAACTCACAAGTGGAAGAACTGCTCCGGCAATGTCCCACATGCGCAGTCATCAACCCAATCACCCGCCCCGAACAACTGTGCATGACGGACCTCCCTGAGAATGCCTGCTATATTTTTACATTTGTGGCAATAGATAAATATTCCTGTTTCCCAGACTTAAAATTGGTACCCTCTACTTCAGCCTGTCACACCATACCTGTTCTGGGTAGGATGTTTGCCGCCTACGGAATACCATGAATAGTGAAATCAGACAATGGACCTCCATTTACAGGGCAAGATTTCAAGATTTTTGCAGAGTACATGGGTTTCACACACAGACGAATCACACCCCTCTGCCCACAGGCTAATGGTACTGTGGAATGCTTTATAAGCAACATTGAGAGAAATGTACAGATTGCACTTTTGATGTAAAAGCTCGTGGAAAAAGCCATATACCAACTATTGCAAGATTATCACAACCCACCTCACAGCACTACCGGGAAAGCACTATCGGAAGTAATGTTTGGACGAAATATACGCACAAGAATCCCTCATACCATGAGTACTGAAGAGAAATACAAGGGAGACACTGAGATGAGAGAACGAGACACGAGAGCCAAGGAAACCATAAAAAGGAGGGTGGATGAGAACAGGAGAGCCTGTGAAAATAATTTGGAGGTAGGAGATATCGTCTTAGTGCGCCAGCCACAGACCAGAAAACACACAGCCACTTTTGACAAAGAACCAATGACAGTGATTTGAGTGAAAGGATCTCTCGTCACAGCTGAAGGAGAAAAGAGAGATAACACGAAATTCCTCACACTTCAAGAAAATGCCTGGAATCATCACAAGTTTGTCAGCCGAAAAAATTGAACCACATGGGTGGGATTCTTCCTATGAAGGGGATTGGTGAGGATTCTAGTGAGGAGCAGGTCCGTTCACCTGTGAGAGACATGACCATCCGTCCTAGAGTCTGACGGAGAGACCTCAGAGGGCCAGAAATCGACCCCAGAGACTTCTAGAACAAATTAACTGAAAAGTAACATTTTGTTAAGAAGGGGGGTGGGGGGCGTTGCATGAAGCCAGCACCTGTGTCACGTGGGAGGGGGAACACTGGGATCATGGGAGAAGGGGAGGTGCGGGAAAGGGAGGGGCAGTTATGTAGGAGGAAGAAGAGGAATAAAGACGTGCATACAAGTCCTCCTCTTGTGTCTGCCTTTCTTACTTGCATGCCGCATGAAGGGGGGCAGTATGGGTTGATAGGGTGAGACCTATAAGAGGTCATAAATTACAGGTTAGTTGGGTGAGGACAGGAGGCAGTGGAGGATGTCGGAAACCAAAGGAGGCAAGAGCGAAAGGAGTGCAGAGGCTATTATAAGGAGGGGGTCTGTGGAGTGTTTGTGTGTGAGAGTTGAGACTGTGTGCAGTCGAAGTAGCACTGTGGTACCGGTAGTAGCGCCGGATGTAGTAGTGGTAGAAGACAGTAGGTAGCGGGAGTAGCGAGTGAGAGAAACAGGCAGTAGAGGGATAGGTGGTAGTAGAGGGCGATAGTTTGGTTAACTCTCTCACTAGTGCGCACTGACATTTAGGAAGGTCTTCTTGTGGAACAACTTTTCCTCCATATTCTATGAACCTCCAAACTATTTGCTTTTGTTTTTACACCTTGTCCTGACTTTTTACTGTACAGTGAAGCCTTCAAATTCACTTCACTGGCCTTTTGCTCACTGGTTATGGGGAAACCGACTAGTCCTTCAGATCGTCAGAACTGGGAAACTATGTTTCCATTTTCTTTTTACATGCTATCTATTATGGGTAACTTTTTCATATTGCACAAAGCATCTTCCAATGCAGTGCAACAGGGATACTTTTTTATCGCCCTTGACCACACTGAAAGGATGTTTGGTTTCTTTTAAATGTGCCTAATGAAAAGCTGGTGGCAGCAGTTACAATTTTTACTGTATTTTTATTTAGCTCTCTCGCATTTACTGCGTTTGGCTACCAACTGTGGCTAGTGTCCTCACATGGCTATGCCACGAGGTTTTTCACTTGTTCTTTGGCCTTCTTCTTGCCTTGCTCACTAGTAATTTCCTTTTATGGTCAAGCATTTGCCCAGGAAAGCAGTGCTTTTCACGGGCTAGTCCAGACTGGTTTCAGTGAGTCTAGAGAGTATGCATGAGTTTGCCCACAGTGGTCCCTGATTAGACCACTGCGGGGGTCTGTGTGATGGGCAGATCTTCTATTGGTTGGGCTGAGGTTCTGTGCTCACCTGGAATTTAAGATAAGAAGAGGAGTCCTGCAGCCATACCGCAGAGATCTGAAGAGGAGCCAAGTATCCTGTGCAGACGAAGGAAGACCTGTGAACCCGTCCTGAAGAGGCCTGGCAACCAACTCATGCTGCTATCCCGGTGGAGCCTTGTCTGGTTACTGATCTTAGAAGACCCTTGTTGGTGCTTCGACCCCTTAGACTGGTGGGAACAATCAGTTTCCATGTCTTCTTGGTGCTGTGCGGTTTGGAGTCTTCGGTTGTGATCCTGGACCATGCAGTAACCTGACCAACTTCAATTTAGGCTACCACGGTAGAAATGTTCACCATTCTCCATTTTGATGCAGAACTTCAGGGGTCTTCAGCTTGTCCCATAAGTCACCCTCCTGCAAAGTTTTGATGTCCCAGCATCAATGGGTCCAGAACTAGAAGGCTGCATACGACCGTAATTACTGTGACGCCTGCTGTCAGCATGCATCAGTGATTATCGCTGAAACACTTTCCCCAATCTCGTTGAGTGCCTTGAAGAGACTGGAATCAGTGTCTGCTACATTGATCCACAGGAAGAGGTTGCACACAGCACCTGGACCTGACTGGAACATAGCTTGTACCCCGCAGCTCCAGGGCGTCTTCAACCAGAACCTACGGCAGGAAAATCTACCTCAAGCGACCCTCCTTCGGCCTGCCAAGTCTGAGGAAAAATCAGAGTATGGGTGGTGAGTAGTAAGAATACTTACCAGTGCCACATTGCCACCCTTTAAAAGTTTGTGAAGAACTTTGGTTTGTTTTATCATACTTTGGCTTTGTCCACACTTGTTGCAAAAGCCCTCCAAAAGCTAGAAAAGCCTTTTCCTCACCAGTAAACTCCTTGGAGCACCTTTTGGAACATTCTCCACATACACAGGGTTGTAATTCCTGTGGACTGTTGGTGCTATAACTAATTACGTACCTTTCCTTTCAGGTATTGTGGAGGTGTATTGATTATTCTGCACAAACTGTGGCTGTATATGGGATACATTACTCACCATAATCGTATTTCTGATGCTTGTATCTGCTTAGATTCACATGCTGTGCATAGGCCGACATCTAGTGGAAGCTGCGGAGTATTACAGTTTGTTTTTCGAAACTCGAAAAATGGGCGTCGACACAGGGCGTGCCAGTAATACTATCCCTAGTGTGACGTCCACTGTACCCATGATCCCTCACGCGTCTATGACCCTCAGATTGTATTTTTCCTGACATGAGGTAGCATGAGGAGTAGCGTGAGTATAGATGATCCAAGCAGATAGAAGATAGATAAGATAAGACTACAAGCATCCATGCGCCTTCTCTCAGAGGGGAGGAAGGGTGGGTCGCATGTGAATCTAAGCAGATACAAGCATCAGAAATACGATTACGGTGAGTAATGTATCCCTTCTGAGGCTTGTGGAATCTGCTTAGATCACATGCTGTGCATAGATTAGCGAGCAGTGTTAGAAGGAGGTGGGATTTGAGAAGGGTCATGAGCAAATAAGGAACAAGTTACTTACCTGTAGCTGTTGTTCTCCAGCATGGGTCTGGCATGGATTCACATGCTCATGAATATTCCCCGTCATCAGGCCGGGAATCCTCGGCATAGAAAAAATCAGTATCAGTTTCTTTTCTGATCTGTCTTTCTCAGTAGTAACCAATCACTGGTCTCTGGGTCATACTGCCCCCAGCCAATGACTGCCCTCTCCCTAAGCCCCCCCCCCTGGCAGCCATACTCAGATGTGGTAGCACGTGAAGTGGCAGTATGACCAAGTGAAGAGCCGCAGAGGGGTAGGCGGGAGGGTTCGCATGTGAATCCATGCCAGACCCATGCTGGAGAACAACAGTTACAGGTAAGTAACTTGTTCCTTCTCCAGCATGGGGTCTGGCATGGATTCACATGCTCATGAATATAAGAATACATAGCAGTATACACATGCACAACCACGGGAGGTGGCAAAAGGCTCAATATCAAGCAATACAACAACTCAACATTAAGCAACTCTTACCTCCTCACCAGGCTCACCTTAGGCGAACAGGTTGCGCAGCACTGCCTGGCCGACTCTGGACTCCTCCCTGGAATCCCGGTCGACGCAGTAGAATCTCGTGAAGGTGTGCGTCGACCTCCACGTAGCAACCCTGCAGATGTCGAGCAGGGGCACACCAGACAGGAACGCCGTAGTAGCAGCGATCGCTCTGGTCGAATGGGCCCTCGGACGGGCTGGCAACGGTCGGTTTGCCAACGGGTGACAGTGCATGATGCAGCCGGAGTGCCATCTGGAAATGGAAGTCTTCGAGAGAGCCTTCCCTTGATTCACAGGTCCAAAGTTCACAAACAGCTGTGATGTCTTCCAAAAACTCTTCGTGCGGTCCACGTAGAACTTCAGCGCTCTAGGTACATCCAGCGAGTGCAAAGTCCTCTCAGCCGACGACGAAGGCGACGGGAAGAAAACTGGCAACACCAAGGGCTCGTTGAGGTGGAAGTCCGACGGCACCTTGGGCATGAAGGAGGGGTGCGTCCTCAGCACCACCCTTGTGTCGTGAAAAGTCAAGTATGGAGGCTTGCAAGACAGGGCCTGGATCTCTCCCACTCGTCGTGCAGAGGTGATGGCCACGAGGAATGCTGTCTTCCACGACAGAAACTTCAACGGCACTGAATGCATAGGCTCGAATGGGGCCCCCATGAGCCTGGTCAGCACCACGTTGAGCTCCCACGCCGGAGCAGGGGCCTTCAACGGCGGGAATGATCAGAACAATCCTTTCATAAATTCCTTCACCAGACGATGAGACCACAAGGACGCCCGCCCTGTAGTTCTGGTGTAACGTGAGACGGCAGCCAGATGTACCTTGATGGAAGCGTGAGATAGGCCAGCCTTGGCCAAAGACAGTAGGTATGGCAATACTTGAGGGGCCGTAATCTGCAGAGGGTTAATCATCTGTGCACGGCACCAGACAGAGAACCTCTTCCATTTATGTCCGTAGCACTTGAGAGTTGAGGATGCCCTGGCCTTTGCAAGAACCTTTCTGCAGTCGGCCGGGATGTCGTATCCTCCAAACTCTAGTGCTGCAGGAGCCAGGCCTGCAAGTTCAGCGACTCTGGTTCGTGATGAAGAATGGCGCCTCCTTCTCTGGAGAGAAGATCCGTGTCCGTCGGCAGCTTGACTGGTGTGGACGCTGACAAGTGCAGAAGGTCTGGGATCTGATCTGCCTCGGCCACGCCGGTGCGTCGAGGATCATCCTGCACCGGGACCTCTTGAGCTGGTTGACGAGCTGGAGTAGCAACGGCAACGGCGGGAATGCATAAAGGAACAGGCCGTCCCAGGGGAACGAGAAAGCATCGCCCATGCTCCTCGGTTGGGGAAACCTGCTGGCGAACCTCTGGCACTTGGAGTTCGCCACCGTTGCGAAGAGATCGATCTGAGGTTTGCCCCATCGTCGGAAGAGTCGGTCCACTTCATCCTGGCGCAGTTCCCACTCTGAGTGAGTCGGCGATGGTGTATTTTATCCCTACCAGATGAAAGGGTACCAGAAACATCCCTTGGGCAACGGCCCAATGCCACAGATCCTGGGATTCCTTGGATAGGGCAGGGGATCTGGTTCCGCCCTGCTTCCTAATGTAAAACATCATGGTGGTGTTGTCGGTGAAGATCCTCACCACCTTGCCCTTGAGGGACGAAAGGAAGGACCTGAGGGCCCAGAACACTGCGCGGAGCTCCAAGATGTTGATGTGGAGAGTCTTCTCCTCCGGGAGCCAAAGGTCTCTCGCATGGAGACCCCCGGTGTGTGCTCCCCAACCTTCCAGGGAGGCATCCGTCGTCACCGTCACCTGGTGGGCCAGGGCTAGGAAACCTCTTCCCGCTGTCAGATGAGCGCGGACACCCCACCATCGTATCGCCTGACGGAACGCTTCGTCGAGTGGGATCCTGTCCTCGAAGCTGCCCGTCGTCTGGATCCAGTGGGCGTCGAGGAATTCTTGCAAGGGCCGCATCCGAAGTCTGCAGTGGGGCACCAGATAAATGCAGGAGGACATCATTCCGAGGAGGGACTTGATAGACCTCACTCTGGCCACGTCCGTGGCCAGCAGACGTTGCACCTTTCCTAGGATGGTCCTTATCCTTTCCTCCGACGGTGAGGCCCGCAGCGCCACTGTTTCGAGCTGTGCTCCCAGAAACAGGGCGACTTGCGACGGGACCAGGTGGGATTTTGGAAAGTTGATGAAGAAGCCCAGGTCCGTGAGCAGCTGGACGGTCTTCGCAGTGTGTTCCACAGCGAGCTCCCTTGTCCTTGCCCGTATGAGCCAGTCGTCCAGGTAGGGGTAGACGTGGAACCCCTGCAGGCGCAGCCGCGCCGCCACCGGTGCTAGGCACTTGGTGAACACCCTAGGCGCCGATCTTAATCCGAACGGGAGGGTCTTGAACTGGTAGTGCCGCCCTTTGACCATGAACCTGAGGAACTTTCGGTGTCTCTTTAGAATAGGGATGTGGAAGTAAGCATCCTTCAAGTCCAACGACGACAGGAAATCGCCCTCCTCCAGCTGTCCCAGCACGTGCTGGAGGGTGACCATCCGGAACTTCTGTGCCTTGATGTATTTGTTTAGTCGTCGCAGGTCCAGGATGGGACGCCATACTCCTGTCTTCTTCTTCACGAGGAAGTATCTTGAGTAAACTCCGGAGCCCCGAAGCCTCTTCGGGACGAGCTCGATGGCACCTTTCCTGAGCATCGCCCTTACTTCCAACAGCAGTTGAGGGACGTGATTTTCCTTCCTGGCCATGGGAGGAATGCGGGGGCACCTCTTCTGGAACTCGAGGGCGTGCCCCAGGGCCAGGGCGTCCAGCACCCAACGTTCAGTGGAGATGGACTCCCACACGCCGACGAACTTCGTCAGCCGGCCTCCCAGCGGGTTGCTTCGGCGGGTGCCCGACCAGACGGTCGGTTCAATCTTGCTTGGAGGCCGCTTTGCCTCCTTGACCACCTTGGCGACGACGGCGGGATCCACCTGACTTGCCGCGTCCCCTGTAGGCCTCCTGCGACGAAGACCTTGCCGCTTGACGGTACGTACAGGAGCTGCTGCTGCCGGCTCCCTTGGAGGCACACTGTCTGCCTCCGGAGCTCCGAAAGGACGGCCATCGCTGTTGGAGCACACCCAGTGCACGGCCGTCTCCATGTCCGTCTTGATCGCCTGAAGGGATTCATCAACCGCCTTGCCAAAAAGGTTGCTCCCATCGAAAGGTATGTCCAAAACCTTGGTCTGAACGTCCTGGCGGAAATCCGTCACTTTGAGCCATCCCCGTCGTCTCAGGCAAACGCCGTTGCCAAACTGACAGAAACCGGTGTCGGCAATGTCCGTAGCCACCGTAATGGCGTGGTCCGAGACAATCTCACCTTCCTGCAAGATTTCCAGGGCCTCAGCCCTCTTGGCATCCGGAAGGAAGTCCAACCGAGGGGCGATCTTGAACCACAACTCCCTGTCGTAGCGTGCTACGATGGCCAGGGCATTGGCCGCCTTGATGGTCGTCGCTGCAGATGAGATGACCCGTCGTCCCATCGCATCCAGCTTCCTACCCTCGCCGTCCGGAGGGGAGGTTGAAGTCGAGGCCGATGCCCCACCCCGCTTTCTTCTTGGCCGCCGCCGAAACGACCGAGTCCGGGGTAGGTTGCGCCCTAAGGCACAAGGGGGCAGCGTCGGGGACCCGGTACTTCTTCTCGTACCGGTCCCTCTTCGCCGGAGCCATGGCAGGGTTCTTGAGGAGGGCGAGCCCCTTTATCCCAGATGTCATCAAGAAGCGGTACGGCGAGGACCGTCTTCCTTTTAGCCTCGCGCCGTTGGTAAAGGAACCCCTCCTTCTTCTTTTCCTCGGGGCAGAGCTGGAAGAGCTCGGATGTCCTGGAAATCATTGCATGGAAGGATCCAATCTCGTCGGGCGGGGACGCCTGGGCAGGGGGCGACGGGGGACACGTCCCGTCATTGCCTCCATCGTCATCCGTACCCGTAGTCGTAGTCGTGTCCATGCCTGTATCATCCCCGTGGGTAGTGGACCGGGGGGAAGGCCAAGAAGGCCGCAGAGGCGGGAGAGGAGGCCTATGATGCGTCGTCCTCCCCTTAAGTGGTGGGCTCTCCGAAGGTCCTGGGTCCGGTTCCTCCGTCGGGTCTGGCTCAGGCACCTCCGTCGGGGGAAGGGGCAACCTAGTCCTTATCTCCGAGCGTAAGGACTGGATGGCTGACAAAATGGCCGCTGAGGTGTCCTGCGGCGCCGGAAACGACGGGAGCGAGGGCTCTTGAGGAGCCTTGTCTGCGTCACCGTCGCACTCGTCGTCGCCCTCATCGGGATCCCTCCCGATGGGCTGAGCCTCCTCCACGACTTGGATGAGCTCCTCTTCAGAGGTCGTGTCCGTATCCACGACGGCCACCAACCCCTCCCCCACCCTTTCCAACGAGGACTTCGTGGGGGTCTTCTCGATGGGCCTGAAAGACTCCCTCCGCGGTGGCAGGGAGACTCTGGTACCTGAGGGCGCCTCCACTGGTGTAGCCTCCACAGGCTGAGCCAGGGCCGCGGCGACATCCTCAATCGAGGTCTTAGCAGGGTGAGTTAAGGCCAACGTCACCTTCTGTATGCCTGGGGCCTTCACCTTGGGGGGAGGGTCCGAGCCTCGCTCCCCCTCTGCCGGAATCTTCGAGATCGACCGGGGCCTCTCCAGAAGCTTTGCCGGGTTCTCAGACTTCCTCTTACCCGAGCCAGAGCGTTGGCTCGTGGTCGATGGCTCCGGGGAGGATGCACCCTGCCTGGCAGCCAAAGAGCCCGACCGTTCGGCGCTCCCGGTGCCCGCGGACTCACGGTGCTTAGCCTTTTGTTGGTCCCCCGTCGCCAGAGCACCTTCACAGGACTTAGAAGACCGCTCAGACTTCTTTTTCTTCTTCTCGCCTGGCGGGCTCTTACCTTCCAGCCAGTTGGCGAGACGGAGGTGGCGATCCTTCATGGTCCGCTCCGACATGTTCCCACAAAACGCGCAGTCCTTTTCCTTGTGCGTCTTGTCCTCATGGAGACAGTAGAGGCATAACGAATGCTCGTCCGCCTTGAAAACGTTCTGAAGCTGGCATCCAGGGCAGGTCCTGAACAGCTTCCCGGGCGTCGAGCTCCCTTTCTCCTGTGCCATGTCCGGGGTAGGCCTCGGAACTTCTGGAATCCTCCAAAAGCGTAACTCGACGAAATCTTCACCCTTGAGGGGCGTAGAAACTTCGAAACGGATCCCCGTTGATCGGAAGTAGAAACGGTGGAGCTTGAGGCTCTATTTAACCGAAAAAATTAGAAAATCTCCTGAAAAAAGCGCAAAAACGCAGCAAAGGCTCGAGAGCTAAGCACAAGGACTCCCAACACTTGAACTTGCGGTAAAAATCTGAGGATGGCTGCCAGGGGCGGAGCTTAGGGAGTGGGCAGTCATTGGCTGGGGGCAGTATGACCCAGAGACCAGTGATTGGTTACTACTGAGAAAGACAGATCAGAAACTAAACTGATACTGATTTTTTCTATACCGAGGATTCCCGGCCTGACGACGGGGAATATTCATGAGCATGTGAATCCATGCCAGACCCCATGCTGGAGAAATGTCTTAGAACCGCTTGTCCCACTTGAGTATCTATCTTGGAATGGGCGTCAATGCAGTAGTGCTGAGTAAAAGTGTGAATAGAGCTCCAAGTAGCTGCTTTGCAAATGGTGTCAAGGGGAACATCTGCAATGAAAGCCAGAGTGGCCCCAATTCCTCTTGTCGAGTGGGCTCTGGGCGTAAAAGGCAAAGTTCTGTCAGAAAGAGAGTAACACAACTGGATACAGTTGACAATCCACTTGGAGATGGCACCCTTAGAGACGTGATCTCCCTCTTTGCCTGTGGCTACGAAGACAAACAGTTGATCTGTTTTCCTAAGCGGTCTGGTCTTGTTTACGTAGTAAAGGACCGCCCTACGCACATCTAGGGTGTGTAGTTCAACCTCAGCCGAGCTTTGTGGGTTTTGGAAGAAAGCCGGAAGCTCGATGGACTGGTTTACATGGAATTTAGAAATAAACTTAGGTGAGAACCTAGGATGTGTCCGTAAAACCAGCTTTTCCTTATGAATAGTAAAGAAAGGATCCTGCACTAACAGAGCCTGAATTTCACTGACCCTTCTTATGGATGTAATGGCTACTAAGAAGGCAGTCTTATAGGTCAGGTGTTTGAGACTTGTCTTATGCATGGGCTCGAATGGGGGGCCCATGAGTTTAGATAGCACCACGTTCAGGTCCCATCCTGGTGATGGGTTAGATATAGGGGGATGAAGTCTCTTTACTCCCTCCATGAATTCTTTAACCACAGGTACCTTCCACCACGACACCTTGCTATGTGAGGTGGTGTATGCTGACAGTGCTGCCAGGTGTACCTTTAGTGAGTTGAAAACCAAACCTGCGTCCAGCAGGTGGAGCATGTATGTCACAATTGTTGAAGGAGTGCAATCAACTGGGTTGATTTGTTTATTCTGGCACCAGATAACGAATCTCTTCCATTTGTCGAAGTAGCAATGCCTCGTGTTCGGTTTCCTAGACTCTTTTAGGATGTCCATACATCTCTGTGGTAAATTGAGATGTCCAAACTCTATGACCTCAGGAGCCATGCTGCTAGGTTCATGGAGTTGGGTAGATGATGCACCATCTGACCTTGGTGCTGGGACAAAAGATTGTACCAGCCCGGGAGTTTGATGGGATGGCACACCGAAAGTCTGCGTTGTTGTGGAAACCACGGTTGTCTCGCCCACATGGGAGCCACTAGGACGAGCGTTATCGACTCTGTTCATCTTGTTCACCACCTTCCTGATGAGAAGAGTTGGTGGAAAAGAGTACGCAAACATCCCTGACCAGTTCATCCACAGGGCGTTCCCCAGGGAGTCTGGTTGGGGAAACCTGGATGCGAATCCTGGGCACTGTCTGTTTTCGCTTGTGGCGAATAGGTCTATAGTGGGGAAACCCCACTGAGAGAAGAGATCTTCTACGATATCTCTGTGTAGACACCATTCGTGTTCCTCCGAAAGGGGATCTCTGCTCAAAGCGTCCGCTAGAGAATTAAGATCCCCTGGAACATGTTGAGATGACAGAAAGATGTTTGAGTGCCCATATCCAAATTTTCCGGGCAAGTCTTGACAGATTTGGCGAACGAGTCCCTCCTTGCTTGTTCAGGTAGAACATGGCTATCGTGCTGTCCGTTGGGATCTGCACTGACAGGTTTAGTAGGTGGGGCTCAAACGCTTGAAGTGCTCTGAAAACTGCCAGAAGCTCTAGCAGGTTGATGTGATTCTTGGCCACTGTGTGAGACCAGAGACCCTGAGCTGTGTGGTGGAGATGGTGAGCTCCCCATCCTGTCAGGCACGCGTCCGTCGTGACTACCGCCTGTATCTCGGGATCGTAAAAGGGTTTCCCTTTGGATAGATTGTCTCTTGTCCACCAGTGGAGGCTTTGTACAAGTGTTGGCGAAACGACCACTAGATCGTCCCACTGACCACTTGCCTGAGACCACAGTTTCTCCAACCATTCTTGCATGGGACGCATGCGCAGGCGCGCATGGGGGACCAGGTAAATACATGACGCCATCATGCCCAGCAAACGCATTGCTTTGCGTACTGTTATCTGGCGACCGGTTTGATATTGCGGATTTTGCAGTAGTATATTCCGAATTCTTTCCTCTGAAGGAAAAGCCAACCCCTCTTGAGTATTTAGAACAGCTCCTAGGAACTGCTTGGAGGTGCTGGGCACCAGACTAGATTTTTTTTCTCGTTTATGGAGAAGCCCAATTCGAAGAGGAGGTCGATAGTTCTTTGAATGTTTGTCCTGCAAATTACTGGGGTCTCCCCCGTGATGAGCCAGTCGTCCAGATAAGGGTACACTCGGATTGCCTCCCTGCGTAGGTATGCCACCGCCACCGCCAGCACCTGGGTGAATACCCTTGGAGCCGAGGCTATCCCGAAGGGCAGTACCTTGAACTGGTAGTGCTGACTGTCCACCTTGAAGCGCAGATATTTTCTGTGCGCTGGGAACATGGAAATATGAAAATAGGCATCTTTCATATCCAATGTTGCCATGTAACCCCCCTTTTATAGGAGGGGAATTACCTCTTGGAGAGTAGTCATGCGAAATTTTTGGGGCTTGACATACAAGTCCAATACTGGGCGCATTGTCAAATCTTTTTTTGGCACAAGGAAGTAAGTTGAATAAATACCCTTGTTTACCTGGTGTCCCGGGACAAGTTCTATCGCATCCTTTGCGAGAAGAATTTTGATCTCTTTGAGTAGGATCTTCTGGTGGTCTAAGGAGTGTATTCTTTGTCGTGGAGGGTGGTTTCGGGGACACTCTAGGAGTTCTATGCAGTATCCTGCGGACACTGTGGACAGCACCCATCTGTCTGATGTGATCCCTTCCCAAGCTTGGGTGAAGATGGAAATGCGTCCCCCTACTGGGGATGCGGGAGAAGGGACCCTGAACGGAGCGTCACTGTTTTGGTGGAGGCGTGCCCCCACCCCTACCATGACCTCTTTTGTTACCCCTGCCATAACTCTGGGTAGACTGCTGGTTAGTGTTCCATGTAGTACCCTAGCCTTGGGAATAGTTTGAGCCTATTTGGGAGATTTGTCCGCGAGGCCGACAAAAATTGCCATTCCCTCTCTGGTTAGGGCGTTTGTTGGTTAGTTGCCCTAGGGCATTCTTTAGCGCGTCCTCGACCGCCTTTCCAAACAATAGATCCGGCTCCACCGGCTTATCTATCAATGATGCTTGGGTCTCGGCCTTGAAACCAGACTGCCGTAGCCAAGCATGCCTCTTGATGACCGTGCTTTCAGCAATTAATCTGCCGGCGTTATCCGCGGCATCAAAGGTTGATTTTAAAATGCAACCTGACACGGCTCTCCCCTCTGCCGAAACTCGTGCCAATTGGCTCTTTAAGGGTTCTGGGGCGGAGTCTATGAGAGCCGCGACTTCTTCCCATTGGTGGCAGTTGTAACTAGCCAGCAGGGTGGTGGAGTTTGCAATCCTTGCCTGGTAGGCGGAAGTGGAGGCTACTTTCCTGCCCAAGCCATAAATCTTCTTGCTCTCCTTGTCGGGGGGAGCTTCGGACGATGATAAGGGTGTTCCCGCCCTCTTACGGGTGTTTGTAACAACCAGGGAGTCCGGTTTGAGATGTCCCCTTATGTATAGTGGGTCAGATTGGGCTGCCCTGAAGAGCTTTTCAATTCTGGGATTTACTGCCCTAGTGAGATTGGGGTTAACAAGGGAAGGGTCGATCCTCCTTTGTATTGACTTAAGGATAGGGATGACCTGAGCAACAGGTCTCCTTTCTCCCACCAGTTCCTCTGCAAAGTCCCTCTCTTCCTGAGCACCCTGTGTGTCAATGTGGAAGTGCTGTGCCGCTCTGGACAGGACCTCATTCAGGAGAGGTTGGTTGTCGACAGGGGGGTCGGTAACCGCAGGCTCTTTCTCTACCGGGGAATCTACCCTGTATGTATCTGGGTCGTCCTCTTCCTCCTCCTCCTCCTCCTCTTGGTCCTCATCATCCCCATAATAGCCTGTCCCAGTTTGTTCTTCGAACATGCCCACGTGTGGATCCTCAACAAAGGATGGATCTTCCTGGTATTGAGAATAGGGCTGTATATAGAAGGGGGTCTGAAGATTGTGCTTCACCCCGGGACTTCCTACTTGGGGGTATTGGATCCTTCGAGCCCTAGGGAGTTGACTCTTCTGGGGTATAAGAGAGAAAGTGTTCTGGGTTCTTGGCATAGAAATCTGCCAATGATGACATCCTTGACATTACTCTGTCTATGTCATCACTGGACCATTCCCTTGAACTGGGGATAACTCTTTCCTGGAGTGCTTTCCCTGTTTTATCCTGACTAGACCTACTGGTTTGAACAGGGGTCTTAGGGACAACAGATTGAGATTTGTCCTGGCTAGACCTACTGGCCTGAACAGGGGCCTTTAGGGACAGGGGACTGAGACTTGTCCGTCTGTTTAGGTGGAGTAGAATGTAGTTTAGGAGTGGAAGTAGGCTGGGACTGCTTACTTCGTTGTTTTCCCCCCGTGGGTGGAAGAGTGCTTCCCCGACTTTTGGGCCCCATCAGAGCTTTTCGATGCCTGGCGTCAAAATTCGGGGGTAGAGTCGCTGTCTTTGGAAAGTGTAAGGGATTCGGTAGCAGCCTTACCGCTGCCTGCAGACGCCGACTCCTGGAGTGCGGCTTGGGGGTAGAGGTCGGCGTCGTCCTCCGACGACCGAACCTCAGTCACTAAGGGGAGCGAGGCACTTTTAGCAACAGTGGAGGGTTGCTTGGACCGTTCTCTACGTGCCTCTTTCCGAGAACTTGACGTGCGCGTCGAGTCTCGGTTGGACTTTTGTTTGATGGAAGTGGTGTGGGTAGCGCTCATGTCGCCGGGGGTCTTCCCCATGGCTGCCCTGCCGGACAACCTTCCGAGGTTGGGGACTTGCGCTTGGCTGTCCATCGACGCCACATTGCACTCGCCGTCCGAAAGTACGGCGTCGCTGCCATCGCTGAAGGCACCCTCCGTGGCCATGGCCTCTTGTCGCCTGGCGTGGTGGGCCCAACGCTTTGTCGAACGGTCCTTAAGGGTCTTCAGTTTAAACCGACTGCACGCTCTGCAATTCACCTCAGGGTGGTCCCTCGGCAAGCAGAGGTTACACGTGCCGTGTCTGTCAACCCAAGGATACTTGCGGTTGCACTTGGGGCAAAATTGAAAGGGGGTACCCTCCATACGCACCCTATGGCAGCAGGCTGGGAGTGTAGGAATATAAGTAATGTACCTATATTAATCAGAGTGTAGATCTGATTAATGTGTATGATGAGGAGAATACCATCATTGATTGGCTAACAAACTTTGAGAATGCTTGTGAGGTGCAAGAGGTGAAAGTCTGATAATATTGCTTGGTTGATCAGCAGGCTACACCATTCTGGCTACAGTGCCATTATGGAAATGTCAAATGCTGATAGAAAATATTCTGCTACATTGAAGAAGGTTTATAGATCACAAAAAAAGAGAATAATACTTGGGTGTCTTATGTGAGACTCCCTGAAAAACCTGAGTGGCTCGGTAGAAGGTTATAAGGTAACCACCTTTCAAGGCATGATCAATCTGGTTTTGCTTGAACACATTTTTGCCTAATGTTTCCCTGAGCTGAAGCAGCATTTGGCAGATTCTAAGGCGATGGATTCAAATAAACTGACCATTGCTGCTGATTAATGGGTGTCCCACAGAATGTCCCATAAGGATATACCTGCTTCTGGTAAGCAGGAGGGGAAGAAGCAAAAAAGACAATATATAACATCCTCCCATAAGGCCCACAAAAGGTTTAAGAAGGTTAAGTCACAAGATTCTGGAAAGGGCAGTGGAACCAACCATCTCAAGCATGAGAGTGGCTCCTCTAAGCCTCCCTATATACCAAGGTCCAGCGGATCTTGTGTAGCCTGTGGAGCAAGTGACCACGTGAAGGGGGACCCTAGATGTAAGGGTAAGATCTTGGGAGTCCACTCTGCGAGTCTGGCCTTTTCCCATGAAGAGGAAGACATTCTGACAAGGGTGTCCTTCTCTTTAGACACCTTGCCCAATGGTGAAGGATCAGAAGTGGAATAAGATTCTTTGGAACCTAGCAATGCTGGAGCTTCTGCTTCCATTCCTGTACAAAATGATTTACGTGAGGATATTGTGCAAGTAGCAGGTGTAAGTGCCTCTTCTTTTAGGAACCAGGCCAGAGCTTAGTAATCCATCTTAAGACCGTCCTCAAAAGCAAACATGGTGCAAATGGAAAACAGACAAAAGAGGGACAAAACAGATGCTCCGGCTTCTGTTCCAGGATTAGTTGTTAGGGCAGAAATACATTTTTGGGGTTTCTGCTGCCTCATTGCATTGGACCCTTAAAACTTTTTCCCCCGCCCCCCCCTCCCCTTTGGCTTCCAGGATCTCTGACTTAGTGTGGTCAGATGGACGTCTATCGATGGCCCCCTGCAACCCTTTTTTAGTATACATCCCTATGATAGCTCTAATGGTTCCTAGGCACCCAACTATGGCCATAGGGTGACTACATCACCCTACACTGGTTTTGGTGAGTAGACTGGTGGCAGCTGTCATTTAGTTTTGGCTTCACCAAGGGTGCAAGCTGATTAACTGCATTGAAAGCTGAATGTGCCTTTTGGAATCCATTGTGGTATCAATATATTTCTTTTTAAGTCCTGCTCTCTGCCATTTTGTTTTTGATCCAGTCCTTTGTTAGGGAAGACTGTAGAGTGGAAGGTTAGCCCAGGGACAACACACTCGTAAAATTTGTTTGATACCGGTCCAGTCCTTAAAAGCTGGAGCAGACCAGCATTAAACTGATATAACTGCCACTGTCTCGGGAGGATAGCTTAGGGGCAACGTGCTTGCCTTGGAAGCAAGATGACACGCAGCAACACAGGTTTGATCCCCGGGTCCACGCTTAGAAACCTCTGGGTATTAAGTGTGTTATAAATGACCCATCATATTATAATTATGAGGTAGTCCTAAAATGGCTGTTACGCAAACATGGGCTCACTCTGAGCCCAACCCTGCACACTCAGTTGTTTGGACTGGTTTGGACCTGTCCATAATCCCTATACAGGCAAATACACATATTGTGTAGATGGACATGGGTGCTTGGTGATTTTTAGTACCAGCCTGATTAGTTGGCTTGCAAAACCTTTGTACAAGGACCATATCTTGCCATACTAGCTGGTGCTGTGTCCATTCCCTGTGATCCAAGTTTTGTTTTAAGCTGCTAGATGTCCACCCTGCGCTGTCCCCGTCCTACACCCTGGTCCTTCTCACTGGCGGGGCTGGAATCCCTATGCTGGGTCATTTAAAAAAAAAATACTTGTAGTTAACATTTTAAGGCTTTAACAAATGTATCTTAACAAGACAATTTGGAAGGTCCCATCGAGGGCTATTGCTGGGCTGTTTTACTGCTGTCTTCCCAAATTAACGCCTTGATTGTGCATTATAGGGGTAGAAAGCTGCCATTGTCCAGAAAAGTCACAGGACACCACTACCCCCACCTCAGCTGTTCTTGGTCATCCTGGGTCAGCTCTATGGTTGTTTCCTTTGTTGGACTGTTTTCTGGTGGCTGGCTGCCCTCTCTTCCTTTTGAGCTGTCGGGATCTGCATGGTCTGGCTCCTCAATCTTCCTGGAGCCATCGTTGACATTGTTTTCTCCCCTGGCTGGTGGATTCCCACTCCAGAGAAGGCTGACTGTTATTTTCAGGTGCTTGTCTGCGGTTCAAGTCCCTAGATGATTGGATCCTGCAACGCAAATGAAGACTTAATCTCTGGGTTGTTTCGCTCTTCCTGAGCCGTGTTTTCAGGAACTGCCACAGTGAGTACTTACCTCTGTGTTAGATAAGATTTTCAAATGAATGGTAAATCTTCCTGACCAGTGTCAACCCTAGAACTTGCTGCATAACTCTGTGAGTGGGAACCTTTTCCCACACTCGCAGAATCTTTTACTTTACTTTTAATCTTTTTATGGGTGTCATTTTTAAGACTCTCCATAGTGTCTTGTAAAAGTTATCCTCTTTGACAACTTTTTGGCAATATGTGCCTGGTGTTGCTGGGTTGCCCTAGGGGGTCCCCTTTCAACATTCTCTGGCTAACCTTGTCAGAATTGCAGTTCCCAAGGGTAGAAAGGATCTTTGGATCCATTTTACATTTTATTAGGGGAGACCTGCACCCCCCCATCTTATGTGGAGTGCTGAGGAGATACTGAGTATCCCCTTTCTCATTTTAAATGTAATATTTATGTTATAAGGACAAACTTACCTTTAATGGTTGGTGGCAGTGAATCCTTTTATTCATTCGGTCCATCCTTGCTGTGGGCTGTTTGCACTGCCCCATACAAGGCACCCATGGGTGCTCATTTGACTAAAATGGCCTGTCTTCTTTTTTTGCCATTTTAGTGTTCCTTGTTCTTTCTTGTTCCTTCCCCCGACATCCAGGGTGTGAAATTCCTTTGTGTGATTTTTATCTTGGCAGGAATCCTGTGGATTCCCCACCCAGAGTGTCTATGAAGCAAGGAAGCAAGGGAGGTGTCCAAAAGTCTGCACCCATTTGTTTTCCAGCCGCACTGTGAGAATCCAGTTTAAACTGAAAGGACTGCCAACCACCCCAAGTTTGAATGTTGCATGGCTGTTTGATTGGCTGAGTTCCTGCATAAAAGTCGGATCCTGGAAGCTGAAGAGGTAGTCAACCACTGGAACCAGAACCAAAACCGAAGAGGAAGATGAAGAAACCGCAGCTGAAACGATTTCCAGCGACCGGACAGCCTGTTGTGTAACTGGAGCTTTCTGTGGCCCTTCCTTCCAATCGTCCTGGGGACTCCGAAAATGATGGCCCTGACCCAGAGCCTGGGAAGACCCACTAGACTCAAGAAGACCTGCATTTTGAGCCATCCCACATTGTGCTGTGAGCTTGCAGGGCTGCAATACCCGGAACATTGAGCTATCTGGCAGTGCACGGTCTTCCGAATTCCGAAACTCGCTGAATCTTCATTGGCATCCTGCTGGATCTCCAGAGGCATGACTCAGGTCCGAAAAGTCCCTTCACCAGAGTGCTGGACCTTACAAACGACGAGAATCCGGCCAGCGATATTCTGTCTTCTTGTGTGCTCCTGGAGAGGCGCCAAATCCACAGAGCCGCATCCAGCCATGAGAAAATTCTTGCCTGGAGCCTTCTCCCGTGATCCCTGCTGCAAAAGTCCTTCCTAAGTCCTGTTTTTCCTCTTCTTGACAAAGGAATCCATCGACCAAGTTTTTTGGCTGCAGATCCTGAAGTCTTCCTGCTACAACGCTTCTTCTGTACTGAGGTACTGTGTTGGATGGGGTATTTTACTGACCTTAAGCCTTAGTGATTTCTGTATAGCTTTGGGGTGTTTTCTGTGATTGGGAGGTCACTCATCCAGTTCACCCAGGCCCACTGCGGAATCCTCCTAGGGTGTCTTTGCTGAAGTCCTTGGACCCTCAACTAACTTTAAAGTGAACTACTTGTTTGAACAGTCTTCCTCTGGAGCTCTGACTTTGCCTGCAACTGAACCCTCTCTCACCCTGCCTACAGCTGGCACCTACACCTCAAGGGTCCCTCTATTGCCTCTGAGTGAACTCATGCTGTAGAATAAGGGAAGGACTGGATAAGGAAAGGGTCCTGCCTTGAAAAGAACAAGTGTTCAACGTGACTTACTTGTAAAAAAAAAAGTTGGTTGGTGACTGTAACTCCGAGTGTGCACAGTTACAAAAGTTTGTATTTACCTTGAATGTGTGCTGCACTATTCTGAAAAGTATATATAAGGCTAAGTTAATCACCTATGAATTGGTTGTGCCTCTTCACCAAAAGTAATGCTGTTGGTTTCACTTCACTATTTCTGTTAGGATATAAATGTATGAGTTTCCCCAACTGCGTCCTGCTTCCCCTGACCTGCTGTTAGCCTGTTCAGAATACGTCTGCCTTAAGTTATACTTACCTCTTAAGTTGCTGATAGCTTCTTTAAAAAGTATATAGGTTTTACTTACCTTGTGTTAGCTGTGTGCCATCCTAAAACACGTTAAAGAGTTATTGCTTATCTCAATCTGTGTTCCACTGATCTCAAAAACAACTGTAATAGTATGTTACAACCTTAGGTCTTACCAGCCTAGAAGAGCTGTGTGCCATTCCTGAAAGGTGTTCATTTAGGTGTAGCTAACCTTGGTCTGCCTGGTGCATACAAAATACGTGTAACGAGTTCTTGCTAATCTTAGCCTGTGTTCCACTGAGCTGAAAATCAGCTTTAATTGTATATTACACCAAAAAGGTCTTATTGACCTAGTATAACTGTGTTATCACAAAAGTAGTAGAGGTATGTACTGTTCCTTGAATCCATGTCCCACTATTCAGGAAAGTATATTTGCAAGTTAGATGACTATGTGATTTACTTGTTTAGTGTCACTGCATAACTGACAGTGTCTACTACCCTTGTATTACTGTAACTTATGGTTTTACTCCCCAAGAACAGGTGTGCCCTATACTTACCCCCCTAGAAATAATGTTAGGTGTTCTAAATAAGGTCTGTGCTTTGATCTATGTATTTAAGACAAATGGTGTGTTTTTATAATGTGTTTATATGCTTTATGATAGTACTTACTTACCCAAGGATCTCTTGGTCTACTTGCATATAAAATAAACCCTTTATTTTTACAATACATAGTGTGTCAGTGTTTCTTTGGACCATATGTATAATACAATTTATTTGTACTGCTTCTACAGCCCTCTCTCCCTCCTAAAATAAGCCTGGCTGCTTTGTCTACGCTACCCTATACTCAGGTGGTACAGCCTTATACTAAGAGGGGAGTCTTGTACTGTCTCAGATAAATGGTTTTACTAACTCGGTCTTACTGCATTAAGGCAGAGATCATTAGTAGTGCACCATGCCTGAATAGCAGACAGGCAGTCAGGCATGAGAGAGGAAGAGGAGGCAGAAGAGGGTAGCAAGAAAGAGAGATGTGTGTCATCAGCATAACACTGGAAATTAGGAGATAATGTTGAGATCAAATGGGCTGGAGGGACCTGGTAGATATATTGAAAAGCCAGGGTGAGAGCATAGAGCCCCGAGGGACACCACAGGGGGAGAGTGACATGGTGGCGAGAAAAGGGCCCAGGTGAACCTAGGAAGGTCTGTCAGAGAGGAAGGAGGTCAATCAGTCCAGAGCCAGATCCGCGATGCCAACGGTGTCACAGAGCCGCTTTATCAGGATGGCATGATTGACCGTTTCAAAGGCAGAGGAAAGTTCAAGAAAGATGAGAACGGAAGGAGAGCTGGAATCAAGATTATTGAGCAAGTCTTCACCGGTGTTCAGGATTAGGGAATTAGGAGGTAGATAGGAGACAAAGGGAATTGGTCCTAATGTTATCCTATGGAAGGGGCGTGGCTACATGGCTACGGGATAAGACGTACTTCCTGTGAGCTCCTGCTGATCCTTTGCTGATCCTCTGAAAAAGATGCATCTCTAACCCACTATGCGTGCTGGATTTACATCTACGGATGTATGAATGTTCTGGCCACACAAGGAGTGTAAATGGGGAAGAACCTGTAGTGCGTGGAATGAGCACCGTGGCATTGAAGTCCCGCAGTGCCTAGATTGTGGTGAATAAAAAATGGTGTCCGGGAAGAACAAGGGGCTGATGAGCCGACGGCCCAGCGCACCGAAGTGAGGAGAACTACGGGTGTAGAAAAGCAACCCTGCTCTTCATGATGTGCAGAGACTCAAGAGGGACACAGTGAAACGGCGGGGGAGGTGAGGCACCGGTGCGAGTGTGGGCCTGGGCGGCTGCATCAGAGCTAAGGAGGCTGGAGGGGATACAAACAATATCGCATTGAGCGGACGTAAGCAAACTAATCCACCGACCGCGCATCAACAACGGAGCGAGCCCCGACTGCAGGAGCAACGCAGCGGTGCGGGAGAAATTGGGAGCAGCCTGGATGCATCCCGCTAGCTGAGAAGGGCACGAAGCAGTGTCACTGGCAGGACGAGATCGCCGTGGCGGAGGAGTCACGGGGGTATGACAACAGCACAGGAGAGCGGGCATCGGGCTATGAGCAGCAGAGTCCAACGCGGCACGGTCATGAGGCAGCTGGGAGTCAGCGTATAAATAAACATTGTGCTGATACAAAGTAGCACAAGAGATACTGTGCAAGCAAGCGGTATTGAACCAGCAAGGCATCCGGATGCGAGGCAGGTCTGAGACCTCGCTGGAAGGACAAGGAGCTAGTGCAATACGCTCAATATCAGGAGGGAGCTCAGCGAGGGACAGACAGGGGCAGCACAGAGGCTGGCAGAGAGTGGGCCACAAAATGGAGGCGAAGGTATAACGCCAGCTGCAATACATAAGGAGGGAATGCTGAAAAGGCCCCAACTGAGAGAGGACTCCCAGATGCTTGGAGCGCAAAGCTCTGAAACGAAAACCACATTGCTGGGAGCAAGCTGGGGGCAGCACAAGGTTGAGGCTGGTGCCCCACATGAGAGAGGGGTGCAAGCCAATGAGGAAGCCCCTACATGGAGAGCTGGAGCAGGGTCAGATGGCAAAAGGGATAACTGCATAGACAGAAGTGAGACCACTCACAATTGGAGTGCAAGACATCACAGAGAGCCAGAGTTGGGGGCATACAACAAACAGGTCAGGCACTGACCACGGATGTAGAGCAACAGCAAAGAAGAAGCCCCCAGGAACTGAACGAATTGCCCCCAACACAGGAATTGAGACCTATTGCAGAGTAGCACCTGACACGACCACCTTTACACATGCAGAGCTGGCATCTGGGTTGCCCAAAGTCAAGAGGAAACAATCAACCCTAGAGGAGTTAGCTAAATCACCACCAGCAATGGAAGTGGCTAGACCTAAGGGACAGCACACACAACAGGAAGAAACCACAGCCCGCAATGACAAACAGATACTAGATGTTATAGCGGAATTAAAAGTATCTTGGGAGAGCAAGATGGGCGCTGCTATCCTGGAATTGAAGACCTCGCTTGAGTTCAAAATTGACGCAGTAAGTGTGGATGTAAATCTACTATGACAAGATGTCCGAGCTCTAGCTAAGCGCACAGGAAGCTTGGAAAAGGAGGTGAAAGCCAACACAGGCACATGCTCGACCATAGCCAAGGAGATCCACACGTTGCAACAACAAGTGCACAACCTCGAAAGCAGAGCTGAAGAAGTAGAAGGGCGTGCGCGCAGAAATAACGTACGCATTGTAGGACTTCCGGAAGGCGAGGAAGGATCGTACCCGACAAATTACGTCGAGGACATCTTATTGCATGAGATAACTGGCATCCGAACCCCTGATCTATAATATATACGGAAGATAGTTGGCCTGAGATGTGAAAGTCATGCAGTGCTTAACATATAGAAATGTATGACAAACTGTAGCTTCAAAGCAGGAACGGAGGAGGCGCACCTTTACCGCCAGTAGTTAGATTAGTTAGGATATTAGTAGTATAGTATCCCCCTGCTGGGTTCTGAGTATCGCTAAGCCCGAGAAAGGGACTAGATGCGGGGTATCCTCAGATCCAGGGATGGAGCTGGGCAATTGTTTGGGGAGTTGGGGCAGTTGGGGACGGGAAGGGTGGTGGTTGTATGGGGAGTTAGGGGATTTGCAGTGTTATTTGTTAGGGAACGAGCTTACACACATGTGCGCTGGTGCTTAGAGCGGGAAACGAGGAGGGACAGAGGTGGAGACTGGGAACTGCTGAAATATGGGTTACCTTAAGATATTAACCTGGAATGTGAGGGGGCTCAACAGTAACCTGAAGAGGAACAAGATCATGATGTACTTAAGAAGGCAGAAACTAGATATCGCCCTAATGCAGGAAACACATCTCACGAAAGAGAAACAAGAGGTGATACAGAGAAAATGGAAGGGGACCGCCATAGGTGCAACGTACTGGGATTATGCGAGAGGGTTGATCACTTGGGTGGCACCACATGTCCCTTTCCAGTTGCTACAGACCACAGTGGAGGCAGATGGGAGGATGGTGACGATACGAGGATTGATAGAAAACAGAGAAATATGCATTATTAATACATATGCCCCGAACCAATACACAGTGGCTTATTTCAAGACTCTATATAGTAAAATAAGTCTGTACCTGGTGGGGGGAAGGTTATATGGGGAGGTGACTTTAACTATACGTTGGACCCAAAGGTAGAGAGTTCAGACAGGAAATTAGACAAACCCACCCCACTGCTAAAATACTAAAGTCCCTGTTGGGAGACCTTCGGCTGGAGGATATGTGGAGGCTACATCACCCACACGATAGACAATACTCGCATTACGCGGCCCACACAAAATTTGTACACACGGTAAGACTATATGTTTGCGTCACAGGAGATTACGGGAGAAATAGTGCGATCAGAATACAAAGCGAGATTCCTCTCGGATCACTCGGCATTGGTCTTAACATGGCAATGTGTGCCTCCTAGAGCTAGGATCCCAACATGGCGACTCAGAGCAGAAGCATTGAAAGACACAATGTTTAGGGAGGACCTGAGAGAAGACATTGTAGAATACTTCGAAAATAACACTGGGAGCGTTGAATCAGCCAGTACCCTATGGGAAGCATTTAAGGTGGTGATGAGAGGATCAGCTATAACCAAATCTAAAGGGAGTCATATTACGGGAGCTGCAGAAGGCAGAGGCGAAACTAGAGACAGTCTTGGGTAGAGGGAGTAACTCCCGGGAGGATGCTAAAACCATAAACCAATTGCAGCAGGAATGTGTAGGGCACTGGGAGAGATTATGCAACTTAAACTATAAGAAATATACAGAGAGACAGCACGCTGGGGGAGACAAGCTGGGGAGACTGCTGGCATGGTTGTATAAAAGTGAGACCCCCAGACCAACGATCAGAGCAGTAACGGGAGAGAGTGGCCAAATATTGGATACCCAAGAGAGCGTGAACGGAGAGTTCCTTGAATTCTATAAACAATTGTATGGAACGCAGGAGGGGGTGAAGGGAGCGAGATAGTGGAAACACTAGAGTATACTGATTTACCAAAATTAAGTGCAGAGGAGCGAGAGGACCTAGATGCCCCAATTACACTGGAAGAACTAGAAGCAGTGGTTGAGCAACTACCCACCAGTAAAACCCCGGGTGCAGATGTCCTCAACAGTGAGTTCTATAAAATGTACAAGAAAGAAGTGCTCCCCCCGCTGCTGGCAATGTTAAATGAAGCATTTGAAACAGGAATATTGCCAGAATCCCTGAAAGAGGCGATCACTATCCCACTCCCCAAACCTAATAAGCCAAGCATGGACTGTGGGTGCTGAACCAGGACAGCAAGATACTCAGCGTTGGCAAATAGAATGATGTGGGTCATAAGTAAATTGATACATCCCGATCAGACCGGATATGTCCCACACAGGAGCATATCCGACAACCTCAGATGGCTCCACCGGGTCATAGAGCACACAGAAGGAGACTCGAGCGGGATTGCAATTGTATCACTGGATGCAGTGAAGGCCTTTGACTCTGTTAGATGGCCTTGGCTGATGGCAGCCCTAAAAGAATATGGGATGGGGCCCGGGTATCTGAAGTGGGTGAAATTATTATACAGCTCACCATTAGCCAGAGTCAAGACGGGAGCGATCATCTCAGAGAGATGGTAACTCAGCAGGGGCACCAGACAGGGATGCCCTTGGTCCCTGATGCTGTACATTCTAGCACTAGAACCCCTGTAGGTAATGGAGCGATTTGCGTTGTTCTCTGGTATCGTAGTTAATCCTAAGAAATTGTTTATATTCCCCTTGGGAAGGTATATAGGGGTCCCGCGGGAACAACTGCCAGTCTTACAAATACCATGGGAGACCAGTACTTTTTGATACCTGGGGATTGACATCTATCACACGGTGGAAGAAGAACGACATGCATTACTTACCGTAATAGCATTTCTTATGATTGTATCTGCTTAGATTCACATGCTGTGCATATGGTCCGAAATCCAGTGGTAACCGCAAAGTATTGCATCTTGTCTTTCGGGGACCGAAAGGGGAAGTCGGCATAGGCGTGTCTGTAACACTATCCCTATCGTGACGTGAAGTGTACCCAAGGTCCGGGGCGTGGCTAAGAGGGCCATGTAGGAGGACGCAATCTGGAGGAGCTCCCGAGATCCTGAAATGATCCTGGCGAAATAGTGCATAACAACATGCCTATGACTGCTGAAAACATACATGCCGGTGTGTGAACGGTCTGACTCCGCTTGGTGAACTTTTGGAAGGCGTGGGAGGAACTGTGGTGGAGTTTTGTGCGAAAAAGATAAGGAGCGCCGGAGCCGAAAGACGAAACAAAATGGCCGATCAACGACCGGAACAAAGGAAGGAGCAGGCCGCACGGTGGTCAGGCGATAGAAGCGAACTGTGTGCGCATTTGTAACTTGTGCAGAACGCAGGTCCTCTGGGTCATGTCTAATAGAACAGTGAGACCAAAGGTGAAGCAGCCCACCTTGGACGACTTCGCCAAGACGTCCACTGGTCCGGAAAATTCCAAGAGTAAGGATAAGTCGCCTACAGGTGGCATGCCTGCGACGGGTAATAACCAAGAGGTCCTGGCTGCGATTGCGGACTTGAAGGCGACCTGGGAAGCTAAGCTTGAACCGGCCGTAACTGAGCTGAAAACGGCATTGGACCTTAAGGTCGGTGAGGTGCAGGAGGAGGTGAATTTACTCCGGCAGGACGTCAGGTCCTTGGCGGAGCGCATTGAGACCCTCGAGAAAGAGGTGAGCCCGAACACCACGGATTGTGCCTCCCATAAGGCCGAATTGCATGCCCTGGTGCAGAGAGTGGGCAACTTGGAGAGCAGGGCGGAGGAGGCAGAAGGACGTGCCCGATGGAACAACATTCGCATCGTGGGCCTGCCAGAAGGATCGGAGGGCCACGATCCTACGGAGTTCATCGAATCTATGCTGTTGCAGGAGATACCCGGAGGAGCCTTATCTCAAGGATTCGCAGTGGAACGTGCTCATAGAACTCTAACAAGGAGGTTGCTGCCGGGAAACACGCCTAGGCCAGTAATTGCCAAAATACTTAATTACCGGGACCGGGAGAGGATACTAGAAGACTTCCACATGGATGGGGAACGATTACACGAGGAGCGGCAAACATAACGGCCTACCCGGACTATACCCTGACTGTGCGGCATAGCCGCATGAACTTTGGGACGGTAAAGCGGAGATTGAGAGAGGCGGGCCATAAATACATGTTGCTGTATCCGGTGAAATTGAAAGTTTTTCATAAACACAAAACTTTGTTTTTTGAGACTCCGGAGGACGCCATGGGATGGCTCGACGCGCAGGGATGTCCCCAGGAGCCTGAGGTTCGGACGGGAAGAGGAGATGGAGGAGGGTGCTACAAGATGGCGCGGAATAGATCTCTGGGACTTGATTATAGTGATTTGCGCGGCCTTAGGCAGAGAAGGTCAGACTGTTGCACAAGATATTATGAGCACTGTGACTATTGCTGTATTTAGGGGAGCCTTGCGGAGCAGATCTCTTTACCCCACTTAGTAACTTTAGTTAAGTGGCCATTAGGGCGACTTCACCCTACTGAGCTCTGGGCATTGTTTGGTGCTTGCAGGGCTAGATGTGGGGTAGCCTGAGATCCGAGGATGGAGCTGGGCAGCAGTTGGGGTGTGTGGTGTTGGGGAAGGGATGGGTAGAGGGTGGGGAGGGAAGTGGGGAGTTTGGGGTGTATATAGTTATGGGGAGTTTGAGTTTAGAGAGGCTACAAGAAAAAGCCAGAGGGCTGTATCTGTATCACGTGGGCAGGTGGGATTTGCTGCACGGAAGGGGGGAGGAAACTTATGAGCTATGAGGGATCTTAAGATCGTACGGTGGAATGTCAGGGGACTCAATAGTTACCTAAAGATGAACAAGGTCATGATGTATTTGAAAAGACAGAAGATTGATATTGCACTGTTGCAAGAGACGCATCTGACTCGGCAAAAGTTGGAACTGGTGGGGAAGAAGTGGAGAGGTACTGTAGTGGGCTCTCCGTATTCTGCCTACGCTAGGGGAGTGTTGGTCTGGGTGCCACTGCACGTTCCGCTCCAACTTACACAAGAGGTGGTGGATACGGAGGGGAGGATGGTCATACTGAAGGCACTGGTGGAGAATAGGGAGGTGTGCATTGTAAATACGTATGCCCCCAATCAAAATACGGCGGCATATTTTAGGACTCTGTGTACCAACCTGGGTGCGTGTGTAGGTGGGGCAGTTATTTGGGGATGGGATTTTAATTGCGTGCTGAACCCCAGGGTAGACAGATCTGATGATAAGATTGATAGGCCCACCCCGGCGGCCAGGGCATTGCAGACACTGCTCGACGACTTCGGGCTGGCAGATGTTTGGAGGCTGAAACATCCTAATGAGGAACAGTACTCGCATTACTCAGCCCCGCAACAACTGCATACGAGACTTGATTATTTTTTTGCCACGCCAGATGTGGTGATAGAGACCACCCAAACAGACTACAAAGCGAGGGTCCTGTCGGACCACTCGCCTCTGGTCCTGGGTTGGCAGTACTGCCGCCGCAGAGCACGTATACCGACGTGGCGCCTCTGGGCTGAGGCGCTTAAGGATCCGGTCTTTAGGGAGGATATCAGGGATGAGATCACACATTATTTCGAGGAGAACGCTGGCAGTGTGGATTCGGCGGGCACGCTCTGGGAAGCCTTTAAGGTGGTATTGCGGGGTGCTGCCATTGCTAAATCAAAGGGCCTGCAGGGTGGGGTCCTAATGGAGTTAGGGGAAGCTGAGGATGAACTGGAACGGGAACTCAATAGGGAAGGGGGGGATGCGGAGCTAGTACTTAAACTACAGCAGCGGTATGCAGAACTTTGGGAAAGGCTCTGCAACCTTAACTATAAGAAGTATGTTGAGAGACAGCATGCAGGTGGGGATAAAACGGGCCGTATCTTGGCGTGGTTATACAAGACCGAAACCCCTAGGCCCCTGATTAGAACGATAACCAGAGAGGATGGAGAGGTAGCGGACACCCAAGAAGGAGTCAATGAGGCATTCTTAGACTATTACAGGGCACTATATGAGGACAAAGGGGGGGGGTGGCAACCGAGAGGAGATAAGAGAAACTTTAAGAGATATGGATTACCTAAGATTAGTGCCGAAGAAAGGGAGGAGCTGGATGCACCGATTACTTTAGAGGAATTGGAGGAGGTGGTGAAGCAGCTGCCCACCAGTAAGACCCCGGGTGCGGACGGACTCCCTAGCGGATTTTATAAAGCATATAGAGAGGAGGTACTCCCCCCCATGCTAGAAATGCTCAATGAATCGTTTGAGGTGGGCCGGCTGCCGGAATCGCTTAGAGAAGCGATAATAATACCGCTCCCTAAGCCCAACAAACCAGGGCATAGCTGCGGCTCCTATAGGCCCTTGACAATGCTGAACCAGGACGGCAAGATATTGACGGCGGTCCTGGCCAATAGGTTGCGTAGAGTTATTAGTAAATTGATACATCCGGACCAGACAGGTTATGTCCCCAACAGAAATATAACCCACAACCATAGGCGACTCCACCGGGTGATTGAAGGGGGGAGCAAGAGCGAGGTTGAAATGGCGGTTGTGTCCCTAGATGCAGTCAAAGCTTTCGACTCAGTGAGGAGGCCGTGGTTGCTGGAGGCCCTGAGGGAATACGGGATGGGGCCGGGCTATGTTAGGTGGGCGAAATTGCTGTACAGTGAGCCGCTGGCTAGGGTACGTACAGGAGCGGTGATATCCGAGAGGTGGCAACTTAGCAGAGGCACCAGACAAGGGTGCCCCTGGTCCCTGATGTTATATATTCTGGCCCTGGAGCCCCTGGCAGTGTACCTTCAACAACAATATGACATGATAGGCATTGAGGTAGGGGGAGAGAAACACCCAATATCCCTGTATGCTGACGATTTGCTATTATATCTGAAATATCCGGAGGAAAATCTTCAATATATTCTGGAGGTAATGGAAAGGTATGCAGAACTGTCGGGCATAGCGGTGAACCCCCAAAAATCGAGCATGTTCCCATTGGGTAGCTACAGAGGAACCCCTCCGGAGCGGTTGCCAGTGTTGTCGATACCATGGGCGGTTGGGCTCCTTCCGCTACCTCGGAATAGATGTGTATCACACGGTAGAGGAGGAACATTTGCATAACACCGAGGTGGCTGTGGGAAAAATCCGTATAAGTATGAAGTTTTGGGAGAAGATGCCGTTGGCGATGATGGGACGGGGGGGGGCGATGCTCAAAATGGTGGTCCTACCTAGGCTCTTACATTTTTTCAGCAATATTCCGTACATGATACCTATGAAGTTTTTTGCCAAGCTGAATAGTATGTGCAGAGACTTCCTATGGCATGGCACTCGGAATAGAGTGGCGCTATGGAAGTTGCAGAATTTTTATGAAAAACGGGGTATTAAGCTGCCTAATTTTGAGGCCTATTATGTAGCTGGCCAGTTGCAATATGTGGTTAAATGGCTCTCTGATGAGGTAACTCCCGAATTTAGGCTGTTTGGACAGGACTGCATTCCGTTTTACCTGAAGGAAATTATTTGGTTGCCTAGGTCAGAAATGAAGGAGCGCCCGGGTATGATGTTGCTTGGGTGGAAGATGTGGCGTAGAGTATGTCGAATGATGGAGGACCCGTACCCGTGTTCCCCGCAGGTGCCGCTTGTGGCCTTGGCAGGGGAAGACAAACAACGAAGGATGATAATCAGGATCTATTGGGAGTCGGTTGGGCTGGTTACATTGGGAGATGTCTGGCAAGAGGGGGCCATTAAGGATTTTGAAGGACTAGGGGAAGAGGCGGGCTTGCATAGGGGCCAGTATGTCAAGTATCTAAGGCTGGTGAGAATATTCGTAAAATCTGGCCTGAGACTGTATTGGCGGAGGAGCCAGACACCACTATGGGGACAATATATGACATATCAGAAGGAGGGCATGAGATCTCTAGACTGTATGAGATGGTGATGACCCGGGTTGGGAAGGAATTGACGCAATTGAGGCTGGATTGGGAAACAGAGGTGGGAGCACAGATGGAAGATGGGATGTGGGAGCGTGCTATGGGATACCACAAGAAGGTGTCCAGAAATGCCAGATTACAACAAATACAGTTGTGCATAACGCACAGAGCTAACATGGCCCCGATGAGAATATCGAAGTTTGTAAATGCGGGACGACAAGCGTGCCCAAAATGTGATAAGGAAGATGCTGATATGACACACATGTTTTGGTCTTGCCCAGTGATTGAGAGTTCCTCGGGAGAAGTGGCGCAAAAACTAGCGGACAAAGGGGTCACGCTCACTATAGATACGGCCTGGGCCTGCTGTTGGGAGGGTTTCCCAGACCACTGAAACTTAAACATGTTGGGAAATTGAAGGACTTGGCATATATGCTCGCAAAACGAAGGATTGCCATGGGCTGGAAGCAGTGCCATAAGCCACGGGTGGAAGTATGGTGGCGGGATTTGCAAAAATGGGCGGAGGCTGAAACGGTGGTATGGCAGGAGGCATGTAGCAAGTGTGTGGAAGAAGAAGTCAGTATCCTGCTAGCATGGAGAGTATTAATAGCAGGACTGTTTGGAACAATAACGGATTCTGCAGTCTCAGAAGAAGGTGATACCCTGCCACACGCAGCAGATACGGAATGAGAAGAACAAACAAGCTCTTGAGGGGGGAGGGATTGGGGGAGCAGTGGTCTTGACTAATTGATGTTCATGTGTTTTGTTGCAAATAACGCTGCCAGTTTGGTTTGTATTGTTTGTTTGTTTTAAAAATAATAAAAACCTTTTTAAAAAAAAAAAAGTGTACCCAAGGTCCCTCCGACTGTATTTTTTCTGTCATGAGGGAGCCCAAGGTTATTGTGAGTGAGTACAAGAAGAAGAGAGAAGTAGTAAGATGTCTATTTTCCTTCCACCCTGAGCAGGGATGTAGGGAGGGCGCATGTGAATCTAACCAGATACAATCATCAGAAATGCTATTACGGTAAGTAATGCATGTCTTCTGATGCTTGTTAATCTGCTTAGAATCACATGCTGTGCATAGACTAGCGAGCAGTACCCGGAGTTGGAGGTGGGTTATGAGAAGGAACAGTAGAGAAAAGATGTCTTAGTAGTGCTTGTCCCACCTGAGAATCAGACCTAGAATGAGTGTCTAGGCAATAGTGTTTTGTAAAGGTGTGTTCAGAACTCCAGGTTGCCGCTTTGCAAATGGACTCAAGGGGAACATTTGCAATGAATGCTATGGATGCCCCAGTGCCTCGAGTAGAATGTGCTCTAGGCTTGAAGGGCAGTTCTCTCTTAGCAAGAGTGTAAAATAGCGTGATGCATTTGACAATTCATCTTGAGATAGCTGATTTAGAGATACGATCCCCTTCTCTACCAGCTGCCACTGAAACGAAAAACTGGTTTGTTTTCCTCAGTGGTTTAGTTCTTTCCAGATAGAACATGACTGCCCTGCGCACATCTAGTGTGTGTAGGCTTCTTTCGGCCATGCTGGTGGGATTCTGGAAAAAGGTAGGTAGTTCAATCGATTGGTTCACATGGAACTTCGAGATGAATTTAGGCGCAAATCTGTGGTGAGTGCGCAGAACTACCTTATCCCTGTGGACTGTAACAAAGAGGTCTAGAACAGAAAGAGCCTGTAGTTCACTAACCTTCTAATAGAAGTGATAGCCACTAGGAAGGCCGTTTTATAAGTCAGGTCTTTTAGACTTGCTTTATGCACTGGCTCGAAGGGAGCTCCCATGAGCCTGGTCAAAACCACATTTAGGTCCCACCCAGGAGCTGGGTGAGAAATGGGAGGATAAATCCTCTTAACCCCTTCCATAAAGGCCTAGATCTTCCACCACAACACCTTTTGTTGTGATGTGATGTGATGTAGGCTGAGAGTGCAGCCAAATGAACCTTTAGGGAATTGAAGACCAACCCAGTATCTAACAGATGGGTAAGGTACAGCACAATGTGTGTGGGTGAGCAAACGTTTGCATTTGCTGGCATAGCAATAACATGTGTTCGGTTTTCTAGCTTCCCTGAGTATGTCCATGCACCTCTGAGGGAGCTGCAGGTGTCCAAACTCTACGACTTCAGGAGCCAGGCTGCTAAATTCAGAGTTTGTGGGCATGGGTGTAGGGTCTCCCCCCGTCCTGAGACAACATGTTGCAAGGTAGTTTTACTGGTGGGGTAGAGTGACATTTCCATCAGATGAGCAAACCAGGGTTGGCGGGCCCATATGGGGGCAACCAGTATCATGGTAACTGGTTCCTGGGGCATCTTGTGCACTATCTTGTTGAGAAGGGGAGTCGTGGGGAAAAGCGTAGACAAATTTCCCTGACCATGTTATCCAGACACCGTTTCTCGGTTCTGGGGGTACCTGGAGGCGTAGTCTTGGCATTGGGCGTTCTCCTGAGTCGCGAACAGGTTGATCTCTGGGAAGCCCCATTCTACAAAGACGTTGGACACAATTTCTTCGTGCAGACGCCATTTGTATTCTTCAGGCAGAGGAAAATCTCTGCTGAGCACGTCTGCCAGAAGATTGAGTTCCCCTGAAACATGTTGGGACAACAGAAACATCTCGTGTTTGAGAGACCATATCCAAATGTTTTGGGAGAGCTTGGATAGCCCTGGAGAGTGTGTGCCCCCCTGTTTGTTCAGGTAATACATGGCTGTAGTGCTGTCTGTTACAATCAGCACTGTCTTCCCTTGCAGTTGCATCTGAAAGGCCTTTAATGCCTTAAACACTGGTAATAGTTCCAGTAAATTTATGTGGTTGGACACTACATGAGGCGACCACACTCCATGTGCTGTCTGCTGAAGCAGGTGAACTCCCCACCCCATGAGATATGCGTCTATCGTGAGAGTGGCTTCCACTGCAGGGGTGGTGAAGGTCTTACCCTTCAAGAGGTTTTCTCTTGGCCACCACTGCAGAGAGAGAGAACGAGGGCTGGCGAGACAACTACCAGATCTTCCCATTGTCCGCTGGCCTGACACCACTGGCTGGTGAGCCACTCTTGCATGGGACGCATGCGCAGCCGCACGTGGGGAACCAAGTATATGCACTACGCCATCATTCCTAGCAAGCGCATAGCTTTGCACACCGTCGCCTCCCGACTGGCTACATATTGAGGGATCTGGAAAAGCATGTTCTGAACCCTCTCGTTGGAGGTGAAAACGAGGCCGTCTTTCGTCTGGATTAGAGCCCCCAGAAATTGTTTTGTTTGACTGGGGACTAGATTGGATTTCTTCTCGTTGATGGCGAACCCCAGATTGAAGAGAAGGTCCACTGTTTTTTGGATATTCAGAAAACATGTGTCGTACGAGTCCCCTGTTATGAGCCAGTCATCGAGGTAAGGGTAAACCGGGATGGATAACCTGCGCAGGTGTGCTGCAGCTACTGCCAGGACCTTCGTAAACACCCTTGGCGCTGAGGCTATGCCGAAGGGGAGTACCTTGAATTGGTTATGCCTGTCCTCTACCATGAACCTTAGATATTTTCTGTGCGCTGGCAACATTGAAATATGAAAGTATGCATCTTTCATGTCCAATGTTGCCATTTAGTTGCCCTGTTTCAACAGTGGGATCACCTCCTGTAGCGTTACCATGCAAAACATTTGAAGCTTTATGAACTTGTTCGCTGGGCGCAGGTCTAGAACAGGGCGCATGCCGAGGTCCTTTTTGGGTACAAGAAAGTACACTGAATAAATACCTTTGTTTACCTGAAGAATAGGGACGGCTTCTATGGCGTCCTTTCCCAGCAGCGCTTCCACCTCTTGATTCAGGATCTCCAGATGGTCTGGTGAAAGGCGCCGTGAGAATGGTGGTCTGAATTGTGGAGGTCGTGCGAATTCCATGCAGTACCCGTGGCCGACCGTCTTTATGACCCCCTTGGTCTGAAGTTATCCCCTCCCATACCGTGAGGAAAGATGTCAAGCGCCCCCCGACCAGGGTGACATGGGAGGGGACCCGGATCTGATGGTCATTTCTGACCGGAGGCTGCGGCTCCTCTAGGATTGGGGCCTCTACCTCTGGCTTTGCCACGTCACTGACCCCTTGGAGGGTAGTACGCGGGGCTTCCCGATGCTTGTCCTGTATTGAAATTTCCTGTGCCATAGTTGTTCTGGCTTGCATGGGACTGCCCTCGAAAGGACCGCCAAGAGTTACTTCCTCCCTGGGGGGGATGGTCTCTGAGTGATCTGCTGCAGGGGCTTAAGAGTTTCATGCTCTTTTTTGGCTGTTTCTAGGGCTTCATCGACTGCCTTTCTGAAGAGGTTAGCTTCTTCAATGGGCTTACTGATGAGCGAAGCCTGTGTTTCGGGCTTAAACCCTGAGGTGCGCAGCTAAGCATGTCTTTTGAGTAAGGTTCCTTGGGCCAGGGACCTGCCTGCTGTTTCGGCCGTGTCCAGGGTGTTTTTTTTTATCACATTCTGGTTCACCTGCCTTCCTTCTGCCACTATAGAGAGAAGTTTGGACTTGACGAGTTCTAGGACCTCCTGGAAGCCTTCCTGGATTAGGTTCCACTGAGCATCAGCATAACTCGCCAACAGCGTAGTATTATTTGCTATACGCGTGGTATAAGCAGCAGCTAAGGTGACTCGCTTGCCCAATGCATCCAGCCTCTTGGATTCTCTATCCGGAGGTGCTTCCCCCATGGCAAGGGGTACTCCTGCCCGTTTCCGGGTGGTAGTCACTACCAGAGAACCGGGGGTAGCATGCCCTTTAATGTATAGTGGATCCGAAGGAGCTGGTCGAAATAACTTTTCAACTCTTGGGTTCACTGTCTGAGTTTGCACTGGTGACAAAAGAGACGGAGCCAACCTTCTCTTAATAGAATTAAGGAGGGGAATGGCCTGGCTAGAGGGAGGTTTCTCCTTAGGAATATCCTCTACAAAGTCCTGTTCAGCCACAGCCTCTTAGATAGAGATCTGAAAATGCTCAGCTGCCTTCTTTAACATGGTATTGAAGGCCATCTGGTCGTCTACAGGTGAGGCCTGGCGAGCCGGAGTGGACGGAGGGGAATCCAGACACAAAACATCAGTGTCCTGATCTTGATGGGGGAGCGCCCATGGGTCCGTCTCCACCTGCTGGGTTTCTTCCCAATTGTCCGTGGCATCTACCTGGTCCTCCTCATAATTCTGTAGAAAGGAAGTTTCTTCCTCTTCATTATAAATGTCTCTATAAGTGTCCATCTGGACAATGTCTTCATGCTGGACGGGGACAGAAGGCTGATCTTCTTGTAGATGTGTTGATTGAAGATTAGGCTCTCCACAAGATCTTTTCGGGGAAGGATGCTCAGAAAAACTAATAATTCTATCCAGGCGGTCCATACACCCTTCAAATTTCTCTCTTGTCCATTTAGAGGACCCAGAACGTTGTCTTCAGCCCTATGGCAACGAAAATTGTCTCTTAGGGTGTTAGAAAGAGGCTCTTGACTGTCATAGTAATCGTGAGAATCGGGATGCCATGTCGTATCCGTGGCCTGTCCCATGCTTTTTGGCGGAATGGGAGTATGCCCAACCGCCAAAGTAATTTTCTCTATGCTTTCTTCGATAATCACCGAATCCGCGTGAGACAAAGGTTCCGAAGGACTAGTGGTAGATTTATTGCCTTCCGCAGCGTTAGAGGGCCTAGCGGTTGGTTTTTCGACTTGAGGCCTAGTCGTGATTTTTGGGCCTACCGCGGCCTTTGGGACTGCCGGTTTTCTGCGCTTCGATGTGTGCACCTGATTTAGGGGTAGCGCCTTTGTTGGATTTAAGATGTCTAGTCGCAAAACGCTGCTGCGGATGTGGGGAAGGCTTTGGATCTGTACGATCCGAGGAATTCGCCGACATGTTCGACGGTCCTGTTAGCGCTTTCACCTTTTTCGACGTACCTGTCGAAATGGGTGTAGGGGTTGTGTGCTTAGTGAGATGCGATTGTACGCCCCTGTTGCCGGGTGTTGTCCCTGAAGTGAGACCAGAGTCAGGCCTTGAAGGGCCGGGGATGGGTGTGGCGGACCTAGAAACGTCCGCCTCAAGGTCTATCACATCCGCAACGGTTGCTTGGTCATCAGAAGTCCCCCCGTCACTTTCCGCAGGTGTGGTGGTGGGGAAGGGGGCTCCACTCGCGACATACCGTATGCGGCCCACCGCTACTCAGCGCTCCTTAAGGGTCTTAGGCCGAAGGAATTTAAACGCTGCACACCACTTCTCATCGTGATCTAAGGGGAGACAGGCGTTGCACGTACTGTGCTCGTCTTTCCAAGGATATCTGATCCTACAATTAGGGCAGAACCTAAAAAGAGTCCTTTCCATAGCAAAAGGGGAAGATGACCAGACCTAAAGGGTAAAGTGGGGGAAAGAGGAAAGACATACCGAAAATATGACCACCCCGACCCCACTCTCCCTACTGTAAAGGTCGGCCGGTGGGTCCGACCACGTGGAAATTGCGGCCGCCGGATCTTAGGCGCTGAAATCCACCGCCGTAGACAATTCCCCCACCGTCTTCGTCGAAGTTGTTCTTGTCGAAGTGACTTAACTGGGAAACCGACAAGTCGGTTAAAGATAAACAATGTCTGTTATGTAAGAGCTCCACTATAGGGTGACCAGTTATCTGGGCGGAAAAAAAAAAATCTGAGGGATTTCGGCACGTGAGAGATTTTGGGTACACTACATGCCACGACAGGGATAGTGTTACAGACACGCCTATGCCGACGTCCCCTTTCGGTCCCCGAAAGACAAGATGCAATACTCGGCGGTTACCACTGGATGTCGGACCATATGCACAGCATGTGATTCTAAGCAGATTAACAAGCATCAGGAATAAATATAACACAGAGAAAGCGGTAGCGAACATTGAGAATAGCATGAGGTTCTGGACTAAGCTCCCCTTGGCCATGATGGGGAGGAGGGCATTGTTGAAGATGGTCGTATTGCCTAGGCTATTACATTTGTTTGGGAACATACCATACATGATACCTAAGCGGTTCTTCGCCAAACTCCAGACCATCTGGCATGGAACTAGGAACAGAATAGCCCTATGGAAATTACAGAACACGTATGAAAAAGGGGTTATAAAACTGCCTAACTTTGAGATCTATCATTTGGCCAGTCAACTACAATACCTGGCTAAATGGTTAACTGAAGACTCGACATCAGAGTCCAGACTGTTGAGATCTGAATGTGTCCCGTTCTTTTTGAAAGAATTGATATGGCTGCCCAAACCGGAGCTAAAAGGGCACCCAGGGATGTTGAAATTGGGATGGAAGATATGGCATAAGGCTCGTCAGGCCATGGAGAACCCGACCAAGCGCTCTCTGCAAGTACCGTTAGTGGCATTGACCGGAGGTGACGTGCAACTGAGGATGATGATTCGTAGGCATTGGGAACCTGTGGGAATCGCAACAATGGGAGACATATGGCAAGAGGGGGAAATAAAGGAGTTTTAGGTGCTGGCAGAAGAAACGGGTTTACACTTAGGGCAGTACATTACCTATACCAGATTGGTACGGCGGGTGAGAGAGACATGGTCTGAAATAATGCTGGAAGATTGACCTGACACAGCCATTGAAACAATGTATGATGTTGCAGAGGGGGGGCATGAGGTTTCCCGAATCTATGAGCTGCTGATGTCCAGGGTGGGAAAGGAAGTGGCCCAGATAAGACGGGATTGGGAAGAGGAGGCAGGGGAACTCATGAATGACGGGTAATGAGGGCGGGTTGAAGGGTATCACAAAAAAGTTTCTAGGAATGCAAGACTACAACAAATACAGCTATATGTAACCCACAGGGCATACATGACCCCCCAGAGGATAGCTCGGTTCAAGAGCGCTGAACGACAAACATCCCCCAAATGCGGGGAAGAAAACGCTGGGATGATACATATGTTCAGGGCATGTCCAGAAATTGGAAAGTTTTGGGAAGAAGTAGCCCACAGATTAAACGAGAAAGGGATCAAGCTAAACGTTGAATCAGTGTGGGCATGCATGTTAGGGGGGTTCCCTAGACTGCGTAAATTGAAACATGTGAGCAAACTTAAGGACTTGGCTTATATACTTGCCAAGCGCAGAATTGCCATGGGGTGGAAAGCAAGCAACAGACCGAAGGTAGAGGTTTGGTGGAATGATCTCCAGAAATGGACTGAAGCCAAAACGACAGTGTGGAACGAAGCAGGCAGTAAGGGAGGGGAGGGGAGGAGGAAGCACAAACCCTGACGGCCTGGAAACACCTAGTGGCCACACTATTGTGGTCTGCCCAGGACCACCCAAGCGATCATGAAACTTCTGTGAATACTGACGGGGAGGTAACCCCAGAAAGGGAAAAAGCGGAGTGCAAAGTGGAGTAGGATCGAGTTGGGGGGTAAGGGGAAAGCAGTAGATACTTAACAATATATACATGATCCTAAAGTATTATGGCAAGAACTGCTGGATTTGTTGAATGTTGATTGTTTATTGAAAAAACTAATAAAAATTGTTTTAAAGAAAAAAGTTATCCTATGGAGGACAGGGATTGGGGGGCCGGCACAGTTATGCTTACTTACTACCCAACCCTGATTTTCCCAGGGATCATGCTAGATTGACTGGGGGGGTGGTGGGTGGGGGTTGCTGGGTGCAAGGGTCTTCAGTCCTTTGTTCCAGTGAGAGGTGGCCAGGGGTTGCAGGTTGGAGGATTCTTCTGGCCAGGTGTGTTAGGCAAGGTTGAATGCAGTACCCTGTGGGAGACTGCACCAGCCTTGACCTCCTGGCAATAGGAAACCCAATCTTTGGTACAAGTCTGTACTACACGGGTTGGTAGTGTGGCTGAGCAGTCAGGCTTATCCCAAGAGGGCTCAATGTGAGCTGTAGGGTTATACCATAGAGATTCACAGTGGCAATTATCCAAATAAACTCTTACACTCAAGGTTTCTTGATTAAACAATTATTTATTTAACAGTCAGTTGAATATGCCTTCTTTAGAAGTGAGCAATATATGTAACACAAAAAAATACACTTCAAAATACACACTCTCAGTTTCAATAAATCAGTGGATACCTATTGGGGATGGCACACAGACACTTCCTACACCTTGAGGTGACTTAAATAACTAGAACACTGTGGACGTTGATATGTCACTGGCACATTTAGAGCAATACTGAGTTTGGTGTCAAAGGAAAGGTTTTAGGGAATAAAACAAAGGTTAAAACATCTTCTTAAGCAGGTAAGTACTTTTGAACCCTCCAATGCAAAGTAAATTAACCATTTCCTGAGGGAAAGGTAGAGCACAAACACAAAGTTAGAGGTAAGAAGAGATTTTTAGGGAGCCATGACAGCCAATGTTAATTGAACAAATGTCTAGGTGAGCTGAAGAACTTCTTGCAGGTAGGTAAAAAGGTCTTGCATATTTTTTTTAGAAGTCTTTGTAGAGAATGAAATCACTGTAGGGGCAAAACTGCAAGCAACTCTGCAAAAGAAACCAAGTCAAGTCTCAACTGAGAGCTAGCAAGGCTAGACAACAATAGTTTAGTCCCCTTAGTTTTACAATACCTTTGGTTTGAAGAAATTGGTTCCAGCTGGCTTCAGTTCCTGTGTACGTCTGCAGATCCTGTTGCTCCTGGGCCTCAGTCGTGGGGACAAGAGGGTGGATGTCTGGGGACTCCTGCACTACGAATGGAAGGTCAGCGGCAGCAATGGGCAACTTCAGATCAGCTGCACTTCGCGGTTTCAGCTCCTCGCGACTCCCGCAAATAGCACCACCACGGTTCTCGGATACCACTATGGACTTTCCTCGCATCTGGGGTGCAGCACTCTGCTGAGGGGGCTCAGGCTTGATCAGTCCTGCTTCCTGGGAGGAGCTTCCTGAGGCTCGGTTCCGATTTAAAGACACTGGGCCTCATTACACGGTAGGCGGTAAAAATCGGAATTTTACGGCATGGCGCCATTAGCGTGTCCGCCCTCGCAAGAGGCCGCTAATAGAGTCCCATCACGAGTACGCGGACACTAGCATAGCGCCATGCCGTAAATGACCGTTCCGCCCTGCCGCTAAATACCCCAAAAAGCCCCTTACCGGCGCTCGCAAAACCGCCGATAGCGCCTCCGCCCTCCCGCTACCTGTAAATAGCGGACACCGCTATTACCGGTCACCGTTTAAAGGCGGAACCGGAAATTACGTCATCGCACAGGAACGGGAAAGAGCACAGCGGCCATCTTTAATAACACAATCCATTTCCATCCTCTGCATCCAGGACATATATCCAGGCAATTCCGACCAGGAACCATACCGGATAGCTCGAGGATGCCAAAGGCGCTTAAAAAAACTGCTGATCGCCAGCGCAAAGAAAAGTTTTCTAATGAGGAACTTATGATGCTGACCACCACACTTGCTGCAAATGCAGAAGTAGTATTTGTGAACGATATGCGGCGGGAGGCCCTCCTTAAGAAGAAGGCCATCTGGGCCGAAGTCGCGCTGAAAGTCAGTGCGGTGGGCACCACCACCCGGAGTGTCAGGGAATGCCGCAAGAGGTGGGACGACCTCCGGGTGCGTCTGCGCAATATTTTATCTGTGAACCGCAACATGGCAATGGCCACAGGAGGTGGCGCAGAGTCCCCCTTGAAGATGAAGGAGTGGGAGGAGATATGTGCCTCCACAATTGGAGTCGAGTCGATAGAGGGGGTCGGCGATATGGAGCATGGTGTGGCCGTTTCATCGGATGGAGGTGAGTGTATGCGCCCAAAAATGCGCAGTGAAGGGTGAGGGGTCCCACAATCATGTGTCCATATGAATGCCGTGGATCCAGCCACAAACAGACATGCATGCATCATCACATACCCGCCAACACAGGGCCAATCATGCATGAGCCAGCCAACATCCCCATTCCATGCCTCCACAATGATGACCCCAAAATGCATCAAACTGCATGACGTATACATCTGCCATAATGCAGGTAGACCCATAGATGATGATTTACCCTTTTTATCACCCCTGCAGGATCACACACGGAAAATGAGGAGCCACGCACGTCAGCACCCACTCCCACACCCATGAAAAAAGCCAGGAGGGATGCCACCGGGGACCACGCAACATCCTCTAGGGGACCCAAGAGTAGTGACCGGGACAAAGGCAGCAGGAGCAGCAGTGCCACGCAGCCAGAGGCCATGCCTGCCGCTTTTGTGGTAACCACGGGAGTGTGTCTCCCATCAATTGAAGGCAGCATGGAGGGAGTGCACTCTGCTGCCACCAGCTCTACGGGTGAGGCAGCAGCCACTGCCCCACTTTCCGATGCGGAGGAAGCACCGGTGATTGAGGATCTGAGTTAGAGCCCCATCCCGACACGCCACTTACTCACATCCCCAATGTTTTCACCAGGTCCGTTTAGCCAAGGCGGATCGCCCACCCACACACATGATGTGTCATGGAGCCCCCTGGAATCCACACCTGATGCCAGTGCTATTGATCCAGGCGCATCAGCCATTCCACCGGCAGACACCGTGGAACTTGACCTATCAGCCATCTTCCAGAGGCAGACCGAAATGGCTGGTCTGGTAGGTCAACATGTGGCTGAGACAGGGCACCTGAGGGAGGACATTGGTGCATTCGCACGGCAGACGAGGGAGGGCATGGAGGCATGCACCAACCGCATCTGCAATGAGATGGGGCAACTCAGGCAGGCCATGAACCGCATTGCAGAGGCTATTGAGCGCAGATGTCCACTCCCTACCCAGGAGGAAACAGGCCCAGCCTCCTCTGGGAGTTCACGGCAAACAAGCCCCCTACGCCGCTCTATGCGCAACCTCAGGCGCACAACATCGCAAACACCCGAAGAAGGAGCGGACAAATAGGGCCATCAAGGAATATCGGCCACATTTAGGGAAGGACATGTTCACGCCTTGAGACTCACGTGGGAGTGTTGTGGAGGGAGGCGGGGGAGGGTGTATTCGGGGGTGTTGTGGGGGGAGGGGGGTGAGGGTGTTTGCACAGTTGGGGTTATGCACTTTCTGTTCACGTTATGTTCAAAATACACTCTTCTGCAGTTGAAAAACAGGCATGGTCTCCATCATTGTGTATGTGTGATTTTCTTTGGGAGAGGGCCCTTTGTGGGCCTCAAGACGGCCACAAGGGCAACAATGCACATCTCTCCATGCATGATATTCCACCTTTGTTCCTGATGCTATTCCTGATTCAGATGCTGACGCGGATCCTGTCCCGCCATGCCATCGCCTCTTGCATGTCCGGGCTGGGCATTTCAACAATACTCATCCACATCCACATCATGCTCATCTGGTGTTTGCATGGTGCCATGGGCACATTCTATCAGATGCACATTTAGTTGTGCCTTACACATACCATGGTCTTCTTCGCCTTGATTCCGGGGGTTTGTTGGCTGCCCTTGTGGTGTTTCTGGGTGCCCCGGTGGTGCTTGCTGCGCCAGTCTCGACCTCCTCCTCCTCCTCCTCCTACTCCTACGTCTCTTCGGTGCTGCCTGTTGTTGTTGGTGGTGCACTGCAGTCATGTACGCAGGCCCAGGTCATGCTGCTGGTGTTGGGACCATCTTGGTGTGGGAAGGGGTGTGGTGTGCTCTTTAGTGCTGGCTGTCTCCATTGACTCCACCTGTGCTGGTTGTGTCCACCTGGGGCAGATGGGAACACTGCTCAGGTCTCTTAACGTGTGGTTTTCGATGCTGTTATTAGCGCCATGCCGGTAAATGCTTTTTGGGTCTTTGGGATGCCGGTATTGCCGTGTACGCATGGGTTGTGATTGCGTGCTATTAGCGCCATGGCGCTATTTACGGTGTGGGGGTCGCGCGCAAGCGGCCACGCCGCTATTGGTGGCGCCGTACTTTACGGGTCCACTAATAGCGGTGGGTCCGGGTCGTGATCGGCTTGGGAAAATACAGTTACCGGTATTTCGTTACCGGTAACGGTATTCCCTTACCGCCTACCGTGTAATGAGGCCCACTGACTCGATTCTGGTATTCCTCTCCCTGGCTATCGGTTCCTGCAGCAGCAGTGGAAGTACAGCCAGCTCCGAGAGGATTTCCAGATAAGCTTGTTTTGGGGTTGATTGGTCGCACCAACCCAAGGGGAGAAGTCGTCCTTTGCAGGGCTTCTTTAGTCGAGGCGAATTCAGAGCTTCAGCAGTGCAGCAGGACTTCACCAGGCAAACCAATGGTCCAGGAGTTGCAGCAGGCGTCTCTTCCAAATTCTTCTTCGGATTCCTTCGTCCAGTGGTCGACTCTGCCTTCCAAGCAAAACACATCGTCTTTTATGCAGGTTTCTCCCATTCATTTGCAGCATAGCTGTCAATCACACAGCAGGGTGGCTGTCTTCCAAGGACAGCCAGCTGGCCAATCACCTTTGGGTGCATTCCTTAAGCACATGGAGTTTTGGGCACCTTCTTCACTTCCTGCCCCTGCCAGACACGCTGGAGCCAGAGGCGGGCTTCACCAGTGAATCCCGCTAAAAATAAAAAGAACAAAGGTACCAAACCTGGTTTGGCGCGCAGAGTAAATCTCAAGAAGGATCTTTCCAACAAGAAATGGCTGAAAAAGGAGACTGGGCAATTTTAACAAAATTGGCACCCATGGGTGCCTTACTGCAGCAATGAACTTAGCCCACGGTAAAAGCACACAATGGTAGCAAAAGTAAAGCACTGCCACCAGCTATTAATTGTAGAAAACGTAACATAAAAAAGTTACATGAGAAACTAGACAAAGGGGATACTAAGTAACCCCTCCAGCACCTTATTGTAAGATAAGTGTGTGCTGGGTCAAAAAAGTTACGAATGTAAGTTAAGTCAATTTCACTTCACTGCTCTTGGAAACAGAAGTTATGAGAGAGTGGGAGAGTGGGAAAAAAGGTCTCACTATCTCCAGATTAAAAAAATGTAAAGTCCTAAAGTCCAGTAAAACTGCTGGGGATCTCTAAGATAGAAGGGAGGTAGAGCAGAGGTAAGAACAAAGAAGAACTGGGTTAACACGCGCACATTAGAGCAGTCTTTGCAGTCCACTCTGCTGCAGTGCTCCAGTCTGTCTACAGTTGCTGTTGCCGATTTGTAGGAGGACCCATAATTTCTACCAGAGACCGCAGAGCTAGAGCAGAGGTAGAGCAGAGGTAGAGCAGTCCACTCTGATGCAGTGCTCCACTCTCTCTACAGTTGCTGTTGCCGATTTGTGGGAGGACCCATAAATTCTACCAGAGACCGCGGAGCGGTTGCAGAGCTAGAGCAGAGGTAGAGCAGTCTTTGCTGTCAGGACTGGAAGGCTGCTAGCAAAATGGATTTGGACGCTCTACAAGTGCCCCTGCTGCTCTCGCCCGCGAACCTGCTGATTGAAGGAGAAGACGCTGAAAAAAGACGCCTAAGGAGCTCACGGACCACACCGTCAACCTACGAACTTGTGCCTCCCCGGCAAATTGCCAGACCTCGCTTGCCATCGGCTCCGCCTCACAATCGCGTGGCCCCGCCAACCCAAGACACGGCCAGCGTGGGCAACCCCGCTCTGCAAAATTGGCAGCGAACGCTGGAAGGAACACAAAGGAGAAGTTCTCAGCTGCTGTAAATCCAGCAGTCCAGTTTAAAATCATGGAAAAATTCGGTAGAGGCAACTCACCCTTCTCGAAAGAGAAGCTCCTGGCCTCGGAGTAAACCACTACAACCCTCGCCACGGCTCTGCGCGGTCAGCCCCCTGCTGGAAGCGACCCAGTGCAGCCTGTTGAAGGACGGACCGCAAGGGCAATCGTTACCGCAGGCTTAGCTGCCGAGCGCGAGGTCCGAGAGGCGACAAACAACACAGATCCTAACACAAGACTAACCAAAGAGTCGCCTACCTTGGTTGGGCGGCCCGAGTGTTCACCAGTGGATGAGGCGACGAGCTGCGGCGAGCCTCCAGAGTTGCGTGGAGAGGTGGAAGCTCTCGGGCAGCCTCAGGGACCCTGCGATTTGGGGGTTGTGCTGAGGCCACTCCCCCCCGGCTTGTTGGAGCTGCCCAGCGTACAGAGTCAGATTGGAGGCCCATGCCCATCGCGGTTGCTGCTCAGGTTCACGCAGCCCAAAACGTTGAGTCGCCACCCCCAGCGGGATGCAGCCTTCCCTTCCAAGTGCAGCAAAGCAAACATCCACCCACAGCTTCTGAGGAACGCATGGACTCAAGAGCACCCTTTGAGGCGTCTGAAAAGTTGTGTAAAACATACGCACCAGAAAAGAACTTATAAGTCTAAAGCCACACCAAGCAAGATGGAATAAAATACTTTGGGGAGCAAACAACAGGCACGTCTGAAAAAGAAAAGATTGAACAATTCCACAGTGTGCAAACAAAGAGTGCCCTTATCAAACACTTCCCCAGAAAAGAAAAAAAATAAAGAACAAGCTCCGGGGACAATTATAGGAGAAAAGAAACAAATCCGACTCTACTAAGAAACTCCTTCTAAAAACAACATTCGGCAATTCCTTGAAGGACTTTTTTTTAAGACCGGGGAAAAGAAAACACAATGTTCTCGAAGAACTAACGGATGATGAGATCCTGGACGCTCTAATGGAACCTCTGCCAACTCCCAAAACTTGCAAAACTGCGGTTAAAACTTGCGAGGACACAAAAAAGAAAAACAAGAGTTCCCCCGGGACTTCCCTACCCCCGTCGCTCAACGAAGATCCCTCAAATTTGCCACCATTAAATGAGGAACGCAAGTCAAACTCAAAGGCTGCATCGAACTCGAATTCTCATGAACACAAAGCAAATGCTGCAGAAGCTCTACCCCCTGGTGAAATCATTCCTCCACCTGACTACTTACCAGCAGCCTCAGGAGACGCCACACTTGAGGCGCAAAAAACTCCCTCCAAAACTGCCACTTTAGCCCCAGATCAGACCAGCATAAGGGTGATGAGTCACACCACTCACCTGCTTGTCTTGAGGCAGACGAAGACTGGTTGATTCCAACTAATCCAAGCTCTGTAAGAAGGGCTCTTTCATCTCAGCCTCGCAGCGACAAACAAATTTCACAAAAACACTCACTTGACAGACCAATACATGAGCCTGTTCCAAACATGCCTGGCAGAAATCGCCGCCTAAGTGAATTACCTCCCAAAGAAACGCCATCAAAAAAATCTGACATGCTGTCAATAATGTCTGCTGTTACAATCGCCTTAGCACCCTTTGGGAAACTGTATGAGGCTTTAAACGATACATTAAAGGACCACACAACCCTTTTCGCACTGATGCATGCCAAATTGACCTACTTGGAAGGCTTAATCACTGCCAAAGAAAAAGACCCTAAGGATATACACGGCCCATCAGCGCCAGCAGACGACTGTCGTGTAAATCAAGTCCCCCCTCCTGGCCGGACCAGTAATCAATAATCAAACACTGCAAAGCAAACGGATTCACCTTCCCGTCCACCGCTCTTTAGATTTGCCAGTAGCCAACAAGACCTCCAAAATTCAATAACCCAAGAAGGGACAAAACGAGCTCCTCTGCAAAAACCCAAACAAGCGGACCCTGCATGCATTGTTATTGGATCTCCAACAAAAGCCACTTTGTCTTGGAACGCCTCCTTTGTGCCAAAGGACTATCCTGAAACTACAAATCTAAAATTACACACAAAAAAAGATTTGGGAGTACTTGAAGCCAAACCATCGCCTTAGAGACAAAGCATATCGATAACTCAACAGCCAGCACACAACAAAGACCAATCTCTGAAACCTCTCGAATGCCTCCACAACCCCCTTACAGAAATCCCCAAGAACCACGGAAGACTTCTTGGCAGACGAAAACTCTACGAACATCACCTTACATCTTACACCCGAAAGAGGGGCTAGTGAGAAATCCCTTGAAAGTGAGACAGAAACAGAGCAGACAAAGGGAGGAAAACCGGAACCCAAAAAACGCAGACGAAATAGCGAACAAATGCCCTCCCCACAATCATGGGAGATGTCACACTCCCCTGTGTCTCTGCAGGAGCGATGGATGAGCATCCTGTGACCCGAGTTCTCACTTCCCCTGTTTCACCCGGAGGTATATCTGCCAAATACAAGGTGTACACTTAGACCTGAATTTACCTGATTCCCCTGGGCCCTTCTCTTCTCTTAACTGTTTGCTGTGATGTCCCCTAAGGGCTTACCTTAATCTTTAGTAGGATGTGCACTCCATCCTGCATTCGCAGGGGCGCGATTCACTCATGTGATTGATGGCAATGTCTGTAGGCTGAGTTCAGATGCCACACGCTGTTTTATGCCTTCACAGCGAGGCCGAGTGTTCAAGGCGCCAGTTTCTTCACTGGCCAGAAAGTCCTTCCTACAAGTGAACATTGCGGGGAGAATGTTGAGTGTCCAAAATTGTCCGTAAGGTCTTTGTTTGCCAGTGTTTTTGTGGGTGAGTAGTGCTGCGTGTAGAAGCTAGCTGCTGGTAGGTATGTGCAGCGCCTTCAATTCGAGAGCGCCTGGTAATGTCTCTCCCTTTCCCTTGCAGGAGAAATTATGTGGTAGTAGCGCCTCGAGTCCGGGTTTAGCGCTACAGGAGACTTGGTAAGTATGCACAGAGGCTTTGCTAAGTATGCACCGCATTGAGAGAGAGCAGCGAAATAAGTTTCCGCGTTATTGGGGCGAGCGCAATGAATAATGTCTCTTCTTTCTTTTGCAGGGGTATGTGCGCTCTTACAATTGACCTGGATTCCAGCGTCGCGAGAAGATTCGGTGAGTATGCGCAGCGTTACTAATGTGCGCGTGTTAACCCAGTTCTTCTTTGTTCTTACAGGTGCCGGTGTAGAAGTCCCCTCTTGACTGGAGATTGCTGAGGCGTGGAGTAAGAACGGAGGTTCCTCCGGAGCAGGTAAACAGAAGCAGAATGATCCGGAGCGGGTAAGCAGAAGCAGGATGATCCGGAGCAGATAAGCAGAAGCAGGATGATCCAGCAGGATGATCCGGAGCAGGTAAGCAGAAATAGATGATCCAGAGCAGGTAAGCAGAGCTGGCTGATCTAGAGCACGGCAAGTGTGTTGCTGATACAGCTCACAGTAAGCAACACGAAGCACTGGAAGAATCTTGGGTGTGGCTTATATAGCCAGCCACACCCAAATACTAGAGAGCTCATGAATTGTCATGCACTTCCTGCTTGGCAACAGGAAGTGGTAACCAGGAAGTTACAACAAACGCTAGAAAGAAATTAAAGGAGAGATCTGCTATGGGTTCTTTGTGTGCCTGTGCCAGGCCTGCCAAGCCTCCACCCAGCTTGCCCCAACTACGTGCCTGATACCCATGACAGGAGAGCTCTAAAACACCAAAAGGACCAGCATTCATCAAGAGGCAAGTCTCACGCACAACCTCACAACAGACACGACCAGAGAAAAAGAACTGTGGGCAGAAGGGATAGCTATTCCGACCACTTACCTGGAAGAAACCCTCCAGCTAGGGCCCCAGGTTCTAAAGCGACAGGTCGTAAATACTCCCAGCTTTCCCCACCACGCCGCCACAGGGATCGGACCTTCATCAGCAAAGAATCTGATCCTCAAACCTGAACGAGCAAGCTAGCTCTGGCAAAAATTCTCAAGCTAGAACAAATCGCAAGAAACTGTGAAGTTCTGACATTAAACCGTGGAATAGTTATGAATATTCTAAGAAACATCCAGGAATTCAAACACCTGAGATCAGATGACATTATTTTAGTGGAGCCGTACCACAAAGCGCAGAAAGTGAAAGCTTACCTCCACATAAAAGACGCTGCAATAGCTTCGCCAACTAAGGAAGGCTTGGAAGACCTACTCCAAAGAGGGTACCTCCTAACAGAGTTCACACCAAAATCATCTAACGCTGTCCAACAAACTGCCCCAAGACCAGCGGCATCGCATAGCCTACATCACAGGTCAAAAACAGAATTAAACCGCTGGTCAAGCAGTCAATCGCAAAAATCAAATGAGAACTACCTCTCCAGCCACCAAAATCATATCAGGGCTACACCTCTCCCACCCTTAAAAAATCTTAGGAAAGAAAAGAGGCATGTAAGCAGGAGCCCAATCAATCTACGGAGCTGTTAGACACAGTCTGGAGGAACAATGTACCTTTAAAATGAAGAAGTGGCTCCTGCTGTGGCGGTTGTTCCTGGTAGCTCCTGCAGTTCGGGGGATCCAGCAGAGGAAGAGAGGCTCTCGTCGTGGAGGAAGGTTCGAGTTACTGCACTACCCAGGGATGAAACCAGCCGGGGTGCTGCCCGACGAATAAAAGGTACGCCCCTTTAAATCGCGGTCCGTGTGCACGAGTGCCTGGCTATCCGGTCTCCACGTACAGGGCAATGGCGATTCGACCAGGGCAGGTCCAGGAAGGCGATTGGCAAACTGGTTGGCCCAACCAGCTCAAGGGAAGAAGGCTCTTGCAGATGAAGATCTTCTCTCGTCGTGTGGCGAAGGAACAAGTTACTTACCTGTAACTGTTGTTCTCCAGCATAGGTCTGGCATGGATTCACATGCTCATGAATAATCCCCGTCAGGCTGGGAATCCTCGGTAAAGAAAAAATCAGTATCAGTTTAGTTTCTGATCTGTCTTTCTTAGTGGTAACCAATCACTGATCTCTAGGTCATACTGCCCCCAGCCAATGACTGCCCTCTCACTAAGCCCCGCCTCTGGCAGCCATCCTCAGATTTGGTAGCACGCCAAGCGGCAGTATGACCAAGTGAAGAGCCGCAGAGGGGTAGGTGGGAGGTTTCGCATGTGAATCCATGCCAGACCCATGCTGGAGAACAACAGTTACAGGTAAGTAACTTGTTCCTTCTCCAGCATGGGGTCTGGCATGGATTCACATGCTCATGAATAAAAGAATACATAGCAGTATACACATGCTCAACCACGGGAGGTGGCAAAAGGCTCAACATTAAGCAATACAAAAACTCAACATTAAGCAGCTCTTACCTCCTCACCAGGCTCACCTTAAGCGAACAGGTTGCGCAGCACTGCTTGGTCGACCCTGGACTCCTCCCTGGAGTCCCGATCGACGCAGTAGAATCTTGTGAAGGTGTGCGTCGACCTCCACGTAGCGGCCCTGCAGATGTCCAGCAGGGGCACACCAGACAGGAACGCCATGGTAGCAGCGATCGCTCTGGTCGAATGGGCTCTCGGACGGCAGGGCAGCGGTCGGTTTGCCAACCGGTGACAGTGCATGATGCAGCCGGAGAGCCATCTGGAAATGGAAGTCTTCGAGAGAGCCTTCCCTTGATTCACAGATCCAAAGTTCACAAACAGCTGTGACGTCTTCCGAAAACTCTTTGTGCGGTCCACGTAGAACTTCAGCGCTCTAGCCACATCCAGCGAGTGCAAAGTCCTCTCGGCCGGCGTCGAAGGCGACGGGAAGAAAACTGGTAACACCAAGGGCTCGTTGAGGTGGAAGTCCGACAGCACCTTGGGCATGAAGGAGAGGTGCGTCCTCAGCACCACCCTTGTGTCATGAAAAGCCAAGTATGGAGGCTTGCAAGATAGGGCCTGGATCTCTCCCACTCGTCGTGCAGAGGCGATGGCCACGAGGAACGCTGTCTTCCATGACAGGAACTTCAAAGGCGCCGAAGGCATAGGCTCGAATGGGGCTCCCATGAGCCTGGTCAGCACCACATTAAGCTCCCACACCGGGGCAGAAGCCTTCACCGGGGGGAATGCTCGGAACAGTCCCTTCATAAATTCCTTCACCAGGCGATGAGACCACAAGGACGCCCGTCCCGTAGTCCTGGTATATCGGGAGATGGCAGCCAGATGTATTTTTATGGAGGCGTGAGCCAGTCCAGCTTTGGCCAGCAACGGTAGGTATGGCAGCACTTGAGGGGCCGTAATCCGCAGAGGGTTAATATTCTGTGCACGGCACCAAACAGAGAACTTCTTCCATTTATTACCGTAACACTTGAGAGTCGAGGACGCCCTGGCCTTTGCAAAAACCTCTCTGCAATCAGCCGGGATATCGTACCCTCCAATCTCTAGTGCTGCAGGAGCCAGGCCTGCAAGTTCAGCGACTGTGGGTCGTGATGGAGAATGGCACCTCCTTCTCTTGAGAGAAGATCCGCGTCCGCCGGCAGCTTGACTGGTGGGGACGTTGACAAGTCCAGAAGGTCCGGGAACCAGATCTGCCTCGGCCACGCTGGTGCGACGAGGATCATCCTGCACCTGGACTTCTTGAGCTGTTTGATGAGGCAGAGCAGCAACGGCAATGGAGGGAACGCGTATAGAAACAGGCAGTCCCAAGGGAACGAGAAAGCATCGCCCCTGCTCCTCGCCTGTGGGAACCTGCTGGCGAACCTCTGGCACTTGGAGTTCGTCGCCGTCGCGAACAGGTTGATCTGGGGTTTGCCCCATCGTTGGAAGAGTCGATCCACTTGATCCTGGCGCAGTTCCCACTTGTGGCATGAGCGCAGCTCCCTGCTGAGTGAGTCGGCGATGGTGTTTTTTATTCCTGCCAGGTGGAAGGGAACCAGAAACATCCCCTGGGCAACGGCCCAGTGCCACAGATCCTGGGCCTCCTTGGATAGGGCTGGGGATCTGGTGCCTCCTTGCTTCCGTATATAGAACATCATGGTGGTGTTGTCGGTGAAGATCCTCACCACTTTGCCCTTGAGGGACGGAAGGAACAACTTGAGAGCCCAGAACACTGCTCGAAGCTCCAGAATGTTGATGTGGAGAGACCTCTCCTCCGGGAGCCAAAGGCCTCTTGCATGGAGGTCTCCGGTGTCGTCACCGTCTCCTGAAACGCCGGGGTTTGAAAGTCCGTGCCTGTCGTGAGGTGAGCATGGATGCCCCACCATAGGATCGCCCGACGGAACTCCTCGTCGAGAGGGATCCTGTCCTCGAAACAGCCCCTCGCCTGAAGCCAGCGGGCGTCGAGGAACTCCTGTAGCGGACGCATCCGAAGTCTGCGAAGGGGTACAAGATAGATGCAAGAGGACATCATCCCGAGGAGGGACTCGATGGGACTCACCCTGGCCACGGCCGTGGCTAGCAGGCGCCGCACCTTGCCCAGAATGGACTTGATCCTCTCCTCCGAAGGGGAGGCCAATTGCCCCACTGTATCGAGCTTCGCTCCCAGAAATAGTGCTATTTGCGATGGAAGCAGGTGGGATTTGGGGTACTTGATGGTGAACCCCAGCTCCGTGAGCAACTGGACGGTCCTCGCCGTGTGTTCGACGGCGATTTCCCTTGTCCTTGCCCGGATTAGCCAGTCGTCCAGCTAGGGGTAAACGTGGATCCCCTGCAGACGCAGCCGCGCCGCCACTGGTGCCAGGCACTTGGTGAAAACCCTGGGTGCTGACTTTAATCCGAACGGTAGGGCTCTGAATTGGTAGTGGCGTCCCTGAACCACGAACCTGAGGAATTTCCTGTGCCTTTTTAGAATAGGGATGTGGAAGTAAGCATCCTCCAGGTCCAAAGACGATAGGAAGTCGCCTTCCTCCAGCTGTCCCAGCACATGCTGGAGGGTGACCATCCTGAATTTCTGCGCCTTGATGTACTTGTTTAAGCGACGCAGGTCCAGGATGTGGCGTCAACCGCCTGTCTTCTTCCTGACGAGGAAGTACCTTGAGTACACTCCGGAGCTCCGGAGCCTTCTGGGGACGAGCTCGATGGCACCTTTCTTGAGCATCGCCCTTACCTCCAGCAGCAGCTGAGGAATGTGATTTTCCTTCCTGGCCACGGGAGGAATGCAAGGCCACTTCTTCTGGAATTCCAGCGAGTGCCAGTTGGCCAGGGTGTCCAACACCCAACGGTCAGTGGAGATGGACTCCCACACGCTGACGAACTTCGTCAGCCGGCTTCCCACCGGGGTGCTTTGGTGGGGGCCTGACAACACGGCCGGGTCAGTCTTGCTTGGAGGCGGCCTTTGCCGCTTGGCCTCCTTGACGACGACGGCGTGATCCCCTTGCTTGCCGCGACCTCTGTAGGCCTCCTGGGAAGAGGAGCGGGCCGCCTGGCGGTAAGTGGAGGAGCCACCGCTGAAACCTTTGGAGGCACCTCGTCTGCCTGCGGAGCTCCAAAAGGGCCGTCGCTGCTGTAGCACCCCTAGGGCCCGGGCCGTCTCTGAGTCGGTCTTGATGGCCTGTAGAGACTCGTGCACCCCCTTACCAAAGAGGTTGTTGACGTCGAACGGCATGTCCAACACTCTGGTCTGGACGTCTTGGCGAAAGTCTGTCGCCTTGAGCCATCCTCGTCGTCGGAGGCAAACTCTGTTGCCCAGTTGGCGAAATCCGATATCGGCAATGTCCGCTGCCACCGTTATGGCGTGATCTGACGCCACCTCGCCTTCCTGCAGAATTTCTAGGGCCTCCGCTCTCTTGTCGTCAGGTAGGAAGTCTAGCAGGGGAGCCATCTTGAACCAGAGATCCCTGTTGTAGCGGGCCACGATCGCTAAGGCATTGGCCGCCTTAATCGTCGTTGCTGCCGCCGAGATTACTCGTCGTCCCATGGAGTCCAACTTCTTGCCCTCGCTGTCCGGCGGGGAAGTGGAAGTTGAAGCCGCCCCACCCGCTGCCTTCTTTTTAGCCGCTGCCGAGACGACAGAGTCCGGTGTGGGCTGGGCCCTGAGGCACAGTGGGGCGGCATCGGGGACTCGGTACTTCTTCTCGTACCTGTCCCTCTTGGCGGGTGTCGTGGAGGGGTTCTTGAGGACCGCAAGCCCCTCGTTCCAGATGTCGTTGAGCAAAGGTACCGCGAGGACCGCCTTCCTCTTGGCCTCTCGTCATTGGTACAGAAACCCTTCCTTTTTTTGTTCTTCAGGGCAGAGCTGGAAGAGCCCCGGATGCCCTGGTTATCATGGCGTGGAAAGAGCCAATTTCGTCGGCTGGGGAAGCCCGCGGGGGCTGATGATGAGATGTCCGCTGTGTCATCGCCGCCGTCATCGTCCATCCCCGTCGCTGTGTCCGTCGCCGTATTCTCTCTAGGGTCCGGCGAGGATGAGGGGTACACAGGTCTTGCAGGCGCGAGGGGCGGAGCGGAGTGGACTCTCCTCCGCTTGTTCAGAGGGCTTCCCGACGGGCCCGGTTCTGGATCCTCCGTCGGGGTCCGTGGTAATCTCGTCCTTATCTCGGTACTTAAGGATTGGATCGCCAACAAAATGGCCGCCGAGCTATCCTGGGGCTCGAGAAATGGATGCGACGGACGGGATGGCCGCTCCACTGGGCCCTCTTCGTCGCCATCATCGCTGTCTTCGATCACGTCAGCAGGGACCGCCCCCTGGGATCGAACCCTCTCGAACCTCTCTTTGAGGCCTATGAACCTCTCATTGAGGCCTATGAACCTCTCGTTGAGGCTCTTCTCGGTTTCCACCAGCTCCTCCTCAGAGGCTGATTCCGAGTCTGTAATGGCCACCGGCCCCCCCCCTCTTTTTCCGTCGGGGGCTTCACAGGGGTCTTAACGATGGGCTGGAAAGAGGATTCCCTCCGCGGCGGCAGGGATACTCTGGGTCCAGAGGCCATTTCCACTGGCGTAGTCTCAGCCGGCTTCGCCAGGGTCGCAGCGACCACTTCGACAGAGGCCTTTGCCGGATGGATCAAAGCCCTCAACACCTTAGGTGCGTCCTGGGCCTTCGCCGTGGGTGGAGGGTCAGCGCCTCGCTCCCCCTTCGAGATCGACCGGGTCCGGTCCAGCGGCTTACCTGGGTTCTCGGACTTCCTCTTCCCTGAACCAGAGCGCTGGCTCGTGGTCGAACGTGCCGGGGAAGTAGCGCCCTGCCTGGCAGCCGAAGAGCCCGACCTTTCGGCACTCCCGGTGCACGCGGACTCGCAGTGCTTGGCCTTCTGTTGGGCCCCCGTCGCCAGGGCGCCCTCACAGGACTTAGAAGCCCGCTCAGACTTTTTCTTCGCCTTCTCACCTGCCGTGCCCTTCTCCAGCCAGGCGGCGAGGCGGGAACGACGATCTTGTTTGGTCCGTTCCGAAAGGTTCTTGCAGAACGCACAGTCCTTCTCCACATGCGTCTTGTCCTCATGAAGACAGTAGAGACAACGCGAGTGCTCGTCCTCCTTGAAAACGTTCTGCAATCCGCATCCAGGGCAGCACCTGAACAGCTTGGATCCGGGTGTCGAGCTTCCCTTGTCCAGGGCCAAGTCCGTTGAGGTAGGCCGCAGATCTTCCGGAATCCTCCAAGAAGTGTAAACTCGATGAAAACTTCACCCTTGAGGGGCGTAGAAGAATTCCGAAACGGATACCCGTTGTCGGAAGTAGAAACGGTGGAGCTGGATCCTCGAATAAACCGAAAAAATGAGAAAATCTCCTGAAAAAGCGTGAAAACACAGCAAAAAACTCGAGAGCTAAACACGAGGACTCCCAAAACTTGAGCGTGCGGTAAAAATCTGAGGATGGCTGCCAGAGGCGGGGCTTAGGGAGAGGGCAGTCATTGGCTGGGGGCAGTATGACCCAGAGATCAGTGATTGGTTACTACTAAGAAAGACAGATCAGATACGAAACGGATACTGATTTTTTCTTTACTGAGGATTCCCAGCCTGACGACGGGGAATATTCATGAGCATGTGAATCCATGCCAGACCCCATGCTGGAGAAAAGTGGTGACATGCTGCAACAGGGCTTCACCAGTGGTTCAGTCGTTGCAGATGTCTTTGGCTTCTCTCCTCTTTGGCTTCTTAGTTCCAGTGGCAACGTCTTGCTCTTCTAGTCCTCAGGACCCTGCTTTTATGCAAAAGGAGCCCCATTCATACAGCCTAGCTGTCACTCACACAGTGGAGTGGTCATCTTTGCGGGAGACCATCCAGCCTATCAGGATAGAGTGTAACATGGGTTGCTGAGGCAACCCTGTCCAGGGGTCCTACTCCCTCTTCCACACAATGGACCCACCTTCGACTAAGTGGCACTGAAAGGAGGGCTTCTTGACAGAAGCCTGCCAAAAAGATGAACAAATGATTCTAGACCTAGGTTAGGAGTTTAGAGAAAGACACGAGAAAGAAGTTATATTAAAGTTCTGGCAAATAAAACCTACCGGAGTAAAGTTAATATTAAAATACACCAGCGGTATGTTAGAGGCTGTCAGAAAATGTGGTAGCCTCGAAGAATGGGAAAATCCCATAGGAAAATATTTGCGGTCAAATATTTACGGTAGTAACCACTGCCACCAGCCAGAAACTTTTGAGAGAGGGACTGTACGGTACCCTCTCCAAAATGAACATAAGGGAAAAACTATTAACCCTTCCCAGTACCTCCATAGTAAGATGGGTTGTACTGGTTTAGTTCACAAAAACGGACTAGTAAAGTCAATGGGGACTTTACAGGCCCTGGGAGACAGTAGTCAGTCCCACGGTATGGCGTCTATGTTTGGGGGTCACTACGACACCCCTGTGTCACTGCACAGAGGGTGCTATGTAACACATGTGAATAAAGATGGTTCCTATGGAGGTGAGAGAAACGCCATAGACATTAAACACAAAAATAGCCTAGAACACACATAGAAAAATTGTCTAAGAGTGGGAAAAAGAATCTCACTCTTAGCAGGAGAAAAAAACAAACCCTTCAAATCCAGCAAAGCTGCTGGGGGATTCTATAGGTAAGGGAAATTAGCCATAGAATGAGAATTCTCCCTAACAGGAGCCGATTCAAAAGTCCAGACATCAACCCACAGAAGGATCAAATCAGTTGAATGACAGCATATGCGCGAAAGAGACGCAAAGGAATCGACTGGTGGCAAAAATAACAAAAACTCAGAAAAAAGTCCTATCATTTGCCCCAATAAAGCAGCTTTGGGCATGGTTGCCGAAATCAGTATCAACAACCGCAAATAAATAGCAACCAGTTACGAGACAAGAAAAGAAGGAAACCCTGAGGAGCATAGCCGGAGCCAACGGCAACAACATTAAAGATGGCTTCGTGGAACACCCGCGGCTATAAGCACTTGAGGAAAATAGGCGAAATCGACTTGAAAGACTTTGACATCTTGGCTCTCCAGGATACTTGGCTGACGACACCATCCATGGACGGATTCGCCATAGAAACCTTGCCTGCGACCAAGAGACGGCTAGGTATCCTCCTGGTTGCAGTTCGCTACGGCAGTGGGCTATCTATTCAAAAACAACTGTCGCACACACAAAGCCACTTATCAGTGTTGGTGAAGAGGGACCGTTCTGAATCGGCGACAGGGAAAATCATGGCAATTCAGATCGTTATAATCACGACGTACTGGAACCCTATTGCCATTACGGAGGAGAGATTTTTAAGGACTATCAGAAATAGACGGGATCTACGCCAACTCTGAAGTCTCGCTAATAATTATCTGCGGCAATCTAAACGCCAAGTGCCCAAGACCCCAACAACAGCTACCATCGAACAACTCAAAATCCTTGGGCGATACCCGAGGCCAACAATGGCAGAAACTAATGGACTCGAGAAATGTCCACAATACAGACCAGAGGGCCCCTAAAGCCCAATAACCCCAACGTGGGAGAGAGGTAGCCAAAAGGCAACAATCGATTATATCTTCGTCTTTGAGGCTATGCTCAACCTAGTGACATCTTTTGAGATAAGATCCGACGCTAGCGACCACAACATCCTAAAAATAACGTGGGGTTCCCTAAGACTTACAAATCCAACGATGGTAGAAAAAGTAGAAACCACAAACCAAGGCAATCGGTTGAGGTTAACAGCTAAACAAATTGAAGAATTAACACCAAGCTTGCTCCAAATGGCGATATGGGACCACCACAAATTGACTATCAGCCCCTATTGATAACATACCAGATCGGCCCTCCAAAACATCACAGAGCAACACAACCTGCTACCCACCTTTACGACAAACTGCTTGTGGAGAAACGCAGAAATCTACGCAAATTAAAGAGACAAGCCGCTAAATCTAAAGCAGCCCTACTCGAAAAGAAGTTCCTAGACGAATCAAAGAAGTACAAATCTTGGGTCAAATCTTACCGCATAACACTCTACCAGCACGACTCAGAGGAGATGCTGAGGAAGGTCGTAGAGAGACCCTAGAAAATGTTGGTCCCTCATCAAATCTGCCGACAAGCAACTGGGACCCACGTTGCCTAACACTGTGAGCACCGAAAGATGGAAGACCCACTTTACCACCTTATTCCAACTCCCCGCTCAGACATCTACGTCTTCCAAGCCATCTTGCATTACCCCCTGGGAAGACCTTTCGAACATGGACAACATAGAAAGAGCGATACGGAAGCTAAAGTCATCAAAGAGCCCCGGGCCCAGATGGGGTAACAAATATTGACTTAAAGAACCGTTCATCTGAATGGGCATCATTCATCAGTCTGGTCTTCAAAGAATCTTGCCAATTAAAGACAATACCAAGATCCTGGACTTCCACAGTGGTTGTGCCAATTTTCAAAAAGGGAGACATATCTGATCCCCGAAATTTCCGGCCGATAGCACTGCTGGACACAATTGGGAAATATATGGTTCTCTCCTATGGGAAAGCATCCAGCAATGGGCCAAAACCTCTGCAAGCGCTGACCCGCTACAAGCAGGAGTCACGAAAAACACCGGAACCACAATGAACATCATGCTCCTAAGCATTATAAAAAGTAAGCTACGAGCGCGACAAACCAAGGTGTTCATGTCGTTCATCGATCTCACACAAGCTTTTGACATGATCGACAGAACATTTCTGTAGGCAAAACTCACAAACTGGAACTGACCAAACCAAATCCTGCAGCCAATTATAGCACTCCACTCGGCAAACACGATGAGAGTTAAGCTGAACCAAAAAGTTCTCCTGTCAGACGAAATTCCAATCAACAGAGGGGTAAAACAAGGCTTTCCCCTCGCACCGCATTGTTCATCGCCTTCCTCAGAGATTACAAAGACTTATGCAATGCGATCAGAGCTTTTCCACCAAAAGTCGGCGAGTCTCCGGTTCCCCGGCTGTTGTACGCCAATGACATCATCCTTTTGGATCAGACACTGATCGGTTTAGAGAGCCAACTGAACAACCTGGCAAGCTACATCTCAAAAAACAATCTTGAGATAAAGAAAAACCAAGATAATGATTCTGGAAAAAACATCAACAAGAAAAAAACAAAACACCAATGGAATCTTGAGAACACCAAAATTGAATTAGTCAAAGACTTCAAATATCTAGGGGTAATGTTGGACAGCTCAGGACGCGAAGCAAGAATGCAGATCTATCTATGGGAGAAGACACGGAAATTAACCTCCCACGCTCGCGTGATGGACAGAAAGTTTGGACGATTCTCACTGATCCCAGTTCTGAAGTTTTACAAGGAGAAAGTAGTTCCATCGCTGACATATGGAGGAGAAACCTTATCTACAATTCCACCAGGCATTTGGCATAAACTGGAAGGTTACTTCTGGTGACAAGTTCTGCGCTTCCCAAAGTCGACCGCTGTCTCAGCAATCACAACAGAACTAGGCCTACTATCGCTGAAGGCAACAGTGGAAGCAAACAAAATGGCACTCTTCAGGAAAGTGATCATTCCGGGTTCACCCCCTCTATACAACTTGATAAACAATCAACTGCAAAGAGGATGCTGCAAAATGCTATCAGCCTGGGCAGAAAAGAAAAGATCACAATTGGAAAAGATCGTGTGCTCAGAGGAGAAACTATCCCAAAACCCAACAAAAAGTAAGAAAAAAATGGATCAGCGTGACTGGATTGAAACCCAGGACCTGGCAAGATCAAATAAACTACGTACCCACCTGCCACTTCACATTCAAAAACTCAATGAAACAGAACAAGTCATCAAGAGGTTCCCAAATAAAGCATTGAGGCAAACATTTCTAAGGGCCCGGTTAAATCTCCTCCCAACCAACAAAATCGAGCTCGAAGAGGCATCTCGACGACCAGCTCCTGTAGACTCTGTAAGGACATCTCTTCAATCTAATCAGTTCGACATCTGTTGACGAGCTGTCCAGCGACTTTAGTCCTAAGAAAAGCATATCTCAGCCCTCTCCTAGAGCCATACACCCTGCATGAAGAAGAAACATGGTGGAGTCGCCTAGTGAGTGGGGAAAAAAACCTCTTCGACAATTGCGACGGCAAAGATTCTTTTAACATTCTTAGCAGAATGCTCCAAATTAGAACAACTATGCCATCTGTTGAAAATGACCTACAAGACGGTGCAGCACCTAGAAGCACCTGATGAGCCAAACGGAATACGCCTACTATTCATCCTCAAAGGAACTAACTGAAAACAGACGCTGAAACTTCTCAAAATGCACAATTTAGTAAAATCAATAAAATTGAAAAACAAAAAAAAGAAGGGAATTAGCAAATTTCTGAGAATTCTTCCTAACAAGGTGCAACTGCTAGATGCAATCCTTGTCATTGAAGAAGTAACAAGTTACTTACCTGTAACTATTGTTCTCCAGAATGGGTCTGGCATGGATTCACATGCTCATGAATATTCCCCGTCGTCAGGCTGGGAATCCTCGGTAAAAGAAAAACAGTTTCACTTTCATTTATAAACTGTATTTCTCCCCAAAACCAATCGCTGTCCTCTGGGTCATACTGCCCCCATCCAATGACAGTCCTCTCCCTAAGCCCCTCTTCTGACAGTCATCTTCAGATTTGGTAAGCACGTAAAGTGGCAGTGTGACCAAGAAGAGCCGCAGAGGGGTCAGAGGGAGGGTTATCATGTGAATCGATGCCAGACCCATGCTGGAGAAGAGGAGCATTACTCACCGTAATACAATTTCTGATGATTGTATCTGCTTAGATTCACATGCTGTGCATATAGTCCAACATCTTGGGGAAATCGCAGAGTATTTCATCTTTCTTTCGAAGATCGAAAGGGGACGTTAACATGGGCGTGACTGTAACACTATCCCTAACGTGACGTGTGGCGTATCCAAAATCCCTCACACGTCGAGGTCCCTTGGTTGTATTTTTTCTGCCGTGAGGGGGCCTTATAGTCAGCGTGAGCGAGTACAGAAGAGAGAAGGTAAGAAGTCCATGTTCCTCCTACTCCACGAAGGCAGGGCGCATGTGAATCTAAGCAGATACAATCATCAGAAATGCTATTACGGTGAGTAATGCATGTCTTATGATGCTTGTGGAGATACTTAGAATCACATGCTGTGAGTAGACTAGCGAGCAGTACCCAGAGATCGTGGTGGGATGTGTGAAGGAACAGTAGCAAAGAGATGTCTTCGCACTGCTTGTCCCACCTGAGAATCAGGCCTAGAGTTTGTATCTAGGCAGTAGTTGTGTAAAGGTGTGTACAGAACTCCAGGTTGCTGCTTTGCCAATGGAATCTAAAGGAACATTTGCAATGAATGCTATGGTAGCCCCTGTGCCCCGAGTTGAGTACGCTTTAGGCGTGAAGGGTAGATCTCTCTTGGCAAGAGTGCAACACAATGTGATGCAGTTTACGATCCACTTCTCTACCAGCTGCCACTGAAACAAAGAACTGGCTTGCTTTCCTTAGAGGCTTTTTGTTTTTTTTACAGATAGTAGATAACCACTCTCCTTACATCTAGTGTGGGGAGGCTTCTTTCCGCCACGTTAGTGGAGTTCTGGAAAAAGGTGGCTACTTCTATGTACTGGTTGACATGGAACTTTGAGATAAATATAGGTGCAAAGCGAGGGTGTGTGCGCAAAACCACCTTGTCTTTGTGAATCGTGACAAATGGGTTGTGAACTGAAAGGGCATGCAGATCACCAACTCTCCTTATAGAAGTGATCGCCACCTTGTGAAGGTGTGCGTCGATCTCCACGTAGCAGCCCTGCAGAAGTCCAGCAGGGGCACACCAGACAGGAACGCTGTGGTAGCAGCGATCGCTCTGGTCTAATGGGTTCTCGGACGGCCGGGCAGCGGTCGGTTTGCCAGGAAGGCGGTCTTGTAGGCGAGTGCTTTAAGGCTAGCCATGTGCATTGGTTAAAAGGGAGGCTTTAATTACATGAATCTTCCACCATGAAACCTTGCTCTGGGACGTGGTATATGCTGAAAGCGCTGCTAAGTGGACTTTCAGAGAATTGAAAACCAGTCCTGAATCTAACAGGTGAGTTAGGGAAAGGACGAGATATTTAGGTGAGCAATCAATAGGATTGATGCCCTTGACATCACACCAGATAAAGCGCTTCCATTTGCTGGAGTAGCAATGTCTGGTGGTAGGTTTCCGTGCCTCTCTGAGTATGTCCATGCATCTGAGGGAGCTGAAGGAACAAGTTACTTACCTGTAACTGTTGTTCTCCAGCATGGGTCTGGCATGGATTCACATGCTCATGAATATTCCCAGTCGTCAGGCTGGGAATCATCGGTAAAGAAAAAATCAGTATCGGTTTCGTTTCTGACCTGTCTTTCTTAGTAGTAACCAATCACTAATCTCTGGGTCATACTGCCCCCAGCCAATGACTGCCCTCTCCCTAAGCCCCGCCTCTGGCAGCCATCCCCAGATTTGGTAGTGCGCCAAGTGGCAGTATGACCAAGTAATGAGCCGGAGAGGGGTAGGTGGGAGGGTTCGCATGTGAATCCATGCCAGACCCATGCTGGAGAACAACAGTTAGAGGTAAGTAACTTGTTCCTTCTCCAGCATGGGGTCTGGCATGGATTCACATGCTCATGAATAAAAGAATACATAGCAGTATACACATGCACAACCACGGGAGGTGGCAACAGGTTCAACATTAAGCAATACAACAACTCAACATTAAGCATCTCTTACCTCCTCACCAGGCTCACCTTAAGCGAACATGTTGCGCAGCACTGCTTGGCTGACCCTGGAGTCCCGATCGACGCAGTAGAATCTTGTGAAGGTGTGCGTCGATCTCCACGTAGCAGCCCTGCAGATGTCCAGCAGGGGCACACCAGACAGGAACGCTGTGGTAGCAGCGATCGCTCTGGTCTAATGGGTTCTCGGACGGCCGGGCAGCGGTCGGTTTGCCAACCGGTGACAATGCATGATGCAGCCAGAGAGCATCTGGAAATGGAAGTCTTCGAGAGAGCCTTCCCTTGATTCACAGACCCAAAGTTCACAAACAGTTGTGACGTCTTCCGAAAACTCTTCGTGCGGTCCACGTAGAACTTCAGTGCTCTAGCTACATCCAGCGAGTGCAAAGTCCTCTCGGTCGGCGTCAAAGGCGACGGGAAGAAAACTGGTAACAGCAAGGGCTCGTTGAGGTGGAAGTCCGACGGCACCTTGGGCATGAAGGAGGGGTGCATCCTCAGCACCACCCTCGTGTCATGAAAAGTCAAGTATGGAGGTTTGCAAGATAGGGCCTGAATCTCTCCCACTCGTCGTGCAGAGGTGATGGCCACGAGGAACGCTGTCTTCCATGACAGGAACTTCAAAGGCACCGAATGCATAGGTTCGAATGGGGCTCCCATGAGCCTGGTCAGCACCACATTAAGCTCCCACGCCGGGGCAGGAGCCTTCACTGGCGGGAATGATCGGAATAGTCCCTTCATAAATTCCTTCACCAGGCGATGAGACCACAAGGACGCCCGTCCCGTAGTCCTGGTGTATCGGGAGATGGCAGCCAGATGTATTTTTATGGAGGCGTGAGCCAGTCCAGCTTTGGCCTGCGACAGTAGGTACGGCAGCACTTGAGGGGCCGTAATCCGCAGAGGGTTAATCTTCTGGGCACGGCACCAGACAGAGAACCTCTTCCATTTATGACCGTAACACTTGAGAGTTGAGGACGCCCTGGCCTTTGCAAGAACCTCTCTGCAATCAGCCAGGATATCGTACCCTCCAAACTCTAGGAGCCAGGCCTGCAAGTCCAGCGACTGTGGGTCGTGATGGAGAATGGCGCCTCCTTCTCTGGAGAGAAGATCCGCGTCCGCCGGCAGCCTGACTGGCGGCGACGTTGACAAGTCCAGAAGGTCCGGGAACCAGATCTGCCTCGGTCACGCCGGTGCGACGAGGATTATCCTGCACCTGAACTTCTTGAGCTGGTTGATGAGGCGGAGCAGCAACGGCAATGGAGGGAACGCGAATACAAACAGGCTGTCCCAAGAGATCGATAAAGCATCGCCCATGCACCTCAGCTGTGGGAACCTGCTGGCGAACCTCTGGCACTTGGAGTTCGTCGCTGTCGCGAACAGGTCGATCTGGAGTTTGCCCCATCGTTGGAAGAGTTGATCCACTTGATCCTGGCGCAGTTCCCACTCGTGGCACGAGCGCAGCTCCCTGCTGAGTGAGTCGGCGATGGTGTTTTTTATTCCTGTCAGGTGGAAGGGAACCAGAAACATCCCCTGGGCGACAGCCCAGTGCCACAGATCCTGGGCCTCCTTGGATAGGGCTGGGGATCTGGTGCCTCCTTGCTTCCGTATATAGAACATCGTGGTGGTGTTGTCGGTGAAGATCCTCACCACTTTGCCCTTGAGGGACGGAAGGAACGACTTGAGAGCCCAGAACACTGCTCGGAGCTCCAGAATGTTGATGTGGAGAGACCTTTCCTCCGGGAGCCAAAGACCTCTTGCGTGGAGGTCTCCGGTGTGGGCCCCCCAACCCTCCAGAGAGGCGTCCGTCGTCACCGTCTCCTGGAACGCCGGGATTTGAAATTCCGTGCCTGTCGTGAAGTGAGCACGGATGCCCCACCATAAGATCGCCTGACGGAACTCCCCGTCGAGAGGGATCCTGTCCTCGAAACAGCCCGTCGCCTGAAACCAGCGGGCGTCGAGGAACTCCTGTAGCGGACGCATCCGAAGTCTGCAAAGGGGTACAAAATAGATGCAGGAGGACATCATCCCGAGGAGGGACTTGATGGATCTCACCCTGGCCACGTCCGTGGCTAGCAGGCGCCGCACCTTGCCCAGGATAGTCTTCGTCCTCTCCTCTGAAGGGGAGGACAATGGCCCCACTGTATCAAGCCTCGCTCCCAGAAACAGTGCTATCTGCGATGGAATTAGGTGGGATTTGGGGTAGTTGTGGCGAACCCCAGCTCCGTGAGCAACCGGACGGTCCTCGACGTGTGTTCGACGGCAAGTTCCCTTGTCCTTGCCCGGATTAGCCAGTCGTCCAGGTAGGGGTAAACGTGGATCCCCTGCAGGCGCAGCCGCACCGCCACTGGTGCCAGGCACTTGGTGAAAACCCTGGGTGCCGACTTCAATCCGAACGGTAGGGCTCTGAATTGGTAGTGGCGTCCCTGAACCACGAACCTGAGGAAGTTCCTGTGCCTTTTTAGAATAGGGATGTGGAAGTAAGCATCCTCCAGGTCCAAAGACGACAGGAAGTCGCCTACCTCCAGCTGTCCCAGCACGTGCTGGAGGGTGACCATCCTGAATTTCTGCGCCTTGATGTACTTGTTTAAGCGACGCAGGTCCAGGATGGGGCGCCAACCGCCTGTCTTCTTCCTGATGAGGAAGTACCTTGAGTACACTCCGGAGCCCCGGAGCCTTCTGGGGACGAGCTCGATGGCACCTTTCTTGAGCATCGCCCTTCCCTCCAACAGCAGTTGAGGGACGTGATTTTCCTTCCTTGCCACGGGAGGAATGCAAGGGCACTTCTTTCGGAATTCCAGCGAGTGCCCATTAGCCAGGGTGTCCAACACCCAACGGTCGAACTTCGTCAGCCGGCCTCCCACCGGGGTGCTTCGGTGGGGGCCCGACAACACGGCCGGGTCAGTCTTGCTTGGAGGCGGCCTTGCCGCCTTGGCCTCCTTGGCGATGACGGCGGGATCCCCCCTGCTTGCCGCAACCTCTGTAGGCCTCCTACGAAGAGGAGCGGGCCGCCTGGCAGTAAGTGGAGGAGCCACCACTGGAACCTTTGGAGGCACCCTGTCTGCCTCCGGAGCTCCGAAAGGGCTGTCGCTGTTGAAGCACCCCTAAGGGCCGGGCCATCTCCGAGTCGGTCTTGATGGCCTGTAGAGACTTGTCCACCGCCTTACCAAAGAGGTTGTTGCCGTCGAACGGCATGTACAACACTCTGGTCTGGACGTCCTGGCGAAGTCTGTCGCCTTGAGCCATCCTCGTCGTCGGAGGCAAACTCCGTTGCCCAGTTGATGAAATCCGGTATCGGCAATGTCCGTTGCCACCGTTATGGCATGATCCGACGCCACCTCGCCTTCCTGCAGAATCTGTAGGGCCTCCGCCCTCTTGTCGTCAGGTAGGAAGTCTAGCAGGGGAGCTATCCTGAACCAGAGCTCCCTGTCTTAGCGGGCCACGATCGCTAAGGCATTGGCCGCCTTAATCGTCGTCGCCAACGAGATGACTCGTCGTCCCATGGAGTCCAACTTCTTGCCCTCGTTGTCCGGCGGAGAAGTGGAAGTTGAAGCCGCCGCACCCGCTGCCTTCTTCTTAGCCGCTGCCGAGACGACAGAGTCCGGCGTGGGCTGGGCCCTGAGGCACAAGGGGGCGGCATCGGGGACTCGGTACTTCTTCTCGTACCTGTCCCTCTTGGAAGGGTTCTTGAGGACAGCAAGCCTTTTTTTGTTCTTCAGGGCAGAGCTGGAAGAGCTTGGATGCCCTGGTTATCATGGCGTGGAAGGAGCCAATTTCGTCGGCTGGGGAAGCCCGCAGGGGGGGGGGGTTGTGATGACGGGATCACCACCGTCATCGTCTGTCCCCCTCGCTGTGTCTGTCGCCGTATCCTCTCTAGGGTCCGGCGAGGACGAGGGGTCCACAGGTCTCGCAGGCACGAAGGGCAGAGCGGGTTGGACTCTCCTCCGCTTGTTCGGAGGGCTTCCCGACGGGCCCGGTTCTGGATCCTCCGTCAGGGTCCGTGGTAATCTCGTCCTTATCTCGGTACATAAGGATTGGATTGCCAATAAAATGGCCGCTGAGCTATCCTGGGGCTCGGGTAATGGCTGCGACGGACGGGATGGCCATTCCACTGGGCCCTCTACGTCGCCATCGTCGCTATCTTCGATGACGTCAGCGGGGACCGTCCCCTGGGATCGAACCTTCTCGAACCTCTCGTTGAGGCCTATGAACCTCTCTTTGAGGCCTATGAACCTCTTGTTGAGGCCCTTCTCGGCTTCCACCAGCTCCTCCTCAGAGGCTGATTCCGAGTCTGTAATGGCCACCGCCCCCCCTCTTTTTCCGCCGGGGGCTTCGCGGTGGCAGGGATACTCTGGGCCCAGAGGCCGTTTCCACTGGCGTAGTCACAGCCGGCTTCGCCAGGGTCGCAGCGACCACTTCGACAGAGGCCTTTGCTGGATGGATCAAAGCCCTCACCACCTTAGGTGCGTCCTGGGCCTTCGCCATGGGGGGAGGGTCAGCGCCTCGCTCCCCCTTCGAGATCGACAGGGTCCGCTCCAGTGGCTTACCCGGGTTCTCGGACTTCCTCTTCCCCGAACCAGAGCGCTGGCTCGTGGTCGAACGTGCCGGAGAAGTATCGCCCTGCCTGGCAGCCGAAGAGCCCGACCTTTCGGCACTCCCGGTGCCCGCGGACTCGCGGTGCTTGGCCTTCTGTTGGGCCCCCGTCGCCGGAGCGCCCTCACAGGACTTAGAAGCCCGCTCAGACTTTTTCTTCGCCTTCTCACCTGCTGTGCCCTTCTCCAGCCAGGCGACGAGGCGGGAACGACGATCTTGTTTGGTCCGTTCCGAAAAGGTTCTTGCAGAACGCACAGTCCTTCTCCACGTGCGTCTTGTCCTCATGAAGAGAGTAGAGACAACGCGAGTGCTCCTCCTCCTTGAAAACGTTCTGCAATCCGCATCTAGAGCAGCACCTGAACAGCTTGGATCTGGGCGTCGAGCTTCCCTTGTCCTGGGCCGTCTTCCGGAATCCTCCAAGAAGTGTAAACTCGACGAAAACTTCACCCTTGAGGGGCGTAGAAGAATTTCCGAAACGGGTCCCTGTTATCGGAAGTACAAACGGTGGAGCTTGAGGCTCGATTAAACCGAAAAAATGGGAAAATCTCCTGAAAAAGTGCGAAAAAGCAGCAAAAACTCGAGAGCTAAAGCACGAGGACTCCCAACACTTGAGCATGCGGTAAAAATCTGAGGATGGCTGCCAGAGGCGGGGCTTAGGGAGAGGGCAGTCATTGGCTGGGGGCAGTATGACCCAGAGATCAGTGATTGGTTACTACTAAGAAAGACAGATCAGAAACGAAACTGATATTGATTTTTTCTTTACCGAGGATTCCCAGCCTGACGACGGGGAATATTCACGAGCATGTGAATCCATGCCAGACCCCATGCTGGAGAAGGTGCACAAACTATGACCTCGGAGCCAGGCTGCTAAATTGAGAGTTTGAGGACATGGGTGTAGTGTCTCTCCCTGATCTTGAGACAGCATGTTTTATGGGCACGGCAGCTTCCTGGGAGGGGAGACTGACATTGCCATGAGAGGGGAGAACCAAGTTTGGCGGGCCCACATAGGTGCCACCAGGATTATCGTGACTGGTTCTTGGTGCATCTTGTGCACTATTCTGTTGAGCAGGGGAATCGGGGAAAAAGTGTACACAAATCTTCCAGACCATGTTATCCAAAGATCGTTCCCCTTAGAGCGGTTCTGTGGGTACCTGGAGGCATAATCTGGGCATTGGGCGTTCTCCAGAGTGGCAAAAAAGTCGATCTGTGGGAAGCCCATTCTGCAAAGACGCTGAGTAACATGTCCTCCTGTAGCCACCACTCGTGCACTATGGGTAGAGGAAAGTCTCTGCAGAGTACGCTTGCCAGAAGATCGAGTTCCCCTGGAACATGTTATGAAAGGAGGAAGATGTGTTTGAGTGCCCACTTCCAAATGTTTTGCGACAGTTTGGATAGCCCTAGAGAGTGAGTGCCCCCTTGTTTGTCTAAGTAGTACATGACCGTAGTACTGCCTGTGAGGACTAGAACTGTTTTCCCCTGGAGGTGTGTTTGGAAGGCCTTCAGGGCCTTGAACACAGCTAGCAGTTCCAACAGGTGGATTTGGATGCTACTGCTGGAGACCACACGCCGTGAACTGTCTGTCGAAGGAGGTCAGCCTCCCGCCCCGTGAGAGATGAGTCTGTGGTGAGAGTGGCTTCTACTGCGGGCGTGGTGAAGATTTCCCCTGCAGAAGGTTTTCCCTTGACCACCACTGCGGAGACTGAACGAGGGCTGCCGAGACAAGCACTAGATCGTCCCACCGACCGCTACATGTGGGCAGCAGTCGGTTCGCCAACCGATGACAGTGCATGATGCAGCTGGAGAGCCACCTTGAGATGATAGCCTTGAACAAGAGCTTCCCATGGTTCACAGGACCAAAGCTCACGAACAGCAGAGACGTCTTCTGAAAGCCCTTTGTGCGCATCATGTAGAACGTCAGGGCACGAGCAATGTCCAGCGAGTGCAAGGCCGTATCGGATGGTGACAAAGGCTTCGGAAAAATAAAGGTAAAACCAAAGACTCATTGAAATGGAATTCCGACAGAACCTTCGGCATAAAAGAGGGGTGCGTCCACAGCACCACCCTCGATTCGTGGAAAGTCAAGTATGGATGTTTGCAGGATAAGGCCTGGATCTCACCTAATCTCCCAAGAGAGCCACTCTTGCATGGGGCGCATGCGCAGACGAGTGTGAGGAACTAGGTAGAGGCAGGAAGCCATCATCCCCATCAGTCGCATGGCTTTGTGTACAGTCACTTGGTGGCTGGCTACATAGTGAGGTATCTGGAACAGCATGGTTTGAACCCTCTCGTTGGAGGGAAAGACAAGCCTGTCTTTTGTCCGAATTAGAGCCCCCAGAAACTGTTTGACTTGGCTGGGATTTAGACTGGATTTGTTCTCATTGATAGAGAAATTATAAGTTAGTCACCGTAGTGACTAACGTACTCTTAGTCCATAGTCCCCTTTCCTCCATACTGTATGGGCGTGCCTTCCAAGGGATGGGAGACGGAACCTTTTTCACCAGAAAAAAACCTTCTTTCCCTTTAAATTTAGAGGCGTGTGGCCCAGGGAGCATGCGCTGCCCTGACTCTGCCCTCCAGCGCCACACCCTAGTCCCCACTGACGCGTCGACAATAGATTTAAAACAGCCTAATGACACCGGTATTATTAGGGGGGAGGGGAGGTTGGTGGGGCGTATGGAGGAAAGGGGACTATGGACTAAGTACGTTAGTCACTACGGTGAGTAACTTATAATTACTCTTACGTCCCATCCCCTTTCCTCCATACTGTATGGGCGATAACAACCGTGTAGCCCCAGGGTGGAGAGGAGACCCTCATTAAGCAAACAGGTTCCTGAGAACCGCCTGTCCGAAAGCCGCATCAGATCTAGAGCTGGCATCCAAACAGTAATGCTTGCAGAAAGCTGATGGAGAGGCCCAAGTGGCCGCCCTGCTTATGACTTGCCGAGGGACATGGCGCTGGAATGCGATGGCCGTTGCCTTGGCCCTGACTGCGTGGTCATGCATGTTGGCCAGGAGCGCCTTGCGCTGGCCCTCGTACGCTTCCTGGATGGCACAGACCATCCAGCGAGATATGGAGGCCTTAGAGGCCCGATAGCCGGGCCTCGAGCCTACGAATGTGACAAAAAGAGCGTCCGACTTGCAGAAGCCTTTGGTCCTGTCCAAGTAGAATTTTAGGTCACGCCTGACATCCAGGCAGTGCAGCACTCTCTGTGCTTCATCCTTGGGATCGGGAAAGAACGTAGGAAGGACTGTTTCTTCGTTCAAGTGAAATGCAGATGGAACCTTGGGCAGAAATGCCGGGTGCGTCTGCATGACTACCTTGTCCTTGTGAAAGGTGGTATATGGTTCAGAGGCGACCAACGCCTGGATCTCGCTAACTCTGCAAGCCGAGGTAAGACCGACTAGTAAGGCTGTCTTGATGGTGACCAGTCTGATGTCCACAGACGCCATTGGCCCGAATGGTTTGTGCGCCAGGGCACCCAAGACTATGCTAAGGTACCACACCGGGTGTGGTCTTCTGACGGGCGAGTTGAGCCTAGCGAGACCAGTCAGATATTTCTTGACTATAGGGTTGGAGGAGGAAAAGATGCCCTCCTCCGAGTTCCTATAAGGCTTAATGGCTGCAAGGTATGTGCGGCAGGTGTCCACCTGTACGCCGAAATGAGCGAGGTGTGCCGTAAAGGAGAGCATATCGTCCAAATTGCAGGCCGAGGGGTCGATTCCCCTGGAGTCTTCCCAGTGGCAGAATCTGATCCATTTGCTTTTGTACTGGGCCCTGGTGGCTTTGCTCCTGGCGCTCTGTATGATCTCTAGATTGGCCTGTGAAAGGCTAAGGGGCCGCAGCACTACCTGCTCAGGTTCCACACTGTGAGGGCTAGTTTCGCTGGCACGGGGTGAATGATCCTGCCCCCCTTCATGCCAGAAGATGTGCTGGGCCCGTCCGAAGGTGTATCGGGGGCACCTCTGAGAGGCTGAGTAGCTCCGAAAACCATGGCTTGGCCGGCCACCATGGAGTTATTAGAATGATGCGGAGTCGGTGAGACACATTGATCTTGCAAATTACCCTGTGGATAAGGGGGGTAGGCGGAAAGGCGCAGGCTTTCATGCCGGTCCACTGGAGGTGAAATGCGTCGCCCAGGGAGCCGGGGCCCTGACCCTGCCAGGATGCGAACTGGGGGCACCTCTTGTTGTGCCAGGTGGAAAAGAGATCCACCTGGGGACGACCCCACCTGTTGAAGATCTCCTGAATAACGAGTTTGTTTAGCTGCCACTCGTAATTGTCCGTTCCCAGCCTGCTCAGCCTGTCCGCCTCCAGGTTGGATTCCCCCGGGAGGTGGACTGCCGAGAGGTAAATGTCGTTTTCCAGGGCCCATTCCCACATGCTGATCGCCAGCCTGCACAGAGGTGGAGATCTGGTGCCTCCCTGTTTGTTGAAGTAGTACATGCTGGTCGAGTTGTCTGTCTGGATGAGGACAACCTTTCCCATGAGAAGTGGTAGGAATGCTCTGAGCGTTAGCCAGATGGCATTCAGCTGCAGCCAATTGATGTGGTATTCCTGCTCCTGTCGAGTCCAGGTGCCGTGGACCGAGAGATCCTTCAGGGTGGCTCCCCAGCCCTCAAGCGAGGAGTCTGTGGTGATGGTGGCCTGCAGAGAGGGCAGCCGAAAGGGCTTGCCCGTCCGTAGGTTGGAGTCCATGGACCACCAAGTTAGGTCCGAGTGGGGAGATGGAGGAATGTTGATCATCTCGGATTGCGAGCCCTGCTCCTGATTCCATGAGGCCGCAAAGTGCAGCTGAATTCTTCTCATCCTTAGTCTCGTGAGCGGCACGGCTAACAGAACCGCCGCCAGAAGACCCAGGAGATGTTGGTACCACCATGCCAAGGTCTCCTCTCTGCTGAGGAAGTGGGCAGTGGCCTTCTTGATGGCTGAGATTTTGTCTTTCGACGGGAAAACCCTCTCGGAGCACGTGTCCCAAATGAGACCCAGGAATGTCAGAGTTTGCGTAGGGATCAGCTGTGACTTCTTGAGGTTGAGCAAGAACCCCAGGTCGTGCAGTGTGTTCATAAGGGCATGGGAAGAGTGGTGAACCGCTTCCAGAGATGTAGCCCTGATGAGCCAGTCGTCGAGGTATGGGTAGATGTGGAGGCCCTGCGCTCTGAGAAGGGCCGCTACAGTGTTCATGAGTCTGGTAAAGACCCTGGGGGCCGAGTTGAGGCCAAACAGAAGGATTTTGTATTGGAAATGGTATCCCATGATCCTGAACTGTAGGAAAGAACGATGGGGCTGCCAAATCGGGATGTGTAGGTACGCGTCCTTCAGGTCCAGGGAGCAAATCCGGTCTCCCTTGTCCAATGTTTCTGCTATAAAAGCTGGCGTAACCAGCTTGAATTTTTGCAGGGGTAAGGAGAGGTTGAGGGTGGAAAGGTCCAGCACAAGTCTCAGGCCTGCCTGGTCCTTCTTCTGAATGGCAAAAATTCTGGAGTAGAAGCCAAAGCCTCGCTGGAAGGCTGGGACTTCCTCCACTACCTGGCGCTCTACGAACGACTGGATCTCTGCCAAAAGAGTTGCTGTCTCAATAAGGCGGTACCCCGTGGATACTACAGAGAGGATCGAGGGGTCCGTGAAATTCTGGTGCCAGAATTGTGCATGGAGAGCAAACCTGCCCCCCACCGGAGACACGTGGATCTGAAGGGGCCTGTCATGCCTTCTTTCCTTCGGAGGCTGGGGAGGGGGGCTGGAAAAAGCTCTTAACCCCCCCCACCCTGCCTTTTTTTTGTTTGCGCCGGTTCTGAGATGGCGAGCGGTCCGGCTGCCTGGATCTGCGTTCCTGGAAGCCGCAGAACCCTCCATATGTAGGACCCTTTTCCCAGTGCTGCTGAGATTGGGTGTACGATTTGGGTGTGGTCTTTGTAAGAATGGATAAAGACTTTGCCGTTTGTGAGCTGTTCTTATTTTTGTCCAGCTCTTCGTCCGTAGAGGAGTGGAAGAGGCCCCCCCCCCTCGAACAATAGATCTAGAATGCGCTCCTGGACATCAGGGTTGAATTTTGTTGCCTGGGGCAGGCTCTTCTTCTCATGTCCGTGGCAATGCAGATGGCACGGCCTGAGGTATCGATATGAGCCACTGTGGATTCCATGTGGTCATGCGCCACAAGCTTGGCTTCCGCTAGCCCCGCCTTAAAGCGTGACTGGCATTGGGTGGGGAGTTACGGGAGAAAGTCCGCAATTTCCCGCCATAACCGCTGGTTGTAGGGGGCCAGCATGGCATCTGCGTTGGCCTGACGCAGGTGCAAGGAGGCGTTGGAGTAGATCTTCTTGCCGTAGCCTCCAAGATCTCCTCCTCTTTGCCTAGCAGCGCCGCAGAGGAGGAGGCCGGGGACGACTCAGGTTTGGAGTATAGTGATGCTGCAGTGATCACCAAGGAGTGTGGCTGAGGATGGGTCAAGAACAAGAGTGTATCCCCCTCCATCTGCCTGTAGTTGGTGTCCAGGTGTCGGTTGACCGGCTGGACTGAGTGGGACATGAGCCAACCCTTCTTGGCCAGGAAGACTACATCGGTTTGCAGTGGAACCCCCGTGTTGGCAGAGGGGTGTCTTATGAGGACTTCAGCCAGAACCCCCTCTGCCGGCTGTTCGACCTCGGGTTGGGAAAGGCCCAGGTACTCCGCCAGGCCAGCAAGACGTTCATGGAAGGCCCTGGCTGAGGATGGCATGTCCGGATCCTCCTCCTCGTCCGTATCCTGCGGATCTGGAGGATCTTGTGGCAGAGGAGCGGTAGATGGTGCCAGAGGCTGGGGTACAGGGACTGCAGCCAGAGGCTGAGGAGGCGGCGGAGGTAGCAGAGTTGGCTGTGGGGCCGGAGGAGGCGGCTGCACCAGGACCTGGGGGCCCGATGAAGGAGTCTGTAGTGCCTCTAGCATGGCAGGGAGGACTTCCCTGACTGCGTCTTTGATGATAACCTCCATCTGAAGAGACCTCATGAGGCCGAGAAACTTCTCGAAGAGCACCTCCTCACTGGCCAAAGAGGTGGCAGGGGGTACCGACAGGGTAGCAGGAGGCTGCTGGAGCCACTGCGTACCCTGTCCATAGGGACTCAAAGGAAAGCTGCCCTGTGTAAATGAAGGGTAGACTGTAGGCCACGTACCTGGTTGAGGCCAGTCCCACCTTGACACTTGTTCTTCGCCAAATTTGTGGAATGGCATCGGACAGGTGCCCCTTTCTGGCGCGGCGGCCATTTTGTCGAGCTGCCTGCCACGTGCTGCTCAGCCTGCTGGGCCCGGCCTCGTCCAAGACTCTTGCGTGTGGATCACGAGGCCTACCCTGCTCATCGGGCCTTGGTCTGGTAGGTGTAGGTTCCTCGACCCAGGGGTCGGTAGAGCTGCGTTTAGGCACCCCCTCGGATGTATTGCCGGTATTAGGGCGTAGCCCCTCAGACATATTGCGGGTATTAGGCCATAGGCCTCAGCCATTGTGCCGGTAAAAGGGCATAGCCCCTCAGGTGTAGATCCGGTACAGGAACCTTCCAGTCCCTCGACACTGCGCCCGGGAGGATCCGGGGACCCCTCGACCCGAAGGCCGGTAGTTGTAGTAGCCTCGGGACGCATGCCGGTAGAAGGACCTGGGCCGGTCCCTCCCGCGCGGGAGAGTCCCTGGGAAGGAGTCTTCCTTGCGGGGTGCGCTGGAAAACATTGGCCCTACCTTGGGCCTGGTTCAATGCTTCACGAAGTTCTTGAGATCCTATGGAGGTAACCTCTGGAAGAGCTCCCTCGACCTGGCTAGTCTGTTCTCCAGCGCCTTCGAGGACAGCGAGTCACATGCCGAACATTATTGCCAACCGTGGTCTGTGCCAAGGCAAAATAGGCAGAGGGTGTGGGGGTCTGAAGTTGGGAAGAGCCTGTTGCAGGATATACACCTGCTGAACCCTGTAGAAGTCGACATGCGCCGGGGAGGAGCGTGATGCCTGAGGACCGAGTACCTGAATGATAGATAAGACAAAAAAGACAAAGAAGAAGTCTCTGCACATGGAATTACATGGCCGAAGCCAAACCCAGGAGCGCTGGTGAATTCGTCCCGTTCACGTCGATGCGGAAAAGGGGACTGAGGTGTGTCGCGCGGAGGGCGGAGTCAGGGCAGCGCATGCTCCCTGGACTGCACGCCCGCGCGACTCTAAATTTAAAGGGGAAGAAGGTTTTTTTCTGGTGAAAAAGGTTCCGTCTCCCGTCCCTTAGAAGGGACGCCCATACCGTATGGAGGAAAGGGGACGGGACGCAAGAGTATCCTAGGTTGAAGAGGATATCTACCGTCTTCTGGGTATTTGTCTGGCCTGTTCCGTTCCGTATGAATCCCCCGTTATGAGCCAGTCGTCGAGGTAAAGATAGACTGGGATGGACTGCCTGCGCAGGTGAGCCGCTACTACCGCCAGTACCTTTGTGAATACCCTTGGGACTGAGGCAATGCCGAAGGGGAGAACCTTGAACTGACAGTGGGTGTCCTCTATCATGAACCCGAGGTACTTTCTGTGCACTGGCAACATTATAATATGAAAGAATACATCTTTCATGTCCAACGTGGCCATGTAATCCCCCTGCTGCAGCAAGTGTTGTCATCCTGAACTTTTGAGGTTTGACATACTTGTTCGCAGAGCGCAGGTCTAAAACAGGGTGCTTGGTGAGATCCTTTTTGGGTATAAGGAAGTACACTGAATACATACCTTTGTTTACTTGGAGAAGGGGGACGACTTTGATGGCACCCCTTTCCAGCAGGACCTGAACTTCTTCCAGCAGGATGCGCAGGTGTTCTGGCGACAGGCATCTGCTCTCGGTGGGTGGTAGCAAGGTGGTCAGAGAAATTTGATACAATACCCGTGGGCAACAGTCTTTAGTACCCACTGATCTGAAGTGATCCCCTCCCAGGCGTGAATGAATGAAGACAGGCGACCTCCAACTGGGGAAGAGTGGGAGGGGACCTGAATCAGCGAGTGACTTTGAGGTGGAGGCTGGGGAGCCTCTGAGAGTAGAGTTTCTGCCTTTACCCTTGCCCCTATGAGAACCTCTTTGCTGGTATTGGAAATTCCCTGAGGAGCCTTGACCGGAGGACCAGGAGTTATTTCCTGAGCCGTATTGCCCCTGGGGCGAGCGGGAGAAGGATTGGCCATGAAAGTTCCGGCGTGCGTTAGAGCCTCCACGCTGGTCAAAGGGTTTAGCTGTGATCTGGCTAAGTGACTTTAGAGTCTCGTGTTGTTTCTTTGCCATCTCTAGGGCGCTGTCAACCGCTTTGCCAAAAAGGTTGGAACCCTCCACTTGCTTGTTAATTAGAAAGGCCTGAGTTTCGGGTCTGAACCCAGAGTTTTTTAAGAAGGGCACCCTGAGCGAGGGTGCGTCCAGCGGTTTCAGACGAGTCCAGTGTGTTCTTCAGTCATGACCGCCAACAGGCGTGATTGGGTGGGCACTGGAAAATCCTGAAGACCATCCTGCACTAGGCCTCACTGTAACTTGCCAGGAGCATTGTGTTATTAGCGATCCTTGTGGAGTAGGCCGCAGAGGCAGTGACCCGTTTACCCAGGGTGTAAACCTTCTTGCAGTCTTTGTCCAGATCGGATAATGCTGAGGACAGAGGTACCACCGCCCTCTTCCGAGTCGTTTTAACGACCATGGAGTCTGGTGTGGCACGACCCCCGATGTAGAGGGGGGTCGGTGGGCGAAATCATTTTCAACCCGGTTGGTTAACTGCCCGTGTGAGAGACGGGGACAGTAAAGAAGGGGCCAGGCGCTTCTTTATAGAATTCAGTAAAGGAATGGCTTGGCTAGTTGGAGCCTTCTCCTTGAGGATATTCTTCACAAAGTCTAAGTCTGGAGCTGCTTCGTCCATTACCATTTTAAAATGATCAGCTGCTCTTTTTAAAATATAGTTGAACAACATCTGGTCGTCAACAGGTAACAACTCTTTTTATGGAGGAGTAGAAGGGGGATACAGACAGATGGTGTCGGGGTCGGTGGTATGTGTCAGTGTAAGCCAAGGACCCTGGTCTTCTGCCTGATATCAGTCTGGGTCTTGATCAAAGGGGTCAAGCTCTTCATAAGAATTCTCCTGGGTTGGGTCATCTGGGACCTACAAGATATCTTCTTGGTATTCCTGTGCAGAGTTGGGGAGTTTCTGCAATTAGGAGGGGATCGGGCAAGAGTCCACTTCCCTAGGTCTCTTGGGTATAATATATCGGTCTGAAAAGTCAATGAACTGGGACATTTTGTCCATCTATTGCTCAAACCTCTCCCTAGTCCATGGTGTGGAAGCTGAATGGTCAGGAGGAGGGAAGGGCTGCCCAGAAGGGGGAGACTTTCCCAATAAGGCCTTGGAGTGAGGCTTAGGGGCTTCAGAATAGTCCTCTCGATGGGAGGAGGTGCCCTTGTACTCCTTGGCCGCTGAAATGATTTCCGAAAGGCTTTCGCAAAGCTTCGGCGGCTGTATAGAGGGTCTCGACGCACCTGAAGGCTCAGTCGTGGTTGGTGAGTCCACCGGGTCCTTCAGCGTTTGTGCACCCTCGGATGGCAGGTCGATGAAAGAATTTTTTAGTGGGAACGCCCGTTCCAAAAGGATGCCCAGTCGCATGCCGCGAATGTGGTTGCGTGGAGGGCGTCGAACTGCGAGGTTCAGCAGGTGCCGCCGAAATCTTTGGCGGTCCTGTGCCTGTTCAGCGCTTCTTCGATGACTCAGTCGAAAAGGCCTTAAGGGTTGTGTGCTTGTGAACACGTGGTCTGTCGGTGCCCTTGTCGCCGGGGTGTGATCTCCCTATTACAGTGCCGGTCGTCTGGCTGTCGGGGCTAGAGAATGGCATCGGGGAGCATGCAGGCTGCTGACAGATTTCTCATCGTCCGAAGCAACGGCGCCGGCGGGGGAAAGGTTTTCTGCCTGCATAACGCAGGCCGCCCACCGTTTAGTCCGCCTGTCTTTCAAAGTCTTCAGTCGAAAGAGCTTACAGGCCTTGCATGAGCACTTGTCGTGGTCATGAGGAAGACATCGATTGTATCAGCGATGGGTGTCTTTCCAGGGAAATTTGCCATTACACAAAGTTCAGAATTTAAAAGGAGTCCTCTCCATAGCAGAGGTTAGCGGCAGCTAGACCAAGAAGAGAAAGAGGGGTGAAGGAAAAACATTCTCAGGGAGGAATAAAACCCAGGGCCCCATTCTCCCTACTGTAAGGGTCGAGGCCATGCAGTCGACAGTTGTCGAGCAGCTGTAGATGTCATCAGCGGCAGGAAATCCACGAAGCAGTCGTCTAAGGTTGTCAAAGTGACTAGATGACCTTAGGTCGTGGAAATGAACTTAGCAATATAAAACTCTTACATGCTCTGCATATGCGACCAACCAGGTTGGCGGAAAAAAACAATCTGAGGGACCTCGATGCGTGAGGGATTTTGGGTACACTATACGTCACTTTAGGGATAGTGTTACAGTCACACCCATGTCTTCGAAAGAAAGATGTAATACTCAGCAATTTTCACTGGTTGTCAGACTACATGCACAGCATGTGAGTCTTTGCACATCCGCAAGCATCAGAACAATAGTTACAGGTAAGTAACTGGTTCCTTCTTCAGCATGGGATCTGACATGGATTCACATGCTCATGAATAACGAATACATAGCAGTACAACATTACACAACCACGGGAGGTGCAAGGCTCAACAGAAGCAATCAAGTCTTACCTCTTGAACAGACTCACCTCAAGCGAACAGGTTGCGTAGCACTGCTTGGCCGACTCTCGATGTCGGCTCCTCTGGAATCCCGGTCGATGCAGCAGAATCTCGTGAAGGTGTGCGTGGACCTCCACGTAGCCACCCTGCAGATGCCCAGCAGGGACACACCAGACAGGAACACTGTAGTTGCAGCAAACGCTCTGGTGGAGTAGGCTCTTGGATGGCCGGGCAGCGGTCGGTTTGCCAACCGATGACAGTGCATGATGCAGCCGGAGAGCCACCTTGAGATGGTAGCCTTGGACAAGGCCTTCTCATGGTTCAGAGAACCAAAGTTCACCAACAGCTGAGAAGTCTTCTGAAAGTCCTTTGTGCGTGTCACGTAGACCTTCAGGGCACGAGCAGCACCTAGCGAGTGCAAGGCCCTTTCAGCCGGTGACAAAGGCTTCGGGAAAAAACAGGTAACACCAAAGGCTTGTTGAGATGGAATTCCGACAGAACCTTCGGCATAAAAGAGGGGTGCGTCCACAGCACCACCTTCGATTCGTAGAAAGTCAAGTATGGCTGTTTGCAGGATAGGGCCTGGATCTCACCTACCCTCCTGGCAGAGGTGATGGCCACACAGAAAGCGGTTATCCACAAGAGAAACTTGAGAAGGGCCTGATGCATAGGCTCAAACGAGGAACCATGAGCCTTGTCAGCACCACGTTGAATTCCCATGCCGGGGCAGGCGCCTTCACCAGCGAGAAAGATCGAAAAAGACCTTTGATGAACTCCTTGACAGGTTGATGAGATCAGTGTGACAATCTTCCTGGAGACCTGGTGTAGCGGGAGATAGCCGCCAGATGAACCTTGATAGAAGCGTGTGCCAGACAGGTCTTGGCCAAGTAGAGCAGGTTTGGGAGAACCTGAGGGCCGTGACCGCTAATGGGGTAATTTCTGCGACTGGCACCTTGTAGCAAAGCGCTTCCACTTGTGACCGTAGCACTTCAAAGTCAACGACGCCCTGGCCTTGGCGAGGATCTGTCTGCAGTCCGCAGACAACTCGTATCCACCAAATTCTAGGGCTGCAGGAGCCAAGCCTTCAGGTTCAGCGACCCTGGGTCGTGATGCAGGATAGCGCCTCCTTCTCTGGTGGGCAAATCTGGAACTACGGGCAGCTTGACCGGGGATGACGCCGGCAGACTGAAAAGGTCCGGTTATCAAATCTGCCGTGGCCATGTTGGGGCGATGAGCATCATTCTGCATCGGCACTGTTTCAGTGTGTTGGTGATTTGCAGCAGTACAGAAACAGGGCTCCCCACAGGAAGGAGAACATGCACCCCCCCCCCCATTCTCCTTGGTTGGTGGAACCGGCTGGAAATTGTGTCTGCCCATCAACCCCCCCCCCCCCACCCCTTCAATAACCAATGGTCCCTGGAGTTTCCTGCAAAAGACTGGAATTTTAGCATGTGCTCCTGATTTTATCAATATTTTTTAAGTCTAGGTATTACACTCCTGTTACTGAAATGCTTTAAGTTACATTGCATAACTGTTGGTTATTACTGTTTCCATTTTCTATAAGTCTAAGAATACCTTACGGGTCTGGTACTACAAGCCAGACCTACTCCTAACTTTTACTGACCCACTCGCCTTGGCTGTATTTAACCCCTTGTTCTCCCTCTTGGCGCTTTATGCTACTATATGCTAAAAGTATAGAAATTATTCGGACTGTTATTTCTGTGTGGCATTTTGGGTTGTGAGCATGACTATTTAAATGTATTGTTCTACTGTGTCTTGGTGTCCCTTTCCATACCACACTGTAGCCTTATATTGTGTCTACCACCAGGTAGTGTGAAAACATGTGGTTTAGCAGTGGTTTGGTCTTTATTGACCATTAATGTTTTTATAAATACACTGGTTTGATAGTGTGTGTTATGTTTAACCTACAGACTTACTTGAATTATTAGAGATTCCATGTGTGATTTTAATGAAAGTGCATATTTTTCAGTATACCAGTGTTGTGTATTCTTTGTGGACTAACTGCATTGCACTACCAGCCTCTCTTGAGGTGAGCTGAACAGCTCTGCCACAGCTACCACTATAGAGGGGCCTGGTCTTTGCTTTTGGTTGTAACCTTGTTTCACCTCAGGCTAGATGGTTTCACATCAACACCAGGGAGCTGTGAAAAAATGTCCCTAACAGTTGCACATGAAATGTTAGACAAATCAGGAGTGTCATGTAGTTGAAGGGACCTTGATTACACTTACACACACATACTTACCAACAGTATAACCATTCTGTAGGAATCTGTGCATTTCATACAGCTCTTTCATAAACTCAGTGTTGCCAAAAGTGAAGTATGCTACATCTCGCCCCGCTTCAGCAGCTGCCATGAGTTGCAGGATTCCTGTGTATGGAAGAGATCAACAAAACATGAAACTTGAATCTTTCCAGATTGACAGAACATGACATTTGAATCTTTCCAGACTTATGTGTGTTCGGAAAGATTTTCTTTCTTGCTGCTTTCTCTCTGTAGACATTACCAGGTCTGTCAACTCTTTGCTACTGTTTTGGACCTGTTCTGACATTTGAAGGCCAGTGAAGTCTCTTTACTTCAGTGGCCCTGCAGCGCTAATCTGTTTGGGAGCACTGATCAGTCCCTATGGCTATCGGACCAGGAGAGCTCCATTGTAAAATTATCTTTTTATTTTTCCTGCACACATCACTTTACAGTGAAGTGCGGTAGGGAGACTGTGACCCTGTAGCTTTGTTAATTGTAACTTTGGGGTGAATAACTTGATGCTTCCAAAATGGGCTGGTGGCAGCGGATACTTTTCTACAAATTTTGTTTGTAGTACCATATACTCTAAAATGGCAGTGCCGCAAGATTTGTGCCTGTACTTTGGCCATCTTGTTGTTTGGCCTTCTTCCTGCTCTTGAAGAGGCAGAACTACCATATATGGAAAGCCCTTTGCAAGGGAAGCTTCTGGTTTCCCAGGCAAAGGGGCGGTCTGTGTGTGAGGATGAATGTGGGGGCTGGGACTGTCTGGTCCCAGTCTACATCCATTCCAAAGTGTGTTTTGCAGGGTACATGTGTTGGCTGGAGGCTGTCCAAGATTGGACAGCTCCTGCCAGTTAGAATGGTGCAGATCCTTAGCAATGGTGGGGGTGGGGTGACTTCAGCTCTTATCCTGGATAAGAGGGGGACTCCTGGAGTTATTCTTTGGGGACTCCTGCAGTTATTCTTTAGATCGTCAATGCAGCCAAGAAAGCTACAAAGAGGTGCATACTGCTGAAGACCCGGAACTCGTTTTTGGAAGCCAGCCAGTAGCAATTATTAAAACCGTCCCGGGGAAGCCATGCTCCTTTGCTGATTTTCTGAAGGCCTTCATTAGTGCTTTGACCCCTTTACCAGTGGCAACAACCAGTCTCGACCATGACTTGAGGATCCTGTCCTTCAAAGCCTTTGTAAGTATCCTGGAATCATGCTTGCAGCATCAGTTGCCGTCCTGAGTTTGGCCATGGGACTCTGCACAACCTCGACTTACAAAACAAGAAGCATCCCTCTGCAGTTGCAGCTCGCATAGTCAGAGCCTCCATCGTTTCCACCAGGAGGGTCGACTTATGCTATTTCCTCAGAGTGGCCACCACTAATCACCGACTGCATCATGTGGGGGTCTTCTGAGGTCATTGCTGGGGCGCGGTGGTCCTTTATTTAGTCCAGTAAAGGTATCCAGCTGTCCATTGTCCATAACTGATCTATCGGAACACATACACGCAAACTAGCAGGACTCAAAAACCTGATGCCAAAAGTGGCCTCTATACCGAGACCCCTGGACTACCCTCAACATAACCAAGGCACGAGTAAAGGGGGCTCAGCGATTTCAGGAACGTCTGGAGTGAATTGGAGAACAAGGGTTTAACAGGCATAATGTCCGTACACTACCTCTCTCTTGATTGGCTGGTAATGGTGGAGTTATGGTCAAAGATCTTCCCTTTGGCTTTCCCTAAGATGGCTGAACTGGGAGAGGGTCTGCTAAGAACTTTTCTTCAATAATGAGCTAACTTTGAGACACAAACAGCCATTTGGCTTTGCCAACTCATGTTCACACTCTTAAAAAGACTCCTACCCTTCTGAAGAGAACTGCATTGTGTCCTTTGACTTTAGGGCACTAAGCCCCCACTTTTCTAGCTAGGAAAGTAGTATTTAAGGTGTAGTACCTTAATTTGTAAGACTTTCTATGGGGTTTCTAACTTCTTTTTTTTCTCCAACATATTAGTTCTCCAACTGATGGTTACTTGCCTGGTTCTTTTTATGCACTTGCTTTACTATTCTACAGTATTCTGAATCTCAAAACTGTATTCTAAAGGTGAAGTGCTAGTGCTCTTAGCAGAGCACACCATAGTTAATGTGTATATATTAGTAGGAACTATTTTAGTGTTACTTACCTGTAGTCTTTGATTGCTAAGAGCTTGTCTAAGGCCTAAATAAATAACTTAATTTTGTATATATTCTGCATACCTTGTATTATTACGAGCGCTCTATGTATGCTTAACTAAACCCTTCAACACTCACACCACCTAAGTCTAACTAAGCCTTGCTGTTCAGCCACACTACCCAGATAGAGCTTGGGTAGTGTGAAAAACCTAAGGGGTTTTCCCTTCCCACTCTCGGGAGATCTTCCAAACAGGTGGCTAGTGGAGGGCCATCGCTTTTGGATCCTGACCCTGGGGGTGGACTAGCGAGGGAGGATCACCTGGGTAGAGGGTCCCTGGCGATTGAGGAGGGATTACCTGAGGGTGAGACATGGTATCCCCCTTTCAAATATCCCCCTACCCGACATCCCCTCAGCCTACTGTCAGCCAGACCCCTGGCTTCTCCAGAACACTCAATGCTTCTCCCGTCTAAACATTACGATGGAACACCTACACTCAAAAGGACTTTTCTCTTTCTATGAACGTCCCTCTAATGAGGACAGGTGAAGTCAGGCACTTAGCTACAATCACAAACACCTGAATCCAATTGAGAACCGAACTAAGTATAAAAGGTAGAACCCAGATTCCCAAAGGGGGCACGGAAAGGCAGGAAGGCAAAAGCGAGTTCGAGAAGGAGAACAGGTGAGATGGCGAGCAGCTGAGCAGAGGCTATTGGGAACCAGGCTTGAGAGAACAGGATGCCGAGAAGCTACAAGGCTGCAGGTTGAGCAGGACAAAGCGTGGCGAGGGAGCCGTGTCACTAAGAAGTCGAAAGGGTTTGTCAAAGGAACCCGAGAAGCTGGCTAATCTCTCCAAACGTTCTGCCAAGAGATTGCTTGTTTCCCTGGGACAACAAAGCCGCCCAGTAAGGTCTGAGGGGCAAGAGGGGAGAGACCCTGATCTCAGATAAAAGAATCGTGAAGGACACATTGTTAAAGTACAGCCGGTGAGTTCAAAGTGATGAGAGAGCCCGGGTTGTAACGACGCAAATGATTACCAAGTTGAAGGCACGGTTACGCGTAAGAAGCGAGACGTGTTGAAAGAAACTTTGATTGTTTTTAACTGTGATGAAACAAAGAAACAGAGAGGTCCTTTGGAATACTGCATTGTCGAAAGTCTCTGTGAAATGCGAAAGTTAAACAAAGTATTGCGGTCGTGAAACGTGAGTAGAATAAAGTTAATGGAAGTGAAAGCCAACAGGAAAGGCTATGGAAGAGAATATTGAGTGGAACAAGATCCCAATGGGGATCGGATGAAACACAACTGAATGATTAAATGAATTGACAAGAAAGTGGAACTTGTTGGGTTCTAAGGAGCTTGTTTGAGACAGAGACAAGTAAGTAGAATTTGTTGTGGCGCTCGAAGGCACACTTGAGTTAAGACAGAGTATAAGGAATGCGATAACCAGAATGCAACAGTGTCGAAGTGGTCAGGCATGGGAATAAGTAAAGCTGTGCCATTTTCGAAAGTCTTCGACATATACCGCATGAGGAAAGCAGGAAGATTGGGAAGGGAACCCTGTGTATCAAGATGATGAAATATTGTAATGTAAAATACTAAAAAGTTGAAAGTAAGCTCCGGTGAGGAAAGCCGGAAAGATACAACCAGGAACATTGCTAAAGTAGAACTGTGTTATGCTAGAAAGCATTGAATCAGGCAAGGGAAGCATGTGAAAGAGAACATTGTTAAAGCAGAACTGTGTTATACTAGAGAGCATTAAATCAGGCGAGGGTAGCCTGAGAGAGGTACATGAACTGTGCCGAAAACTATCAAACTGCCTTTGGTGAACGGTTTTGAACGAACTGAACTTTTGGAGATTCCGAGTGACTTGCGCTTGGGGAAGGGATTTGAGAAGAAACTCCATGACCATCCCGATATTCTTTTGAGACACCTATATTTTATCTAATACCCTACACATTGTTAAGTTAGAACGTGAGGGCAAGCATAGGTTTGACACAGATTCTTTGCTTTTGACAGACAGATTTTTGGACTATTCTTTCTTGTTTATTTTAATGGTTGAGACTACTCCCATTCAGAAATAGGGCAAGTTAGGCATTCTTCGGACCCCATTTTGATAAATAAAAGTTTTCAAAACTTGTATCCTTGTGTCTACCTCTGAGCACCATGCCTTTCCCACAGTAGACATTAGTGTCTGTGTCTGTTCACCAAAACAGGGTGGTCTTTCAGAATATATCCAATGGGCTCATTCTTAAAACCCATCTCAACACTTGGTGCTCAGCGATGAGGATAAGATGATTGGTACTCAGTGAAGGCTCACTGGAGTAGTCTTCTAGTGCTTGTTTCTCAGAACTCCTAACTTTAAAAAGTTGGTACTTGCTTCAGAACACTCACATGAATCCCGACTAGACCTCCATTTACAGCTCTGTAAATGGAGACTGCAAATAGGCCTGTAAAGAGCTATAACTGCTACAATTATGGAAACATACACTGCTGAAATGTTCTGTGCACAAAGTTGATTTGTTAATGGAAATGTGTTCTGAAAAAGGTTGGGCTACTTATGGCGCAAAAAAAAGGCATTCGTGGACAGAATTACAGAACACAAGACGTCTAGAAAGAGTGGCATTGATGCTGGTGCAGGACCCAATGGTGTTGGGCCTGCAAATGGTACTAACAGTGACAATAGTTAAAGTGATTCTTCTGTTGAAGGTTCCTCTAATGCAACTGTTTCTATTATTAACATTGTTAATATTGACACTTTGTTCAATCATGAAAAAGAGAAGCTTAGAATCAAAGAGTTGAATTTCCAGTGTACGTCGGCTAAGATGGAGGCTGAAAGTAGAGAAAGAGAAGAAGTTGTTGAGCCTGCGAACAATGCTTGGTTGCTCTGCAGGCTTTCTCTAAGTGGGTACCGTGCAATTATGGAATTGCTAAAAGCCGAGACAAATGTGTTTAAGAAATTAAAACAGGATCTACTCTAGAGGTTTGGGAAGACTCCTGCCCAATAACTAAAGAGCTTTAGAGACCACAAAAAGAAAGAGAATTTCACTTGGGTCACCATTGGGAATGACTCTCTCAAGAACCTGTTTGAGTGGGTTGAAGGCCACCAGGTAACCAGCTTTGCTGGCACGATGAATCTCATCAGCACATTTTTGCTTCATGTTCCTTATGAGATGAATTTTCAGAACCAGCCCTTTAGACAGATTCCGAGAGGCCACCCTGTTCTGATTAACAGGGACACGCACTAATGTCTAGCCGCAGCTATCCGAGTAGTTTGACCGAACAGCAAGGCTAAGTCATTGGAGGGAGTGAGAGTGGTGAAGGGTTCAGTTAAGCACACACACAGCATTCTTAATATTTCAAGTTAGGCAGAATGTATACAAATACAGCTATTTATTTAGGTCGTAGACGCTTATCAATTAAACACCACAGCTAAGTAACATTAAAACATCCATTCTTAATATATACATTCACCTTTGGGTGCTAAGCGTACCAACACTTCAGTTTCACTTTTAAATATAGTTAGAAATACTTTTCAATGTTCTGCAAGTGCAGTAAAGCAACAATAAAGAAATAAGACCAGGTAAGTAATCAAGCCTTTGAGAACTAATAGGTTAAGAAAGTAAGCAACACCGTACAAAACCTTAGAATTAAGTCTTCTAATCTTAAAAAGCCCTGCCCAGCTAGAAAGCAAGAAGCCTAGTGCCCTTGGGGTCACAGGTCCCAATACAAGTATGTTTAGGAGGCTAGGAGACTGTTCGGAAGTTGCACAGGTGTTAGCTTGAAACTAACAAGTAGTTGTGTTTCGAAGTTCAACAAAAACCAGAAAAAAGTAAAAGACCCTTTCCCAATCCAACCACCTTAGGGGAAAGCAAGGGGAAGATACATGACTGGAACACCACCATTCAAGGATAAGCAAGGGAGAGGTAGGGGCTAGGAACCTATGGGGAGGGGGCAAACCCCACCCCTGCACTGTGATTCACATCAGGCCCACCATAGGAGGTATAGAAATCACTGCACCTTTTGGATACGTGCCTCAGTTCAATAGGACGAAGCCCAGGGGTTGTGGGTGCAGAGGTCATTTCAGGAGTCAGATTCTTGGGTCTTGCTAGTTCACAGTTCTGTGCACTGATGGACCTGGTAATGGATTCTGAACAGCTGGTCACTTGGGGACCACCACCTCGGGGCCACCACTCCAGCAACGACCTCAGAGGAGGCAAACAGCTATGACCACTTTAGACCATGCTTCATGGTGGAGAGCAGAACCCTAAGAGAAATGCTCCTTGTTCCATAAGGCGTGGATCTGCAGAGTCCCAAGGTTCAACTTGGGACAGCAACAGCTGCAGCTAAGTGGTCCAGGAGGATGTGTGGCCAGCCCCCAGGGTGGTTCCGAGACTATTCTGAGCGCTTGCAGTGGCTGGATCTTGGAGCAGAGGTCAGGACTGTTTGTTCCCACCAGTCCAGGGGCCGGAACACCGAAGAAGGTCTTCTTGAGACGTCCGCGGACATCAGGCTAGTAACCATTAGGACAGCCCTCTTGGTGGGTCTTGTGTCAGCGAAATCCAAGCTCTGGTGGCTTCCAAGCCATACACTATCTTTCACAGGGACAGGGTGGTCCTCAGAACGCTCCTGCGTACTTACCTAAGGTAGTCTGTGCGTTCCATCTAAATGAGGAGATAGTACTACCTACTGTCACACCCACCTAGGACCTCTGCTCGGCCCTGGCCTTTCACTTCGCCGGAAAAAAGATATCCTTTCCTCGCTCACCGCCACACCACATCACACACCTATAACCCTGGCGCCGTCCCTGACTCCACCCACCACCACTCCTCCTCCTCCTCTTCTCTCATTCCTATCACACCTGATGAGGTCGGTCACCAGACAAGTCCGGTCTATGAAGGCCTCATCCAAACAGGTAGAGCCCTGCCCCTCCAAAACCATTAAGGACCACATTGACTCTCTCGCTCCAACCTTGGCTGATCTCTGCAATATCTCTATCTCGCCAGGGGGACGTTTTCCCAACTTCTCTTAAGCACTCTCTTCTGCACTCTATGCTTAATAAACCCTCAGATGATCCCTCCATTCCTGCTCTCAAATCTTGACACCAACACCCCTCTGTCCTCATTCTTCTTGACCTCTCCTCTGCCTTTGACACAGTAAACCACAACATCCTGATCTCACGTCTGTGACACCGTAGGAATCACTGGTCAGGCTCTGGCATGGTTAACCTCTTTCCTGTCCGACCGCCCTTTCCAGGTGGTACTTGGGCCCTTTCTCTCCACTATCACTTTCAACCTGCGGTGTCCCCCAGGGCTCTAACCTTTCCCTCTGGTTCGTCAATGTCTACATGGCTGCCGTGGAGCGTGAGATTGCCAGTTTCATCTCTAATTTCCAGTGTTATGCAGATGACACGCAACAATCCTTCAGGCTACCCTCAGCCACATCCTCTACCTCATACATATCAGACGGTCTGTCCGCAATTCAGTCATGGTGTGCTGCAAACAACCTCTGCCTGAATGCCAGTAAGACCGAGATCGTTTGCATTGGGACTCCTGCTAACGCCTTTCCACTCTCTGCCCGGCCTCCCCTGGCCCTGTGCCCACACCCACATGCGAAGCAAAAAACCTTGGTGTCCTCTTCTTCGACTCCACTCTCTCCTTCTCCACTCGGACATCTCTAAAAAGTCCAACTACCAGCTGCACCTCCTCAGAGGTACTCTTCTTTCTCACCTTCTCCCAGAGGCTCACTGTCTCCAGATCCCTGGTTCTCTCAAGGCTTGACTACTGCAACAGCCTCTTTCTCAACCTCCCTACCTTGGCACCGCGCCCTCTGCAACTCATCCAGAACAGAACCGCAAGACTTATCCTTGGCCTCAAGCCCAGGGACTGCATCTCTCCGGCGCTGAAATCCCTCCACTGGCTCCCTGTGGCTGCAAGGATGCAGGTTTCTCTGCATTGTCCACAGGGCTTTCTGGGGTCTGGGACACACCAATCTTCACTGATGCCTTCTTAAATACTGTCACTCCCGAGCCCTCCGCTCATCTACCTCCAACCTTCTGCGAGTGGGCCTGTTCTCCAAGCAGAGATATGGTGGGAGATCTTTATCCTCAGCAGGGGCCTCCCTCTGGAATAGCGTCCCTGCCGCCCTCCGTCTTTAGCCTGATCTCCTTAAGTTCTGGAAACTTCTTCCTTCTCTCTCCCTCTACCCGGCTAACCCCTCTCTATGCCCTATTTCCTATCTGCCTCCTTTTCCACACAGCATGCCGACTGACTCCCGGGAGTACCTCAGTCTCACTGGTCCACGGCACCCTCGCCAGTCCTCCTGCACTTGCCTCATGCTACTGCACTCGGTCAATTACCCATCGAGAATTGGCATCACTCAGCACTTACCCAGTTTCTGACCAACCAGACACATCCTGATCGACCCCGCCACCCATGCACTTGTCCTCTACCCCTCACCCTGTACCCCTCCCCCTGTACCGTCTGTACGTACCATGCCTTGAAGATCATCTATCCTTTCCTCCCCTCCCACATGGTGGCACCTCTATGCGCTTGGAAAAACATCAGAACCGTCAGACCTATTTGTTATCTACACTGTTAAATATATTATATGCACTTACTCTGCTTGGCAAACTGGTTATCATTCATATCAAGGACCCTAAATTACTTTTTCTCCCCTGTTCCCTCCCACCTTGAGCGCCTTGAAACATTGCCTTGTGTATAGGAGCTTTACAAATAAACATTAACATTTACCCAACTGGTTCTCTTTTTCTCACAAATACTTCCCCTGTACTAAGCTCTGCCGCAAACTCTCCAACACTTCGCTGTTCCAGCTGTCCTCTGCCTGGTCTCTTGTACCACCTTAACCACCTCCTCTGAGATCACTGGACAATCCACAACGTGCCTTTCCTCCCGTCTCCTTTTTATATTGTGGAGCTGGTGGTTCTGTTTCTCCCTCACCCTTTCATTGGCTGTAGGGCACCTGACACTGCACCATTCAGTGGTGCCTGTTGTCTTTTTCCCCGTTTCCCCAAGGACCCAGGTTAGCAAATTAAAAAAAAACATCTAAGCCCACTACCCCCTTTTCCAGCACAGTTTTGTCATCTCTTGAGGGATCCCATGCTGTTTCTGTGTCATGATGTGGGTCAAACTATATGATGTGCTTATTGGGTTGTGGTCCATATAAAGTTATGCATCTTGGATTATTAGTTTGGTACCCTTCTGGGTTTTCTTGGCTGCTTGCTGTTGCATTTGTTTGTTTGTTTGTTTATTTGTCAAGCGCGTCGGACACTTGGGTAACTGGGCGCCACAGCATACAAGGTTACTTCAAGCTTAGTTACAGAATGAGGACAAGTACAAATATAAAGGCAATACATAATCAACAGGTCTAACTAGAGGATATACAAAAAGAGTACATAAGGGGTAGGTTCAAAGGGAACAGGAGTCAAATGATCACAGGTACAATGTATATTGTCAAGCAAGGCGGTCGTTCGAGTGTAGCCATGTGAGGATGTTTCGTCTGAAGTTGTAGTAGGATTGGTATTTTCTGAGGTCAAGTGGGAGTGCGTTCCAGTACTGGGCTGACTGGAAGCTACTTCCATCTGATTTTATTAGTCTAAATCTAGGTACTAGAAGGCAATACGAGTTGGCAGTTCTAGTAAGACGAATTGATGTTCTTCTGACTATTCTTTCCATCAGGTACGGTGGGGCTGCATTACTAAGGCACTTGAAAGTAAGTGAGGCTGTTTTGAGTGCAATTCTATCTCTGATTTTTAGCCAATGATGTTCTTTTCTTAGGTCAGATATATGTTCTCTAGTGGGAAGGTTCAAGGCTGTTCCCAAGGCATTATTCTGAAGTATCTGAATTTTATCCGTGATGTATTTATTGGCTCCTAAGTAAAGGGCATTGCAGTAATCTAATCTGGACAGTATAAGGGCATTGGCGGGGATAATACAGCTAGCTTGAGTTACGAAAGCTCTGCATGCTCTAATAAGTTTGCATGTGTAAGCGGTTGAGGACGCTAGAACGTTTACCTGTTTCTTCAGTGTTAAAGTGGAGTCAACGTAAAAGCCTAGCGTCTTTACTTCTTTAGATACTGTAATTGTATTACTGTCAATGTTAAAAGCAGAATAGCCAGGGCTGAGTTTTTTTAGATTGGCGGTGGAACCGAGGAGCAGGATCTCTGTTTTCTCATCATTCAGGCAGAGGCCATGGGATGACATCCATCCCTGAATGATCAGGTATATTTTGTTTACCAAGGCCGTATCCGAGGCAGAATTGCCCGAAAGCGGAATGAGGATCTGAGTGTCATCTGCATAGTTAGTGTAAGTGACACCCAGTCTGTCCAATTTGTCAAATAGGGACTTGGTAAAGATATTATAAATAGTTGGCGAGACGCAAGAACCTTGGGATACACCACATGCTGTTTTAATAGGATCCACTGCTGCTAATGTGGAGAAAACTCTCATTGTTCAATTATCTAGAAATGACTGGACCCAGGCTATAGCCTCTCTTGAGAAGTTGGCAGTCGATACCAAGTGTTCGCGCTGGACTGTGTGGTCCACCAGGTCAAAGGCCGCTGACATGTCAAGGAGGAGCAGCATGGCAGTATTTCCCTTGTCGTTGAGCTTGTCATTTGAGTTTTAAGATCTATTAAGGCCGTCTCTGTGCCATGTTGTGGTCTAAAACCAGATTGGCGGGAGCCTAGGAGATGATTGGTTTCAAGGTAATGCTGTATTTGCGAATAGGCCACTTTATTATCTTGAGGAGGAAGGGTACCGTAGTGATGGGTCTTTAATTGATGGGGATAGAAGGGCCAAGTGTTTGTTTCCTAAGGAGAGGCAGAACCCATGACTCTTAAGTTGCTTGGTGCAGTGTTGGTGGAGAAGGAGGCATTGATTAATTTTGTGAGCGTCTTTAATGAGTCGGGTTGGGCAACTGTCTCCCTTGCAATTGGACGGCTTTAGGGATGCAATACTTTTTTCCGTTTCCTGGACGGAAACTTTGGTAAATTTGAAAGGTGCAGGGCGTGGCATATTTTCAGTAGGGCTGATACGTGGTGTCTCATTAGCGCGTAGGGGGGCTTTTTTCTTGGCAATTTTAAGTTGTTATTTTGTTAGTTAGGGCGTTCTGAATACTAGTACACCATTGTTTGTCTTTGGGAATTTTGTCAGGGGGAGGTATCGGGGATTCCAGTTCCCGAAGGATAGTAAACAGTTCCTTGGTGTTGGAGCTGGCATTGGATAGTCTTTCGTTGTATAGATTTTGTTTTGTGCGTAGTTATTAGCCGATTGTTTAAGTTGTATTTTATTTTCGTCGGATGGGGTGTGTCGCCAAGGGGATTCCAGTTTCCTTTTTTGTAGTCTTAGTTCTTTAAGGTGAGGGGTGAACCAAGCGTTGAGGTGAGTTTGTTGTTTGTTCTTGCGTAGCTTGAGAGGGGCAATGGAGTCCAGGGCATTGGTCATAGTTTTGTTATAAGTCTCCACTAGGAGAGCTGGGTCAGTGTTACTAGGGAGAGCATTGATTGTAGGAAGGAGGAGTGGTAAGACTTATCAGGTGTGATGTTATTTTTGGCTCTGGTAGGGAGAGGGGTGCCAGAACTTTCTTTAGATACTTATTTATCTAGGGTTAAGGAGAAGTTGATGAGGTGGCGGTCCATCCATAATTGAGGGAAGTTATTGGTGATAATGGTAGGACAATTCAGGCTGGCAACCCAATCTAGGGTCCGTCCTTTGTCATGTGTTGGAGTAAGGACTTTTTTTTTTTAAATTAGGCCATATTCCTCAAGCATAGTTGCTATGGTTTGGGCATGTTTGTCCTCTGGATCATTGAAATCACCTAATATTAGTAGTTGCGATAAGTCTTTTAGGTTATTAGCTAACAAGCTTGAAAGGTCCTCCTCGAAGGTGCCAATGGGGCCTGGTGGCCTGTATATTAGATATATGGATGAGGTGCGACAGTTGGAGATGGGCAGTTTGGCAGTGAGCAGTTCACATGATTTTAGGGGGGATAGGGTTATAGGCCTTAGAGCAAGGTCAGCTTTAGCTATGATGGCTAGCCCACCTCCTCTGCCGTTAGGTCTGTCCACTCTGATTAGTTGGTAATTATTATGTATGGCTAATGAGAGCACTGGGCCTGATTCAAGCAAATCGCCCCTCCCTGACTCTCCTAGGAGACTTCAATATCTGGTTGAACATCCCTACCAACCCCATGACCCAGTCAATGGTCGACAGCCTTGACACGGTCCAACGCATTCTAAAGGGCACACCCTAGATGATATCTTCAGCTCCCATGACCTGATACATTTAGCCCCCCTCACCACTCATCTGGTCCGACCACTTTGTCGTCCCTTTCTCCATCCTCTCCCCTGCCCGAACCTGCCTCCCCCGCTTCACCACAAATGCTGGAACGAACTAAAGATCATCCCTGACCTAGCCGATGCCCTGCTTCTCAGACTCCCCCACAACACACCCCCCTGACAGATCTTTAACCATTGACTCGTTTGACTCATGGCTCAATGACTCACTAATGCCGCTCACGCCCCTCTTCCTCACTCACCAGACCATTTCCCAAATGGTTTACCCCTGAACTGAGGAATGCCAAAAAACTAAACCATTCCCTGGAACGCAAATGGCGTGCAGAAAAAAAAGTCAGTCAGATCCACCTTAGCCTTGCACCATCGCAACTACCAAGCAGAAATCCGGAAAGCCAAAAAAGCCCACTACAACAATTGGATTCTCAACTGTGGAAACCGCAGCAACGAACTCCACAGAATCATATCTGAATTTCGTCAAACCCATTTGCACTTCTGCCCACTCTATCCCATCACAAACACTCTGCGACTCCCTCTCCCACCACTTCTACACCACTGCTCTCGACAGAACAACTTCTCATAACGACAAACTGTCCCTCCTCTCCCTGCCCCAAATACTGACCAATCCAACAACCTATCCCCCCCCGCTGCCGCAACCCCCACCTTACCCCCCTTTGACTCCTTCAAACCCATCTCCAGAGAAGAATTTCATGACCTACTTCTTGCAACCCCTCTGGATTCCCCCTAGACCCCTGCTCGCCTCAGTCCTCAATGAAATATTCTCATCCACCTGCGCAGGAGAGCATGCAAGAACCATCCTAAATGACTCCCTCAGCTCTGGAATCTTTCCCGATGCCTTCAAAATTGCACATGTCGAGCCTCTACTTAAAAAACTATCCCTTGACCCCAAAAATTACCGTCCCATCTCGAACACCAGATTCCTTGCAAAACTCATCGACCAAACAGCATACTCCCAACTAAACATGCCTTTGTCGAATCCAACAACCTCCTTGACCCCGCCCAATCAGGCTTCAGATCGTGACAAGGAACTGAAACCACTCTGGCCTCAATATGGGACGATGTAAAGATCACTGCAGACTCTGCAGGATGCGCTGCACTAATTCTCCTCGACCTGTCTGCAGCCTTCGACACAATCAACCACTCAATCCTCCTTGACTGCCTCCACTCCTTAGTAATCCGTGGAACCGCTCTCAAATGGATCGCCTCCTTCCTCAACAACAGGAAGCAACCCCCCTCTCCACTTTTGGCTCGGCTGCGCACCCAGTTAACAATGGAGTACCACAAGGTGCATGTCTATCAGCTCTCCTTTTCAACCTCTATATGTCCACCCTCCCTGGAATCATCCGCCTGCACAATATCCTGTGCTACGACTACACTGACGATACCCAAATTATCCTTAAACTCCACAACTCAGACTCCAATCTTCAGCCCGACCTCACAGCCTGCCTCCTAGATATCAACCGTTGGATGACTACAAACCACCTCCTCTTAAACCTTACAAAACCAAAATCATGGTGTGCGGCAACACTGAGCTTGTACCTTGTCCACTCCCTTGGCCCCCTTCTATGGGCCAACCGCCCACCCCCTACGTCACTGTAAAAAACCTTGGATGCACTATGGACTCTGGCCTAACCCTCTCCCAACAGATCAACAACGCATCCAAATCTTGTCACCAGCATCTCAAAATTCCCAGGTGCATTTTTCCCTACCTCTCCTTCCCGAACAGACTTGGCGCTGTTATGTCTTTTGTAATGTCGAGAATGGACTATGCCAACTCCCTTTACCTAGGAGTCCCGGCATACCACCTTAAACTCCAAAGAGTGCAAAACGCTGCTATTAAAATGCTCCTAGCCCTGGGTCCAAGAGACCACACCTCTCCAGCTCTCAGAACCCTGCACTGGCTCCCAGTCAGACAAAGAGCCACTTTCAAGACCCTGTGCATCACTCATCATGCAGTGCACAAGACCTGCCCTCTGTACGGGCAAGATAAATTAAAACCTTACCTCCCACCCGCACCCTAAGATCAAGCTCTGCCCTCTTTTTAGTGATCCCAACCACTAACTCAGTCAGAATCGGAGGATCCTCTCTCTCAGCATTGGCGCCGACTCTGTGGAACTCGCTTCCACCTCACATCCGACACACCCAAGACTATATGACATTCCACAAATTACTAAAAACATGGCTCTTTCCATGACATCAACAACCCCACAGATATGTCTGAACTCACAACAACCCAATGACTAATTACACAATGGAACTCTCTACCATGTCTTCAATGACTTGTGATCCTACCCACAGGATAGGTTGGATGGAGCGAAGGGATTGACGAAATGGATGGATGGTGTGGACGGATGGATGTATGGAATGAATGAACGAACGGACGGAATGGATGGAAAAGAAGGAATGACGGATGGACGCATGTGAAATGAATGGATTGAATGTATGGCACGGACGCATGTGGAATGAATGGAAAAGGAGTATATGGAATGGATTGAATGGATGAAACAGAATAGATGAAATTAATTGAATGAATAGATACCGTGGATGCATGTAGAGTGATTGCGAGGTATGCAAAGGGAATTGATGAATGCAGTGGATGAATGGATGGAATATGTGCATACGGAATTTACAGATACAATGCATGGTGTAGATAGGATGGATGCATGTGGAATGATTGGAAGGTATGCACAGGGAATCTGATGAATACAAGGGATGTACTATGTGTATATGAAATTTACAGATGGGACGGTTGGACGGGACGGAACAGATTGATGGATGGAACGGGACGGATGGCTGGGACGGGACGGATTGAAGGAAAAGGATTCAAGGATGGTTGGGACGGACGGACGGATGGATGGATGGGACGGACAGATGGCTGGCTGGCTGGGACGGAACGGATTAAAGGGTGGATGGGACGGACAAATGGATTGTACGGACAGGACGGACGGAAACAATGGAATGGAGGGCATAGATGCATGCAGAATTAATAGAATGTACATATACTGAATTGATTGATGAAATGGATGGAATGATTAGAATGTATATATATGGAAATGTTTGATGGAATGGACGTAATGAAGGGAATGGAAGGAATGGTTGAATCGATGCACGGGATGGGTAAAATGGAAGAGATCGAATTGATGGAAGGCATCTGAGGGATGGAACGAATGGATTGAATGAGTGGATAAAGAAATGGAAGAAACGGATGGATGCACTGACTAAATCTAGATAGAAATACAAATGTAAATGTTAACATGCCCCAGTGTATCACTGTGTACCCTGCTTTCATGTTCCCCATGCTGTTGCTATATACCCACATCCCCCCGCCCTCCTGTCGCTGTAATCCCAGCCCCATGTCTCTGTGTCCATGTGTTCCCTGCCATCCTGTTCACATGCCTGGTCTTGGGAACCTTAAAGATAATCAGCATATCACATCACTACGCTTACTCTCTACTATACACCATCACACAACTAGAACACAGCTATACCCCTGATAATTCGGCCTAGCTTTTCACATACGAATACGACCCCATGAACACCTCATCACCCAAATAAAACGCAGCCAGCCGAGCACATTCCGTACTAGTTGCTCACATACGCGTCCTTCAGGCCTAACACAGCCAGAGCCCAGTCTGGGTGTCCTCCCACCAGACTGCACACATCAAACTGATATCGTCAGCACCACACCTAACGCTAGAATGCAGCTACCATCCGGCATTTACATCAGCTGCAAACATATCTGGTGCACCCACACACCCTACAACACTACCTCTCTCTACTGACCAGAACTAAGGTTCCCGAGGGCGTTCAACCTACCAGCGCTTTGAGGTCCTACCAATGATATATAGAGCGCTATATAAATGCCAAGTAACATAACATAACTTTCTTCGCAGACCCTAAGAACCATGCTCAGAGGGTTCTGCACTGTCTTCATGTTAGACGAGTGCCAAAGTTCTGTCCGTGCCTGACCAAGGGCTTCAGCAAATCGGAGGCTTTATTTATCACCTTTGGCGGGTCAGGGCCAGGATATCAGGCTTCTAAGGCATCCATAGTAAGGTGGCCTCCTCAAGGAGGCCTAGGAGGGGCAACACAAACCACTTCCGGTAAACATGTATGCCCTCGCAGTCGGAGTCAAGGCCACTACGGTCGCCTTCCAGAGACACGTACCATGGCAGGTCATCAGCAGGCGGCCTCTTGGGCCACTCACTCGGCTTTCTGCAAGCACTACTGTTGGAATGCCGGCTCCAGTTCGGGTGTGGCCTTCTGGCAGGCAGTATTAAGGTACTTGTTTTCTTAAGGAGGGTCACCTCTCCACCCTGGGGCTACACTCAGTTGTAAACACCCTCACAGTAACGAGGAGGGGGACGGGACATAACAGTAATTACAAGTTACTCACCGTAGTAACTAACGTACTCTTAGTCCATTGTCCCCTTTTCTCCATGCATCCCATCATTCTCCCCCCTAATAAAACTGGTGTCACTTAGGCAATTCTAATATTGTCGACGCCTCAATGCGGACTGAGGAGTGGCGCGGTGGGTGGGTGGGCAGAGTCAGGGGAGCCCATGCTCCCAGGGCCGCGCCCCAGCGCGCCTTTAAATTTAAAGGGGGAAGAAGGTTTTTTCTGGTGAAAAAGGTTCCGTATCCTGTCCCTAGCGGGGGACCCCATATAGTATGGAGGAAAGGGGACTATGGACTAAGAGTATGCTAGTCACTACGGTGAGTAACTTGTAATTTTTCCTGCACTGGTAACCATAGAGCCCGATCAGTGCCCCAAACACAGATTAGCTTAGCCAGGTAAATCGAGCAAAAAGGCTTCACTTACCTCCAAACGTCAGCAAGATTTCAGAACAAAAGCAAAACGTAGGATGCCCCATTGATGTTTATGGAGGAAAAACAGCAAAAAGACAAATCTTTCCTAACACTCCCCAGCGCTTAAGCAACATTTTGCAGATTTTAAGGAGGTAGATCCTAAGAAACAGGATATTGCTGTGGTTTTTAAATAGGGAGTCCCATAAGGACAAACAGCTCCTCGTAAGTCTGAGGAGGGGGACGGGGGAGCATAAAGAGAAAGGTGGTACTGATCAAACTGGAACACATAAGGCCTACTTAAAGTAGAAGGGGATAAGTCACATGGCGAACATGGCACGAGTATTGCAACTCCTCATGGCCAAAGAAAAGACAGGTCAATGTAATTCTCCCTATTTGTAGAGATCCAGGGGATCTTGTGTTGTCTGTGGAGCAAGTGATCATGTGAAGGGGGTCCCCAGTTAGAATGGTAAGAACTTTGGGTCCACTCTGTGAATCTGGCATTTCCTTATAAGGTAAGTGTACTCAAATGGACATACTTCCCTTCAGATTAGGATAAGGATAATGCACTGATAAATGGAAGAGATTCCACTGCTATCAGGGTCACTGGGTCATTTGAACTTTGGGGGATTCCACACTGGTAAACCAAGAAGAGCTTACCAGAGTGCCTCTTAGGCCCACTGTTAGGCAAGAATTGATGTAGTAACCCTGTGGGAGACTACACAACCCTTGTCCTCTTGGTATTCGGTAACCCACCTTGTGGTATAGGCCTGTACTACACAAGTTGGTAGTGTGACTGAGTAGCCAGGCGTATCTCAAGAAGGGTAAATGTGAGTTGTAGAGCTGTAGCAATGAAATCCACCAATACAAGCAGCCAAGTAACACTTTCGACTCAAGGTTTTTGTTACAAATAGTTATTTATGTATTTAACAGTAGTTTGTAAATAATAATTCTTTAAAAAGGGCAATGTATGTAACACTTAAATATATTTTAAAATACTTTTCCAGAATCACCACAAAGCTAGAAGATAGACTTTAGAGATGCTTCTTACACCCTGAGGTGACTTTACTAACTAGGACAGTAATGGCATTTATATTTTACTAGTACACTTTGTAGATTCTGAGGTTTGTAGAAAGGAAAGGTTAAGGGAAGCAAAAAGGTTAAACAGGTTCTCAGAGCATGTGAGCACTTACATCTTCCAATGAAGTCTAGATAAAATCCTTTCCCAGCAATAATAGTTAGAAACCAAGTTATCACCTATGAGGGACAGTAAGTATCAAAGTCAAATGGACCTGTAGAGTCTGCAGTGAGACAGGACAGCCAAAGTCAATTGGAGCACAGTCTATGGAGCTGAGGCACTTCTTAGGGAACAAAGTCTTGCACAAAGTTAGAGAGTATTGTTGAAGGAAAATCACTGTAGGGTCACAAGCTGTTACAATTGTGGAGGGTAAAGCCAAAATCAACTCTAGCAAAGCAGCTACTGCAAGTCTCAACTGAGAAGAGCAAAGCTACAGACAATGAGCTAAGTACCTCAAGTCGGAACAGTACCTTTGGTTAGAAGAAGAGTGGTCCAGCTGGCTTCTGTCTGGTTGCAGGGATGCAGATCCTGGGTTCCTGGGCTTCAGTCGTGGAGACAAGAGGGAGGACGCCTGGAGAACTCCTGAGCAGCAATTCAGAGGTCGGCGGCAGCTACGGGCTCTTTTCGGATCAGCAGCACTTTGCGGTTTCAGCACGCGGTAAACAGCACCACCGCAGATCTTGGATACCGCTTGGGCTTCCGTCACTCCTTCAGTCCTGCACTCTGGTGAGCGGACTCGAGCTCTAGTCGTCCTGCTTCTGGAGGTTCCTGGGGAGACCCTTGGAGCTTCTGGCCGGATCACAAACTTTGCACTCGACTACGGATTTCTCGACTCTTGGCACTCGATTCCTGCAGCAGCAAAGATGTACAGCCAGTTGGGGACGATGGTCCAATGGAGTTCGTTTCGGGGTTAGTTGGTCCCACTAACCCAAGGGAAGAAGTCGTCCCTTCTGCAGCTTCTCTTGTCGATTAGAAAAAGAGGTTTGAGCACAGCAGGAGGGCTTCACCAGGCAATTCAAAGGTCCAGGAGGATGCAGCAAGCTTTGTTCATGTTTTCTTCGTCGGGTTGTTCTTCCCAGTGGTCGACTATGCCTTCGGTCCTAAAACCCTCTGCTTTTAAGCAGGTTTCTCCCATTCATGCACAGCCTAGCTGTCACTCAAACAGCCAGGACAGACTGCCAGCAAATCATGACTGGGTACATTCAGGCATTCCTAAAGACAAAGGACAGGGGAGTTTCGAGAACCTCCCTCACTTCCTGTCCTTCCAGACACACTGGAGCCAGAGGCGGGTTTCAGTACTGAAGCCCGCCAAAGACACAACTAACAAAAGGCCCATACCAGGCTTGGCACGCAGAGTAAAACCCAACAAAGACCACACAAACAGAAAATGGGGAAAAAAGGAGAGCGGGCCATTTTGACATAATGGTCACCCAGGAGTGCTGTACTGCAGCTGAGGATATAGACTGCGGTAGAAAAGCACAATGGTAGGAAAATAAAACCACTGCCACCAGCCATTTAAAGTAGTGAGGATAACATAAAAAATGTTACATGACTAAGTAGGAAAAAGGGCTACTAAGTAACCACCCAGCACTCCACATAAGATGGTGTGTGCTGGACCTACAAAGAGAAAAGCTAAGTAAAGCCAACTTCACTTTACTATTCTTGGGAACAGTAGTTCTCACAAGAAAAGGTATTTAAACCTTATGAGAATTCTAAAGGATTTTAGACCCCAAAAACAAAGAAAACATATAATCCAAATCAGGTCACAACACATGAGAGAGTGAGAAAAAGGGCTCCATCACCCCAGGGTTAAAGTTAAAAAGTCCTAAAGTCCAGCAAAAGAGCTGTGGGTCTCTAAGGTTGAAGGGAATTAGCACGTAAATGAGAATTCTCCCCAACACCGACCAAGTTGGCTGATGATCCTGTTAGGAAAGATTTTCTTTTTGCAACTTTCCCTCCAAAGTTTCCTGTGGAACCTTGTTTTTTATGCTCTTTTTTTTTAATATGTAAATTTTATTAATTATCCAAAGAAATAACAAATTAAACAATAGACACCGAAGCTGGCAGAAACTCATAAAGGCACAGATCATTATGGCAATAATAGAGTCAAGAAACTTAGCATGCATTTCATTCGCAGAATTACATGGCTGTGGGACCGTGGGCGGCGGGGATGGGTTCTATGTGAGGGGGGGGGGAGGGGTGACTCGCCTCATGGTTTAGAATAGCCAGCGCACGGTGGGAGGCTTTTGCGTGAGGGCTGGATAGCGTTCCCCTTAGTCCATAAATGGGGCCCAAATGTCTCGAAGGGGGTTAGGGTTGCCCATGCGGAGCGCAGTGACCCTCTATGCTATGGCGATGTCCCAACACTTAGCCCACCACAGTGGGATTGAGGGACCCTCAGGGTGCTTCCAAAGGCAGGCGAGGGCTATTTTGGCAGCTGTTAACAGGTGTGTGCACAAGCGGGCTGCGCTCCCTGAAAGCGGTAGATGCCCATCCCCCGTGTCTCCCAATAAAAGGATTCCGGGGTCCCACAGGATACTGAGACCTGTGATTGCTTAATTTGTGTCAGTACCCCTTTCCAATAGTGCGCCGCTTTGGGACACTCCCACAGGAGATGAACAGCGACCTCTCCTGTGGACAACCTCTCCAGCAGTTCGGTGATGAGCTTGCGCCTGCCTTATACAGTTGGGCTGGTGTGACATAGTACCTGAAGCAAACCTTATACCCCCCTTACTTATTGGTGACACACTGAGTGCTGCTATGCAGTCTTGTCCATATTTTGTTCCATGCCTCTGGCTCCAGGGAGCGCCCCAGGTCTCTCTCCCAGTTCAACATATATCTCTCCTTTGATTCTGGCTTAGCCTTTTCCAGGAGTTTGTAAAGGGCAGATATCTTGCCCCTCGGAGGGAGGGGGGGGGGGGGGGTTAGTGTAAGCTTTAAAGGTGTAAGGCCTCTGGAGCCACGCTCTTTGACAGTGCATTGAGAGATCCAGTGGCGGATCTGCGTATAGCGGAACCGCTCCTCCTCGGGGACATTGAATCTCGACTTTCAATCCTCGAATGAGAGTGGCTGACCCTCTTTTAGAAAGTCAGAGACACCGTGGAGGCCGCCCTCTATCCACTTAATGAAGCTGCAGTGACAGAGGCTGGGGGAAAAGCCTGGATTGCTCCAGATTGGAGTCAGCGGGCCCAGTGAGCTCTTTATTCCCCATTTCCTGATCGCGGTTCTCCAGCCATCCACCGTGTTGCAAGTTGCTGGTAAGGGGTTCAGAAAGGGAGTGGATCTCCAGGACTGGATGTGCGGCAAGTCGGGCAGGGGCAACTCGCACCACGCCTCCTCCAGTTGTAGCCAGCGTGGGCGGTCTGTGATACGAGTCCAGGTGAAGGCGTGCACAAGCTGGGCTGCCCGCCGGTATCTGGGAATGTCCGGAACTCCCAGCCCTCCCAGCTGGCGGCTTCGGGTCATCATTTTCTTTGCAATACGAGGTCTTTTACCCCCCAGATGAATTTCATGATTTCCCGCTGCAGAGAGATGAGGTCACTCTCCGGGATATGGGTCGGGAGTGCATGGCAGTGGTAAAACACTCTGGGCAATAAATTCATTTTCACTGCCGCCGCACGGCCCAGCCAGGAGATTTCCTGTTTGCTCCACCGTTTCAAGTCTGCTTGAAGGGTTTTGAATAGCTGTGGGAAGTTATGCTTGTAGATTAGTGCGCTAGATTTGGGAATGCGGACGCCTAGGTATTCCAGTGTGGCGTTAGCACAAGGTATCGGGAGGATGGGGCACAGAGTGTCTCCCTGACGCTTTGGTAGATTGATTGGTAAGGCTGAAGACTTGTCATAGTTCACGTTGCTTTATGCTCTGTTTTTAAAAAAAAGTTCTTTATTCAAACTGCGATTACCAGCATAGAAACAAAATCACATTTGCAAGGTAACTGTGCCCCACCTTAATCATACCTGTACAGTTAGTTTTTGCAACCTTGGAAAATTCGGCTCGCCCAGTTAACCTTGCAGAAGATCCATGGTTATATCCGACTAACTGGACACCCCCTCACCCTCCGTTGTAGAGAACAGGTTCAATCCCACCCCACAGCGTCAATAGTTGCAGTCAGTTCACAGCGTCAGCTTCTTTAAGTCTATTTTTGCCACGTACCAGTAACGCCATATGTCCCTGAGCCTAGCAGAAGGATGTGCAAGTTCACATTTGATGATCTCAAATTTCTTCACTTTAACCAATTCGTGCATTCACTGGGCAGATGATGGTAAGTGTTTATCCATCCATTTCAGTGCTATGCATTTTTGTGCCAAGAGAAATGCTAACACAATGTATATACCTATATGCTTTGCTAGAGGGGGTGGTAGCCCCAGCAGACATATCATAGGGCTATCTATGGCTGCAATATCAGTGACAGCAGCCACCTCATCCGTTACATAACGCAGACAGACGATGGCATATGTAAAAAATATGCCTCAGGTTGTTTACATTTGGGACAAGTCCCAGAAGTGGTGGGGTCAAATTTGCGAACCTTCAATGTAGTGTAATATGTTTGATGTAAAAAGCGATATTGCAAAGCCCAATGTTTATAATTCAATGAGCAGTATCTCGACTACCAACATATCTGTTTCCATTTCTCATCCTCTATTGTAGTGCCCAATGTGGATTCCCACCTCTGTTTGGCTGACACACCACCGCCAGGGGAGTTTGATATTGCTGGTCTATAGAAGGAGGAAAGGGCTCGAGAGGTAGTCTCAGCACTTATTGTCAATGAGTTGTTAAAGAGGATAACTTTAAAAAGACATTACAGAGAGTCTAAAAAATGACACCAATAAAAAGAGTAAAAGATTCTGTGTGTGTGGAAAAAGGTTCCCACTCAGAGGTTTATGGAAAATAACCTACCATTAAAGCAAAATATTCTGTGGTTGACACAGGTCAGGAAGATTTACCATTTCTATGAAAATCTTACCCAACAGATGCTATGCATAGATTAGCAAGCAGTGTTTGGAGAAGGTGTTGGGTTGTGAGAAGGTATAGCGGAAAATAGATATTTTAGAACTGCTTGTCTCACCTGGGAATCTGCTTTAGAATGTGTGTCAATGCAGTAGTGCTGAATGAAAGTATGTACTGAGCTCCATGAAGCTGCTTTGCAAATGGCATCAAGTGGGACGTTCGTAATAAAAACCAGAGTAGCTCCTGTATCCCTTGTGAGGTGAACTCTTGATGTGAAAGGCAGTGTTTTGCTTGATAAAGAGTAGCAGATCTGTATGCATCTGACTATCCATCTGAAGATGGCATTTTTGGAAATGCGGTCTCCTTCTCTGCCTGGTGCTATAGAGACAAACAGTTGGTCTGTGTCTTTCGGAGTGGTCCGGTCTTGTCTACATGGCAGAGCACAGCCCTCCTTACATCTAGTGTATGGAGTTTTAACTCAGCCGAGCTTGTTGGGTTTTGAAAAATGGCCAGAAGCTCGATGGATTGGTTTACATGGAATTTTGAAATGAACTTAGGTGAGAACCTAGGGTGCATTCTTAATACCAATCTGGCTTTGTGGATAACAAAGAAAGGGTCTTGCACTGACAATGCTTGAAGTTCACTGACACTCCTTATGGAGGTGATAGCCACCAAGAAAGCAGTTTTTTACGTGAGGTGTTTAAGGCTTGACTTATGCATAGTTTCAAAGGGGTCTCCCATGAGTTTTGCAAGTACTAAATTGAGGTCCCAGACTCGTGTTGGGTTTGATATAGGAGGGTGGAGTCTCTTTATTCCCTCCATGAATGCTTTAATGACAGAAACCTTCCACCATGATACCTTACTGTGAGAGGTGGTGTATGCGGATAGAGCCATAAGGTGAACCTTTGTAGATTTAAAGACTCACCCAGAGTCCAATAAGTGGTGCATGCAATGCAGACTGTGAGTTGGAGTCCCTTCTATCGGGTTTGTTTTGACTGGCACCAAATTAGAAATCTTCTCCACCTGTCAAAATAACAGTATCTGGTGTTTGGTTTACATGCCTCCTTGTGGATATCCATACACCTTTGAGGTAAATTAAGATGTCCAAACTCTATGACCTCAGGAGCCATGCTGCCAAGTTCAGTAAGTGAGGTTGAGTGTGTAATGTTGTTCCCCTGTGCTGGGAAAGCAAGTTGCCTGGGCACAGAAGCTTGATCGGGTCGCATATCGCCAGTGGGCACAGATGTAGATACCAAGGTTGTCTCGCCCACATGGAAACAACTAGGACTAACGTTATCCGTTCCCTGTGAATCTTGTTCTCCACTTTGCTCATTAATGGGTTTGGGGGAAAAGCGTAGGCAAATTTCCATGACCAACTCATTCATAGAGCGTTCCCCTTGGAGTCGGGTTGGAGGAAACCTGGACGTGAATTTTGGGCATTGCTTATTTTCTCTTGTAGCGAATAAGTCTAGTGTGGGGTAGTCCCACTGTGTGAAGATGTGATCTATGACATCTAGCCACGGTTGAAAGCACCCACTTGTCTGTGGTGATTTCCTCCCATGGGTGGGTGAAGTGGGTTATGCGTCCTCCTACTCAACTGACATGGGAGCGGACCTGAAGCGGGTGGTCATTGCTTTGGGGGTGTACATCCACATCTGCAAGAGGAAGATCTGCCCCTGCCTCGAGATCTCCTTTGGCCTCTCTGAAAGCCTTGAGAAGATTGGCCTTGCATAGAACCCCAGGACGAGCTGTGACCCTGGTTGTATCCAGACCCCCTTTGAGAAATTTGTCCACTGTAGCGACAAAATTTGTAGCCTCCCCTTTGACCTGAGGATTTGCTGGTAAGCTGGTCTAGGGATTTTAGGGTATCGTACTCTTCTTTTGCAGTCTTCAGTGCATCCTCTACTGCCTTGCCGGACAGAATATTTGGTTCTATCGGCATCTTTAGAAGAGTCCCTTGTGTTTCCAGCTTAAAGCCCGACTGGCGTAGCCAAGCGTGGCGCTTGATAAGAGTGCCCTCAGCAATAATTCTCCCGCATTATCAGATGCATCTAAATTGTTTTTCAGAATGCAGTTCGAAACAGCTTTCCCTTGTGCCACGGTGAGGGAGAGTTGGGATTTCAATGGTTCTGGGGCTGAGGCCATTATTGTGGCTATTTTGTCCCACTTGTGGCAGTTATAGCTGGCCAGCAAAGAGGTGCTGTTGGCAATCCATGCCCGATATGCTGCGGAGGTGGCAACTTTCCTACCAAAAGTGTATATTTTTTTGCTTTCCTTGTCAGGGGCTGCCTCTGATGATGCAAGAGGTGTTCCCGCCCTTTTCCTCGTGGTGATAACGACCAATGAGTCCAATTTTTATTGACCCCTGATGTAGAGGGGGTCTAATGGGGCTGGACGGAACATTTTTTTCAATGCAGGGGTTTACTGCCCACGTTAGGTAAGGGATTACCAGAGAGGGTTGTATTCTCCTTCGCACAGATTGTAATAAGGGGATGAATTGAGTTGCTGCTTTTTTGTCAACCAATATGTCTTTGAAAAAAACTTTGTCTACTTGTGATTCCTGTGTCTCTGTTTGGAAGTGCTCAGTTGACTTTAGGAGCATGTAATTGAACTGGATCTGGTTATCTACTGGTGAGTCTGTCACCGGGGGGGGGGGGGTCTACATGGTCTGGTGACGGTATGTCGTAAACGTCTTCCTCATCATAATAGTGGTCCACCTCCCCTATGTCCCCTTTCTCTGAATACGAATATGCTCCAGTCTCCTGGAAGCTTTGGTTGGGGTCATAATGTTCAAGCTGCTCTGGTTCCTGCTGAGGGGTGGCTGCTTGTAGGGTGTCTGCCCGGGCTCTTTTGGTGGGGGGGGGGAGTTTGACAGTGCCGAGTCAGACTTTTCTTTCTACTTCGTGGGCCTGTCGTGAGGCGAACACGATTGCCCAGAGGACAGGGAACTGGTGGACCTTGCCCTCGTCGCTGTGCCGTGTGTGGCCTTGTAGTCAGTGTTGACGTCGACTTATGGCCTTGGGTTGTGTGCTTAGCGTGGGAACCCTCGTCTGTGCTGGAGCTGCCGGGTGTCGTCCCCGTAACAGAGCCGCCGACATGTCTGGTGGGGTTGGGGACTTGCATGTGGGAATACGAAGGATCCCTTTCGCCGTTGTTGTCACTGAAGACGCTGATGCTGCCGTCGCTAAAAGCACCCTCCACGTCTATGGCGGCCTCGTGCGGCATGGCATGGTGGGTCCAGCGCTTTGTTTTTCGGTCCTTAAAGGTTTTTGGCTTAAAGAGCTTGCAAGCTTTGCAGTGGCCCTCGTTGTGATCCCTTGGAAGACAGAGATTGCACACCCGGTGCAAGTCTTTTCAGGGACATTTTTCATTACATGTAGGACAAAATTTAAAAGCTGTATTTTCCATTTCAAATTGGAATGGCAGCTTGGCGAATAGAGTGAGAAGAAGGGGAAATATGCATTCTCTTAGTTCAGCTAAGATATGTACCACCCCCCACTCTCCCTACTTTGAGGGCCGAGGCCCGGAGCGGCCTTCCGAGGCCCGGAGCGGCCTTCCGAGGCCGAGTGGAAGTTTGTTGAGGCAAGTTATGCAGCCGACAAAGGTAGTCCTCGAAGCTGCTGCCAAAGTTATTGAAAGGGAACCACTAATACAGGACAGAAAGAGTAACTACCTCTAATTTTATTTATAATAAATGGCGTTGGCCAGAAAGGAACTCTGCTTTCAGCGCCCAACAATGATGGCGTAAAAAAACAATCTGAGGGACCTCGACGCGTGAAGGACCATGGGTACAGTGGACATCACACTAGGGATAATATTACTAGCACGCCCTGTCGACCTCCCTTTTCGATTTTAGAAAACAACAACTGTAATACTCTGCAGCTTCCACTAGATGTCGGCCTATGTGTTAGGCAAGATTTGGAGCAGTACCCTTAGGGTGCACTAAAACAACCTTGTCCTTCTGGCAATAGGAACCCAACATTTGGTATAAGTCTGTACTACACAGGTTGGTAGTGTGGTTCAGCAGCCAGGCTTATTTCAAGAGGGGTCAATGTGTGCAGTAGGGTAGTTGAACAAAGATTCACAGTGACAAGTATTCAATTAAACTCTTACACTCAAGGTTTCTTGATTAAACAATTATTTATTTAACAGTCAGTTTGAATAAGCCTTCTTTAGAAGGGGCAACACAACGGTAACAAACAAATACACACTCTTAGTTTCTCTAAATCAGCAAATACCCATTTGGGATGGCACACAGACACTTCCTACACCCTCAGGTGACTTAAATAACTAGGACACTGTGGACCTTAATATATCACTGGTACATTTAGAGCAATACTGAGATGTCAAAGAAAAGGGTTATAAGAATTAGACAAGAGATCACACAATTATTCTGAAGCAGGCAAGTACTTTTTAACCCCCCAACGCAAAGTAAGTTAACCCCTTCCTGGAAGGATAGGTGCAACACAATGTCAGAGGAGAGAAGAGTCATTCAGGGAGCCAGGCTAGGCCATTGTCAATTGGGCAAAGGTCTAGGTGAGCTGAAGCACTTCTTGCAAGTAAGTAAAAGTCTTGCACAATGTTTTTGAAGCCTTTGTAGAAAATAGGAATCAATGTAGGGCTACAAGCTGTTAGGCTTGTGAGTAGTAGAAGATGCAAGCAACTCTACACAGCAACCAAGACAAGTCTCAACTGAGAACAAGCAAGGCAACACAACAAGAGGTAAGTTCTCTTAAACTGTACAGTACCTTTGGTTAGAAGAAAAAGGTGGCAGAGGACTTCTGTTCCTGTGCAGCTCTGCAGAACCTGTTGTTCCTGGGCCTCAGTCGTTCACAAGCGGGAGGACTTCTGGGGACTACTGCACTGCAATGGGACGGTCAGTGACAGCAACCAGCAATCTTCAAATCAGTGGCACTTTGCTGTTTCAGCTCCTCGCGTCTATAGCAAATAGCACCAGTGCGGTTCCTGGCTGTCGAGATGGGCTTTGTTGCATGTGGGGTCCAGCACTCTGTTGCGGTGGCTCAGGCGTGGTCAGTCCCACTTCCTGAGAGTCCGGAGGATCTTCCTGGAGCTCTTGGCCAGCTTAAAAGTGATGCACTCCAAATCTGGTGTCCTCTCCCTGGCACTTCGGTTCCTGCAGCAGCAAGGAAGTACAGCCAGCTCAGAGAGGATGTCCAGACGAGTTCACTTTGGAGTTGATTGATGCCACCAACTCGCGGGAGAAGTCGTCCTTGCAGGGCTTCTCTAGTCGAGGGAATTCGGAGCTTCAGCATAGCAGCAGAGCTTCACCAAGCAAACCAACGGTCCAGGAGTTGCAGCAGGCGTCTCTTCCAAGTTCTTCTTTGGATTTCTTCGTCCAGTGGTCGACTTTGCCTTCCAAGCCAAAAAGCCTTGCCTTTTACGCAGGTTTCTCCGATTCATTGAAGCCTAGCTGTCAGTGAAACAGCAGGGTGGCTGTCCTTCGCGGACAGCCAGCCGGCCAATCACTTTTGGGTGCATTCCTGTAACCAAGGAGATTAAGCACAGGGAGCTTCGGACACCGCACTCACTTCCTGCCGCACAAAGGGACCAAACCTGGTTTGGCGCGCAGAGTAAATCTCAATAAGGACCTTTCCACAGAGAAATGGCGAAAAAAAAAGACTGGGGCCATTTTGACAGAAATGGCACCCAAGGGTGCTTTACTGTAGCTGCGAACGCTGCCTGCGGTAAAAACACACCACGGTAGTTAAAAGTAAACCACTGCCACCAGCCATTAATCGCAGAAAGGGTAACAAAATGTTACATAAGAAACTAGACAAAGGGGATACTAAGTAACCCCTCCAGCACCCTATTGTAAAATGGTCTAGAAAGTTACAAATGTAAGTAAAGTCAATTTCACTTTACTGCTATTGGAAACAGTAGTTTATCCAAGAGAAGGTATTTAAACCTTTGGCAAATCTGAAAGTCTTCACTGTGCCACTGCACTGAAGATGCTGTGTGTCGCAATGTAAAAAGATGCCTATGGAGTTTGTCAGACTCCAAAAACCAAAATAACCACAGAGTTTGAATCACATAAAAATACATGAGAGAGTGGGAAAAAGGTCTCACTCTCTCCAGGTTAAAAATTAAAAGTCCTAGAGTCAAGCAAAAGAGCTGGGGGTCTCTAAGGTAGAGAGGAATAAGCACATTTATGAGAATTCTCCCTAACACTATGCATAGCATGTGATCTAAGCAGATTCCACAAGCATATCATATATATATATATACACATTAAACCTTAGAAATAAGATTGTATATTCATTAAATACCAAAAGTCAACAGGTGAGCACTTCAATGCAGGAAAACAGTTAGGTTAGATAGAATAATTGCAAATCCAGTTCTAGCCGTAATGCTAGGCCCTGAAGACCCTTGCGTATGGAAACAAGGCACAATCACCATACACCCAGTGATACGACAGACACGAAGATCCATTTCCAAGTACTAGGGTTTATTGCAAAGCAAATATTCTCAGTCGGCCGACTGGGTCTAACGTCTCGCAATGTGTGATCATCCAGACCTCGTGAGACGCAAGAGAGCGAACATTCTACAACAGTATCATATATACAAAAAGACAATCCTACAATCTTTCTGTAACACATCAAAACCACCCATAATGTATCTTCTTGAGCTAGGCTTCGGTAATTGACAATTATGACAAATATGAAACATTATAACACGTTTCTTTCTCAATCTACATTACTTGGTTTAGCAACAGTTTCAATTTGCAGTAAGCAGACATGGTTTTTTGTTATGGAGAACACAAAGCACTTGTTTAGCGAACAAACTGTGTTTGTAGGAGAGACACATTCCAAAGCATGCTATCTTCTAGTTTCTATTCGTGAACTAGGGGTCAGCCTGATCTAAAGAGGGCCCCGAAAGGGGGCCGCTAGACAAGTATAATTCATGCCTTAACGGCCTGTTTCTACAGTTTCAGCGAGACCGGCTGGCACTTGGCTTGGTGATTAAGTGCCTCTCTACTCGCCTTCAAGGACTTGTGAGGGAGGAAAACAATGTATTTCTGTACTGCTTGGCATTTCTGTCTGGGCCGGTCGCTCAACATGTAACTTCTGGCCTTGCTTCATGTAAGAGCAGAACGAAATAAAATACATTTTGCAAAGCGTTTGAACAGAAAGGCAAAGAAGGCAAATGGCGGATCTAGGGCACAAAATGGACGCTCTAGGGTTATTCTGACGATTCTGTATTGGCGATGTAGGGTATATGATGCGATTGGTTTTCGGCCAACATAATATACCATCTATGCTTTGGTAGGGTAATTTCTAGACTTACAAACCCTCCTTTTGGCCGTAAGCCAAGAGCATCATCCATAAATCGCATCTTCCTCCGACCATGTATCTAGTTCTGAACTATGCATACTACTGTAATCGTCATCATCAATATTAATCAACATGAACTCTTTCATAGTTTGTTTCGTTGTTTGTATTCGTAGATCATTTGTAAGTTCTTTTTTCTGTTACCATATGTATACATTCATTTGTTATTTGAGAGCAAATGGTTGGCAGGCAGTGTATGTAACAACATGTCATGAGGATTCCGAGTAATGTTACTAAGATTGCAATTAGTTTCCATCCCCATGAGCGCAGTAACTCCCAAAATCAAGAACATATATTCAGCTCTCAACCACCTGTCGGGATACGAAAGTCAGAGCTCAGAATGTGTAATTTCTTTACTGCTTCAAAAATCGTAGGGGAGGAGTCACTTACAAATACGCAGCACGCTGACCCCACGATTTTGCAAACACCTCCACGGTCAGCCAAAATTATATCAAGAGCCATTCTATTTTGAAGTGTCATTAATCTAAGTGCCTTCTATTCTAGGGTCATATTATACAATATGTCGGTTGTTCCATTTATCCTTTTTTCTAATATTCTGGACAGTATCCGTATATTCCATGAGTTGATTGCTTGGCCCCAAAATGGGATAAATGATTTTGCTATGTCTTCTGCAATCAATCCTGTTTCACCCAGCCGGGCCATGGATCTAGATAATTTCGATATGCCCGACGTTCTGGAAAGGAATACACCTGGGAAAAAGGATCCCTAAGTAACACATCCCTCCCCAATTTCTAGGCAACCAGGGATAAGCTTTTTCTCCAATATATAAAATAAACGGGATCACCTACATATATTGGTTCTTCTTCTCTTTCAAGTACTGCAATATTCATGCATCTATTGAATGTCCCTACTGAATAGGAACCTTTTTTCCGTAGGCAAAATGGGACAGTGCAGGGATTGCAATTTATTGTATACGAGGGGGGCACTACGTCCTTGTTCCCTACTGGGTTCATGTGAAACGTAATTACAGATGATTTAAAAGGCACATACAGTCTGTCTACTGGCCTTACCACTGGTTTTATCACTCTTGCTCTGTTAAATATGGAACAACTTACAGTTTCCATTACCACTTTTTCGAACTCATTTGTGTTTGTCCTATCTAACTGACCTGTATCACTCTTATTCCACTTCCCATAGAATAGCGCACTTAGTGATGCATAGCATGCTGTATTGAGGGGTAATGGCTGTACATACTAACCCATTCCTTTCCCGCCATGCTGGGGTAAATAGGAGCAGACCCAGCAATTTGTTCTGTTCAGGATAGAGTGAGTCATATTCATTATCAAAAGCAACGTGTTATTACCATAACCTTCCCGGTGTCTTTCTTCTAATGGAGGGAGAGTATAAGAGAGTACATGGACTGGACTGTCTGTGGCAGGTGCATTGGTGGCAGGTAAAAGAGAACTTAATGGGTGCACGCTCTCCAAATACCTTAATACTGGGATCAGTGTACTCAGAATACAAAGTAGTATTATCATCATTAGCATGACTTTTCTACAGAAAATTCTTCTAGATATTTTTATAGTCTCTATATCTACTACGTCATCAGCGTTGGTGCAGGAGGGAACAGAAGCGAGTATGGGCCTTGTGTGCAATTCTTCTTCTCCAACAATGTTCGCTGTGAATAGTTCTTCCAGCAGCGCCCGTTAAAACAGTAAAAGTGTTTGAAGAGGTCAGCAAAGCATCTAGGCCAGTTCTCCACAGCCTGAATTGCTAAACATGTGGCAAGATTATTGTGCCTCTCCACAGTGCTCAAAAGACTCCAGAGCAGACATCAATTGCCTTTGTACCATATGCGCCGCGCTTGTTCGCACGGGGTGATCAACATATGTCATTCACTTTTTTCAAAGATAGCACCGGGAAGCCGCGTTCCAGAGCTCACGAATTGATGCAGATTGGTACAGCCCCCACGCTCCACTTCCCTAGGCCTCCGATTCCCAATTCATCCGTGATGGGAATAGAGGCGAAAACAAAACACGTAGATCAGATCACTTCCGATTTTGAGAACGTAGGTTGTACCTTATCACTCCAGGTACTGTGTGATCAATGAACAGTGCAGGCTCAGTGTCAGCCTGTGATGCAACATGTGATGAAGCAGGCTTTATGTCAGCCTCTGATGATGCAGGTTCAGCTGGGCAAAGTTGGGGCACCTTTAGCCCTTTTCCTTTTGTGGCACTCTTTTCAAGCTTTTTCTCAGGCTCAGGCAGTATTTGTGGCAGAGAACTGGCGATGGCGTCTTTCGAGTCAAGGGCAGCTATTTCTTTATTGTCGCCTGGATTAGGCAGCTCTTTCAACGAAAATGGAATTTCTTTTGTGTAGGTGGCATGGATCGATGCCTTACGACCATCCACTCGGACTGCAGTCTGCGTTGCCAGGAGAATTTGATACGGGCCTCTCCACCTGGGTGCGAGCGACGATTTTCTCTCAAAGTTCTTAACCAGCACCTAGTCTCCCGGCTGTAGACAATGCCCTGGGCCTGTGTATCTGACAGGAAGAGCCTCCTGCACCTGCTGATGAATCAAACAGAGTTTCTGAGTTAACACGTCACAATAAGTGCTGAGCAAAGGGTATTCTACTTCACTCAAGCGCCTGGGCTGTGGGGCGCACCAAACATTAGCGGGGCTCCCCATGACGATTTCGTATGGGGAGAGTCCAGTCCTAGCTTGCACAGACTTGAGCATGCACAACAAAGCTAAGGGCAGCGCATCAGGCCGCCTCAATTGACTCCCTGAACAGATTTGACTTATTTTGTTTTTTAAGATTCCGTTTTGGCGCTCAAGACCGGCACTGATCGGGTAGTCTTGCTGAATGGAATTGTTTATCAATCTGAAGGCCTGAACAAATCTGTAATATTACAGCAGCAACAAAATGCGGGCCGGTGTCTGACCATATGGCCCGTGGCAGGCCGAATCTAGAGAAGTATTCCTTCAGCATCACTTTTGCTGTGCTCATTACTGTGAAGTCCTTAAGCAGGTATGCTTCCACCCATTTACTGAATGCACAGACTACCACCAGGATGTATTTAAGGTTCTGACATCTTTCCATTTCTATGAAATCAAAATGGATGACTTCAAAGGGCATATGGGGGGGCCAAAAATACCTACTGGAGTAGTTGTTCCTTTTCCAATGTTATGTTGCAAACAAGTCATTCAATTCTGGACTAGCCTTTCAGCAGTTTTTCTAATGTGTGGATTCTGCCATACCGTGACCAAATGCTGAATCATTTTTTTAGCACATGTGTGTGGGACTGTGGGCTATGACGACCATCGCGGTTATATAGGAGTTGGGCAGCATCCACTTTTTACTCTCTTTATCTACCCAGCAACCCTCTACGTCTAAGTCTGCTGAACCCTCAGCCCACACTTATTTAATCTGCAGTTGCTTCCGCCTGCATCTCTTTGACTGTGGCAATCCCATTTTCTATCATGCAGGGCACTTCTTCTGCCTGTGCTATAAACATTTTCGTATGTGGATCAGTGGCAGTTTGTTTCGCAATTTTGTCTGCAAATGCTTTTCCTTTTCCAACGTTACATGTTACGTTCTTATGCGCCTCGCATTTCATTATTGCTGCTTGCTTTGGACACATCAATGCAGACAACAACCTTGCTATTAAAGCACCATGTTGAATCTTGGTTCCATGTGATGTTAGGAAACCCCTCTCAGCCCAGAGTCGACCAAAATTGTGTACCACCTCAAATGCATACTGACTGTCAGTATATAGGTTTACATTCAAATTTTCAGACATTTCACATGCTCTTGTCAATGCTATTATCTCTGCAGCCTGTGCTGAATTATACGGGATCCTTTTGCTCTCTACAATACTCTTCAGGGTTGTGATGGCATATGCAGCAGTTGATGTGCCATCGGGCAGTTTAAAACAGGAACCATCACAAAACAGTTCTCTGTCTGGCTCTTTCTGTGGGGTGTATGTTAGGTGAATTCTTCCTTTAGTTTCTTGTTCAGTAACCATTATATGATCATGGGGTGGTGATTTCTTCTCACCCGTACTTTCATTGGGAGGGGGCATTAACTCTGAAGGATTCAAAGCGCAACATCTCAAAATTTGAATATGTGGTGCAAAGAGGACAATTTCGTATCTCGTCAGTCTAGCGGATGTATGATGTTGCATCTGTGTTCTATTTAAAAGAACGTCTACTGTGTGGGGCACCATCAAAGTTAAGGTGTGACCCAGAACCATTCCCTCTGTTTTATTTACTGACGCGGCAGCCACAGCAACAGCTCGCAAACAGCGCAGCAAAAGGCATGCAACAGGATCCAGCGCGGAAGAAAAATAACCGCATGCTTCTATTTCTTCCGCCATGTTCCTGAGTCAAAACAGCCAGCGCACAGCCATTATTTTCATGCACAAATAACTTAAAATCCTTTTCATAATTTGGTGTGCCCAAAACTGGAGCTGAGCACAACGCAACTTTGAGCAGATCAAATGCATTCTGACATTCCTCGCTCAATGGTAAAGGCAAAGCAACATCTTTCTTTGTCAATTCCACCATCGGTTTTACAATCATCGCGAAATTGGCAATCCACTGCCTGCAATATGAAGCCATCCCTATTATGGATCTGACTTCATTCTGTGTCTTTGAAATAGGCATACCAGAGATGCTTTCTATCCTTTCTGGTGTCAGTCTCCTTCCCTCTTTCGAAAGGAGGTAGCCCAAATAGGCCCCTTCCTTTCGACAACACTGGAATTTTTTTCATGAACCTTTATGTCCATGTGCTGCCAAATGTGTCAACAATTTAACACAACTTTCTTTGCAAATGTCTTCTGTGTCGGCAGCAATAAACAGGTCATCAATGTACTGCAATAGTACACAACCTGTTGGCAATTCTAACATGTCTAGCTGTTCTTTTAGTGCTCTGCTATAAATACTCGGGTTCTCAGTGTAACCTTGTGGAATTCGTGTGAATGTGAAAGAACGTCCTCCTAGTGTGAAAGCAAATAAATATCTGCTATCTGGATGTACTGGGATGCTAAAAAATGCGTTCTTAAGGTCTACAACACTAAAATGTGAAGCAGAGGCTGGAATCATTGTCAAAATGGTAGTGACATCTGGGACCAACGGAAATTGGGGATCAACTACTTTATTCAATCCGTGCAAATCAATTATAAAACGATATGGTATTTCATTACCTCCTTTCTTATAAACTGGGAGAATGGGACTGTTACAAGTGCTACCAGTAATCTCTTGTATCACACTTTGTTTAATCAAATCGGAAACAATGCATTTCAATGCTTTTTCACCTTCCACCGAAATGTTATACTGTGGGATACGTGGCAATGTAACTACCTCCTTCAAAACAATTCTCACTGGCTCCATCTTCAAACAACCAACATCATTGTCATTCATCACCCATATACAAGTTGGTACCTTACTTAATTCAGTTGGTAATTGTTTAGACAAGAATTGTAACACTGGCATTTTTTGTGGTGATATTGTCAAATACACTCCATCAGGAGAACAATGAATAACCGCACTTTAATTTAAACCTAATAAATTCTCGCCGCAATTTTGTGTCAAAAGGAACGGGCAAGACTCAGTGAATGGACCTAGTGTTATGGGTACCGACTGTGACACTGGACTGATTCCTGGGGTGCCTGCCAACTGTACTGAAACATTCTTTTGCCCTGACAGTGGTATCCCCGGAACGAAGTGATGGTCAATCAAGCATTTCTGCTTACCTGTGTACACTAGAAAAGTGTGCTCTCTATTCCTTACTGTCATCTCTACGTAATGCCCTTTCAAGTCAACGGGAATAGGTACTGGTTCCGACCCCTGTCTTGGGCTGTCCTAGTTGAACAATACATCATCCGATGTAAAGTCACCTGAATAGTATGAATTGGACTGAGTATCAAAAACATTTCCTTCTCCTGCACTTTTCTGCTGCTTTTGGTTTTGGTTCTGACTCAGGTTATTATTTCCTTGATTATTCTGATTTTGTGGCATTCTTGTGTTTCTATTTTGTCCTTGCATTCCCGGGCGACCTCTATTCGGTCTTCTTGGGGCATTTCCATTCCTATTCTGTAAATGTGGGCACTGTGCTCGCCAATGGCCTTCTTCTTTAGAATATACACATTCATTCAGTCCAATTGGACCTCCGTGCATGTTGGAGAAATTCCCTTCGTTTGTGCATTTCCTCCGCCCCTATTATTATTCTCTACTTGTTGCATTAACACTCGGTTTTAGATTCACCCTTTGTCTCACCTCTTTCTCTTTCTCTGTATTTACTCTGTACTCCTAGTATTGTGCATTGTGTAATACTTCACTCTGTGATTTTGCTTTCCACGCACTTTCAGACGTCATTATTAGATTTTGAATTTTCAGTAGCAACCCTCTCACATATTTGTCAACAAATAATCTCTTCCCAGGTTCAGTGCTTAAATCTTGGCCACTAAAGTCTGCAAATACTTATTCAAATCTGTTAAAATAGTAAGTAGCCAATTCATCTTTACTTTGCACCCATGCCGTTAATTTGTCCCAGATAATTCTCTTCTCAGGTACCAAAATCTTTAATTTCTATACTATTCGCGCTGGTAATGGTGACAGAGCAGGCGATGGCTTCTCGCCAGCCTTTCTGTCCGTATCCTCTTTTATCAAATTTTCCCAGGTATCACCCAAAATATCAGTGTCATCTACATTCCTAATTTGCTTCCATACATCTACTGGGAGAATCACAGGAAATAATAAATCAATATCACTCATTGTAAAAAAGGACGATTTCAAATAGGACTCAATCCCTTCATAGAATCCTGCCGGATTCTTTTTCAAATCAGGGATGGAATGGGAATGTTTTATATTATTTACCTCTTTTCTAGAAAAAGGGACATGCACATACTGGGCTGTACAATGAGCTTCTGTTACCTGCGCTGGAGTTCCATTAACGCCAGGAACTTCTACTTTTGGTACAAAAGTAGGAGGGACTTCTCTCATGGGAAATATCGAACTGGCCCCGTCTTCGTTCTTTCTCTTATTAAGCACTATAGCCAGATTGAGGGAAAGGGCAGTCTTTCCAGTTTCAGGTGAAAACGCTCTCTTGTATATCGTCATTAATTCAGGGGGACAACAATCATTTTTCTCAACACATTTATCCTGCAAATACTCAACCATCACCTGCAATACCTTCCTTTACATTTCTATCGTATACTGATCGAACGTATCATGCACCTCCATTGTAGGAATGCTAGCATCCGTAATCCATCTAATCGCCTCTCGTGTACATATTTTCATCTCCTCACTAACAGGTTTTGACGAAAGAAAGAAAATCGCTGCACGACATATGGTACAACCTCTTGTTTCCCTCTTTTCATTTCTGCATGCTATTCATCAAGTTCATCTTTAAACTCAAATAGCCTGTCTACATGCTCTTTTATTTCTGCCGCACTTTCCCTCATTCGCGAAAAAGCATTCAGATCCCGCAACTTTGGCAGTGCTACCATACCAGTTAATTTCTTCTATCTACCCATAAGATACTCCCCCATGCATTCTAACAATACCTGTTTTTCACCGAGCTTCTTGTAGTCATACATTGCACTCAGCGTGGATCCCTCGTCATTTCCTTCAATATATGTTTCTGCCCATTCTTTAAGTTCTTCTCTCCTCTCCCTGGTAACCGTACTACGCGTTACTCTAGTGCTTCCTCTCTGTGCAGGCCCTGCCTCCGTAGAACTGCCTCCTAAGGCATCTGCTAATTCCTGCTCTGTCAGCGGTGGGGGAAATGGTAATGGTACGTGCGCAGGGGGAGATGGTGCAGTTGGAACAACAGGAATGGGGGGTGGCAACTGAGGTGGCGCAATGGGAACTGGTGCAATTATTCCAATCTTACTTTGAGGGCGTTCTTGTCTTTTTTCATTCAAAATCTTATTTATTCATTCATCTGATGCATGTAACTCTTGTTGTGGATATATCTTTTGTATGCCTAATTTGATACTCTTAGCCCCTCTTCCGATATCCTCATCCCATTTTCTCTCTTCTACTTCTATCGCTTTTTCTGTGTTTGATTTATGCCTGCGCGCATGTTTCTCCATACTTTTTAAACAGAGGTTAGCTTCTTTCCTCCAATCTCTTATGACGTCAAATGTTGCGGGGCTTGCTTTCTTGCGCAGCAGTACTGATTCTAAGTGTTCTATACGGGCCATCTCAAAAGTACTGTCTTTTAGCCACTGCAAATCTACATGTCTGGTCTGCCTATGCCAAATTTCATTAAAGATTATCGCTCCTATTCCATATTTCACATACATCTCAAACGCTTGCGACCCTATGGGCGGCGCAGCCTGGCCAGTTTCCAAAGATTGTCTACCGCAGTGGAAAAATCCCACAAGACAGTAAGACAATTTCCCAGGCATGTTGATCTTATTCGTACCTTACCCTGGGCGTTTGATCTTGCAAGAGCAACTCTCAACCAATATCAGGGCTGTTAAGAATCTGGGCACGACTCACCTGATCAATCAGTTCATCTCTCAAGACGCAATTTGTCCGTATACAGATGCAACAAAAATCGTTGCGACTGCGTATCTGGTTCAATCTGCCTCGTTTCGGGACCATCGCCTTCTTGCTCTTTGGCCGCTGCTCGTCAATCAGGGACCGGATGTGTACAGATCTGCAAAGGAGTCTCTCATCACTTACAAAGGGGGGCCCCGAACACCTTTCGATCCCCGTTCGACAGCCTCATCCTAGACTTCGTTTTCGCCATCTTCAAATTCAATGTACACGATGGAGCAAATGGGGGAGGGTCCCTATTAGGGCGCCATTTTTTGCTAGGCCCTGAAGACCCTCGCGTATGGAAACAAGGCACAATCACCATACACCCAGTGATACGACAGACACGAGGACCGATTTCCAAGTACTAGGGTTTATTTCAAAGAAAATATTCTCAGTTGGCCGACTGGGTCTAACGTCTCGCAACGTGTGATCACCCAGACCTCGTGAGACGCAAGAGAGCGAACATTCTACAACAGTATCATACATACAAAAAGACAATTGTACAATATTTTTGTGACACATCAAAACTGCCCATAATGTATCTTCTTTAGCTAGGCTTTGGTAATTGACAATTATGACAAATATGACATGTTTCTTTCTCAATCTACATTACTTGGTTTAGCAACAGTTGCAATTTGCAGTAAGCAGACATGGTTCTTTGTTATGGAGAACACAAAGCACTTAATTAGCGAGCAAACTGTGTTCGTAGGAGAGACACATTCCAAAGCATGCTATCTTCTAGTTTCTATTCGTGAACTAGGGATCAGCCTGCTCTAAAGAGGGCCCCGAAAGGGGGCCGCTAGGAAAGTATATTTCATGCCTTAACGGCCTGTTTCTATAGTTTCAGCGAGACCGGCTGGCACCTGGCTTGGCGATTAAATGCCACTCTACTAGCCTTGAAGGACTTGTGAGGGAGGAAAACAATGTATTTCTGTACTGCTTGGCATTTCTGTCTGGGCCGGTTTCTCAACATGTAACTTGTGGCCTTGCTTCGTGTAAGAGCAGAATGAAATAAAATACATTTTGCAAAGCGTTTGAACAGAAAGGCAAAGAAGGCAAATGGCGGATCTAGGGCACAAAATGGACGTGCTATGTTTATGCTGACGATTCTGTATTGGCGATGTAGGGCATATGATGCGATTGGTTTTCAGCCAACATAATATACCATCTATGCTTTGGTAGGGTAGTTTCTAGACCCACAGTAAGATGTATGGGGCCGTGTAACCAAAAAGTCACAAGTTCCACCATGATTTCTCCATTTCCGAACTGATGCAATGGGCTGTGGTGGTGATTGAAACATTCTTAAATAAGTAAGGTATGTTTTACTTTGAGTTAGGTAAGTACCCCACTCTATCCTGCACTCAAGTGAAGTCCTAGGAAAGGATGCTTAGCCCAGGTTTGATGACCAAAGGCATGCCAGAGGGAGCCTAGGAGCAAAGGAGCTACACGCAATGCTACCCTATGGTAGACGGGAGAGGACAGAAAAGTATAAGTTACTCACCGTAGTGACTAACGTACTCTTAGTCCATAGTCCCCTTTCCTCCATACTGCATGGGCGTCCCTCGCGAGGGACGGGAGACGGAACCATTTTCACCAGAAAAATATTCTTCCCCTCTAAATATAGAGGCGCGGCCCTGGGAGCATGCGCTGCCCTGACTCTGCCCTCAGGCGCCACACCTCAGTCCCCAAAGATGCGTCGATAATAGATATACCATTGCCCAATGACACCAGATTATTAGGGGGGGGGGGAGGATGGTGGGATGTATGGAGGAAATGGGACTATGGACTAAGAGTACGTTAGTCACTACGGTGAGTAACTTATAATTACTCTTACGTCCCGACCCCTTTCCTCCATACTGCATGGGCGATTACAACTGAATGTAGCCCCAGGGTGGAGAGGAGACCCTCCTTAAGCAAACAGGTTCCGGAGAACCACCTGTCCGAAAGCTGCATCCGACATGGAGCCGGCATCCAAACAGTAATGCTTGCAGAAAGCCAATGGGGTGGCCCATGTGGCCGCCCTGCTTATGACCTGCCAGGGGACATGTCGCTGAAAGGCGATGGCCGTTGCCTTGGCCCTAACCATGTGGGCATGCGGAAGGGGTCTATGCTGGCCCTCGTACGCTTCCTTGATGGCCGAGACCATCCAGCGGGAAATGGAGGCTTTGGAGGCCTGATAGCCTGGCTTGGCGCCTCCAAAAGTGATGAATAGGACATCTGACTTGCGGAAGCCCTTGGTCCTGTCCAGGTAGAATTCCAGGGCCCGACCGACATCTAGGCAGTGCAGAACTCTCTGAGGCTCGTCCTTCGGGTCCGCAAAGAATGTAGAAAGGACGATCTCCTCGTTTAAGTGAAAGGCTGATGGCACTTTGGGTAGAAATGCCAGATGGGTCCGCAGGACCACCTTATCCTTGTGAAAGGTAGTGTGCGGCTGTGAGGCGACTAGGGCCTGGATCTCGCTGACCCTGCGCGCCGATGTGAGGCCGACTAGCAGGGCCGTCTTGATGGTGACCAGCCTGATGTCCGCGGATGCCGGTGGCTCAAATGGCTTGTGCGCGAGGGCGCCCAAGACTAGGTTCAAATCCCACATGGGGTGTGGCTTCCTGATGGGAGGTAGAGTCTAGCGAGTCTGGCCAAATGTCTCCTGACGATCGGGTTGGAGGAGAAGACCCCCTCATCCAAATTCCTGTAGGCCCCAATGGCTGAGAGGGGTATCCACCTGCACGCCAGAGTTGGCGAGGTGTGCTGAGAAGGACAGCACGTCGTCCAATGAACAAGTCAGCGGGTCGATATCTCTGGAGTGCGCCCAGTGGCAGAACCTTGTCCATTTACTTTTATACTAGGCTCTGGTAGCCTTGCTCCTAGCCCCCTGTATGATTTCCAGATTGGCTTGTGATAGGTTGAGGTGGCTGAGCGTCACTTGCTCAGGAACCACTCTGTGAGGTCCAGCTTCTGAGGGGCAGGGTGTACGACCTTGCCCCCGTGCTGTGTCAGAAGATGTGCTGGGCCCGTCGGGAGGTGGTTTGGAGGGACCGCCGAGAGGCTGAGCAGCTCCGAGAACAATGGTCTGGCTGGCCACCACGGAGCTATCAGAATGATGTTGAGCTGGTGAGACTCCTTGAACTTGCAAAGCACTCTGTGAATCAGTGGAGTGGGCGGGAAGGCATATGCTGACATGCCGTTCCACCAGATCCATAAGGCGTCGCCCAGGGAGCCTAGGCCCTGCCAGGAGGCAAACTGGGAGCACTTCTTGTTGTGCCTGGTGGCAAAGAGATCCACCTGGGGGAGCCCCCATCTGTGGAAGATCTCCTGTGCAATGAGGTTGTTCAGCTGCCACTCGTAGTTGTTCGCTCCAAATCTGTTGAGCCTGTCCGCTTCCAGGTTGGATTGCCCTGGAAGGTGGACTGCCGTGAGGAAAATCTCGTTCTCCAAGGCCCATTCCCACATGTTGATGGCCAGTTTGCACAGGGAAGGGGACCTGGTCCCCCCCCTTGCATGTTGATGTAGTACATACTTGTCGAGTTGTCTGTCTGGATAAGGACAACCCTTCCCTTGAGACGTGGGAGGAAGGCTATGAGCGCTAACCAGATGGCGTTCAGTTCCAGCCAATTGATGTGGTATTATTGTTCTTGACGGTTCCACGTGCTGTGGACCGAGAGGTCCTCCAGGGTGGCTCTGCAGCCCTCTGTTGAGTCTGTGGTAATTGTCACCTGTGGGACGGGGGGGTCGGAAGGGCTTGCCCGTCCGCAGTTTGCAGTCCCTGGACCACCATGTGAGGTCCAGGTGGAGAGAGATGGGGATCTTGATAATTTCGGCCTGAGAGCCCCTCTCCTGGTTCCACGACGCTGCGAAGTGGAGTTGAATCCTCCCCATCATGAGTCTTGTGTGGGGGACGGCCAACAGTACGCTGCAAAAAGTTCCAGTAGATGCTGGTACTACCAAGCCGAAGTAGCGCCTCGGCTGAGGAAAAGTGGGACGTGGCCCTCCTGATGGCCGCGATCTTGTCCTCCGAGGGGAAGACCCTCTCGGAGCACATGTCCCAGATGAGGCTCAGGAAGGTCAATGACTGCGTGGGTTGCAGCTGCGACTTCTTGAGATTGAGCTAAAAGCCCAGGTCATATAGCGGGTTCATCGTTGCATGGGAGGAGTGGTGAACTGCTTCTTGAGATGTAGTCCTGACAAGCCAGTCATCTAGGTAGGGGTATATATGGAGGCCCTGAGCCCGGAGGAGGGCTGCCACCGCATTCATGAGTCTGGTAAAGACACTGGGGGCCGAGTTGAGGCCAAAAGGTAGGACTTGTACTGAAAATGGCAGCCCATGATCCTAAACCGGAGGAAAGAACGATGGGGTTGCCATATCGGGACGTGCAGATAGGCACCCTTCAGATACAGGGAGCAAATCTAGTCTCCCCTGCATAATGTCTCCACAATAATAGCTGGCGTCACCATCTTCAACCTCTGGAGAGGTAAGGAGAGGTTGAGGGTGGAAAGGTCCAGTACAACTCTCAGGCCAGCCTGGTTCTTTTTCTGAATGGCGAAGATCCTGGAGTATAAGCCCGATCCTTGCTGGGAGCCTGGGACTTCCTCCACGGCCGGGCTCAGAACGAGCGACCGAATCTCCGCCAAAAGAGTTGCTGTCCAAACTTGCGGAAGAGGAGGAGAGGAAGGAATAGGTAGACGGTACCCCGAGGATACTACTGACAGGATGCAGGGGTCCGCAAAGTTCTGTCACCAAAAGTGTGCGTGAAGAGCAAGCCTGCCCCCCACTGGTGACAAGAAGAGTTAGGCGGTATGCAGAGTATACACAATAGGTACAGAGACACAGTAGCACAAGCAAACACTGACCAGAGTTTTGGTGTAAAAGTATATAATTATTTATTTAAAGACACACTTGTAAATTACACTAGCACACAAGAGGTAAATAAATTCAACACATAGTCACTATTATATATATATATATATATATGGGATACATTACTCACCGTAATCGTATTTCTGATGCTTGTATCTGCTTAGATTCACATGCTGTGCATAGGCCGACATCTAGTGGAAGCTGCAGAGTATTACAGTTTGTTTTTCGAAACTCGAAAATGGGCGTCGACACAGGCGTGCCAGTAATACTATCCCTAGTGTGACGTCCACTGTACCCAAGATCCCTCACGCGTCTAGGATCCTCAGATTGTATTTTTTCTGACATGAGGAAGCATGAGGAGTAGCGTGAGTACAGATAATCCAAGCAGATAGACAGAAAGGTAAGACTACAAGCAATCATGCGCCTTCTCTCGGAGGGGAGGAAGGGTGGGTCGCATGTGAATCTAAGCAGATACAAGCATCAGAAATACGATTACGGTGAGTAATGTATCCCTTCTGAGGCTTGTGGAATCTGCTTAGATCACATGCTGTGCATAGATTAGCGAGCAGTACCAGAAGAAGGACGTGGGATGTGAGAAGGGTCATGAGCAAACAGGTGTCTTAGAACCGCTTGTCCCACTTGTGTATCTGTCTTGGAATGAGTGTCAATGCAGTAATGCTGAGTAAAAGTGTGAATAGAGCTCCAAGTAGCTGCTTTGCAAATGGTGTCGAGGGGAACATTTGCAATGAAAGCCAGAGTGGCCCCAATGCCTCTAGTAGAATGGGCCCTTGGCGTAAAAGGCAGAGTTTTTTCAGAAAGAGAGTAACACAGCTGTATACAGTTGATAATCCACTTCGAGATCGCGCCTTTAGAGACGCGATCCCCCTCTCTGCCTGTAGCTACGGAGACAAACAGTTGATCTGTTTTCCTTAGCGGTCTGGTTTTATTTACATAGTAGAGGACCGCCCTACGCACATCAAGGGTGTGTAGTTTCACCTCAGCTGAGCTTTGCGGGTTCTGGAAGAAAGCCGGAAGCTCGATGGACTGGTTTACATGGAACTTGGATATAAATTTAGGTGAGAACCTAGGGTGTGTGCGTAAAACCAGTTTGTCTTTGTGGATAGTAAAGAAAGGATCCTGCACTGACAGAGCCTGAATTTCACTGACCCTTCTTATAGAGGTAATGGCTACTAAGAAGGCCGTTTTATAAGTCAGGTGTTTGAGACTACTTTTATGCATGGGCTCGAAAGGGGGGCCCATGAGCTTAGCTAGCACCACATTGAGGTCCCATCCTGGCGGTGGGTTCGAAATAGGAGGGTGAAGTCTCTTTACTCCTTCCATGAAGGCTTTAACTACTGGTACTTTCCACCACGATACCTTGTTATGGGATGTGGTGTAAGCCGAGAGGGCTGCCAGGTGTACTTTCAGAGAGTTAAAAACCAAACCTGCGTCCAGCAGGTGGAGCATGTATGTTACAACGTTGGAAGGAGTGCAATCAACTGGGTTGATTTGTTTATTCTGGCACCAAATAACGAATCTTTTCCATTTGTCAAAGTAACAGTGCCTTGTGTTTGGTTTCCTGGATTCTTTTAGGATGTCCATACACCTCTGTGGTAAATTGAGATGCCCAAACTCTATGACCTCAGGAGCCATGCTGCCAGGTTCATTGAGTTGGGTTCCCGGTGCACTGTTTGACCTTGTTGCTGGGACAGTAGGTTGTACCAGGCTGGGAGTTTGATGGGCTCGCACACCGCCATCCTGCGTAGGTGTGGAAACCATGGTTGTCTCGCCCACATGGGAGCAACTAGGATGAGCGTCATCGATTCCTTGTTCATCTTGTACACCACCTTCCTGATGAGAGGAGTTGGTGGAAAAGCGTACGCAAACATCCCTGACCAGTTCATCCACAGGGCGTTCCCTTGGGAGTCTGGCTGGGGGAACCTGGATGCAAATCCTGGGCATTGTTTGTTTTCGCTTGTGGCGAATAGGTCTATAGTGGGGACACCCCACTGAGAGAAGAGATCTTCTACGATTTCTCTGTGAAGGACCCATTCGTGTTCTTCTGGGAGGGAGTCTCTGCTTAGGGCATCCGCTATGGAATTGAGCTCCCCTGGAACATGTTGTGATGACAGGAAGATGTTCCGTCTGAGTGCCCATATCCAGATTTTCTGGGCAAGCTTGGACAGATTTGGCGAACGAGTCCCTCCTTGTTTGTTCAGATAGAACATGGCTGTCGTGCTGTCCGTCCGGATCTGCACCGACAAGTTTAGCAGATGGGGCTCGAACGCCCGAAGCGCTCGGAATACTGCCAGAAGCTCTAGCAGGTTGATGTGGTTCTTGGCTACTGAGTGAGACCAGAGACCCTGAGCTGTGTGGTGGAGATGGTGAGCTCCCCACCCAGTCAGGCATGCATCTGTAGTCACCACTGCCTGTACTTCGGGATCGTAAAAGGGTTTTCCCCTTGCAAGATTCTCTCTTGTCCACCAGTGTAAGCTCTGTACGAGTGTTGGCGAAACGACCACTAGATCGTCCCACTGACCACTTGCCTGAGACCACTGTTTCGCCAACCATTCCTGCATGGGACGCATGCGCAGACGCGCGTGGGGGACCAGGTAAATGCATGACGCCATCATGCCCAGTAACCGCATTGCTTTGCGTACCGTTATTTGTTGACCTGACTGATAATGTGGAATTTGCAGTAGTATATTCCGAATTCTTTCTTCTGAAGGGAAGGTAAACCCTTTCTGAGTATCTAGGATTGCTCCTAGGAACTGTTTTGAGGTGCTTGGCACCAGACTTGACTTCTTCTCGTTGATAGAGAAGCCTAATTCGTGGAGGAGGTCGATAGTCCTCTGAATGTTTGACCTGCAAATTCCTGGGGTTTCCCCCGTTATGAGCCAGTCGTCCAGATAAGGGTACACTGGGATTGCCTCCCTGCGTAGGTGTGCAGCTGCCACCGCCAGTACCTTGGTGAATACCCTTGGTGCTGAAGCTATCCCGAAGGGCAGTACCTTGAATTGGTAGTGGCGACTGTCTACCTTGAAGCGCAAGTACTTTCTGTGCGCTGGGAGCATGGAAATATGAAAATAAGCATCTTTCATATCCAATGTTGCCATGTAATCCCCCTTTTTTAGGAGGGGGATTACCTCTTGTAGCGTGGTCATACGGAATTTTTGGGGCTTGACATACTTGTTGGCAGGCCGTAAGTCCAATACTGGGCGCATTGTCAAATCTTTCTTTGGCACAAGGAAGTAAGTTGAATAGATACCCTTGTTTACCTGGTATCCTGGGACGAGTTCTATCGCGTCCTTTTCTAGCAGAATGGCGATCTCCTCGAGAAGGATCTTCTGATGTTCTAAGGAGTGTATTCTTTGTCGTGGAGGGTGGTTCCGGGGACGCTGTAGTAATTCTATACAATATCCTGCGGACACTGTCGACAGCACCCATCTGTCTGAGGTGATCCCTTCCTAAGCCTGGGTGAAGTTGGAAATGCGTCCCCCTACTGGGGTTGCGTGAGAAGGGACCCTGAACTGAGCGTCACTGCTTTGGCGGAGGCGTGCCACCTCCCTTGTTGGGGCTGCCTCTGCCTCTTCCACGACCTCTCTTGTTACCCTTACTGTAACTTTGGGTAGACTGCTGGTTGTTGTTCCATTGTGTACCCTGTCCTTGGGCATAGTTGCCTCTTTGTGAATTTTGGCCGCGTGGGCGACGAAAATTACTGTTCCCCCTTTGGTTCGGGGGTTTGTTGGTAAGCTGGCCAAGGGATTTGAGAGTCTCGTACTCGTCCTTGGCATTCTTAAGTGCGTCTTCGACCGCTTTCCCAAACAGTAGATCGGGTTCCACCGGCTTGTCTATTAATGAAGCCTGTGTTTCTGTTTTGAACCCCGCCTGCCGTAACCACGCATGTCTCTTGATAACAGTACCTTCTGCTATCAATCTTCCTGCGTTGTCCGCGGCGTCGAAAGTTGCTTTTAATATGCAACCAGACACGGCTCTCCCTTCTGCCGAGATCCGAGCCAACTGGCCCTTTAACGGTTCAGGAGCAGAGGCTATGAGCGCCGCGACCTCTTCCCATTGATGGCAGTTGTAACTTGCCAACAGGGTGGTGGAGTTTGCAATCCTTGCTTGGTAGGCGGACGTTGAGGCTACCTTCCTGCCAAACCCGTACAGTCTTTTGCTCTCCTTGTCGGGAGGAGCTTCTGACGACGATAAGGGTGTCCCAGCCCTCTTCCGAGTGTTGGTAACCACTAGGGAGTCTGGTTTAAGATGACCTCTTATATAAAGAGGGTCAGACTGGGCTGCCCGAAAAAGTTTTTCGACTCTGGGGTTGACGGCTCTGGTGAGGTTAGGATTCACCAGGGATGGATCTATTCTACGTTGGATGGATTTAAGGATAGGGATGGTCTGAGCGACCAGCCTCCTCTCTCCCACCAACTCTTCTGCGAAGTCCCTTTCCTCCTGTACACCGTGGGTGTCGATGTGAAAATGTTCTGCTGCGCGAGCAAGAACTTCATTAAGGAGGGGTTGGTTATCAACTGGCGAGTCGGTAACTGGGGCTTCGCTCTCTACCGGGGAATCTACTCTGTAAATTTCCTCATCTTCTAACTCCTCCAGGTCCTCATCCTCCGCATAGTATTCAGACCCGGTACGTTCCTCCATAATTGAAAACTCCTGGTCCCCTTCAGGGAAAGGTTGTCCTTGGTATGTGGGGTGAGGAGTAGAGTATGGAGTAGAGTAAGGCTGCACCTCGAAGGGGTCAGGTCTTTCGACCCGGGCCTTTTTACTTATGGGGATAGGATCAGAGGAGCCTGAGGGTGTGGCCCCTTGAGGGTCATACGAAAGGAAATGTTCTGGGTTTTTGTCATAAAAATCCGCTAAGGAAGACATTCTTGACATGACCCTGTCTATGTCCTCACTGGACCATTCTTTGGAACAGGGTATGACTTTAGTAGGCAACTTAGAGGACTTATCAAGGGTACCCTTGCTGGATGTTGCTGTCCCAGTAGATTTATGTTTATCTGTCTGCTTGGGGTGGAAGGATGGTCTTACAGGAGTGGAAGGCTGAACTTTCCGCTGTTTCCCTCCCTCCCCGTGCGTGGAAAAATGTTTTCCCTGCCCCTTAGAGGCCCCAGAGACTTTCGACGCCTGGCGCCGAGGGTCGGGAGAGGTATTTTGTTTCGAGCGTGGGGCCTCGCTGGTGTTAACTGCGCTCTCGGTCTCTTGGAGCGCGGCCTGGGGGTGGAAGTCGTCTTCGTCTTCCGACGATGGAACTTCCATTAATCTAGGGAGCGAGGCACTCTTGGCAAGAGTGGATGATTGCCTTGCGTCATGAGGCGATCTCGATCGAGAGCGCCCAGAGGACACCGAGTCGGACCGTTCTATCCGTGCCTCTTTCCGAGAAGTCGACGTCGTCGAGGTTCGGTTGGACTTAGTGTGCTTAGTGTGTGTAGGTGTAGCGCTTGCGTCGCCGGGGGTCTTCCCCATAGCCGCCCTGCCGGACAACCTTCCGAGGTCGGGGACCTGCGCTCGGCAGTCTTTCGACGCCGTAATGCCCTCGCCGTCCGAAAGTACGGCGTCGCTGCCATCGCTGAAGGCGCCCTCCGCTGCCATGGCTGCCTGCCTGGCGTGGTGGGCCCAACGCTTTGTCGAACGGTCCTTAAGTGTTTTAGGTTTAAACCTACTACACGCTCTGCAGTTCGCTTCGGGGTGGTCCCTCGGCAAGCAGAGATTGCACGTGGCGTGCCTGTCGACCCAAGGGTATTTGCGATTGCACTTGGGGCAGAATTGGAAAGGGGTACCCTCCATACGCACCTTGAGGCAGCGGGCTGATAAGTGTAGGAAATATATAAGGTGTACCTATATACCAAGAGTGAAGAGTATGTACCACCCCCCACTCTCCCTACTTGCAGGGCCGAGGCCAGCGGCCTACTAGGCCCGGGCCGAGGCCAGCGGCCTTCCGAGGCCCAGATCCGTCGTGCAGCAGCCGACGGTCGATGTCTTCTCCAGCCGTCGTCGAGATCGATGGTCGACGTTGGGGTGGGGAAGGATGTCAATAAATAATTTTAAATTGCAATATAATAGCAAAAGTATGGCTAAGGCCAGGGGACTCCGCAAGATGCTTCCGACCAGTATGGCGGAAAAAAACAATCTGAGGATCCTAGACGCGTGAGGGATCTTGGGTACAGTGGACGTCACACTAGGGATAGTATTACTGGCACGCCTGTGTCGACACCCATTTTCGAGTTTCGAAAAACAAACTGTAATACTCCGCAGCTTCCACTAGATGTCGGCCTATGCACAGCATGTGATCTAAGCAGATTCCACAAGCCTCAGAAATATATATATATGACAATGCATTACTTACCGTAAAAGCATTTCTGATGATTGTATCTGCTTAGATTCACATGCTGTGCATAGGTCCGACATCCAGTGGTCACTGCGGAGTATTGCATCTTGTTTTTCGTAGTCGAAAAGGGACGTCGACCGGGCGTGTCTGAAATACTATCCCTATAGTGACGTGTGTTGTACCCACAATCCCTCACGCGTCGAGGTCCCTCTGTTTGTATTTTTCCGCCCTGAGGGAGCCTTCTAGACGTGAGTGAGTACAGAAAAGAGAGATATAAAAGGAAGTCTATGTTCCTTCCATCCGAGCGGGGAGGAAGGGTGGGCGCATGTGAATCTAAGCAGATACAATCATCAGAAATGCTTTTACGGTAAGTAATGCATTGTCTTCTGATGGTTGTTAATCTGCTTAGAATCACATGCTGTGCATAGACTAACGAGCAGTACCCGGAGTTGGCGGTGGGTTATGAGAAGGAACAGTAGAGAAAAGATGTCTTAGTACTGCCTGACCCACCAGGGAGTCAGATCTCGAGTGTGCATCTAGACAGTAGTGTTTTGTAAAGGTGTGCACAGAACTCCAGGTAGCCGCTTTGCAGATGGACTCAAGGGGAACATTTGCAATGAATGCTATGGACGCCCCCGTGCCTCGAGTAGAGTGTGCTCTAGGCTTAAAGGGCAGTTCTCTCTTAGCAAGAGTATAGCAGAGAGTGATGCATTGAACAATCCATCTAGAAATAGTGGACTTTGAAACTGCATCTCCTTCTCTTCCTGCTGCCACCGAGACAAAGAACTGATTAGTCTTCCTCAGTGGTCTGGTTCTTTCCATGTAGAACATGACCGCTCTGCGCACATCTAGTGTATGCAGAGTTTTTTCTCCCAAGTTGGAAGGATTTTGAAAGAATGTTGGCAGTTCTATAGACTGGTTTACGTGGAATTTCGATATGAACTTCGGAGCAAACCTTGGGTGCGTGCGTAGAACCACCTTATCTCTGTGAACTGTAACGAAGGGGTCTAGAACAGAAAGAGCCTGTAGTTCACTACCCTCCTGATGGAGGTGATAGCTATTAAAAAAGCAGTCCTAAGAGTGAGGTCTTTAAGAGATGCTTTGTGCATGGGTTCGAAAGGTGAGCCCATGAGTCTGGTAAGTACGACGTTAAGGTCCCATCCGGGAGCTGGGTCAGCTATCGGGGGGTGTATTCTCTTTATTCCCTCCATGAAGGCCTTTATAACAGGGATCTTCCACCACGACACCTTGAGTTGGGAAGTGGTGTATGCAGAAAGTGCCGCTAGGTGGACTTTAATGGAATTGAACACTAGACCTGAATCCAACAAGTGGGTCAGGTATAGAACAATATGTGTGGGAGAGCAGTCAATTGGGTTGATGCCTTCCCCTCTGCACCAGATGACAAATCTCCTCCACTTGCTAGAGTAGCAGTGGCGAGTGTTCGGTTTCCTGGCTTCCCTGAGAATGTCCATACATTTCTGCGGGAGCAGTAGATGTCCGAATTCTATGATCTCAGGAGCCAAGCTGCTAAGTTCATGTTCTGGGGGCATGGATGCGTCCTGCCCTTGTCTTGTGACAGCATGTTGTACGGGCAGGGGAGTTTCACTGGGGGAGATAGAGACATCTCCATCAAGTGAGCGAACCATGGCTGTCGGGCCCACATTGGGGCCACCAGTATCATGGTTACTTGTTCCTGGTGCATCTTGTGCACCACCTTGTTGAGAAGGGGAGTCGGGGGGAAAAGCGTAAACAAACTTCCCTGACCATTGCATCGACAGACCGTTCCCCTTGGATTGGTTCTGGGGGTACCTGGAGGCGTAACTTAGGCATTGTGAGTTCTCCAGGGTTGCGAATAGGTCTATTTCTGGGAATCCCCATTGTGTGAAGACGTTGAAGACGATGTCTTCGTATAGTCGCCATTCGTACTCTTCGGGCAGGGGGAAATCTCTGCTGAGTTTGTCTGCCAGCAGATTGAGTTCCCCTGGTACATGTTCTGACAGTAGGAACATGTTTTGTTTGAGAGCCCACTTCCATATATTTTGGGCCAGTTTGGACAGTCCCGGAGAGTGGGTGCCCCCCTGCTTGTTGATGTAGTACATGGCTGTGGTGCTGTCTGTAAGGACCAACACCGTTTTGCCCTGTAGGTGTTCCTGGAAGGCTTTTAGCGCCTTGAACACAGCTAGTAGCTCCAGTAGATTTATGTGTTTGGATGCTACGTTCGGAGTCCACACTCCGTGAGCAGTCTGATGGGATAGGTGAGCCCCCCATCCTGTTAGGGATGCGTCTGTGGTTAGAGTGGCTTCCGCCGCGGGTATGGCAAAAGGTTTCCCTCTTTCCAGGTTTTCTTTTGTCCACCATTGTAGCGAGAGAACTAAGGCCTGCGAGACCACCACTGGATCTTCCCATAATCCGCTGGCCTGACACCACTGGCTGTTGAGCCACTCTTGCATAGGGCGCATGCGCAGGCGCGCGTGAGGTACCAAATAAATACACGACGCCATCATGCCTAGCAAGCGCATTGCTTTGCGTACCGTCACCTCTCGACCGGCCACATATTGAGGGATCTGAAACAGCATGTTTTGGACCCTCTCGTTGGAGGGGAAGACGAGGCCGTCCTTTGTTTGAATTAGAGCCCCTAGGAATTGTTTGATTTGGCTGGGGTCTAGGCTGGACTTCTTTTCGTTGATGGAGAAGCCCAACTGGAACAAAAGGTCTACAGTCTTTTGGGTATTGGAGAAGCATGTTTCGTAAGAATCCCCTGTTATGAGCCAGTCGTCGAGGTAAGGGTAAACTGGGATGGACAACCTGCGCAGGTGGGCCGCTGCCACTGCCAGTACTTTCGTGAATACCCTTGGTGCTGATGCTATGCCGAAGGGTAGCACTCTGAACTGGTAGTGTTTGCCCTCTATCATAAACCTGAGGTATCTTCTGTGCGCTGGCAACATTAAAATATGAAAGTATGCATCTTTCATGTCCAATGTTGTCATGTAATCTCCCTGAGATAGCAGTGGGATCACTTCCTGTAAGGTTACCATACGAAACTTCTGGGGTTTGATAAACTTGTTCGCTGGGCGCAGATCTAATACAGGGCGCATGGTTAGATCCTTTTTGGGTACAAGGAAGTACACTGAATAAATACCTTCCGTTACCTGAGATAGAGGCACAACCTCTATGGCTCCTTTTTCCAGCAGTTGTTGTACTTCTTGCAGAAGGATGGCAAGGTGTTCCGGTGTCATGTGTCGTCCCCTCGGGGGTCTGTATGTTGGGGAACTGTTGAATTGGATGCAGTATCCGTGGGCTACGGTGGAAAGTACCCAGCGGTCTGACGTTATTCCCTCCCATGCTGGAAGAAAGGATGTTATCCGGCCCCCGACCGGTGTTGCATGGGAGGGGACGCGAATCTTCGCGTCACTTGGTGTTGTTGGGGGCTTGGGAGCCTCTGGGGGTGGACCCCCGCCCTCTCCCCTTGCCCCTGCGCTGTCCTCTTTGGCTGTACTGCCCACTATTGGTCTGGTAACTGGTGGCAGGGTACTGTTGCTGCTGATTCTGCTTTTGGCGTTGGCCACGAAAAAAGCGTGTGTTGCCATAGCCGCGTCTGGTAGTGGGTTTAGAGATCTGGTCAAGAGTTTTGATAGTATCGAACTCTTTTTTAGCCATTTCCAGAGCCTCATCCACCGCTTTTCCGAAGAGGTTTGCGTCCTCAACAGGTTTATTTATTAAAGACGCCTGTGTCTCCGGTTTGAACTCTGAGTTGCGCAGCCATACATGGCGTTTTAGGAGTATTCCCTGAACCAGGGAACATCCCGCTGTCTCAGCAGCATCCAGAGAGTTTTTTACAATACTCTGGTTGACCTGGGTTCCTTCGCCAATAGTTGAAAGCAGGCGTGTACGTAATGGTTCCGGCGCTTCTTCGGCGTCCTTGCGCAGTTTGGCCCACTGCGCGTCCGCGTAGCTGGCTAGCAAAGAATTGTTGTTCGCAATTCTTGCCGAAAAGGCAGCCGAGGATGTGACCCTTTTAGCAAGGGCATATAACCTCTTGCCCTCCTCGTCAGGTGGTGCCTCACTGGTGGACAGCGGCACCCCTGCCCTCTTCCTTGCATTAGATACTACAAGGGAATCCGGAATGGAATGTCCCCTTATGTACAGCGGGTCTGAGGGTGAAGGAGTGAAAAGTTTTTCAATCCTTGGATTAACTCCTCTGATTAGTGCGGGTGTGGATAGCGAAGGGATGATTCTTCTCTTCACTGAAGCGAGGAGGGGAATGGTCTGGCTGACTGGGGGTTTCTCCTTAATTACTCTTTCCACAAAGTCTATTTCCGGAGAGATCTCCCCAGTGTCCAGTTCGAAATGTGCTGCTGCTCTGCGCAACAGGGGATTGAATGTGGGCTGATCGTCAATGGGAGACGTGTTTCTGACAGGTGAATTGTCTGGAGGATTTAGGTTCAGGACATCAGTGTCAGAATATCCTGATGGGGATTGCCAGGGATGAGAAGGTCCTTCTTCTGGATTTTCTCCGAAGCCTTCTCCTACCATGTCAGGGCTGTCTTCCAGACCTTCCTCTTGGTTCTGTCCTTCTTCATTGTCCACAAAATCATCCTCCTCTTCTAAGTATTGTTCCTCACCAGTGAGGTCATATACATTATGGATGTCTAAGGCTGTATCCTGCCTCGGGTATTTGGCCCTGGGGTCCTCCTGAGGCCCTTCTCTTGTTCTCTTGGGAGTGGGAGGGTTCTGGGTGTTCATAAACCTCTCCATTCTCTCCATGCAGAGATGGAGCCTTTCCATGGTTTCATGGGGTACCCCTGAGCGGTCTAGTGGTGGAAAATTAGTGTTTTCTTGCTGAAAACGGCTCGACCTCTCCCACAACGTCGAGGAAAGTGTCCTGTCGCCCTCCGAAAAGCCTTCCGGTGTGCTGGGGGTCCCCCCGACTGAAGGGGGTAGTCCCTGTTTTTCTTCGGGCTTTTTCGGCGTGTCTTTCGACCTTTGCGTAGCGCTCGACGTGTCTTTCGGCGTATGCTTCTGGGCGTCGGCTACAACGATCCTCGCCAAGCTCTCTGTGACTCGTTTGTCAGCGGAGGGCTGTGGTTTGGACGTTACGGGTGTCGAACGTTCTCCGGCGGCGTGCGCTCTCTGCTGGTGCGCGCCGGCCGATGGTTTGGGGGCGGCGCCCTTATTTGCCGAAAGCCCAGTCGCTGGTCGCGGCTGCGGTTGCGAGAGGGGCTTCGAACCCGAACGGTCCGAGGAGGCCGCCGGTATAACCTGCGTCTCCTTGGGCGCTGATGCTTTCTTCGTCTTCGACGAAGAAGAGCTATGGGTTGTGTGCTTATGTGATGTATCGTGTGCGTCCGTGTCGCCGGGGTGTTCATCCCCATAAGCAGGGCGTGAGCCGAGCCCGTCGGGGCCGGGGACAGACGACGAAGAGCGCGAGCGCTCTTTAGAGGGTTGTACGACTTCCGTAGCGGAGGTCGTGTTATCACGTTCCTCGTCACTGTCGGTGGTAGCAGCGGCGGGTGAAGACCCGGCCTTCTACATAGCGTAGGCCGCCCACCTCTTGACCCTACGGTCTTTTAGAGTCTTTGGCTTTAGAAGCCGACAAGCCGAGCAACCCTCCTCTACGTGATCGAGGGGCAAGCAGCGGTTACACCGTGAATGCTTGTCCTTCCAAGTAAACTTGCCCTTACAAAGTGGGCAAAACCTAAAGGGTGTCCTCTCCATAGCCGAGGCAATAAAGCGTGATAACTACCCCAAGGGAAAGAAAGGGGAAAAGGAAAGGCATTCTCAGAAAAAGAATCAGAGATGTCCCACGACCCCACTCTCCCTACTGTATTTGGCCTGCGAGGCCAGGCCACGTGTTCGGCAACGCCGACGGATCTCCTCCGCTCGTCCCCTCCGTCGAAGATCTTGCTCGGCGGAGACAGCTTCACCACTGCGTCGAGGGAGGGATCGATATATTAAATCTTTAAACAGGAAAAGACGACCAAAGGTCGAGGAGATGGAATGTGCAATGTCTCTCGAGGAGCTCCGCGTAAAGGCGACCAGTAGCTGGGCGGAAAAAAACAATCTGAGGGACCTCGACGCGTGAGAGATTGTGGGTACAACACACGTCATTATAGGGATAGTATTTCAGACACACCCGGTCGACGTCCCTTTTCGACTACGAAAAACAAGATGCAATACTCCGCAGTGACCACTGGATGTCGGACCTATGCACAGCATGTGATTCTAAGCAGATTAACAAGCATCAGAAATATATATGGGATACATTACTCACCGTAATCGTATTTCTGATGCTTGTATCTGCTTAGATTCACATGCTGTGCATAGGCCGACATTTAGTGGAAGCTGCGGAGTATTACAGTTTGTTTTTCGAAACTCGAAAATGGGCGTCGACACAGGCGTGCCAGTAATACTATCCCTAGTGTGACGTCCACTGTACCCAAGATCCCTCACGCGTCTAGGATCCTCAGATTGTATTTTTTTTTCCTGACATGAGGAAGCATGAGGAGTAGCGTGAGTACAGATAATCCAAGCAGATAGACAGAAAGGTAAGACTACAAGCAATCATGCGCCTTCTCTCGGAGGGGAGGAAGGGTGGGTCGCATGTGAATCTAAGCAGATACAAGCATCAGAAATACGATTACGGTGAGTAATGTATCCCTTCTGAGGCTTGTGGAATCTGCTTAGATCACATGCTGTGCATAGATTAGCGAGCAGTACCAGAAGAAGGAGGTGGGATGTGAGAAGGGTCATGAGCAAACAGGTGTCTTAGAACCGCTTGTCCCACTTGTGTATCTGTCTTTGAATGAGTGTCAATGCAGTAATGCTGAGTAAAAGTGTGAATAGAGCTCCAAGTAGCTGCTTTGCAAATGGTGTCGAGGGGAACATTTGCAATGAAAGCCAGAGTGGCCCCAATGCCTCTAGTAGAATGGGCCCTTGGCGTAAAAGGCAGAGTTTTCTCAGAAAGAGAGTAACACAGCTGTATACAGTTGATAATCCACTTCGAGATCGCGCCTTTAGAGACGCGATCCCCTTCTCTGCCTGTAGCTACGGAGACAAACAGTTGATCTGTTTTCCTTAGCGGTCTGGTTTTATTTACATAGTAGAGGACCGCCCTACGCACATCAAGGGTGTGTAGTTTCACCTCAGCTGAGCTTTGCGGGTTCTGGAAGAAAGCCGGAAGCTCGATGGACTGGTTTACATGGAACTTAGATATAAATTTAGGTGAGAACCTAGGGTGTGTGCGTAAAACCAGTTTGTCTTTGTGGATAGCAAAGAAAGGATCCTGCACTGACAGAGCCTGAATTTCACTGACCCTTCTTATAGAGGTAATGGCTACTAAAAAGGCCGTTTTATAAGTCAGGTGTTTGAGACTACTTTTATGCATGGGTTCGAAGGGGGGGCCCATGAGTTTAGCTAGCACCACATTGAGGTCCCATCCTGGCGGTGGGTTCGAAATAGGAGGGTGAAGTCTCTTTACTCCTTCCATGAAGGCTTTAACCACTGGTACTTTCCACCACGAGACCCTGTTATGGGATGTGGTGTAAGCCGAGAGGGCTGCCAGGTGTACTTTCAGAGAGTTAAAAACCAACCCTGCATCCAGCAGGTGGAGCATGTATGTTACAACGTTGGAAGGAGTGCAATCAACTGGGTTGATTTGTTTATTCTGGCACCAGATAACGAATCTTTTCCACTTGTCAAAGTAACAGTGCCTTGTATTTGGTTTCCTGGACTCTTTTAGAATGTCCATACACCTCTGTGGTAATTTGAGATGTCCAAACTCTATGACTTCAGGAGCCATGCTGCTAGGTTCATAGAGTTGGGTTCCTGATGCACTGTTTGACCTTGTTGCTGGGACAGAAGGTTGTACCAGGCTGGGAGTTTGATGGGCTCGCACACCGCCATCCTGCGTAGGTGTGGAAACCATGGTTGTCTCGCCCACATGGGAGCAACTAGGATGAGCGTCATTGATTCCTTGTTATTCTTGTACACCACCTTCCTGATGAGAGGAGTTGGTGGAAAAGCGTACGCAAACATCCCTGACCAGTTCATCCACAGGGCATTCCCTTGGGAGTCCGTTTGGGGGAACCTGGATGCAAATCCTGGGCATTGTTTGTTTTCGCTTGTGGCGAACAGGTCTATAGTGGGGAAACCCCACTGAGAGAAGAGATCTTCTACTACGTCTCTGTGAAGGACCCATTCGTGTTCTTTTGGGAGGGAGTCTCTGCTTAGAGCATCCGCTAGGGAATTGAGCTCCCCTGGAACATGTTGCGATGACAGGAAGATGTTCCGTCTGAGTGCCCATATCCAGATTTTCTGGGCAAGCTTGGACAGATTTGGCGAACGAGTCCCTCCTTGCTTGTTCAGATAGAACATGGCTGTCGTGCTGTCCGTCCTGATCTGCACCGACAAGTTCAGTAGATGGGGCTCGAACGCCTGCAGCGCTCGGAATACTGCCAGAAGCTCTAGCAGATTGATGTGGTTCTTGGCTACTGAGTGAGACCAGAGACCCTGAGCTGTGTGGTGGAGATGGTGAGCTCCCCACCCAGTTAGGCATGCATCTGTAGTCACCACTGCCTGTACTTTGGGATCGTAAAAGGGTTTCCCCTTTGCGAGATTCTCTCTTGTCCACCAGTGTAGGCTCTGTACGAGTGTTGGCGAAACGACCACTAGATCGTCCCACTGACCACTTGCCTGAGACCACTGTTTCGCCAACCATTCTTGCATGGGACGCATGCGCAGACGCGCGTGGGGGACCAGGTAAATGCATGACGCCATCATGCCCAGTAACCGCATAGCTTTGCGTACTGTTATCTGTTGACCTGACTGATAATGCGGAATTTGCAGAAGTATATTCCGAATTCTTTCTTCCGAAGGGAAGGTCAATTCTTTCTGAGTATCTAGGATAGCTCCTAGAAACTGTTTTGAGGTGCTTGGCACCAGACTTGACTTTTTCTCGTTGATAGAGAAGCCTAATTCGTGGAGGAGGTCGATAGTCCTCTGAATGTTTGACCTGCAGATTCCTGGGGTTTCCCCCGTTATGAGCCAGTCGTCCAGATAAGGGTACACTGGAATTGCCTCCCTGCGTAGGTGTGCAGCTGCCACCGCCAGTACCTTGGTGAATACCCTTGGTGCTGAAGCTATCCCGAAGGGCAGTACCTTGAATTGGTAGTGGCGACTGTCCACCTTGAAGCGCAAGTATTTTCTGTGCGCCGGGAGCATGGAAATATGAAAATAGGCATCTTTCATATCCAAGGTTGCCATGTAATCCCCCTTTTTTAGGAGTGGGATTACCTCTTGTAGCGTGGTCATACGGAATCTTTGGGGCTTGACATACTTGTTGGCAGGCCGTAAGTCCAATACTGGGCGCATTGTTAAATCTTTCTTTGGCACAAGGAAGTAAGTTGAATAGATACCCTTGTTTACCTGGTGTCCTGGGACGAGTTCTATCGCGTCCTTTAGGAGCAGATTGTAGATCTCCTCGAGTAGGATCTTTTGATGTTCTAAAGAGTGGACTTTTTGTCTTGGAGGATGGTTTTGGGGACGTTGCAGTAGTTCTATACAGTACCCCTTGGATACCGTTGACAGCACCCATCTGTCGGATGTTATCCCTTCCCATGCCTGGGTGAAGCTGGATATTCGTCCCCCTACTGGGGTTGCATGGGAAGGGACCCTGAAATGAGCGTCACTGCTTTGGTGGAGGCGTGCCGCCTCCTTTACTGGGGCTGCCTCTGCCTCTACCACGTCCTCTTCTACTAGCCCTACCATACCCCTGGGTAGACTGTTGTGAGTTGGTGTTCCACTGTGTACCCTGGGTGTGGGAATAGCTATTTCCTCTATTGGAATTTTGGCCGCGGGGGCGACGAAAATTGCCGTTCCCTCTTTGGTTAGGTGGTTTTGTAGTTAACTGGCCAAGGGATTTGAGGGTGTCGAATTCCTCCTTAGCGTTTTTTAGAGCGTCCTCGACTGCCTTTCCAAACAGGAGATCACTTTCCACTGGTTTGTCTAAGAGTGCAGCTTGTGTTTCTGCTCTGAATCCCGACTGCCTCAACCAAGCATGTATTTTGATGACAGTCCCCTCTGCTATAATCCTACCCGCATTGTCTGCGGCGTCCAAAGTTGCTTTTAAAATGCAGCCTGAGACGTTCCTTCCCTCTGCACAAATGCGAGATAGCTGGCTCTTAAGGGGTTCGGGAGCGGAATCTATTAGTGCTGCCACTTCTTCCCACTGATGGCAGTTGTAGCTGGCCAACAGTGTGGTGGAATTCGCGATTCTGGTTTGGTAGGCTGCCGTGGAAGCTAATTTTCTACCGAAACCATAGAGTTTTTTACTTTCCTTGTCGGGGGGAGCCTCCGAGGAAGATAATGGGGTTCCAGCTCTCTTGCGGGTGTTAGTTACGACTAGAGAGTCTGGCTTAAGTTGGCCTCTAATATATAGAGGGTCCGACTGGGCTGCTTTAAACAGCTTCTCTACTCTCGGGTTTACAGGTCTTGTCAGGTTTGGGTTGATAAGGGATGGTGCTATTCTGCGTTGAATAGATTTCAGGATGGGAATGGTCTGGGCTACTGTCTTCCTTTCCCCTATTAGTTCCTCCGCGAAGTCCCTCTCTTCTTGGACACCTTGTGTGTCTATGTGGAAGTGGTTAGCTGCCCGAGAGAGCAGTTCATTCAGGAGGGGCTGATTATCTATTGGGGAATCAGACACTGGGGCTTCCCTTTCGACTGGTGAGTCCATTCTGAAAATATCTGGGCTATTTTCTGGCTCATCCTCGTCTTCGTCCTCCCCGTAATAATCTGACACTGCGAGATCTTCTGGTGTCTCAAAATCCTGACCCTCTATAAGGGAAGAGTCTCCTTGGCCTGTAGGGAAAAGGCAAGAATAGGGTTGGACCTCGAAGGGGTCTGAAGCCTTTAATGGTGTCTCGACCCGGGGCCTTTTATTTGAAGGGATAGGGTCCCTTGAACCTAAGGGAGAAGATTCCTGAGGGTTTAAAGCTAGGAGTTGGTCAGGGTGTCTTTCGAAGAAATTTGCTAAGGAAGACATTCTTGACATTACTCTGTCAATGTCCTCGCATGACCAGAGTTTGGAGCTTGGGGTGACCTTGCTGGAACTTTCTATGGACTGTCCCTGAGAAGACTTGGCCTGGGAAGTCAGTTCTCTTGTTGTGGGGGATTGCAAGGGTTGTTTCCTTTGCTGCTTACCCCCTTCCCCGTGGGTGGAAGTGTGTTTACCATTTCCCTTATCTTTCGACGCCTGGCGTCGAGGATCGGAGGTGGAATCCCTGTGTTTCGAACTAGGCTTCGAAACTGGGCCCTCCTTACTACCAAGTGATGTACCCTTTCCCTGGGGTGCAGGCTGGGGATGGAAGTCGTGTTCGTCTCCGGACGAGTGATCTTCCGTGATGTTAATGGGCGAGGCACTCTGTGCAAGTGTGGAGGCTTGCCTGACGTCGTGCGGCGACCTCGACCGGGACCGCCCAGAGGACGTCCTTTCGGACCGCTCCTTCTGTGCCTCTTTCCGAGGTTTCGACGACGTCGAATCTCGGGTGGATTTTTTGTGTTTAGCGTGTGTATGTGTAACGCTTTTGTCGCCGGGGGACTTCCCCATAGTCGCCGAGACGGACGACCTTCCGAGGCCGGGGACGTGCATTAGGCTGTCTTTCGACGCCTTGGTGCCCTCGCCGTCCGAAAGTCCGGCGTCGCTGCCGTCGCTGAAGGTACCCTCCGCCTCCATAGCTGCTAGCTTGGCGTGGTGGGCCCAACGCTTGGTGGAGCGGTCCTTAAGAGTTTTAGTCTTAAACCTACTACAGGCCCTGCAACCCGCCTCGGGGTGGTCTCTGGGCAGGCAAAGGTTGCACGTAGCGTGCTTATCTACCCAAGGGTATTTTTTATTACACTTGGGGCAAAACTGAAAGGGCGTACCCTCCATACGCGCCTGTGGGCAGCGGGCAAGTGTGTGTAGGTAAGAAGGTGTCTATAACCGAGTGTGGAAGTGTACCACCCCCCACTCTCCCTACTTGTAGGGCCGAGGCCAGCGGCCCAGGCCCGAGCCGAGGCGGAAGCCTCAAGGCCCAATCCGTCGGGTTTCGACGTAGATCTCCTCCCCGGTTCGGCGTCGAGATGCTGATCGACGTAAGGGTGACAAAACGGGGCAAATTAGAATTAGTTTTGAGTGCAAATGTGGCAAAGCCAGGGAACTCCGATGAAGTGCTTCCGACCAGAATGGCGGAAAAAAACAATCTGGGGATCCTAGACGCGTGAGGGATCATGGGTACAGTGGACGTCACACTAGGGATAGTATTACTGGCACGCCCTGTGTCGACGCCCATTTTCGACTTTCGAAAAACAAACTGTAATACTCCGCAGCTTCCACTAGATGTCGGCCTATGCACAGCATGTGATCTAAGCAGATTCCACAAGCCTCAGAAATATATATATATGTATACTACCCCAATTACTTATTAGACAAGTCTTAATGAGAAACACCACTTATTTTCAGACAGAGGTGAGCGCTTAACATAAGATGGCACTCTAATAAATTATTAAAAAGGGAGGGAAAAAGGCAGGGTTATGAAAGCACACAAATTTCAATACTTTTCAAAGAACCACAGTGAGGCAGGTTAGGCAAAGTCTACTGGAGAACAAGGAAGTTCAAATGCCAGGCCCACTCTTAGAGAGAGCAAACGAAATGTGTCCAGGATCACACAGTGGGGTTAAGCCCAAAGAGTCTTTGTAGAAAGTTCACAAAAGATTGAGATCAAGTCAGGAAAAGTTAGTTAACAGGTCCCAGGCTAGCCCAGGTTAGAAAGTCGAGGATTTACTGTCACCCCGAACGATTTGTCGCAAGGGAAGCCAGGCGGGACACAGTACTTGAAAGTGGGAAGAACGCTCCAGCGGGAGCAGTTGTTCCTGGCAGCGGTTGCAAGTTGGTGTTTCGTCGAGAGGAAGAGGAGGTCTCGATGTGGAAGAAAGCTGAAGGTCGTTGCGCTGCCAGGGAAGAAACCAGCCGCAGAGTTTCCCGGTTACAAGGTACCACCCTTTTCTTCGCGGTAGTGGTAAACCGTGGTATTCCGGTTGCCGGGGTGCTTGGCACGGGCAAGGTGGCCACCAGATGGTCCAGGAAGGCGAAAAGACGGGCAAACTGGTTATCCCCACCAGTCAAAGGAAGAAGACTCTCTGGGCTGGAGATCTCCTCTGTCGTCGGGAAAAGTGGTGAGACGGTTCAGCAGGGCTCCACCGGTGGTGTCGTCGTTGCAGGTCAGCTCGGCTTCTCCCTCCTCGGATTCTTTAGGTCCTGTGGCGACTTCTGAAGTTCCAGACCCCAAAGCCCTGCTTTTATGCAGAAAACCCCCATTAATTCAGCCTAGCTGTCACTCAAACATGCTAAGTGGTGGCCAATCACACAAGAGTGCGACTTGAGTTGCTGAGGCAACTCAGTCCAGGGTGCCTAAACCCCCTCCCACACCCCCTGTGGTACCCAGACAGAGTGGCACCACTTTTGGAGGCTTCTGTGGAGAAGCCCGCCAAAAAGTGGAACAAAGGGTCCGACTTGGGTTGGAGTCACAGAAGCGAACACAAACGCCATTTGGAACCAAGTTTCGGCAAAAATTACCAACCAGTGAATTTATATTAATTTAATAAACCAGCGGTATGTTCGAGGCTATATTAAAAAGTGGTAGCCTCGAACAATGGGAAAATCCCATAGGAATATATTCGCGGTCGAATATAAAAAGTAGTATCCACTGCCACCAGCCAAATCTCAGTCGGGGGGGACTGGACAGTGCCCCCTCGAACAACAGACCCCGGGGCAATCGAATTTCCCCGACCAGTACGTCCGCAATATGATGGTTTGTACTGATTCTGTTCACAATTTAAGACTAGTAAAGCCAATGGAGACTTTACATGCCCTGGGAGACAGTAGTCAGTCCCAGGGTATGGAGTCTATGTTGGGGGGTTGCTACGACACCCCTGGGTTACTGCACAGAGGGTGCTGTGTAACCCACATATCAAAAACACATGAAACCCTATGGGGTAAAGGACCCCATAGCCCATAGAACACATACAAAGTCAAAGGAACACCTCAAATCATGTCTAAGAGTGGGAGAAAAAGAGTCTCACTCTTAGCAGGAGAAAAAAATAAACCCCAAAAATCCAGCAAAGCTGCTGGGGGACTCACTAGGTTTGGGAAATTAGCCTTTACAGAGAATTCTCCCTATCACCCGGAGCCAGGCCATCCTTCACATGTCCGTGGCAATACAGATGGCACGTCCAGAGGTATCAATGTGTGCCAGGGTGGACTCCATGATATCCTGAGCCACGAGTTCGGCCTCGGCTAGCCCCGCCTTGAAACGTGATTGGCTGTGGGAGTTCCGGGAGGAAGTCGGCTATTTCCTGCCATAACCTCTGGTTAGCAGCTGCGAGCATGGCGTCTGCGTTGGCCTGTTGCAGGTGCAAGGAAGCATTGGAATACAGCTTCTTACCATATGCCTCCAAGGTTTTCTCCTCCTTGCCTAACAGCGCCTTCGATGACGAAGATGAGGACGACTGAGCCTTGGAGTACAGTGATGCCGCGGCGATCACCGAGGAGTGTGGCTGAGGATGGGAGGAGAGCAAGAGTGTATCCCCCTCATCTGCCTGCACTTGTCTATTTGCACCTAGTTACACATGCCATTTCTTGTGTGATTTCTGAATTTAGGTGAACCCCTTTGTCTATTTGCACATTCCCAACCACACAATGAACCTTAGTAAGTGCCAAACAGCCTCCCTACCGTACCTCCTCATACCTTTACTACACCTTACCATCTTTATTGCTGCCACAACCATGTACCCTGCAGAAAATGCACCCTGTCCAACCCCAGAAAGAAACACCAGACTACGAGCCAGACTACCCCGCCTCTACCAGCCCATCTACCACAACAAGAGGCCCACCTTGCAACACACTAAAATCCGTCCAAACCACACCACACCCTGCTACAACTCCACCCAACCCAAACTCATCCCTATAACAATCCAGGATACACCCAATACTACCACTATATCCGGAGCTTTGATCAACGCTAGATTACTAGTGGCCCACGCCACAGAAATAGCAGACACCTTATCCTCAAACAACCTCGACCTCATAGCTATCACTGAATCATGGCTGCAAGAAGCAGCAGGCCCAGCACTTTCAATAGCCATTCCAGAAAATTACCAAATAATCTGAATGGACAGGCCCAACAACAGAGGAGGTGGCCTAGCCATCATAGCTAAAACAAACCTCGAGCTAAGACCACTGCCTCAAGCACCTCTGAAATCCTGCGAGCTCCTAGTAGCCAAATTGCCTATCTCCATCTGTCGCACCTTAACCATTTATCTAATATATAGGCCACCTGGCCCCATTGGCTCATTCGAAGCAGGCCTATCCAGCCTCCTAGCCAACAACATAAAAGACACCTCCCAAATATTATTGCTAGGCGACTTGAACCTTGGGTTAAATGACCGACGACAAACCAGCACAAGCCATAGCTAACATGCTAGATGAACACGGCTTAATCCAAAGAGTGCTTACACCCACCCATAATAAAGGTAGGACCTTGGAATGGATCGCCACACTAAACTGCGACACCGTCATCACCAAAACCGCTCCCCAACACTGGACAGACCATCACCTCATTGACTTCACTTTATCTCTCAATATAGAAGTCAACAAGAAAAGAATCATGGCACCACCACTGCCCACTAGAGCAAAAAAAAAATATAACCCCTGACAACCTCCTACCACTACTACTGCCAACCCTCAATGCTCTTCCCGACAACCTAAATCCAGAGTGTCTAGTAGAAAACTATAACAATGCCATAAAGAAAGGACTAGACACCACTGCCCCTCTTAAACTACAAAAGAGCAAACAACAAGCCCACTTGAACACCTGGTTCACCCCACATCTGAAAGAACTTAGATTGACAAAAGGAAACTTGAAACCCAATGGCGCAATTCCCTTACAGAAGAAAACAAATCACAACTTAAACTTTGCAAACAACTATAAAAAAGAAATTCTACTCACCAAAAAGAATCTGCAATGAAAGAATCGAACAATCTAGCTCTAACACTAGAGAACTATTTGCCATACTAAGGGAACTAGAATTCCCCATACCCCCACCAGACAACATAATTAAGGACAAAGTATGGTGCACCACCGTCCAAAAGGCCATAACCAATAAAATCAAAACTCTCCAAACTAAAATCGCCCAAAAAAGACTCCCTCACCACTAATGAAGCAACTCCCAGCATCCACGCCAAAACTACCAACAACCCTCCAGGCCAGAATCTCTTCAGGTTCACCAAAATATCTATCCCAGAAACAGAAAGAGTTATAGCCTCACTTAAACCATCTAACTGCAAAGGCGACAACTGCCCTCCCCAGATAATCCAGGATGCCGTTAGGGACCTAACCCCCTTTATACCCAAACTGATCAACGCATCCTTCTCTTCCAACACCATACCAAGCAACCTCAAAGAATCTTGGGTCCTGCCTCTCCTCAAGAAGCAAACCCTAGACCCCGCCATTCCCACCAATTACAGGCCCATCACCACGGTGCTGTTCCTGCTAAAGATAATCGACAGAGTAGCATACCTGCAAATTCAGCAATATCTTGAAACTCACAAACTATTAGGCACCCGCCAATCGGGCTTCATACCGCAGCACGGTAATGAGACAGCCCTAATCGATCTTAAAACCCAGATCAATGAGATTAACGACAAAGGGAAAACCGCCATGTTACTCCTCCTCGACCTGTCGGCAGCGTTCGACCTGGTGGATCACGCAGTCCTGTGCGAACACCTGTCCTCAGCTGCCCACTTCTCGGAAGAGGCCATAGCCTGGATCCAATCATTCGTGGACAATCTAACCATGAGGGTCTTCTGTACCCTAGCCTCAGCAGACCCCATCAAAATAACTTGCGGGGTACCCCAGGGCTCCTGCGTCTCTCCCACACTCTACAACATCTTTACCAAGCCCCTATTTGACAAGTTGGACAGACTGGGAGTCTCATATACTAATTATGCAGATGACACCCAGATCCTCAAACCCCTTTCAGACAACTTAGACTCAGATACGGCCTTGGTAAACAAAATATATCTCATCATTCAGGCATGGATGGCCACACACGGCCTATGCCCGAATGATGAGAAAACCAAAATCCTGCTCCTCGGATCCAACACTAATCTAAAAAAACTCAGCTCCAACTATAAGGCCTTCAACATTGATGGCAACACCATCACAGTGGCCAAAACAGTGAAAACGCTAGGCTTTCACCTTGATGCAACCATGTCACTAAAAAAACAAGTCACCTCTCTAGCATCCTCTACCGCCTACACATGCAAGCTAATCAGGGCAAGTAGAGCCTTCCTCACCCAAGCTAGCTGCATCATCATTGCCAATGCCCCAATACTATCCAGACTTGACTATTGTAATGCCATGTACCTAGGAGCCAACAAATACATTACCAACAAACTACAGACACTACAAAATAACGCTCTTAGAACAGCCCTTAACCTACCCTCCAAGGAACACGTTTCCAACAAAAGGAGAGAACACAAATGGCTCAAAATATCTGACCGCATCTCTATCAAAACGGCATTACTCACTTTCAAATGCTCAAACAATGCAGCCCCCCCTATCTCGCATCCAGAATAAAGAAAAAAACCTCCACCCGCCCTACCAGAACGATTAACTCTTACTGCCTGCAGGTACCCAACTTCAGACAAAAGAAAACCAGCGGCAGTAGCTTCCCTGTTCTGGCAGCCCAACATTGGAACACCCTCCCACTCAACATTAGGACAGACCAATCCTACTACAGCTTCAGGCGAAACACCCTCACCTGGTTGCGGTCTACACCTGCGGAGTAGGCTGAGGAGCCGGAGGAAGCGTCTGCGCCCGGGCCAGAGGAGTCTGTGGGGCTGCTAGCACTACACTACGAACACGTTCCCTAAGGCTCCTCTTGGAGGAAATTCCCACGGGCAAAATCTATTGCACTTCCGGTTGACACTGGTGGTGAAGAGATCCACTTGTGGCGTCCCCCAAAGGGCGAAGATCTCCAGGAGAATCTCCTGAGCCAGCTCCCACTCGTGAGAGACCGTGCTCTGCCTGCTCAGAGCGTCCGCCGCCTCGTTTTCATCTCCGGCCAGAGGAACTGCCGAGATCAAAATTTCCTGCTGGATGGCCCAGAAGCAGAGCTGCATCGCCTCTCTGCACTGAGGGAGAGACCCTGCCACTCCCTTTTTGTTGAGTTAGTGCATGGCACACTGTATTGTCCATCGGAATCAGGACATTCTTCCCCCGCTCAGATGGCAGAAAAGCCTTCAGAGCTAGCCTGATGGCCCTCAGCTCCAACAGATTGATATGGAGTCTGGACTCTGACAGAAACCAACAACCGTTGACTGTCAACTCGTTGGCATGAGCTCCCCATCCCGTGAGGGATGCGTCCGTCACGATAGTCACCTCCGGCCAGGGTAGCCAAAATGGAGCCCCCTTCATCAGATTGCCTTCGACGGCCCACCACAGAAGATCCTGGGTGACCGAGGGCGGCACCTGAACTGGATCCGACATCCTGCCGGAGGACTGTGACCACTGCATCTTGAGAGCCCAATGCAGAGATCTCATCCGCAGCCTGGCCTCTGGCACCAGGAGAATGCAGGATGCCATGAGGCCGAGCAACCTCAGGAACTTGAACGTCGGGAGACTCTGGGCATGTTGAAACTTGTTCACCATCTGCAGAATGTGAGAAGCCCTCACCTGGGGAGGGAAACACAGCCCCAGGGATGTGTCGAGCACTGCTCTGATGTACTGGAGCCGCTGGATAGGTGCCAAGTGGGACTTCTTTAAGTTGAGAGAGAAGCCCAGCCTGTGAAGGGAGTGGCAGATGACTGACAGATGATCCAGGACTTGCTTGGGAGAGCGCACCCAGATCAACCAATCGTCCAGGTAGGGGTAGACGTGAATCCCCCCTTTCCTGAGATACGCTGCCACCACCACCATGAGCTTGGTGAAGCCCCTCGGGGCAGCGGTCAATCCGAACGGCAGGACCCGAAACTGAAAGTGCAAGTCGCCAACCGCGAACCTCAGGTTCTTCTTGTGCTTGGGATGAATCGGCACATGAAAGTAAGCGTCCTTGAGGTGGAGAGACACCAACCAGTCCTGAAGTTGAAGGGCCTGTACGACTTGAGAAAGAGTAACCATCTTGAACTTGTCCTTCCTGAGGAGCTTGTTCAAACCATGCAAGTCCATGATGGGTCTCAATCCCCTGTCTTTTTTCGGGATAAAAAAATATGGGGAATACCATCCCTTGTTCCTTTCTGCTACAGGCACCAGTTCTACGGCGCCTTTCTCCAGCAGGGATTTGATTTCCTGCGCAAGGAGCGGATCCGGACTCTTCAAAGAGAGATTCCCTGGTGGATTGTCGCGAGGCCTCTGCGGGAAAGGAAGACAGTATCCGTGGGCTATGGTCTCCAGAACCCACACATCTGAAGTAATGGCACGCCATTCTACAAGATTCTGCTCCAGCCTTTCCCCAACCGGCGAACCATGGGACATGGCCTCATGACTGAGCTGAAGCGGCTGCGGCAGTGCCTGAGGGCAAAGAGGCAACTGCTCGATTGGCCTTGGCACCTTGAGCACCCTGTTTTCCACCTTTGGTACTCTTACGTTGGCCCCTTTGACTTGCAGCTCCCCTCGATCTACCAAAGGTAGAGTAGTATCGAAAGGAACCTCCCCTCCATTGCTGTCCACTAGGACAAAAAGGCGGAGGTTGGCAGGCTGCAGCGCTCAACGACTTTGCTGCAGCCTTTGAGGTCTGCAACCTCTCAAGGCTCTCGTCAGCCTTGCTGCCAAAAAGATGTTCACCATCAAAGGGCATGTTGAGAAGCCAGGCTTGTACATCAGGAGCAAACCCCGACTTCCGCAACCACGCAAATCTGCGCATCACGGTGCTCGCCGCCATGGTTGACACAGTCTGCCACGTCCAGACCCGATTGAACGTATTCACAAATGGCATCCTGGCCATCCTGTACAAGGGCAAGAAAGCATCCCGTTGCTCCCCTTTGGGAATATGTTCAGCCGCCAACGAAACACAATTCCACAGAGTCTGAGTGAAACGTGCTAAGGCACACACAGAGTTGGCTGCTTTCAAAGCCATACCCCTGAAGAAAAGGCTTTCTTCGCCCAACCGTCAAAACGTTTTGTCATCCCTATCAGAAGGGATGGTCGGGTACGACGCTTGTTTTGCTGGGGCCGTAGCCGCCTGCACCACCAAACTCTCCGGAGTAGGGTGCATGGACAAGTAGCCGGGGTCGCCACTGGCTGGACGGTACTTTTTTTGCCAACGACTTACCCACTGATGGGAGACTCTCCGGAGCAGTCCAAGCCGCCGCCACCCTTCTTTGCAAGGCCATATGGAATGGCAGTACCGGGTCAGTTGGTGGACCTTGGTCCAAGATATAAGTCAGGTCATCCTGCAGAAAATCCCCTGGTAGCGCAGACCACCCCAATTACTCTGTCACTCTCGACATGAGCCGACGGTATGAAGAATTGGCGTGTGTGCCAGGCTCAGGCCTACCGAACTCAACCTCTGGAGAGGTGTCCAGACCACTGGCGCCGTGCAAAGACGCCGCAGGTCTTCCATCTGGCTATGACAAGACAATAGGTCGTCAGGAACCTCATCAGGAATCAAACCTTTCTCAGACCCTTACTCCACCTCAGAAATATAATCCAGAGGCTGGAACAAATCCCTAGAAGAGGGCACAGAAAAAGGCTCAAATAAAGGCCTCACTGACTTCTTCAGGGCCTTCCTCAGAGTTTCCACCGATGCACGCAGTATCTCCAGTAAAGCCTCCACAAAAGGCGTTGAGGGCGTCGGCATCGAGTGTGGCGCTGATGGCTTCGACACAGGCCTCGAGGACGGTGCCCCGAGCGTGTCCTTCGACGGCCTTGGTGCCGATGACTTCCTCGGAGGCGGAGCCTCGAGAGAGTCCCTTGACGGACATGGCGCTAATGGTGTCGACGTCTTCTTAGAAGACATCACAGGTTCCGAGGGCGTCGAGGACCGGGACCTGGAGCGGGCATGGCTAGAGCAATCCACCTTGTCCGATCGGGACCTCGACGGCTCCCGATGATCGTGCCGACCGCCCGAGCCCGAAAGCGTGCGAGCGGTGGCACTAGCACATTCCCTGCCGACTTCCTTCGAAGGTGCGGACGGAACGGAGCCCTGCGATTGGAAAATCGCCATCATCTCCGTACGAAATGCATCCCATTCCGCAGGAGAGGAATGCTTGTTGAGACAAACAACCCGCCGTCTGGCTGAGTCCTCAGACAACGACGGGGAAGGCAACCGGTGACGGCGCTTCCGCGAGTGCCTCGAAGAGGCACAGGAATGGCGGGAACCACTCTGGGACGAGACCCCCTGGATTTACGCCGACGTCTCGGAGAGTCGCTCCTCGAATCGTCCGTCAAAAGCCCAGCGGATCTCAACTTTTGGGGTTTGGAAACCCTACCTACAGGAAGCTTCTTCCGCTCCCACAAGGCCTTCGACGTTAACGACTGGCAATCGTCACAGTCATCTGTGGCGTGGTCTTCGCCGAGGCACCAGAGGCAGATGTTGTGCTGGTTCGTTAGTGACATCTTGGAACCGCAGTGCCGACACTTCTTGAATCCCGACCGTGGGTTACAAGAAGACGAAGGCATGATATCTTCACACAACACCAAGTTCGAAAAACCGATAGAATCAGAAGAACCGAGGCGTGCCGAGATCTCCAAAGCGAACACATTCACGGAGAAAACATAACTGAGGCTACGGGCATCGTGCGTCCTACTTATAACATCCGGTGACGTCGGCAGAGGCCCTCGAGGACTGCGTATAGACCTCATCGATGCAGGACGCAGACGCCGAAAATGTTCTGAAGCAGCACAGCTGTGGTGATTACCTGTCATAGATGTGGAATACATCAGAGGAATCAATCCCCTCAAAACTTTGTTCCTCTTTGTATTCTTGAATTTTGGCAATTGCACACAGCACCTTACAGTGCAGTGCAATGGGGATATTAGCATACCCATACATTTTTTATCTTTTAGTGACTGTGTGCCTAAGACAAGCTGGTGACCGCAGTAATATTTTGATTGTTTTTATTTCATTTTACTTGTGCATTTTCGGGTTTCCCACAAATGGCTACCAAAGGAGGCTTGCACCCTAAGATGGCTGCGCCAAGAGGTATTTTGCTTGTCCTTTTGCCATATTACAGTTTGGCCTTCTTCCTGCCCTCACAGGTCAGGAAATCCCATATAAGGTCATGCACATGCCCGGGAAAACTGCTGCTTTCATGTGCTAGTGAGCATTTCTGCGTGTCAGCCCAAGGGAGGGGTTTGGAACTGTCTGGTCCCAGGACACATTCCTTGGTGCCAGAGAGTCGGCTGCTGGGTGGATTTGAAACCAGTAACTGTCCCCGATTGGACAATTACTGGCTGTTTGAATGTGGCAGATCCGTTCCATTGTTGGGCTTGGTATTGCTTCCAGCTCCAAATCTTGATATGAGGGGCACTCCTGCAGACATTCTTCAAATCTAAGTTGGAGCCAAGAATCCTACAGCGAAGAGCAGCCTGCTGATGAGCCAAGGACTTCTGCAGTGGACTAGCATCCTCTCCAGTCACAGGCCAGGTGAAGCCCTGCTCCTTTGCAAGATCCCTTGTCAGTGCTTCAGCCCTTGGGAGTAGTGGGACCAACTAGTCCCAATGCCGAATCGAGGTTGCATGCCCCAAGAGCCTTTGGTAGTGTTCATGGCCTGCCCAGTGGACTGACCAGCTCCCTTGTAGACTACATTGACAGAGAAGACGCCATTCTGCCCGCAACCTTGGTGTTTGCCAGCTTGTGCCATAAGGCGCCTTTTCCCAAAACGTCAGCTTTCTAGCATCAAGGTAAAGTATTCTGAAGCTGCTTCTGTGACTGGAAGATCGCTGGTCGTCACCTGCAAAGGGTGACCGTCACTGGAACTTGCCTTCATCCATCCTATGAAATGTCCTGAAAGGGTCTACACCGTGAAAGTCTGCATTTCTTCATTCTCTGGCATTGCAGCTTGAAGTTGGACCCGACCGGAAGAAGCACTCCAACCTGAAACTTCTTAGTACCCCTCATCCAAATAAAAGACGGAAGACCGTGTCCCCAGTGACCCCCAGACGATCCATCTTCTGACCTGGGAAAATCTGAGTCTGTGGGGTAAACTAAACTAAAACTCTTCCTGTCCACCTCCTGTCCTCCATAGGACAACATTGGGTAGAATGATTGTCTCCCAACTCCATCTTTACTTACCTTTGGTCATCGAACCTGGGTCATGTATCCTACCCCTGCACTAGTCTTGGAACTGGAAGCGAGATTAGAACTTACATGTCTTTGGACAAATATTTGTTTAATTTTTTTATTGTTTTGAACTTTTGGAAATCACCATCACATTGCATTGCATCCTTTCAGAGAAGCCCTTCCCTGGAGAAATTTGTCTTGGAACCTGTGACATTTGGGCACTAGGCCCCATAAATCTTAGGGTTACACTTCTTAAGTAAAGATAATTGTACTTGTGACTGGTTCTAATCATTTTACCTGCATCTGATTAACTTACCTGATTAAATTATTGACTGATGCTTCCGATGAATGTACATATTTGTGAAATATGGTTTTGTGTGATCATACTACCTGCTGGTTTCATTTATGTGTGTGTTTTGAAAGGCCCAACTATGATGGCCTCCTAAAATGTTTCCCCTAGGTTGATTTTAGAAATCCATCTTAACATGCGACTTATGGAATAAGCTGAAGGTCCTGCCAGTCCCAAGGCTCTTCTCTGAACATCGACAGCTGTAGCACTGTAGCCCAATAAGGAGCTGGCCAGTCCACTGAGTGGTCCAGGGGCACTTCCAAGGCGCAACCAGTTGTTCCCATCAGTCAAAAGGGCTTCTGAAATCAGGCAGAGGAGCAGGGCGTCACCGGGCCAATCACTGGAGTTGATGCAGCCGAGCTGCAGGAATCATCCTCTGGTCGTCAGCAGGTTGCTCTTCTTTGTAGAGGTCTATGTTCCAATGATGATCTGTTGAATAGCCACAGTGCTCCTTTTATCCAAGATTCAGGCTGGGAGCTAGCCTAAGCCCACCAATGGTAAGGATCTGCAACATTCAAACAGCCCAGGGGTGTCCCATCCTGGACAACCACTGGTCATCACATCCATCCAGCAACAGACTTTCGGGTACCAGAGGATGGGGACTGGAACTAGACAGTCACATACCCCTCCTATGGCTCACAGACACAAATCCCACTTAACTGCAAAAGCAGCAGCTGTTTTTACTAGCAAAGGGGGTACCATATATAGCATTTCCTGATCTGAGAAGGCAGAAAGAAGATCAAACGACAAGAAGGCCAAAAAACAAGTAATCTTGTGGCACGTCCATTTTAGGATGCTAGCCACTTGCGGGAAAATGCAAAAGTGCACGTGAAAAATTTCACGAAATTGTAAAACTCACAGCTGCCACCAGCTTGTCTTGGGCATATCATCAAAGTAAACAAAAAGCCATTAGGTAAAACGTTATAAGGATGCAGAGTATCCTAACTGCATTTCACTGTAAGGTGATGTGTGAAATTGTAAAAATACAAGAACTCCCAAAGAGTGACAAAGTCTCTTCGTATTGGCAGTCTTAGCGAATAGTCAGTTTTCCCATAAGAATGAGCAAAACAGGCAAGGAAAGTAAAGCAGAAGCTTTACTGACCTCCAAAAACTAGGCCTGGGTTGAAAGAAGGCAAAAAGACGGGGGCTCCAATAGGAATCTATGGAGGTAAAGATGCAAAAAGAAAATATTTCATAACACTGTGTGTTACTGGTTTTGAATCTACTGTTTATCTATTTCTTTGCTTACTTTACCACACAGTTATTGAAGTATTGCTTATAATTATGCTAACTGTTGCTTAACTCTCTCAAAGGTAAAGTGTACAAGCTCTAAGATAAGCATTACTTTCCAGTAATTGTATTTCTGTTGCTTGTAGCTGCGTAGATTCACATGCTTTGCATAGGACAACATCTAATGGTTGGTGCGGAGTTTTACATAATTTGTTTTCAAGTCAAAAAAAGGTTGCCCACAGGGCATTCCTGTAATACTATACCTACTGTTGTGTGTACAGTACCCATGATCCTTCAAGAGTGAACGTCCACAGATTGCAATTTTTCTGTCCAGCGGTTGCATGAAGTCTATAGTGGACTGTGTGTGCTATAATGTGTAATAAAAATAAGGAAAAATATCCCTATATTTATATAAGTATTTGTAAAAAGGAAAACAATCTTCCTGTACACACTGTACTCATAAAACAATTACTGGAAGTTAATGTTTGTCTTTTGAGGCTTGTAAATCTGTTTAGAATCACATTCTGAGAACAGACTAGGAATCAGTAAACAAGGAAGGTAGGGTGAATTAAAGGAACAGTAACAAACATGATTTAACACAGCTTGCCCCACCTATGACGCATGTCCTGTCTGAGTGTTGTATAAAGATGTGCACTGAAATAAATGTTTCTGCTTTACAAGAAGCTTCAAGTGGCAAATTAGCAATAAAGGCTAGCATAGCTCCTTTACTACATGTAGAATGTGAAGTGCTTTGCTTGAGAGGCTTCTAAATTTTTTTTTAAAAAACCTCCTTTAGACCCCGCAGTACCAAACTACAGGCCCATCACCACAGTCTCCTTTCTTCTGAAAATCCTCGATTGAGCAGCCTATCTCTAAGTTCAGCATTTCCTATAAACCAATCCCATCCTAGGTATGCGCCAGTCTGGTGTTCGCCCAGGTCACGGCACAGAATCAGCCCTACTTGACCTAAAAAATCCACTGGATGAGATTAGAGACAAAAGGAAAGCCTGCCCTCCTCCCCCTCCAGGACTAAGCTGCGTTCGATATGGTAGGCACAAAATCCTGTATTACCACCTTATCACCTCAGCTAACTTCTCCCCAGAAGCCACTTCCTGGATTGCATCATTCCTAGAGGGAAGAGTCATGAGAGTGTTTTCTGAGAATGCCAGTTCCTCGCCAGCACCTATCCCTTGCGGGGTACCTCAAGGCTTGTGCATATCCCCCAGACTACAATATATTTACCAGACCCCTTTTTGACATTCTGGACTCTGTCGGAATAGCATACACCAAGTATGCTGATGATACACAAATTCGGCATAGATGAGTCCTGTAGCACAAGCTGGTGATCCCCAAAGTTCCGAACTTCAAGGCAGAACGGCAACGTCTGCAGCACGGTAGCCCAAACTCTGAGGTGGGCAGCCACTGGGTGATCCAGGGGCACTTCCTAGGGCTCTTCTCTGCAGGACTCCGAGCTGACAGAGAATGGATGTTCCCTCCACTCCAAGGGTAGAAGCTCCTTCGTAGGACATCTGAAGATCACCTACAACACAGGGCTCTTCCAGGACATCAGCAGAAGTTGGTTGTCAGGCCTTCTTCCAATGGGTTCACGGTCTACTTACATGTCTTGCAGCTGGACAGGATACTTGGCTCCTTCAGGTTTCTTCCGTGATCTCTCTGGAATGGGTGCAGGGGTCCTCTTCTTATCCAAAAGGAAGGTAAGAGCCAAAATTACCACTAGCCAATCTAAGAACTGGTTCACACACACTCCAGCAGTGGTCCTGTACGGACCAATGGTGACACAGCTCATGCATACCATTCAGAGACACTGAAACCAGTTTGTTGATTGGGACCAGACAGTCCCAGCCAGGTGGCAGCAAAAACACATTGTTGGAAGAATTCATATTTCTGTGCTAATTCCCTTCAAGCTTAGAGACCACAAGCTCTTTTGCTGGACTTTATGACTTTTTTTAATTTTAACCCTGGAGTGAGTGAGACCTTTTTCTCACTCTCTCATGTGTTTTGACCTGATCTGGCTTATGTGTCTCCACTGTTTTTGCAGTCTGACAAACTCCATAGGCATCTACATTTTGTATGGTGACACAGATAAATCCTTTAGATTTCTCATAAGGTTTAAATACCTTTTCTTGTGTGAACTACTGTTCCCAAGAATAGTAAAGTGAAATTGACTTTACTTACCTTTTCTCTTTGTAGGTCCAGCACACACCATTTTATGTGGAGTGGTGGGGGCTTACCTAGTAGCGCCCTATCCTACATTCTCATGTAACATTTTTTAGGTTACCCTCCATTCTTGAAATGGCTGGAGGCAGTGGTTTAATTGTTCTACCAGTGTGCTTTTCTACAGCAGGCTGAAACCTCAGCTGCAGTACAGCACCCATGGGTGACCATTTGTCAAAATGGCCCCTGACTTCTTTTTTGCCATTTTCTGTTTGTGAGGTATTTCTTGGGATTTACTTGTGTGCGTCAAAACCGATTTGAGCCCTTTGTTTGTCTTGCCTGCAGCCCGCCTCTGGCTCCAGTGTGTCTGGAAGGACAGGATGTGAGGGATGGTCCCGAAACTCCGCTGTTCTTAGTCTCTAGGATTGCCTTAATGCAACCAGTACTAATTGGCTGGCTGGCTGTCCTTTCAGGACAGCTACCCTGCTGTGTGATTGACAGCCTAGGCTGTGCATGAATGAGCGAAACCTGCTTAAAAGGCGAGGGGTTTTGGGACTAGAGGCAGAGTCGGCCACTGGGAGAAACACTCAGCGAAGAAACCGTGAACCAAGCTTGCTGCATGCTCCTGGAACTTTGAATTGCCTGGTGAAGCCTTGCTGCTGTGCTGAAACTCCCTTTTCAGTTCGACAGAGAAGCTCCGGAAGGGATGACTTCTCCCTTTGGGTTAGTGGGACCAACTAAACCTGAGATGAGCTCCACTGGACCATCTTCCCCGACTGGCTGTACTTCTTCATTGCTACAAGAATCGAGTGCCAGGGGTTGAGTAATCCATAGTTGAGTGAAACGTCTGAAATCCACCTAGAAGCTCCAGGAGTCTCCCAAGGACCCTCCAGGAGCAGGACGACCAGAGCTTGAGTCCCCAAGGAGTGAAGGAAGGCCAACCGGTATCCGAGATCCGCGACAGTGTTGTTCGCTAAGCACTGAAACCACAAAGTGCCGTTGAACTGAAAAGAGCCCATTGCTGCTGATGACCTCCCAAGTACCGCCGCAAGAGCCCTGCTGACGTCCTCCCTCTTTTCCCCACGACTGAGGCTCAGGAACACAGGTTCTGCACCGGTGTAGCAGGACAGAATCCAGCTGGACAACTCTTCTTCAAACCAGAGGTACTGTTTAGACTTGGGCCACTTACCTCATTATCTTTTAGCAGTGCTTTCCTCAGCTGGGAATTGCAGTGGCTTACTTTTAGAGTTGACTCCAACTCGGTTTTCACAGGCTTAACAGCTTGTGACCCTACAAGCGATTTTCTAACAAACTCTCTAACTTTGTGCAAGACTTGTATTCTAAGAAGTGCCTCAGCTCCATAGACTGTTTCAAATTGACTTTGGCTGTCCTGGCTCCCTGCAGACTACTGACTTTGATATTGTTTGTCCCTCATAGGTGGCAACTTGTTTTAGACTGTTACTGCTGGGAAGGGTGTGTCTAGATTTCTTTGGAAGATTTAAGTGTCCTCATATATACTGAGAACCTGTTTTTACCTTTTCCTTCCTTAAACCTTTCCTTTCTGCAACCTCAGAGTCTGCAAGTATAACTAGTGTGATATATAAATGCCATTACTGTCCTTGGGATTGAAGTCACCTCAGGGTGTAGGAATTGTGTAAGAAGCATATCAGAAGATTATCCACTACCTTGTACTGATTCTGAAAAGTAATTTTAAAAGTATATTTAAATTGTTACATGAATTGCCTTTTTAAAAGAATGCTTATTTAAAAATTGATGTTCATTGAATAAATAATTATTTATAACTGAAAAGTATAAGTGTTACTTGTATTTACGAATTTCATTGGTACAGCTCTACAGCTCACATTTACCCCTCTTGTGTAGTACAGACCTATACCAAAAGGTGGGTTACATAATATTAAGCAGATAAGTGTTGTGTAGTCTCACACAGTATGACTGCATCAATTCTTACCTAACACACATGTCAGGAAGAAATGCTAGTGAAAAGATGGCCAGGGGACAAACTAAAAACCTTGTGGCACGGCCATGTTTGGGCACTAGCCACAGTAGGTAACCAACCGCGGTAAACGCAGTAAGGCTAAAACAAAATACACTAAACAATAGCAAAAAGTAATTGCTGCCACCAGCTAGTGCCTTAAGCACACCTAAAGTAACCAAACATCCTCGGAGTGTTAGTCTACGGAAAAACAAAACGTGTACCCCATTGTACAATGACAAACGTTACCAAAAGTAATAACAAGTTACCACCAGTGGCAACAAAGTAACCAGACTAAGGGAAACAATGTTTCCCTTAGTCTGGAGGACATGCCAGTTTCCCGAGGACAAATGAGCAAAAAGCTGTGTACTGAAGCCTAAGACTTTGCTGCACTGTAAAAAGTTCAGGTCAGATTCAAAAATAAAAAGCTAAATGTTTGGGGTCCATAAAAATGGAGGGAAAGGATCTGTAAATAGAAATCTTCCCTAACATCGAATGGACTGTTTTTGTTTTTTTAATGGTTTTCGTCCATTTTAGTTTTTGCCACTGGAGTAGAGTCTTCGGTGTTCGGCTTCAGATGAACTTCATTTGCTTTTGCTTGGCGCTTGATTTGGATTCATGCAGCCTTGTGGACACCAGGGGTTTTCTCCACAGCACGACTTGACCTTTACCCTAAGGAGCAGGGGGGCGGCTGCGAGGAAACACGTTATTTCATCTGCATGAAGCTCCTCAGTATCCATTTCAAGACCAACATTGGACTCCTCGACCTCGAGGCCTTCTACTGTAGCAGAAGCCTCGCCCTGAGATTTTTCAGCCTGCATGGCAAATGCGGCCCAGCGCTTCATTCAGTGCTCTTTTAAGATTTTCGGTTTGAAGAGCTGGCATGCTTGACACCAAACCTCGTTATGGTCCCTTGAAAGGTAACTGTTCACATGCCAAGCATGTCCTTCCAAGGGAGCTTTGAATTACAACTAGGGCAAAATTTAAGAAGGCTATTCTCCATGGCCGGTAAGAAGAACCAGTGAGACAATATTTCGGAAATAGAGGGGGCTAGAGAGGCATTATACAAATAGCCCACATTAGTAACTTCTGATCCCCCCACTATCCGCACTCTGAGCCTTTCTGGCATGGCAACGCAGAACACAGTTATTCAATCGCTTTGGTTCTGTCTTCCTCAGTGTCGATGTTGAACTGTTCTTGGCCTTCATTTTCTGGGTAACGGCAATAGTGGAAATGCTCAAAAGGAATGAACTCTGCATGCATGCATCCAATTCAATGGCGTCAAAAAACAATCTTAGACCTTTGACTCTTGGGAGAAGGGGGGCTCAGGGTTACCTATATACGGAGGATAATGATAGTGTGACAAGAACGCCCCCATTTTGGAATTTGAAAAGAAAAAAAACATTTAATACTATGCTAGATTGCAGCTTATACAAAGCAAGTGAATCTAAGCAGATTCACAAGCGTCAGAAATATAATTATAGTGCATCAGTGTAGTGTATTTTCTAGTGATATGTGTGTGGACTAATTTTACCTTTATGTTTACCTGAAAGTTAAGCTTTGTCACTCTGTCCACGTTACCTTCCTTTAAGGGATTATCCTCCATTAAGGCTGGTGATTGTAAATCCTGGACAGAGTGGTACAAAACTGCCATAACAATAGGTTACATTATTTTGTTCTTTAGAGAGGTTTCTGAAGAAATGTACAGACATGCGTTAAGGCGAAAAAAAGCTGCTTTAGCTGAGCACTTTGCTTTAGGGAGCAGCAGTATGCAGTGCCAGCACCGGCACTTTTAAGAAGAGTCTCAGACCAAAGCCAGAAATTACAAAACCGTATTAGAACAGAGGCTGGGCTTTGAGAGCAGCGTCAGCAAGATGTCTGTGCTTTAGGAACCAGGGTCAGCCTGAGGCCTCTCCTTTGGAGAGCAGCTTCACCTTAGTTTTCTCGAGCAAACTAGCAGCTACCCATGGAGCAATACTAGTATAGACCCTGTGTATTAGGTGTTATCATCAAGTCGGGCTTTACAGCTTTGGAGTTGGATCAGCACAAAGCAGTGCTCAAGCGAGCAATGTTAGCCCGGACCATCACTCGTGTGATTTAAAGACCACTGTCAAGTCAGTGTGTGCACTTTAGGGAATAGAGAGCAGCATCTGTTCAAACATGTAGAAAGAAGAGACTTGCAGTTTCTGTTCTTTATAAAGCAAAAGTAGTGTTGGGGCTTTGCAGTAGTGGTCAAAGTAAGGTTGGGGTGTATGTGTGGGCTTTAGATGTAATCTGAGCCCAGCAGAAAAAGGAGAGTTTTAGGACTGTTTTCCACTTTCCCCTTTCAAAGTTGTTTGCAAATGCAGGGTTGTAAAAATGAGAAACAAAGCCAGAATACATTCATTTCAGGCCCTACCTTTCAATTTTGGGTGTCCCTTGAAGGCTCCACATCCCCAGTTGCCTGTAGCAATGGCCACTCGTTCTTGCGGTAAAAGTGGGGCGAACTGGAACCCGCAGTAAGCCTAAAACACAGTAAGAGGGAAAGAAGCTGTGAAATAACCCAATATGCGGACTACATTTCTCAGGTAAGAGAGTGAGTAGCTTAAAGTTAGTGCAGGTTTGCAGATAACCAGGAAGCTACACTCCACCAAAATGCCTGTTACCCTTCGTATGCACATAGTACCATGAGGGTGACTCGGTTAAGAAAGCAGACTGTTCAAATGGATTAAGGAGACACTGAGGGCTAGCCAAACCCAATCAGGATTAGATAGAGCGGCAATGCCTAGTCTCAGGCTCTGTGAGAGTGATCAAGGGCCACAATGTGTCCACACACAACACCAATAAATCAAATTAGTACAAATATATATCACAATTTGTTAGGCCTTTTCAATGCACACTAATCAAGTAAAACTTCTAGTCAAATGTTGCCACACACTTACTATAAAATAGATCTATACATTCACCCTGTTAAGATGGATTTCTAAAATAAGCCCCTGGGGGAAGAAGGGGGTAGGGGATTTTAGGATGCCAGCCTATTTATGGGAAATAGGAAATACACTCACGGTAGAGTGGAAGAGCAGTTAAGGCTTAGTCCCATGTAATGTGTGAGTGTGTTCTAGGGTTACGAGTCCACACAGAACACCACCAATAATCCAAGTTAATCACCAAGTATCAGAAATACAACTATTTATGAAGCCTTTTCTGTACAGACTAATCATAAAAAAATCACAGGTAAGTAAGTTAATCAAAAACCATACATTACATATGTGATACATTACTCACTGTAATTGTATTTTCTGATGCTTGTATCTGCTTGGATTCACATGCTATGCATAGGCCGACATCTAGTGGATGCTGCAGAGTATTACATTTGTTGTTTTCGAAACTCGAAAAGGGATGTCGACAGGGCGTGCCAGTAATACTATCCTTAGTGTGACGTCCATTGTACCCATGGTCCTTCACGCATCGAGGATTGTTTTGTTTCTGACATGAGGTTGCACGAAGTGCAGTGTGAGTAGCTTCACAAGCATCAGAAATATATATAGGTTGGGCCGCATCAGAAGAACAAGTTACTTACCAACTGGTAAAGTTCTTTCGACAGGATGTTCCTCCAACGTATTCCTCATCTATGACATGTAATGTCCACAGCTGTGCTGCTTCGGAGATTTTTTCGGCAGTGGGCGCCTTGCGTCAATGGCGTTGGGTCGATGTCCCTCGAATGCCTTCAGGGCCAGCCTGATCACTCTCAGCTCCAAAAGGTTGATGCGTAGTTTGGCCTCTGATGGAGACCAACGACCGCAGATGGACAGATCATTGGCATGAGCCCCCCACCCTGTGAGGGAAGCGTCCGTCACTACCATCACTTCCGGCCATGGGTGCCAAAAGGGCTCCCCTTTCATAAGATTTTCCTCGCAGGCCCACCACAGGAGATCCCGGGAGACCCAGATGGGAACATGAAGGAGTTCTGACATCTTGCCTGAGAACTGGGACCACTGAGTCCTTAGAGCCCACTGAAGGGACCACATTCTCAGCCGGGCCTCTGGCACTAGAAAAATGCAGGATGCAATTAAGCCGAGCAACCTTAAGAATTCGAAAGCCGGAAGACACCGGGCATGTTGAAACTTGGAGACCATCTGGAGAATGTGTTGAGCCCTCACCTTGGGTGGCAAGCAAATCCCCAAGGACGTTTCCAACACAACCCTGATATACTGGAGATGTTGGGAAGGTGTGATATACGACTTCTTGAAATTGAGGGAGAAGCCCAGCCTGTATAGGGAGTGGCAGGTGACGGCGAGATGATCCAGGCTTGCTCGGGAGAGCGCGCCCTTATCAGCCAATCGTACAGGTAGGGGTAGACGTGAACTCCCCCTCTCCTGATATACACTGCCACCACCACCATGAGCTTGGTGAAGTCCCTCGGGGCGGAGGTCCACCCGAACGGCAGGACCCGGAAATGATAGTGCGAGCCACCAATTGCGAACCGCAGGTAATGCCTGTGCTTGAGGTGGATCGGCACATGAAAATAAGCATCCTGCAGGTCCAATGACACTAACCAATCCTGAAGTTGGAGGGCCTGAAGAATCTGAGAACGAGTGACCATCTTGAACTTGTACTTCCTGAGGAACTTGTTCAAGCATCTGAAGTCCAAGATGGGTCTCAGTCCTCCGTCCTTCTTGGGAATCAAAAAATAAGGGGAATACCAACCCTTGTTCCTCTCCGCCACAGGCACTGGTTCTATAGCGCCTTTCTCCAGCCGGGTTAAAATCTCCTGCACAAGGAGCGGATCTGGTGGATGGTTGTGAGGCCGTCGTACAATAGGAAGCCAGTAGCTGTGGTTAATCGTATTCAGTGCCCATGCATCCGAAGTAATGGCTCGCCATTCTTCTACATGCTGAGACAACTTGCCCCCCACTAGTGAACAATGAGACGAGGCCTCATAGCGGCTTGGAAGTGGCAGTGGCAGTGCTTGATGGCAAAGAGGCGGCTGCCAGAGAGGCTTTGGCAACTCTACCTCGTCCACCACGAGGAAAGTTATGTTGGCCCCTCTGACTGGCCATCCCTCTTGCCCTTCCAAATAAGTAGTAACGAAAGGAACCCCTCCATTGCGGTCCATTAGGACGAAAAGGCGGACGTTGATGAACAGCTGCACCCAAAGACTTGCCAGCTGCTTTGGAAGTCTGCAACCTCTCAAGGCTCACATCAGCCTTGGCGCCAAACAAATGCAACCTGTCAAAGGTCATGTTGAGAAGACGGGCCTGCACATCAGGAGCAAACCCAGACTTCCGCAACCACGCAAATCTGTGCATAGCGGTGCTCATAGCCATGGACCTGGCAAAACTATCCGCTGTGTCCAACCCAGACTGAAGGGATTCACACATGGCAAGAAAGCCGTCCCTCTCTTCCCCTTCGGGAATATGCTCAGCCGCTAAAGAGATACAATTCCAAAGAGTGTGCGAAAACTTTGCCAGGGCACAAGTGGAGTTGGCCAATTTAAGCGCCATATTCCCAGTAGAAAACTACTTGCGTGCCATTCCATCCATGCGCTTAGCGTCTCTATCAGACGGCTTGTTTAGAGGTGGCAGTAGCCGCCTGGACCACCAAACCCTCCGGAGTGGAGTGAATGGACAGGTAGCCGGGGTCGCTACTGGATGGACGGTATTTCCTAGACAATGACTTGTTCACTGCCGTAATAATCTCCGGGGTGCTCCAAGTAGCAGCCACCCTTTTCTGTAATGCCACATGAAATGGCAACACTGGGTCAGTCGACGGACCTTGATCCAAAATGTCAGTAAGATCGTCCTGGTCAAAATGCACTGAAGCCCTGGACCAGCCCAGGTACTCCACAACTCACGACATCAGTCTCCGATAAGAGGAGTCTGCATGCGCCCCCAGATCCAGTTTACCGAATTCCACCTCAGGGGAGGTGTTAAAACCGCTGTCATCATGCAAGGACTGACAAGTCCTCCATTCTACTCTCCTCCGAAATGAGTTCCTCTGGAACACCAGGAGTCCCATACAGAAGACCAAAAGGCCCAACCTCCTCATCGGACCCCTCTTCGGCCTCAAATGTCCTGGAGGGACCTAAACGAGTCCTTCCTAGGGAGAGGGGCAAACCTCTTCTCACCCCCCAGGCCTCACAGACTTAGACATGGCCTTCCTCAGAGGGTCCACAGACACAGGGACTTCCACTGGTAAAATCGGGCCAGACAGCGCCGACTACTTCGAGGGCTTCAACAGAGGCATAGACCAGACAGCTACACCCAACGGGCGTGGCGCCGATGACGTCGACCCCTTCGAGGGCATCGAGGACTTTACAGGTTTCGATGGTTTCACCGGGACCGCTGGAGACGAAGACCATGACCTGGAACGTCTCTTGTGATCACCCGAAACCTTGTCCGTACGGGGCCTCGAAGGCTACCGATGTTTATCACGCCAGACACTCTGGCCCAAAGACGCATGAGCATCCGGCCAAGACCTTTCCCTGTCGGCTTCAACAGAAGGCGCGGACGGAACTGTGCCTTGGGATTGGAATAATTCCATCATTTGCACCGGGAAAGCATCTCACTCCTCAGGGGTCAAGGACTTGGTGGGGCAGGTCACCTTTCTCGAGGAGGCGCCATCCGAAGAGGATGAGGAAGGCAAACGGTGACGCCGCTTCCTGGACCGCCTCGACGAGGACGAGTGACATGAACCACTACGGGACCTGGAGTGCTTTGACTGCTCCCAACACGGAGAGTCACTCCTCGAGTCGTCAGTGGAAGGAACTTTGGAAGTATGGCGCTTGGACACCCTGCCTACCTTCAATTTCCCCTTACGTTCCCACAAGGCCTTAGCAGTCAACGACTGGCACTTCGAACAGTCATCTGTGGCGTGGCCCTCGCCCAGGCACCACAGACAAATCCGGTGCAGATCCGTTATGGACATTTTGGAGCCGCAGTCCCAACACTTCTTGAAGACAGACTGCAGGGTCATCGGGGTAGAAGAAGACATCATACGCAATCGATACAGAAACCACGAGGCGCACAGAGTTCTCGAAGCAAACATGTGTGCAGAAAAAACAGAACTGTGGCTACGGGCGCCGTGATCCGATGACGTCAACCTCGACGTAGGCCTTCGGGGGACATCGACCCCGACGCCATCGATGCAGGGCGCCCTCTGCCAAAAAAAAAATCCGAAGCAGCACAGCTGTGGACATTACATGTCATAGATGATGAATACGTTGGAGGACACAATCCATTCAAAATACGATTACGGTGAGTAATGTATTCCTTCTGTGGCTTGTGGAATCTGTTTAGATCACATGCTATGCATAGATTACGAAGCAGTGTTTGGAGAAGGTGGTGGGTTGTGAGAAGGTTCAGCGGCAAACAGATGTTTTAGAACTGCTTGCCCCAATCTGCTTTAGTGTGTATGTCAATGCAATAGTGCTGAGTGAAGGTGTGCACTGAGCTCCATGTAGTTGGTTTGCAAATGGCGTCCAAAAAGACATTTGCGATAAAAACCAGAGTAGCTCCTGTACCCCTTGTGGAGTGAGCTCTTGGTGTGAAAGGCAGGGTTTTGCTTGATAATGAGTAGCAGAGTTGTATGCAACTGACTATCAATCCGGAGATGGCATTTTTGGAAATGCAGTCTCCTTCTCTGCCTGGTGCTATGGAGACAAACAGATGGTCTGTTTTTCTGAACAGTCTGGTCTTGTCTACATAGTAGAGGACCGCCCTCCTTACATCTAGTGCATCGAGTTTCATATCAGCTGAGCTTGCTGGGTTTTGAAAAAAGGCTGGAAGCTCGATGGATTGGTTTACATCGAATTTTGAAATGAACTTAGGTGAGATCCTAGGGTGTGTGTGTTCTTAATACCAATCTGTCTTTGCGGATAACAAAGAAAGGTTCTTGAACTGACCATGCTTGAAGTTCACGGACTCTCCTTACGGAGGTGATAGCCACCAAGAAAACCTTTTTATATGTGAGGTGTTTAAGGCTTAACTTATGCATAGGCTCAAAGGGGGGGTGCCATGAGTTTTGCAAGTACTACAATGAGGGCCCAGCCTGGTGGTGGGTTTGATATAGGAGGGTGGAGTCTATTTACTCCCTCCATGAATGCTTAATGACAGGACCTTCCACCATGATACTTTACTGTGAGAGGTGGTGTATTCGGATTAAGCCACCAGGTGAACCTTTATAGAGTTAAAAACTAACCCAGAGTCTAATAAGTGGAGCATGTAATGCAGAATGTGAGTTGGAGTACATTCTATCAGGTTTATTTGTTTTGACTGGCACCAAATTACAAATCGTCTCCACTTGTCAAAATAACAGTGTCTGGTGTTTGGTTTACATGGCTCCTTGAGGATATCCATACACCTTTGAGGTAAATTACGATGTCCAAGCTCTATGACCTGAAGAGCCATGCTGCCGAGTTCATTGAGTGATGTTGAGGGTGTAATGTTGTCCCCCCTGTGCTGGGAAAGCAAGTTGTATGGGCACGGAAGCTTGATCGGGTCGCACATCGTCAGTTTGCGCAGATGTGGATACTAAGGTTGTCTCGCCCACATGGGAGCAACTAAGATTATTGTCATCTGATCCCTGTGAATCTTTTAGTTAATTTTTTTAAAAAAGATTTTATTAATTTTTAATCAAACCAAACAACAATACAACCAAACACGCAGTGCATTTTACAACAATACAATTGTTCAATACTCAATCTTGGTCACTGCTCCCCCCTCCCACCCCCCTTCATGAGTTTGTTCTTCGTACTCTGTATCTGCCGTACGTGGCGGGGTCTCGCTTCCAGTAGATTCTGTTCGATCTTGTATTGCTCCAAATAATTCCGCTATTAATAATTTCCATGCCATCAGGGTACCTGTCTCTCCCCCACCCCCTGTAGTGCTTGCCTCTTGCCATACCATTGTTTCTGCCTCTGCCCATTTCTGTAACTCTTTCCACCACACCTGATATGATATGATATGATATGGTATTTGTAACGCGCCTATACACAAGTGTTTCAAGGCGCGACGAGGCAGGGAGGGAGGGAAACAAGGGGAAGACAGACAAACGATCCTAATGGCCAGGTGTCATTCAGATCGCGCAAGTGCAGAGGTAAGGGGAAAAGGAGAAAGTGCAGGGGGAGGAGGTGGGGGGGAAGTGCAGTACAAGGTAAGTAGCGTAATAAAATAAAATAAGATCACCTCCACCCGTGGCCTGTGACAAGTCTTCCATCCCATGGCAATCCTTCGTTTAGCAAGCACATACGCTAAATCTTTCAATTTACTAACAGGTTTCAGTTTTGACGATCTGGGGAACCCTCCCAACAAGCAGGCCCAAGCTGTATTTATGATTATCGTGACCCCCTTCTCCGCTAGTTTTTGTGCCACTTCTCCCCAGAAACGCTCAATTACTGGGCATGACCAAAACATGTGTGTCATGTCAGCTTTTTCCTAGTCACACTTGGGACACGCTTGTCGTCCAGCGTTTTCAAACCTGGATATCCTCGTAGGTGTCATATATGCTCTGTGTGTTATATATAGTTGTATTTGTTTTAGTCTCGCATTTCTTGACACCTTCTTGTGGTATCCCAGGGCACGTTCCCACATCCCATCCTCTATCGGGGTTCCTACTTCCGCTTCCCAATCTAGTCTCAATTGTGTCAAGTCCTTCCCGACCTTAGACATCACCATCTCATACAGTCTAGAAATCTCATGCCCCCCATCCGATATATCATATATTGCCTCTATGATAGCATCCGGTTCTTCTTCCAATACTGTTTCAGGCCATGTTTTCTGAATTCTCTGCACCATTCTGTGATATGTGATGTACTGGCCCTTATGCAATCCCGTTTCCTCCCCAAGAGCTTCAAAATCCAAAATGGTCCCCTCTTGCCAGACATCTCCTAACGTTACCAGCCCCACCGATTCCCATTGGGTCCTGATTATCGCCCTTAACTGCATATCTTCCTCTGCCAATGCGACCAGCGGTACCTGCGGGGAGCATGGGAATGGGTTCTCCATCATCCGACATGCCCGACGCCACATCTGCCACCCAAGCATCATCATCCTAGGGCGCTCTCTCATTTCGGACTTGGGAAGCCAGATCATTTCTCTTAAGTGAAATGGGGCACAATCATGTCCAAATAGTCTATATTCAGGGGTCGCTTCATCTGAGAACCACTTAGTCACATATTGCAGCTGGCTTGCTAGATAATAAACCTCAAAGTTGGGCAGTTTTATCCCCCCTTTTTCATAAAAGTTCTGCAGCTTCCATAGCGCCACTCTGTTTCGGGTACCATGCCACAAGAAATCCCTACATATACTGTTCAGTTTAGCAAAGAATTTCTTAGGTATCATGTGTGGAATATTACTAAAATAATGCAGGAGCCTAGGCAGGACCACCATTTTTAGCATTGCACCCCGTCCCATCATTGCTAGGGGCAACTTCACCCAGAATTGCATACTTCTCAATTTTCACAATTGCCACCTCAGTGTTGTGCCTATGCTCCTCCTCCACCGTGTGGTACACGTCTCTCCCAAGGTACCGGAAAGAACTAACCGCCCATGGTTTTGTAACACCGGTAGCCGTCTCTCAGGGGTTCCCTTATAGCTGCCCAGTGGAAACATACTAGATTTCTGAGGATTCACCGCTATCCCGGACAGCCCTGCATACCTCTCCATCACCTCCAGTATGTACTGGAGATTTTCCTCAGGATACCTTAAGTATAGCAACAAGTCATCTGCATATAAGGAGATCAGGTGTCGTTCCCCCCCACACCTCGAATTGTTGTCTAAGGTATATTGCTAGGGGCTCCAGGACTAATCTATAAAGCATCGGGGACCAAGGGCAGCCCTGCCTAGTGCCTCTACTAAGTTGCCACCTCTCAGATATTACTGATCCCGTTCTAACTCTGGCCAGTGGTTCACTATATAGCATCTTCGCCCACCTCATGTACCCGGGCCCCATACCATACCTCTCCAAGGCCGCCAGCAGCCATGGCCACTTGACCGAGTCGAAAGCTTTGACCGCATCGAAGGACACAATCGCCATTTCGCCTCCAGTCGTACTACCCCATTCAACCACCCGTCGGAGTCGCCTGTGATTATGAGTTATATTCCTATTCGGGACATAGCCCGTCTGGTCGGGGTGTATTAGTTTGCTGATTACTCTTCGCAATCTGTTTGCCAGGACAGCCGTCAATATCTTGCTGTCCTGGTTCAACATCGAGAGAGGTCTGTAAGAGCCACAGCTGTGCTCGGGTTTATTAGGCTTGGGAAGCGGTACAATGATCGCCTCTCTGAGTGATTCCGGCAACCGTCCCACCTCAAACGCTTCATTGAGCATTTCTAACATTGGGGGGGAGTACTTCTTCCCTGTATATTTTATAAAATTCACTCGGGAGCCCATCCGCCCCTGGGGTCTTGCAGGTAGGTAGTTGCCTCACCACTTCTTCTAACTCCTCCAGGGTGAGTGGTGCATATAGCACCTTGTAATATTCTGCAAACTCCTTGTTGACTCCTTCTTGGGTGTCCACTACACTGCCATCTTCTCTCATTATCGTTCTAATCGTGGGTCTGGGAGCCTCGCTCTTGTATAGCCATGCTAAAAGCCGTCCTGTTTTATCCCCTCCCACATGCTGTCTCTCGATGTACTTTTTGTAGTTGAAGTTGCAGAGTCTTTCCCAGTGTTCCGCACATTTCTGCTGCAGCCTGAGTACCAGCTCCATGTCTTCGCATCCACCCTTTAATGCTCCCTCCAATTCCTCTTCTGTTCTTTCTAGGTCAGCCAGCACCCCGCCCTGCAGGCCTTTTGATTTTGCTATGGCTACCCCTCGCACTACTACCTTAAAGGCTTCCCATAATGTGCTTGCCGAATCAACGCTACCCGTATTTTCCTCAAAGTAATTAGCAATCTCCTCCCTTACATCTTCTCTAAAAACTGGGTTCTTGAGCGCCTCTGCTCGGAGGCACCATGTTGGAATCCGTGCCCTCGGGGGGCAGTATTGCCACCCGAGAACCAGTGGCGAGTGATCCGAGAGAACCCTCGCCTTATATTCTACCTGAATGATCGCTGCGATCACATCCGACGTGGCAAAGACATAGTCCAGCCTAGTATGTAGCTGCTGCGGGGCGGAGTAATGCGAATATTGCCTCTCTTGGGGGTATTTCGTTCTCCACACATCTGCCAGACGAAAGTCATCTAGCAGTGTCTGTAATGCTTTCGCCGCTGGGGTAGGTCTACCAATCTTGCCATCTGATCTATCTACGGTGGGGTTCAGTACACAATTAAAATCTCCACCCCAGATCACTGCGCTGCCCACACATATGCTGAGGTTGGCACACAGAGTCCTTAAATATGCTGCCGTGTTCTGATTGGGGGCATATGTATTTACAATGCTTATCTCCTTATTCTCCACCAGCCCTCTCAGCATGACCATCCTCCCATCTGTCTCCACCACCTCCTGTAATAGTTGAAATGGGACGTGCGGCGCCACCCAGATTAGTACTCCTCTGGCACAGGCAGAGTATGTCGAGCCCACCACCACCCCTTTCCATTTCTTAACAACCAACTCCATTTTTTCCTTTGTCAAATGCGTTTCCTGCAATAGCGCAATATCTATCTTTTGCCTTCTTAGATACAGCATGACCTTGTTCCTTTTCAAATAGCTGTTAAGTCCCCTGACATTCCACGTGATTATTTTAAGATTCCCCATGGCTCATTACCATCCCTCTTCTCCACCTTTAACAGATCCCACCCTCCTGCGCGATACAGATTCAACCGTCCAATTTTTCTATATAGGCTCATGTTCAAACTTAAACTCCCCACAACTATATACACCCCGAACTCTTCCTCCTCCCGCCCACCCCTCTCCCAACCCTTCCCCAACAACTCTCCCCCCAACTATTGCCCAGCTCCATCCCTGGATCTCAGGCCCCCCACATCTAGCCTTGTCCGGCACAAGCCTGTGCTCAGGGCTCAGTAGGGTGAAGTGGCCCTAGTGGCCACTCAACTATTAGTTCGCAGGGGTGGGTTGCTTCCGTCCCTTTGATCCTATTTCCCATTCTGTTACATTTCATGTAAATTCTATGCAGCTCCTATATGCATTTTATCCACTATATTCCAGTCTGCACAGGGGCACGAGGCCCGAAGGCCACACCATGTCTAAACAGTCTTGCTTGTTCTCATATGGCAATGCCCCCCCTCCCACTTACCCCCTCAATGTCTATGGCTCAGGCTCCTCGGTTATCATGTTCCTGACGATCTCGGTCCGCCTCCTGTTCCGGGCAGCCCTGCAAGTCTAACCATGACACCACCTCCTCTGGTGTGTCAAAGAAAAACGCTCTGCTCGTGTGCAGCACCTTTAGTTTCGCCGGGTACAGAAGCATGTACTTGATGCCAAAGTACAGCCACACGCAGCCTCCTTTTTACGGCCACGTAGCTATACCTTTGCCTCTGCACCAGCATCGTATAATCCGGGTATGCCGTGATGTTGGTGGATGCTCTTTCTATTGTTCCGCCCTTACGAAAATACTCCAGGATCTTTTCTCTATCTCTATAATTCAGGATCCTTGCTATTATCGCTCTCGGCGGTGCCCCGGATCGTGGTTTTCTCATCAAGGCACGATGTGCACGCTCCACAGTGAACCCCTGTGAGAGCTTATCCGCTCCTATCCCCTGGAGGATCATATTCTCCACATAGTTTGTGGGGTCCTGGCCCTCCTCCCCCTCCGGCAGGCAGACTACCCGTATATTGTTTCTTCTCGCCCTTCCTTCTGCTTCTTCCACCCGATTCTCGAGATTGGCAACCTGCTGTTTTAGCACATGGACCTCTTTTGCGTTGTTCGTGCTGACGTCTGTGTTGGTCTTTACAGCACTTTCCAGACCACTTGTTCTCTCTGCAAGCGCCCTAACGTCTTGTCATAGCAGGGTAAGTTCCGTTCCTACCGCATCAATTTTGCTCTCTAAGGCAGTCCGCAGGTCCGCAATTGCTGCGCCCCAATTGGTGCTTAATTCTGTTATGGCCGCCAGGATCTGATGCTTATCTCCTTCTGGGGCTTCTGCTGCGGGAGTCGCAACCATGCCCTGTGTCGCTGTTGTAGGGGTCTTCTGTACTTTTGCAAAGACCTCCATTGTGGGTTGTTTGGTCTTAGCTCTTAGCCCTTTCACTGACATTGCGCTACCTTCTTCCGTGTCCGGTTTTGACTTTGCGGGGTTATTGTGGCACTCCAAGTCTTCCAATCGTTGGGGTTGCTTTCCCTGCAGCTTGCTTGTGCTATGGCACGTGAGTTTGCATTTCAGGTGGATTGTATCCTCCCACGTTTATTCTCCATGTACATTTTGTTGGTACACGGTTCCACTGTCAACTTCTCATATGTTTGGCCTGCCTGGGCACATACAGTGTACGCAAAGTTTAGGTGCACCTTTTTCTCAAAAAAGTTATGTTACTCAGATGCACTTAGTAGCCACTGGATCATCCCTGTGGCCACACCGTGCATCCCCAATGAACTCGGCTACGCTTCACTTTGCAGGTCATGTCCAGCTTACTAGGTGATTTCCTGCAATTATTCCATTCCATTCATATCAAATTGTCCGTGGTCCCCGTCTCATTGCGCATGCACTGCGCTTCCTCTGGCCTGCTGGTATGTGTATGAACGCTCGCGAGTTGGTTCCCACTCTTTACATGCGTTGGCAGCTCCTCCGCGTCAAGGAGGCCCTGCCATGCTGGATGACACGGTGCTCTCGGCTAGCAACGCCCGCTCCAAGAGCCTCCGTTCCGCTCCGCAGGTCACCAGGGATATTCGTCTCGCCAGCAGCTTACAGTCTACAGGGCCCGACCCTTAATGTATCTTCCAGCGCTGCATAAAGCTCCCTCAGTCCACTTGTTGCGCTTCTGTGTGTTTTATACCTCCGGACATGACTTGGTCTTTAGGGGCACTTCCTATCCCACAAGGGGATTCCAATAGACAGACCCCTTCAGTGCGCCCTCATCGAGTGTCTGCCAACAGTCTCTCGCTCTCTGTAGCCTCACGAACGTGCGGCTATTTATATTGTAGTCTGCTCGCAGGTCCGCAACTGCATCTGTCTGCCGGAGACAGCCGCTCCATCAAAGGGGTACACTTCTCTGGATCCCTTTGTTCTCGGGCGCTGCCATTTTCCTTTCCACTCACGGCTGGCTTGGAGACACAATGTATCGACCCATCAATTTCACAGCTCCAATCGTGCAGGCAACCTGCACGCCTTGTATTCAATGTCCTCCGACGCCTGTCCATATGTTTTAGCTTCCAATTGCCGGCCCCGCTGTGCCAGATGGCACTGTGTTTTCGGCGAGCAGCGCCCGCCCCAAGCGCCTTCGATCCGCTCCGCGGGTCAGCAGGTTATTTGCCTCCACCGCAGCTTTACATTCCACAGGGCCCGATTATTGTTTTATCATCCGGCGCTGCGTGAAGACCTCTCAATCCTTTAGTTTCACCTCAGTGCGTTCCGTACCAACGGGCATGACTTGTCCAGTCTTAGTGGGCACTTCGTATCCCGCAAGGGGATTCCAGCATACAGGCACTCGCAGTGCGCCCCCTCCGAGTATCTGCAACAGTCTGTTCCTCTCTGCAGCTTCCCAAACGTGCGGCCGTTTGTTTTATAGTTTGCCCGCAGGTCCGCAGCTGCATCTGTCCACCGGGAACAGCCGCTCCATTAAGGGGATGCACTCCTCGGGATCCCTTTGTTCTCGGGCACCGCCATCTTAATTTTTTACTTGCGGCTGCCTCCGAGATACAATGTGTCGCTCCGTCAGTTTCACGGCTACGATTGTGCAGGCAGCCTGCCCACTTTTTGCTCAATGTTCTCCTGCGCCTTCTCATATGTTTTGGAGTCGCGATTGATATAAAAATGCTCATTTCTTCGTCGGATTAGTTTGTCGGATCACGGAGCTCACGGAACTCACAGCCTATTCCATGGCTGCCTAGCCATGCCCCATGATCCCTGTGAATCTTGTTCACTTTGCTCATTATTGGAGTTGGGGGAAAAGCTTAGGCACATTTTCCTGACCAACTCATCCATAGGGCGTTCCCTGTAGAGCCTGGTTGGGGAAACCTGGATGCAAAGTCTGGGCATTGCTTGTTTTCTCTTGTAGCGAACAAGTCCAGTGAGGGGTAGCCCCACTGCATGAAGATGTGATCCACAGCATTTCTGTCAAGTTGCCACTCATGGTCCATTGGTAGTGGATCTCTGCTTATTAAGTCCGCTAGGGTGTTGAGTTCCCCTGGAACATTTTGGAAAGTCAGGAACATTCCCTGCTTGAGTGCCTATTTTCCATATTTTCTGTGCTCGCCTGTACACATTTTGAGAACGTGTGCCCCCCTGCTTGTATAGAACATTGCAGTGGTGCTGTACGTTAGAATCTGCACTGACTGATCTGTCAGATGCGTTTCGAAGTCTTGGAGTGCTTGGAATATTGGTAGGAGTTCCAGCAAGTTGATGTGGTTCTGTGCTGTGATTTGAGTTCACAGACCATGAGCTGTGAGATGAAGGTGATGGGCCCCCACCTGGAGAGTGACGGATCTGTTGCAACTATTGCTTGCACCGCCGGGTCATGGAAGGGTTTTACCTTCCACAGATTCTCCTTTGTCCACCAGCGTAGAGCTTGTAATAGTGTTGGCGAAACGACCACTAGATCGTACCACTGACAGCTTGCCTGATACCACTGTTTCACCAACCATTCCGCAATCGTGCGCGTGGGACCAGATAAATGAAAGATGCCATCATACCGAGCAAATGCACAGCTTTGCGTACGGTTATCTGGCGACTGGCTTAATACCGAGTGTTAGACAAGATTGTGTGCAGTACCCTTTGGGAGACTACACCAACCTTGTATTCCTGGCAATAGGTAATCCAACCTTTGGTATAAGTCTGTACTAAACAGGTTGGTAGTGAGGCTGAGCAGCCAGGCTTATCTCAAGAGGGGTCAATGTGAGCAGCAGGGTTTTTACACAGAGATTCACAGTGACAAGTATCCATTAAACGCTTACACTCAAGGTTTCTTGATTAAACAATTATTTATTAATTTAACAGTCAGTTGAATAAGCCTTCTTCAGAAGGCAGCAATTATATATGCAGCATTCAAATACACTTCTAAATACACATTCTCAGTTTCAATAAATCAGTAGATACCCTTTGTGAATGGCACACAGACACTTCCTACACCCTCAGGCGACTTAAATAACTAGGACACTGTGGACATTAATATATCACTGGTACATTTAGAGCAATACTGAGTTTGGTGTCAAAAAAGGTTTTAGGGAATAAAACAAAGGTTAACAAATATTCTTAAGCAGATAAGTACTTTTGAACTATCCAATGCAAAGTAAATTAACCCTTTCCGGGGGGAAAGGTAAAGCCAAAGTCAGAGGTAAGAATAGTCTTTCAGGGAGCCAGGACAGCCAACGTTAATCAAGCAACGTCTAGGTTAGCTGAAGCACTTCTTGAAGGTAAGTAACAAAAGTCTTGCACAATATTTTTAGAAGTCTTTGTAGAAAATGAAATCACTGTAGGGCCACAAGCTGGTCGGCTTATGAGGGGCAGAGCTGCAAGCAACTCTACAAAACGCAACCAAGACAAGTTTCAACTGAGAACTAGTAAGGCTACACACAAGAGGTAAGCAATCCCATAGTTTTACAGTACCTTACCTGGTTAGAAGAAAGTGGTTCCAGCTGGCTTCTGTTCCTGTGTAGGTCTGCAGATCCTGTTGTTCCTGGGCTTCAGTCGTGGGGACAAGAGAGAGGAAGTCTGGAGACTCCTGCACTATGAATGGAAGGTCAGGGCAGCAATGGGCAAACTTCAATTCAGCGGCACTTCATGGTTTTAGCTTGTTGTGGCTATAGCAAATTGTCACGGTTCATGCTCCCAAACATCAGGTGCAGACCAATCTGCCCAAGGCATCGGCATCCATGGGGGCCTTTAAGGCCCCAAATGATCCCTTGGGGGCTTCCTGGACTCAGTCCTGGCATCAGGCTCATGGTGCCATCACCAATATGGCAAGTTTCAAACAAAGTGAACCATGTGTGGACTAGTCTGAGGCAGGCTGAAGGGACTACTTGCCTGGGGAACTATTTACTAGGGTGTGGTTGCTGGGACTACTTTACCTGGGGACTACTTTCTGAAGGCTATATAAGCCACGCCCTCAGTACAGAACACGCTTCGCGTTATTCTGCACTCCTGCAGCGTAACGCTCACCGTGTCTGATACCTTCAGGCCAGTCTTCAGCTACGCCTGTCCAGTCCTTCTCGAGCTACCTGCAAAGGAAGGAAGAGAAAGGTGAAGAAACAGAATTAGACTCTTACCTGAAGCTCCATGTCTTCGTCTGCTGAGCTGAAAAAGAAAAGACATCAGGTTAGCCGCGCAGACCAAGAAATCCACATCGCTATCCTGCGCATTGTTAATATTTACCTGAGAGCTGCACATTCCGGCGATCCAGCGAAGCACCATCACTCGCCCGCGGCTCCGGAGTCGCTGCACCTGTTGGACATAAGAAAAAAACACCAGGTTAGCTGCGCATTGGGAAAAGCCTGCATTGGACATTTAATTCTTACGCAGCGCAATTACTCACCTGAAGGCTGCTTTTCCTAGCGGTTCCGCAAGACTTCACCGCGCGATCCATCCCGGAAATACAGCACCTGCAAAAATACAAAGAACAACAGGTCAGTCGCGCAGAAGGACAATAGCGCATATAAAGACTTATCACAGAACGTTGGTGTGAACTTACCTTGGAAAAACAACTCTGCGTTCTTCATACTTTCGCACCAAAGGGAAACCTATAGGAAATAAGCACAGACGTGAACTTGGGCAATTTGAACTCTACGGCGAACCATATCATTGGTATAAGACTTACCCATTTGAGTCAATGTTGTCTGGAACTCTACAGGATCAGTGAAGTAACTAGATCCTTGAACTCTACGCACCCCTGCATACTGTCGCAGGATGGAGAGCCTGCCATTCATAAAACTAAGGTGAGGCATAGCAGAGGGGTGTATTAGAAGGCCACTGGAGGCGGGAGTAGGCCTTCCACCTTACAGTTGGGTAACATTTCATTTAACCTTTTAGGTGCACCTTTGTATCGGAAGCGGGATTCAGAGGGGTTACGTGAAACCACTTAACATCGGACCAGCCAGTCCCGTTCGGTGCCCCTGTGGAGACCAGGTGAGCGTAACAGAACGCGAAGCCTTACACAAACCTCTACCTGGGTGCCATGGAAACCTCAGAGACGGATCAACTAGCCCAGCTTTTGGGGGAACTCAGAGCAGAGGTGCATTCGGCTCGACAAGAGACTAACGCTCTAAGAAGAGAACTAATTGTGGCAAAAGAGTGCACCGATGAGCTTGCCAGACAACTACTCCAAGCCCAGGCTGGCAACACGCCGCTACATGCGATGGGGGCATCAATTCCCAACTCAGTCAAGTAATCCAGTGAAGGTGGTCCTTCTGGGAGCCATACCATTAGCTTCACCAGAACGCTTTGCGGGAGACCCTAAGCGGTTTGCGGTTTTTATGAACCAGTGCCGTCTACACTTCCTATGCCGGCCACGGGCCTTTCGAATGGTCGCGCGAAGGTGGCCTTTGTACTTTCATATCTCAGTGGCAGTGCTGCAGACTGGTCTATACCACTAGTTAATCAGGACGATCCTCTTCTCCGAGACTTCCAGGGGTTTCAGCAGAATATGGAAAAGCTGTTTGCCCGACACTCCCAAAGCCAGGCTTTAGATAACGAACTGCTGTCTCTTCGCCAAGGGAATTAGGATCTGCTAATTTATATTGCAACCTTCAACAGATTAGTGGTAAAAACCGGTTGGCCAGAAGACAAAAGGACTACGATATTTCATCGTTGGCTGAGAGGCGAACTGAAGGACATCTTGGCTCAAGTTGTGAATCCTCCCTGAGACTGTTGGGAATACATCGACCTTGTGGTACAATTAGACCACAGACTGCAGAACCGGAAAGCTGACCAAGCTAGATTGGAAAACCGAGTGTTTGTGCGTCCCAAAGACAACACCCCCAAGATTACAGACACTTCAGAACCCATGCAAATTGGAGGTGTTCGAGGGCCATTGTCTAAATCCGAGAGAGATAAGAGGAGACAACAACAATTGTGCTTATATTGCAGAACGGCCGGCCATTTCCTCCGAGACTGTCCTATGAAACCTCCCAAGAAGGCAGTCGGGGTTGCCGACAAAGTCAGTGCCGAACCAGAGCTGGAAAACTACCCCACCCGGCAAGCATAGAGGTCCGCTTGTCGAGCGAGAAGGAGGATTCCCAGACCTCACATCTAGCCATACCAATAATCCTTATTAGTCACCAGCACCCATCTCGTATGCACACAGTCAGGGCTTACATCGACAGTGGAGCTATAGGTAACTATATGGATCAAGAATTGGCTTCAAGGATGTGTCTTTCTCTGTGCCCAAAAGCAACAACCGATTTGGTCACCACCGTCGACAGAACAGAGATCTCTTCTGGTCCTGTAACACACTTGATGAAGGAGATGACCCTGTTGTGCCAAGACGGGCATCGAGAGACCATTGTGCTTGACTTAATCAAGGCCCCGCAATTTCAAGTAATTCTGTGAATGCCGTGGTTAGAAGCGCATAATCCTTTCATAGACTTGCGTGACAAGAGGTTAACTTTCTCAGAATGTGCTCATACCTGCTATCCAAAAGAATCCCTGCCCAAGGCAATCCCAACAGTCATGAGTCCAGTAAATCAGCTACCCCAGGAATACCAGGATTTTCAGGATGTTTTTCAAAAAGGCCAAGCCAATACCTTACCACCCCATAGACCTTACGATTGCCAGATCGACCTAATACCTGGAGCTCAGATCCCATGCGGCAGAATTTACGCCCTCACGGAACCCGAAAATCTTCATCTAAGACAATACTTAGATCAGTACCTGGCTAACGGCTTTATTCGTTCGTCCAAGTCTCTGGCGGCCTCCCCCCGATTGTTCGTCCCTAAAAAGGAAGGAGAGCTAACAACTTGTATCGACTACTGCGCATTAAACCAAGTGACAGTTAAAAATTGGTACCCCCTGCCTCTGATCCTGGAACTGCTGGACCAAGTAAAGGAAGTACCATCTCGTACCAGTTAAAAAGGGGGGACGAATGGAAGACTGCCTTCTGCACTAAGTATGGGCTTTTCGAATATCAAGTGATGCCCTTTGGCCTTTGTAACGCCCCGGCAGCGTTTCAATATTTCATGAAGGATGTCCTTCGACAGCTAATCGATGTTTGTGTTGTCGTATATATTGACGATATCCTTGTGTACTCGGCTTCCGAACAGGATCACGTGAAACACGTTCATGCCGTACTTGAAAAACTTCGGCAACACAAACTGTATGCCAAATCAAAAAAATGTTACTTCCATGTTACAGAGGTCGAGTTTCTAGGGTTCGTTCTAACGCCAGGTGGAGTGCGAATGGATTCGCGGAAGGTGGATGCTATCCTTAAATGGCCCTCTCCAACTTCATTCAAATGAGTGCAAAGCATGCTGTGATTTGCAAACTTCTATCGCAGGTTCATACCAGGCTTTTCGCATTTAGTGTATCCCATCACATCCTTGTTATGAAAGAACAAGCGCTTCCAGTGGTCTGATGAAGCAGAAAAGGCCTTCCAAGACTTAAAAAGGAAATTCACCTCAGCTCCAGTTTTAAAACATCCTCGCCCAGATCTCCCTTATGTGGTAGAGACTGATGCGTCCAGTTTGGCAATGGGGGCGGTTCTTTCTCAGAAAGACCCCGAGACAGGTCAACTTCATCCAGTGGCCTTTTGGTCACGAAAATTCACAGCACCAGAACTGAACTACGCTATAACCGATAGAGCTTCTGGCCATCAAGGCAGCATTCAAAGCTTGGCGACATTACCTCCTTGGGGCAAGGCACACCATTACTGTGATTACCGATCACCGAAATTTACAGTACCTAAAGTCAGCCAAGGCCCAGTCCTCTCGCCAGCTCTGATCGCCATTATTTTTTGCAGAATATGATTTTGTGATTACGTACCGACCTGGTTGCCGAAACGGCAAGGCGGATGCACTGTCCCGTATAGGCATGGAAGAGGCATACTAAAATCCGGATCCCCTACCCATCATCCCAGGAGGAAGAATCCTTGGAATCACCACTTCACTGGCCCTGGACGACATCCACAAGGAAATCTCGCACCTCTTCAATTCCGAGGTTTTACAAGACTGGTCAATCAAAAGCAGTCATCATTCTGTTATTGAACACTTACTTTATTTCCAAGGACGTCTCTACTTACCTAGTAAGGAACTTCAAAAACAGGTTATCTCAAATTATCATGAGTCATGTGTGGAAGGCCACCCTGGAATTGCAAAAACTGAAGCCAAGATCAAGAGACATTTTTGGTGGCCAACATGGCGTAAGGATAGCAAACAATTTGTATTATCATGTGGCATTTGTGCACAGAAAAAGGCCCAGAAAAAGAAACCACCAGGTCTACTACAGCCTCTGGATATACCACCTACACCCTGGCATACATTATTCCTTGATTTTATCACGGATCTTCCTCCCTCTAATGGCTTCAACACTATATTAGTGGTAGTAGACTTATTTTCTAAAATGGCCCACTTCATCCCGTTAAAAGGTTTACCCTCAGCTTCAATTTTGGCAAAGGAATTTCTAGAACAGATTTTCCGAATACATGGATCCCCCTCTGTCTTAGTCTCAGATCGCGGGAGTCAGTTTATCTCACAATTCAGGAGAAAATGTTGCCAGTTAGCCCAAATTGACGTAAGACTTTCAACCAGTCACCATCCCCAAACGGTGGTCAAACCGAGAAAACCAACCAGACTTTGCAGCAATACCTAAGATGCCTGTTACATCAAACCGAAAGCAATTGGAAAGACGTTTTATGGATAACCGAATATGCCTACAATAACTCATTGAATTCCAGCACAGGGCAAAGCCCCTTCTATACAATATATAGAATGCATCCACGAACCTCAGAACTCGACCCACCTCAGCAGTTAGAAATGCCTGCCATAAGCAGTCTGCACAAAACCCATCACTCAAGCCTTCAAGAGGGCCACTGAACATTTAAAACAAGCTAAAGAAAGATACAAGAAATCTGCAGACCAACATAGGAGTGAAGCCACAAAATACCAGATTGGAGATGAGGTTTGGTTAGCCTCAAGACATATTCCACTAAAAGGAACCCACACATTTAATCCTAGATATTTGGGACCATTCACCATCAAAGCCATCATCAACCCAGTAGCAGTAACATTGGAGCTACCCCCGAGCATGCAAGTCAACCCTATATTCCACGTCTCCCTTCTGAAAACCGTACAACCAGGAACTCGGATCACGAAACAGCCAAGACCCATCTTGGTAGATGGCGAACCTAAATTCAAGGTGAGAGACATTCTGGACTCAAAGTGGGTTAAAACAAAACTCTTCTATCTAGTTGACTGGAAAGGCTATGGTCCCCAAGAAAGGTCATGGGAACCTAGTGACTACGTTCATGCACCCCGCCTTGTAAACCGGTTCCATCGGAACTACCCGACCAAACCCGGACCAGCGAGACAAACCACCTTGGGAGGGGCTTGGGGGGGAGAGTGCTATCACGGTTCATGCTCTCAAACGGTGTCCAGTCAATTCGTCGAAAAAAAACTGGTCGACTGCAATTTGATCGACGCAATTTGGTCGAAAACCAAATGGTCGAATTTTTTTTTATTTATATATTTATTTTTCGGGTTTTCGTTTAGTAAAAAAAGGGGTTTTTAGAGAAAAAAAGGGGGTTGGGGGGGGACCCCCCCAAAAAAATGGGTTAAAATAATTAAAAAAAAAAATTCGACCATTTGGTTTTCGACCAAATTGGTTCGACCATTTGTCTGGTCGACAAATTCTTTTCGACCAAATGTCTGGCAACCCTCTCAAACATCAGGTGCAGACCAATCTGCCCAGGGCATCGGCATCCATGGGGGCCTTTAAGGCCCCAAAGGATCCCTTGGGGGCTTCCTGGACTCGGTCCTGGCGCCTTTGGCGCCAGGCTCATGGTGCCATCACCAATATGGCAAGTTTCAAACAAAGTGAACCACGTGTGGACCAGTCTGAGGCAGGCTGAAGGGACTAATTGCCTGGGGAACTATTTGCTAGGGTGTGGTTGCTGGGACTACTTTACCTGGGGACTACTTTCTGAAGGCTATATAAGCCACGCCCTCAGTACAGAACACGCTTCGAGTTATTCTGCACTCCTGCAGCGTAACGCTCACCGTGTCTGATACCTTCAGGCCAGTCTTCAGCTACGCCCATCCAGTCCTTCTCGAGCTACCTGCAAAGGAAGGAAGAGAAGGGTGAAGAAACAGAATTAGACTCTTACCTGAAGCTCTGTGTCTTCGTTTGCTGAGCTCAAAAAGAAAAGACTAGGTTATCCGCGCAGACCAAGAAATCCACATCGCTATCCTGCACATTGTTAATATTTACCTGAGAGCTGCTCATTCCGACGATCCAGCGAAGCACCATCACTCGACTGCTACCATCATTTGCCCGCTGCTCTGGATTCGCTGCACCGGTTGAACATAAGAAAAAAACACCAGATTAACTGCGTATTGGGAAAAGCCCGCATTGGACATTTAATTCTTACGCTGCGCAATTACTCACCTGAAGGCTGCTTTTCCTAGCGGTTCCGCAAGGCTTCACTGCATGATCCATCTCGGAGATACAGCGCCTGCAAAAATACAAAGAACAACAGGTCAGTCACGCAGAAGGACAATAGCGCATATAAAGACTTATCACAGAACATTGGTGTGAACTTACCTTGGAAAAACAACTCTGCGTTCTTCATACTTTCGCACCAAAGGGAAACCTATAGGAAAAAGGCACAGACGTGAACTTGGGCAATTTGAACTCTACGGAGAACCATATCATTGGTATAAGACTTACCCATTTGAGTCAATGTTGTCTGGAACTCTACAGGATCAGTGAAGTAACTAGATCCTTGAACTCTACGCACCCCTGCATACTGTCGCAGGATGGAGAGCCTGCCATTCATAAAACTAAGGTGAGGCATAGCAGAGGGGTGTATTAAAAGGCCATGGGAGGCGGCAGTAGGCCTTCCACCTTACAGTTGGGTAACATTTCACATTTCATTTAACCTTTTAGGCGCAGCTTTGTGACGGAAGCGGGATTCAGAGGGGGTACGTGAAACCACTTAACATCGGACCAGCCAGTCTGTGGAGAACAGGTGAGCGTAAGACAAATAGCATCACTGTGGTTCTCGGATACCACTATGGACTTTCCTCGCATCTGGGGACCAGCACTCTGTTGGGGTGGCTCAGGCTTGGTCAGTCCTGCTTCATGGAAGTCCGGAGGATCTTCCTGGAGCTCGGGTCCGACTTAAAAACGATGCACTCGATTCTGGTGCTCCTCTCCTTGGAAATCGGTTCCTGCAGCAGCAATGGAAGTACAGCCAGCTCCAAGAGGATGTCCAGATGAGCTTGTCTTGGGGTTGATTGGTTCCACCAACCCGAGGGAAGAAGTCGTCCTTTGCAGGGCTTCTCTAGTCGAGGCGAATTCGGAGCTTCAGCACAGCAGCAGGGTTTCACCGTGCATTCCTATAACCAAGGGGATTAAGGACAGGGAGTTTCAGGCACCTCCCTCCCTTCCTGCACCTGCCAGACATATTGAAGCCAGAGGCGGGCTTCACCAGTGAATCCCTGCAAAGACAAACAAAATAATAATAAAGGGACCAATCCTGGTGTGGCGCACAGAGTAAATCTCAAGAACAACCTTTCCAACAATAAACAGCGAAAAAAGAAGACCGGTGTGTTGGGCAGATCTTCCTAATGAAGGGCTGATCACTCATCTGAATTTAGAAGAAGACAAAGTCCTGCAGCCATTCCAGCAGAAGAGAAGAGGAGCCAAGTATCCTGTTTAGCTGTGCAGACAACAGAAGACCCAAGGCCGAACCCTGAAGATGCCTGGCGACCATTCGTTCGGCTGCAGTCCCAGTGAAACCCGGCTGGACTACCTGATCTTAGAAGACCCCTGCTGGTGCTTCAACCCTTTGGACTGGTGGGACCAACCAGTCAATGCATGTTAGGGAGAATTTTCAGAAATGTGCTAATTCCCTTCTACCTTAGAGACCACCAGCACCTTTGGACCTTTTTCCCACTCTCTCATGTATTTTTCTGTTATTTGAACTTTCTTTTGGTTTTGGAGTCTGACAAACTCCATAGGCATCATCTTTTTACATTGTGACACCCAGCACCTTCAGTGCAGTTGCACATGGAAGTCTAAGATTTCCCAAAAGTTTAAATGCCTTCTAATGGATAAACTACTGTTTCCAAGATCAGTGAAGAGAAATTGACTTTACTTACATTGTGTAACGTCCTAGACCCAGCACACACTATCTTACAGTAGGGTGCTGAAGAGGTTACTTAGTAGCCCCTTTGTCTAGTTTCTCATGTAACATTTTTAAATCACCCTTTCTACAATGAATGGCTGGTGGCAGTGGTTTACTTTTTTCTACCATTGAGTTTTTCTAGCGCAGGCTACAATCACAGCTGCAGTAAAGCACCAATGGGTGCCCATTTTGTCAAAATGGCCCCGGTCTTCTTTTGTCGCCATTTCTTGTCAGAAAGGTCCTTCTTGAGATTTACTTTGCGCGCCAAACCAGGTTTGATCCCTTTGTTCGTTTTGTCTTTGGCGGGATCCACTGGTGAAGCCCGCCTCTGGCTCCAGCGTGTCTGGCAGGGCAGGAAGCGAGGGAGGTTCCCGAAACTCCCTGTGCTTAGTCTCCTTGGTTACAGGAATGCAACCAAAGGAGACTGGCTGGATGGCTGTCCTTGGAGGACAGCCACCCAGCTGTGTGATTCACAGCTAGGCTGTGAATGAATGGGAGAAACCTGGTAAAAGGCAAGGTCTTTTGCTTGGAAGGCAGAGTCGACCACTGGATGAAGGAATCCGAAGAAGAACTTGGAAGAGATGCTTGCTGCAACTCCTGGACCGTTGGTTTGCCCGGGGAAGCCCTGCTGCAGTGCTGAAGCTCCGAATTCACCTCGACTAGAGAAGCCCTGCAAAGGACGACTTCTCCCCTTGGGTTGGTGGGACCAATAGACCCTAAGACAAACTCATCTGGAAGTCCTCTTGAAGCTGGCTGTACTTCCATTGCTGCTGCAGGAAATGATTGCCAGGGAGAGGAACACCAGAATCAAGTGCATTGTTTTTAAGTCAGACCTGAGCTCCAGCAAGATCCTCTGGACTCCCATGAAGCAGGACTAATCAAGCCTGAGTCACCTCAACAGAGTGCTGTGCCCCAGAACCAAGGAAAGTCTACCAAGTGTCTGAGAACCGTGGTGGTGCTATTCGTGAGAAGCGGAAACCGTGAAGTGCGGCTGATCTGAAGTTTGCCCAATGCTGCCGCCGACCTTCAAACCATAGTGCAGGAGTCCCCAGACGTCCTCCCTCTTGTCCCCACGACTGAGGCCCAGGAAGGAACAAGTTACTTACCTGTAACTGTTGTTCTCCAGCATGGGTCTGGCATGGATTCACATGCTCATGAATATTCCCCGTCGTCAGGCCGGGAATCCTCGGTAAAGAAAAAATCAGTATCAGTTTCGTTTCTGATCTGTCTTTCTCAGTAGTAACCAATCACTGGTCTCTGGGTCATACTGCCCCCAGCCAATGACTGCCCTCTCCTTAAGCCCCGCCTCTGGCAGCCATCTTCAGATTTGGTAGCACGCAAAGTGGCAGTATGACCATGTGAAGAGCCGCAGAGGGGTAGGAGGGAGGGTTCGCATGTGAATCCATGCCAGACCCATGCTGGAGAACAACAGTTACAGTAACTTGTTCCTTCTCCAGCATGGGATCTGGCATGGATCCACAAGCTCATGAATAAAAGAATACATAGCAGTGCACACATGCACAACCAACGGGAGGTGGCAAAGGCTCAACATTAAGCATTACATCAAAAACTCAACATTAAGCAATTCTTACCTCCTCACCAGGCTCACCTTAGACGAACAGGTTGCACAGCACTGCTTGGCTGACCCTGGACTCCTCCCCGGAATCCTGGTCGACACAGTAGAATCTCGTGAAGGTGTGCATCGACCTCCACGTAGCAGCCCTGCAGATGTCCAGCAGGGGCACACCAGACAAGAACGCCGTGGCAGCAGCGATAGCTCTGGTCGAATGGGCTCTCGGACGGCCAGGCAACGGCCGGTTTGCCGACCGATGACAGTGCATGATGCAGCCGGAGAGCCATCTGGAAATGGAAGCCTTCGAGAGAGCCTTCCCTTGATTCACAGGTCCAAAGTTCACAAATTGCTGTGATGTCTTCCGAAAACTCTTTGTGCGGTCCACATAGAACTTCAGCGCTCTAGCCACATCCAGCGAGTGCAAAGTCCTCTCGGACGGTGACGAGGGCTACGGGAAGAAAACAGGTAACACCAAGGGCTCGTTGAGGTAGAAGTCCGACAGCACCTTGGGCATAAAGGAGGGGTGCGTCCTCAGCACCACCCTCGTGTCGTGAAAAGTTAAGTATGGAGGCTTGCAGGATAGGGCATAGATCTCTCCCACTCGTCGTGTGGAGGTGATGGCTACAAGAAACGCAGTCTTCCACGACAGCAACTTCAACGGTGCCGAATGCAGGGGCTCGAACGGTGCCCCCATGAGCCTGGTCAGCACCACGTTGAGCTCCCATGCCGGGGCAGGGGCCTTCACCAGCGGGAACTATCGGAACAGTCCCTTCATAAATTCCTTCACCAGGCGATGGGACCACAAGGACGCCTGTCCTGTGGTTCTGGTTTATCGGGAGATCGCAGCCAGATGTATCTTGATGGAGGGGTGAGCCAGTCCAGCCTTGGCCAGCGACAGTAGGTACGGCAGCACTTGAGGGGCCGTAATCCGTAGAGGGTTAATCTTCTGTGCACGGCACCAGACAGAGAACCTCTTCCACTTATGTCCGTAGCACTTGAGAGTTGAGGACGTCCTGGCCTTTGCAAGGACCTCTCTGCAGTCAGCCGGGATATCGTACCCTCCAAACTCTAGTGCTGCAGGAGCCAGGCCTGCAAGTTCAGCGACTCCGGGTCGTGATGAAGTATGGCGCCTCCTTCTCTGGAGAGAAGATATGCGTCCGTCGGCAGCTTGACTGGTGGGGACGCTGACAGGTCCAGAAGGTCCGGGAACCAGATCAGCCTCGGCCATGCCGGTGCGACGAGGATCATCCTGCACCGGGACCTCTTGAGCTGGTTGACGAGTCGGAGCAGCAACGGCAACGGAGGGAACGCATATAGGAACAGGCCGTCCCAGGGGAACGAGAAAGCATTGCCCATGCTCCTCGGCTGGGGAAACCTGCTGACGAACCTCTGGCACTTGGAGTTTGTCGCCGTCGCAAACAGGTCGATCTGCGGTTTTCCCCATCGCCGGAAGAGTCGATCCACTTGATCCGGACGTAGTTCCCACTCGTGGCACGAGCGCAGCTCCCTGCTGAGTGAGTCGGCGATGGTGTTCTTTATCCCTGCCAGATGAAAGGGCACCAGAAACATCCCTTGGACGACGGTCCAATGCCACAGATCCTGGGCTTCCTTGGAGAGGGCTGGGGATCTGGTTCCTCCCTGCTTGCGGATGTAGAACATCGTGGTGGTGTTGTCGGTGAAGATTCTCACCACCTTGCCCTTGAGGGATGGGAGAAAGGACCTGAGGGCCCAGAACACTGCATGGAGCTCCAGTGGAGCGTCTTCTCCTCCGGGAGCCAAAGGTCTCTCGCCTGAAGTTCTCCGGTGTGCGCTCCCCACCCTTCCAGGGAGGCATCTGTCGTCACCGTTATCTGGTGGGATGGGGTCTGAAAGTATGTGCCCGCCGTCAGATGAGCGCGGGTGCCCCACCACCGGATCGCTCGTCGGAAGGTCTCATTGAGTGGGATCCTGTCCTTGAAGCTGCCCGTCGCCTGGATCTAGCGGGCGTCGAGGAACTCTTGCAGAGGGCGCATCCGAAGCCCGCACAGGCGCACAAGATATATGCAGGAGGACATCATCCCGAGGAGGGACTTGATGGACCTCACCCTGGTCACGTCCGTGGCCAGCAGATGCTGCACCTCGCCCAGGATGGCCTTCGTCCTTTCCTCCGATGGCGAGGCCAGACGCGCCACTGTGTCGAGCTTGGCTCCCAGAAACAGTGCGACTTGCGACGGGACCAGGTGGGATTTGGGAAAGTTGATGGAGAATCCCAGGTCCGTGAGCAGCTGGACGGTCTTCGCTGTGTGATCTACGGCGAGCTCCCTTGTCCTTGCTCGGATGAGCCAGTCGTCCAAGTAGGGGTAGACGTGGATCCCCTGCAGGAACAGCCGCGCTGCCACCAGTGCTAGGCACTTGGTGAACACCCTGGGTGCCGACTTCAATCCGAACGGGAGGGCCTTGAACTGGTAGTGCCGACCTTGGACCACTAACCTGAGGAACTTTCGGTGTCCTTTTAGAATGGGGATGTGGAAGTACGCATCCTCCAAATCCAACGACGACAGGAAATCGCCCTCCTCCAGCTGTCCCAGCACTTAGGGAGGGTGACCATCCAGAACTTCTGTGCCTTGATGTACTTGTTCAGTCATTGCAGGTCCAGGATGGGGCGCCATCCTTTTGTCTTCTTTTTCATGAGGAAGTACCTTGAGTATACTCCTGAGCCCCGGAGCCTCTTCGAGACAAGCTCGATGTCACCTTTTTTGAGCATCGCCCTTACCTCCAATAGCAGTTGAGGGACGTGATTTTCCTTCCTGGCCACGGGTGGAATGCGGGGGCACTTTTTTAGAAATTCGAGGGCGTGCCCCTGGGCCAGGATGTCCGGCGCCCAACGGTCAGTGGAGATGGACTCCCACACGCTGACGAACTTCGCCAGCCGGCCTCCCACCGGGGTGCTTCGGTGGGGGCCCAACACCGCTGTCGGTTCAATCTTGCTTGGAGGACACCTTGCCGCCTTGGCAACGACGGCGGGGTCCTCCCCACTTGCCTCGTCCTCTATAGGCTTCCTGCGATGAGGAGCGGGCCGCTTGGCGGTACATAGAGGAGCCATCGCCGAATCCCTTGGAGGCAGCCTGCTTGCCTCCGGTGCTCCGAAAGGACGGCCTTCGTTGCCGGAGAACGTCTAGGGCCTTAGCTGTCTCTGTGTCCGCCTTGATGGCTTGGAGGGACTCATCCACTCTTTTCCCAAACAGATTGTTCCCGTCGAACGGCATGTCCAAAACCTTGGCTTGTATGTCCTGACGGAAATCCGTCGCCTTGAGCCACCCTCGTCGTCTAAGGCAAACGCCGTTGCCTAGCTGGCGGAAACCGGTGTCCGCAATGTCCGTTGCCACTGTAATGGTGTGGTCCGACGCCACTTCACCTTCTTGCAAGATCTCCAGGGCCTCGGCCCTCTTGTCATCCGGTAGGGGGGCGATCTTGTACCATAACTCCCTGTCGTAGCGGGCCACGATCGCGAGGGCGTTGGCCGCCTTAATCGTTGTTGCCGCCGACGAGATAACTCGTCGTCCCATTGCGTCCAGCTTCTTTCCTTCACCGTCCGGCGGGGAAGTCGACGTTGAGGCCGATGCCCCCCCCCCGCTTTCTTCTTGGCCGCCGCTGAAACGACTGAGTCAGGGGTCGGTTGTGCCCTAATGCACAAAGGGGCCGCGTCGGGGACCCGGTACCTCTTCTCGTACCGATCCCTCTTGGCAGACGTCGTAGACGGGTTCTTGAGAAGGGTGAGACCCTCGTCCCAGATTTCATCCAGCAGAGGCACGGCGAGGACTGTCTTCCTCTTGGCCTCGCGCCGTTGGTAAAGGCAACCTTCCTTCTTCTTCTCTTCAGGGCAGAGCTGAAAAAGCTCGGATGCCCTGGTGATCATTGCATGGAAAGATCCGATCTCGTCGGGCGGGGAGGCCCGGGCTGGGGGCTATGGGAGCTCCGTCCCGTCGTCACTGCCGTCGTCGGTGCCCGTCGTGGCCGTGTCTGTTCCCGTGTCATCCCCAGGGACGGGGGACGTGGGTAAAGGCCGAGCAGGCCGCGAGGGCTGAAAAGGCGGGGCTGGATGGATCCGTCTTCTCTTGTTCGGGGGGCTTCCCGCCGGGCCTGGCTCTGGCTCCTCCGTTGAGCCTGGTTCCGGATCCTCCGTCGGTGGTAAGGGCAATCATGTCCTTATCTCCGAACATAAGGATTGTATCGCCAAATGGCCGGCGAGTTATCCTGCGGCTCCGGAAGCGACGGGTGACTAGGACCCTCGCCGGCGCCGCCGTCACTCTCGTCGTCACCTTCGTCGGGATCCCTCCGTGGGCACGGGCCTCTTCAACGCCCTTGTCGAGGCCCTCTAAGACTTCTACCAGCTCCTCCTCGGATGCTGTGTCCGTGTCCACAATGGCCACCGCCCCCCCCTCTTTTTCCGCCAGGGTCTTCACGGGGGTCTTTTCGATGGGTCTGAAAGAGGCTTCCCTCCACGGAGGCAGGGAGACTCTGGGCCCCGAGGTCGCCTCCACTGGTGTGGCCTCCACAGGCTGCACCAGGGCTGCCGCGATTTCCTCGATAGAGGCCTTAGCCGGGTGAATCAAGGCCTTTACCACCTTGAGTGGGCCTGTGGCCTTCACCTTGGGGGGTGGGTCACCGCCTCGCTTCCCCTCGGCCGGATCCTTCGAGCTTGACCGAGGCCTCTCCAGAAGCTTCGCCGGGTTCTCGGCCTTCCTCTTCCCTGAGCCACAGCGTTGGCTCGTGGTTGATAGCGCTGGAGAGGGTGCGCCCTGCCTGGCAGCCGAGGAGCCCGACCATTCAGCGCTCCCGGTGCCCGCTGACTCGCAGGGCTTTGCCTTCTGTTGGGCCCCCGTCGCCGGGGCGCCCTCACAGGACTTAGAAGACCGCTCGGACTTCTTCTTCTCACCTGACGGGCTCTTTCCTTCCAGCCAGTTGGAGAGACGAAGGTGTCGGTCCCTGATGGTCTGTTCTGACATGTTCCTGCAAAATGCACAGTCCTTCTCCACGTGCGTTTTGTCCTCATGAAGGCAGTAGAGACATTTCGAGTGCTCGTCCTCCTTGAACACATTCTGCAGCTGGCATCCAGGGCAAACCCTGAACAGCTTTCCGGGCGTCGAGCTTCCTTTCTCCTGGCCATGTTCGGGTAGGCCGCAGAAACTTCTGGAATACTTCAAGAAGCGTAACTCAACGAAATCTTCACCCTTGAGGGGCGTAGAAAAAATCTGACATGGATCCCCGTTAATCGGATGTAGAGACGGTGGAGCTTGAGGCTCTATTTGACCGGAAAATGAGAAATTCTCTTTGAAAAAGCGCGAAAACGCAGCAAAAGCTCGAGAGCTAAACACGAACACTCCCAACACTTGAGCGTGCGGTAAAAATCTGAAGATGGCTGCCAGAGGCGGGGCTTAGGGAGAGGGCAGTCATTGGCTGGGGGCAGTATGACCCAGAGACGAGTGATTGGTTACTACTGAGAAAGACAGATCAGAAACAAAACTGATACTGATTTTTTCTTTACCGAGGATTCCCGACCTGACAACGGGGAATATTCATGAGAATGTGAATCCATGCCAGACCCCATGCTGGAGACCAACATGATCTGCCATACTACAACAGGAACAGAAGCCAGCTGGAACCAATTTCTTCAGACCTAAGGTACTGTAAACTAAGAGGTACTTATCTCTTGCTGTGTAACTTGCTAGCTCTCAGTAAAGACTTCCCCTGGTTAACTTTTGCAGAGTTGCTTGCAGCTTTGCCCATCACAAGCCTCCCAGCTTGAGGCCAAACAGCAACTTCTTTTTCAACAAAAACTCTCTATAACATTGTGCAAGACATTTTACTTACCTGCAAGAAGAATTTCAGCTCCCGTAGACTTTGTTTAATTGACATTGGCTGTCCTGGCTCCCTGAAGAGTCTTCTAACCTCTGACTTTGTGTGTTGATCTGTCCCTCCAAAAAGTCACACATTCTTTACTTGTGTAGCTGGGAAAGGGTTAATCTGCATTGCAATGGGGGTTCAAAAGTACTTACCTGTTTGAGAAACTTGTTAACCAATGTTTTCTCCCTCTAACCTTTTCCTTTGACACAAAACTCAGTATTGCTTTGAATGTACCAGTGATAGATGAATGTCCACACTGTCCTAGTTATTTAAGTCACCTCAGGGTATAGGAAGTGTCCGTGTGCCATCCCAAATGGGTATCTACTGATTTACTGAAACTTAGTGTGTGTATTTGAAGTATATTTTATTTGTTACATATTTGCTCCCTTCTAAAGAAGGCTTATTCAAACTGACTGTTAAAGAAATAAATCCTTGTTTAAATCAAGAAACCTCGAGTACAAGTTTTATTTGGATACTTGTCACTGTGAAACTGTTACAACCCTACAGCTCACATTGACCCCTCTTGAGATAAGCCTGGCTACTCAGTCACTCTACTAACTTGTGCAGTACATGCTTATACCAAAGGTTTTGTTAACCATTGCCAAGAGGACAAGGCTGGTGCAGACTCCCACAGGGTACTGCATACAATCTTGCCTAACAATAAATTCTAATGATCCTGCAGCCTGGAGCTTTGGGAAGTGTCTTTGGACCAACCGATGGACTTACCAGCTCTGTCTGCGTACAGTGGCTTCACCCGGAACTTTGGGGGCCTCCAGCTAATCCTGCAAGTAGACTTTCTGACAAGTTTCAGCGTGCCAGCATCGGCAGGTCCTGTTCTGGAAGACTTCCTGTGTTCAGGACTACTAAGATGCCTGCTGTCGCCCATGTGTGGTAACTGTCGTTGGAACTGGCCTTCTCCCATCTGGTAGAGTGCCTTGAAGAGTCCTGCTGGAAAGGGTTGCACTCCGCTCTTGGACCCAGCCGTAACCTTGCTTGCACTGACAGCTCCTGGGCATTTGCTACTGGACCCAACGGCAAGGAAATCTACCTCCAGCGACCCCCATTCGACCTGAGAAGTCCTTCGGGAAAATCAGAGCATGGACGGTGAATAGTTCCAATACTTACCGGTGCCCCCATCTCCTCCATTATAAAGTTTGTGAAAAACTTTGATTTACTATTCCATTCCATTGCTTTCCAAACATCTGTTGAAAAAAGTGGTCTGGAAGTCATGAAAATCATTTACTTACCTGTAAATCCATTTAAAGACTTCTGGATACATCATCACACCCACAGGAACACTTGCAAACCTTTTCCTAACTTCTAAAGGTACTTTTTGAACTTTTGGGCACAAGGGTCCATTCAATTTAGGGTTGGGCTTCCAAACGTTAGGGCTCCCATTCCTGTGGATTGTTGATACAATTGCCTACTAACATACCTTTTTCTTGCAGGCATTGGTGGGGGGGGGGGGTGGGGGAGAGATGATGTATATGCATTGTATTAACACACTGTGACTGCATGTCATAGATTACTCACCGTAATCATATTTCTGATGCTTGTATCTGCTTAGATGAGCATGCTTTGCATAGGCCACCATCTAGTGTTACATGTAAAGTATTGCATGACTTGTTTTCGAAAGTCAAAAACTGATGTCGACTGGGCTTGTCTGTAATACTGTCCCTAGTGTAGCATCCATAGTACCCGTGGTCCTTCACATGCAGAAGTCCCTCAGATTGTTTTTCTGACATGAAGGAGCATGAAGTGTTTGTGTGAGTACATAAGAATAAGTGTAAGGTATATGATGTCTATTTACCTTCAACTACAAAAGGGGAGGAAGGGTGGGTGCATGTGAATCCTAGCAGATACAAGGATCATGAATACGATTACAGTGAGTAATGTATGCCTTCTGAGGCTTATGGATCTGCTTAGAGTACCTGGAGTAGGTGGTGGGATTTTTGAAGGTACAGCAGCAAATAGATGTTTTAATACTGCTTGTCCCACCTGTAAATCTTCTCTGGAATGAGTATCCAAACAGTAATGCCACGTAAAGGTATCTATGGAACTCCAAGTAGCCGCCTTGCAATTTGCATCTAAAGGTACATTTGCAATAAAAGCTAAAATAGCACATGTGCCACGTGTAGAGTGTGCTTTGGGTGTGAAAGGCAGAGTTTGGTTAGAAAGGGAGTAGCACCTTTGAATACATTTGACTATCCACTTTGAGATAGCTGATTTAGGGACAGGGTCCCCTTCTCTTCCAGTAGCTATGGAAACAAAGAATTGATCCGTTTTTCTGATTGGCGTTGCCTTGTTAAGCTAACTGTTAGGACAGTTTTTCAGAAGTCCAACTAAGGTTTGGTAAAACATTCAACTGAGACAGTACAAGACTCCACTCTTAGTACAAGTCTGTACCACCTGAGTTCATGGAAGTCTAGACAGGGCAGCCAGGCTTATCGTAGGACGGATAGAGGGCTGTAGAATGAGCACAAAGAAACTGTATTATACATATGGTCAAAAGAAACACTGACACATTATGTATTGTAAAAGTAAAGGGTTTATTTTATATACAAGCAGACAAGAGATTCTTGGGTAAGTACCGTCATAAAACATATAAACACATTATAAAAACATAACACTATGCTTTAATTACACAGATCAAGGCACAGACCTTATTTAGAACACCTATGTAGGTAAGTCAGACCTTTGTATAAAAATTCAGTATAGGGCACACCTATTCTTGGGGAGTAAAACCATACGTTACTTTCAGATTACTTTACAGTGATCCAAGGGTAGTAGACCCTGCCAGTTATGCAGTGACAATAAACAATGAAATCGCAGTCAACCAACTTACAAATATACTTATCTGAATAGTGGAACACAGATTGAAGGAACAGTATATAAACCTCTACTACGTTTGTGATAACACAGTTATACTAGGCAAGACCTTTTTGGTCCAATATACAATTCAGTTGCTTTTCAGCTCAGTGGAACACAGTCTAAGAGAATCAATAACGCTTTACACTAATTTTGGATGCTCCAGGCAAACCAAGCTCAGTTACTTCTAAAGGAACAATTTTCAGGAATGGCACAGCTATTCTAGACAGGTAACACCTAAGGGTGTAATATTCTATTACAGTTGCTTTTGGAGATCAGTGGAACACATAATGAGATAGGAAATGACTAACTTGTTTTAGTATGGCACATAGCTAACACAAGGTAAGTAAAACATATATACGGTTGAAAGGGGTTATCAGCAACTTAAAGTTAAGTATAACCTTAGGCAGACTTATTCTGAACAGGCTAACAGCAAGTCAGGGGAAGCAAGACTCAATTGGGGACATTCATACATCTATCCTAACAGGAATAGTAAAGTTAAACCAACAGCATTACTTTTCGTGAGTTGAGTAAATTAACCTTATATATACTTTTCAGAATAGTGCAACACCCATTCAAGGGAAGTAAGAACTTTTGTAACTGTTCACTCTCAGTTACCAACCAACTTCTTTTACAAGTAAGTAGCTTTTGAACACTTGTTATTCTTTTCAAGGCAGAACCTTTTTCTTATCCAGTCCTTCCCTTATTCTATAGAATGTGTTCAATCAGAGGACGTAGAGGGACCATAGTGGTCTATGTGCCAGCTCCATGCAGGGTGGCATAGGGTTCAGCTGCAGGCACATTCAGAGTTCCAGAGGAATAGTGTCCAAACAAGTAAGTATTCCACTTTAAAGTTAGTTGATGGTACAGGGACTTCAGAGAAGACACTCTAGGAGGATTCCACGGTGAGCCTGGGTGAACTGGATGAGTGGCCTCCCAATCACAGAAAATACCCCAAAGCTATACAGAAATCACAAAGAATTAAGGTAGGTAAAATACCCCGGCCAACACAGTACCTCAGCACAGAAGAAGAGTTGCAGCAGGAAGACTTCAGGATCTGCAGCCAAAAACCTGGTCGATGTATTCCTTTGTCAAGAAGACAGGACTTTGGATGAACTTTTGCAGCAGGGATCATGGAAGTTTCCTTGCTGCTGGATTTGGTGCCTTTTCAGGAGCACAGAAGAAGACAGAATATCGCTGGTTGGATACTCGTTGTTTGCAATGTCCAGCACTCTGGTGAGGGGACTTTTCGGAACTGAATTGTGTCTCTGGAGATTAGGATGCCCACGAAGTTTCAGCGAGATTCAGAAGACCGTGCATCGCCAGATGGCTCGAGGTCCCAGGGTATTGCAGCCCGCAAGGTTGCAGCACGGCGAGGGATGGCTCAAAATTCAGGTCTTCTTGAGTCTAGTGGGTCTCCCCTGACTCTGGGTCGTCATTCACAGAGTCCCCAGATCGATTGGAAGGAAGGACTACAGCAGGCTTTGCTTACACAGCAAGCTCTCCGGTCGCTGGGAATCGTCTCAGCTGTGGTTTCTTCCTCTTCAGTTTTGGTTCCAGTGGTCGACTACCTCATCAGCTTCCGGCGTCAGACTTTTTGTGCAGGAACCCAGTCAATCAAACAGCCATGCAACATTCAAACTTGGGGGGTTGGCAGTCCTTTCAGGACAGACAGCCTTCCAGTAAGAACTGGATTCTTGCAGTTAGGCTGGAAGACAGCGGGCTGCAAAGTTCTGAACTCCTCCCTCGCTTCCTGCCTTCACAGACACTCTGGTGCGTGGGCGGGGATTCCACAGGATTCCCGCCCAAGATAAAGCTAACAGAAAAGAATTTCCCACCCTGTATGTCAGGGGAAGGAACAAGGACAAGAAATGCTAAAATGGTGAAAAAAGAAGACGGGGGCCATTTTGGTAAAATGAGGACCCACGGGTGCCTTAACTGGGGCTGTGCAAACAGCCCAAAGTAAAGGTGCACCGAAATAATAAAAAGGTTCACTGCCACCAGCCATTAAAGCTAAGTTTGTCCTTGTAACGTAAATGTTATATTTAAAATGAGAAAGGGGTTACACAGTATCTCCTCAGCACTCTACATAAGGTGGGGGGGGGGGTGTTCTCACTTAATAAAATGTAAAAGGGATCCAAAGATTCTTTCTACCCTTGAGAACCGTAGTTATCACAAGGTTAGCCATATAAAGTTAAAAGGGGAGCTCCTAGGGCAACCCAACAACAATAGGCACTTATTGCCAAAAGTTGTCAAAGAGGATAACTTTTAATAGACACTATGGAGTCTCTTACAAATGACACACATAAAAAAAGTAAAAAAGACTCGAGTGTGGAAAAAGGTTCCAACTCACTGATTTATAGGGAAAAATAATCTACCAGTCCAGCAAAAAGTTCTGGGGTTCACACAGGTCGGGAAGATTTATCATTGATATGAAAATCTTACCTAACAGTAATACATACCAGCCCACCTAACATCGAGTGTATGGAGGCTTTATTCTGCTGAATTGGATTTTGAAAGAAAGTTGGAAGATCTATGAACTGATTAACATCGAACTTTGAGATAAATTTAGGTGAAACACTTTGGTGTGTTCTTAGCATCACCTTGTCTTTATGGATGTAAGAAAGGAATCTTGAACTGCGAGCACTTGTATTTCACTGACCCTTCTGATGGATGTAATGGCAACAAGAAAAGCAGTCTTGTAAGTGAGGGGCTTAAGAATGATTTAATGCATTGGCTCAAAAGGGGGACCCATGAGCTTTTTAAGTACCACATTTAAATCCCATTTCGGGAGTTGGGTTGGAAATGGGTGGGTGTAACCGTTTAACCCCTTCACTGAATGCTTTAAGTACTGGCACTTTCCACCAAGAGACCTTTGTCTGAGAGGTTGTGCATGCAGAGAGTGCAGTTAAGTGGATTAAGGGAGTAATAAACTAACTCTGTGTCTAAAAGATAAAGAAAATATAGAACAATGTTTGAGGGATGTAAGGAGGGCATGGTTTCCAAAAGTGAAGACAGCCACAAGTGATCACAGTTCAAGGGTATTTATTCAACTTCAAATGGGTTGGTTGAACGCCTATCTACTAAGGATGGGAGCAAGCTACAGCCATCAAACAATAACGCAGTCCTAGTCGAGTCTGTCAAAATAAAAGTGCCTATACTAATAGACCTATTGCCAATCCTTACTTCTAAATACAAAATGGTGTGGGACAATAGAACATGCAAAAAGAAAAGTTTTCAAGAAATAATATCACAGGATGGTTGAGCAGCTGGCTTCCCTTTCCAAAATTTTCAGCACGGGGCAAGGGGACAGGTTCAAGCTTTGCACACACTCTGGCTTCTCTGGCACAAACAAGCACCAAAGTTATTTTTTATCAGGATTTTCACATTTACAGGTTCTCGCTTCCAATGCGCATCACAAGTCTTTCTCCTTCAGGCTCGGATCCCTTTTTATAACAGTGTTCACATTTGGTCTCTCTCGATCGGGTTCGGACCATGGATGTCTCTCATTCGGGCTCGGAACCCTTCAGCACAATATTCACATTTGGTCTCTCTCATTCGGGCTCAGACTCCTTTTTATCACAATGTTCACAATTGGTCTGCCTTGTTCGGGCTCGGACCAGGTTATCTCACTTTCTACGTTGTCCTCTTGATATCAAAAATCAATGACTTTTGAATGTGCAATGGGTTTTGCTTAAAACGTCACAGGACCACTTCGATTCACTTCACACAGTGTTCTTGCCAATCTTTACTTTAGTTTCTGCCACTTCTTGGCTGGATACCTTACAGAGACCTTCGACTGAGCACCCTCAAGGTGCCGGACCACTGTCACTGGTATTGTATCTTTCTCCTTTAATGTTCAAACATTCATTAGCAATAAAGCTTTCCTCACGTCTTTCATCACACGTGTTTCAATATTCATTCTTGCGCTCTTTATACAATGTTGCCGCTTGCAACCTTGACTTCAACACAGACATGTCTTGCAACGGTCTACCAAACTAACCGGCTGTGTAGATCTTTCAGGCACTGCTTTGATCTTCAAGCCAAGGATGGTACCACAATGGCTGCTGTTCCTCCCCGACTCAGTAAGCCAGGCAGGAGGGACCCGGGTATCTACGACATACAATACAGGATTCTTCAGTCTGGTCTCCTGGTCTTAGGCTTTGTTAGGGAGAATTCTCAGAAATGTGCTAATTCCCTTCTACCTTAGAGATCCCCAGCTCTTTTGCTGACTTTTGAACGTTTGATTTTTATGCTGGACAGAGTGAGACATTTTTCCCACTCTCTCATGCATTTTTGTTTAATTTGAACTCTAGGTTTCTTTTGACTTTGGAGTCTGACAAACTCGATAGTCATCATCTTTACATTGCGTCACACAGCACCTTCAGTGCAGTGGCACAGGGAAGTCTCTCAGATTTCCCAAAGGTTTGAATACCTTCTCTTGGTGAAAGTACTATTTCCAAGAGCAGTGAAGTGTAATGGACTTTACTTACATTCTGTAACTTTCTAAACCCAGCACACACTATCTTACCATAGGCTGCTGGAGGGGTTACTTAGTATCCCCTTTGTCTGGTTTCTGATGTAACATTTTGATGTTACCCTTTCTACACTTAATGGCTGGTGGCAGTGGTTTACTTTTTTATACCACTGAGTGTTTCTACCACGGGCTGCAATCGCAGCTGCAGTAAAGCACCCATGGGTGCCCATTTTGTCAAAATGGCCGGTCTTCTTTTTTCGCCATTTCTTATTGGAAAGGTCCATCTTGAGACTTACTCTGCGTGCCAAACCAGGTTTGGTCCCTCTGTTCGTTTTGTCTTTGGCGGGATTCACTGGTGAAGCCTGCCTCTGTCTCCAGCATGTCTGGCAGGGCAGGAAGCAAGGGAGGTTCCCGAAACTCCCTGTGCTTAGTCTCCTTGGTTACAGGAATGCACCCAAAGGTGATTGGCCGGCTGGCTGTCCTTGAAGGACAGCCACCCTCCTGTGTGAGTGACAGCTAGGCTGCGAATGAATGGGAGAGACTTGCATAAAAGGCAAGGTCTTTTGCAAGGAAGGCAGTCGACCACTGGACGAAGGAATCCAAAGAAGAACTTGGAAGAGAAGCTTGCTGCAACTGCTGGACCACTGGTTTGCCCGGTGAAGCCCTGCTGCAGTGCTGAAGCTACAAATTCGCCTCGACTAGAGAAGCCCTGCAAAGGACGACTCCTCCCCTTGGGTTGGTGGGACCAATCGTCTCCAAAACAAACTAATTTGGAAATCCTCTTGTTGCTGGCTGTACTTCCATTTGCTGCTGCAGGAACCGAGTGCCAGGGCGAGGAACACCAGAATCAAGTGCAGCGTTTTTAAGTCAGACCCAAGCTTCAGGAAGATCTTCCAGACTCCCTTGAAACAGGACTAACGAAGCCTGAGCCACCTCATCAGAGTGCTGGACCCCAGAAGCAAGGAAAGTCCACCAAGTGTCTGAGAACAGCGATAGTGCTATTCACGATAAACTGAAACCGCGAAGTGCCACTGATCTGAAGTTTGCCGATTGCTGCAGCGGACCTTCAAATCATATTACAGGAGTCCCCAGGCATCGTCCTTCTTGTCTCCACGACTGAGGCCCTGGAACAACAGGATCTGCCGTACTACAACAGGAACAGAAGCCAGCTGTAACCAATTTCTTCAGACCTAAGGTACTGTAACTATGGGGTACTTACCTCTTGTTGTGTAGCTTGCTATCTCTCAGTTTACACTTGCATTTGCTGCCTTCTGCAGAGTTGCTTGCAGCTTTGTCCATCACAAGCCTCCCAGCTTGTTGCCCAACAGTGATTTCATTTTCTACAAAACTCTCTATAACATTGTGCAAGACTTTTTACCTACCTTCAAGAAGTGCCTCTGCTATCCTAGACTTTGCTCAATTGACATTGGCTGTCCTGGCTCCCTGAAGACTTTCTTTTTTTTTACCTTTAACATGCTTGACATTACAACAGAGAGCACGAGGTTCAAGAAATGAATCGACATGACAGAAAAAACAAATGTGACCACAAATTAGGACAACAGGACTGCGCAGGGCCACAGTAAGGAGCTTGTGAGCATTACATCATGCTGATAATACTTAACCATTTTCAGCAATGCTATCGACAGGGACTGGGGTCTGGGGATGGTGGGTCATCATTGTCATTGCTATTGTCGGTGTTCAGGGAGGATAGGTAGGATCGAAAGGGAGCCCAAACATCGCTGGGCCTCCCAGCAGCCGGCAGTAAGGAGGACCATCGTTCTTCTACATCAGAGGCCCACGTAACAGCTTGAAGCCATTGGCTGCGACTTAGGTCTCCCACCTTTGACCAGACTAACAATATGCATTGGGCTGCGAGAAACATGCAGAGACTAGCCAGCTTAATAAGGTCACGGCCAGTATGGAGGAACTCGTGGAGTAGGCATGTAATTGGTGACGAAGCAAAGTCACAGTCAAGCATTGTGGATACTGCCTTGCAAACCCCTTCCCAGAACGCAGTTAGGTGTGTGCAAGACAAAAGCATGTGAATATAATCTGCATTATCAGTTTTGCATCTCGGGCACACAGCAGGTTTGTCGCTTGTCATCCGGTGTAGTCTAATCTGAGTATAGTCTATCTATGTAGAATTTTTAGTTGAATCAGTTTGAACCTGGAGTTAAAGGAGACAGCCTGGGTGCACATGCACATATACTCCCAAATATGGTCAGTCACCTCCACACCCAGATCTCTACTCCTCGCCTCCTGCAGCCTCCCCAAGGGGAGCCTCGCCCTACTCTTAATGAGGCTACACAACCTGGTGACCCTCCCCCTCATCATCATTGAGCCACTCATAATCTCAGACAGTAAGGTATCGTCTGGAGGTAACAAGGGGAATTCATGCCATCTACCTTTTATTGCTCGACGAAGCCCAGCGTATTGTAGCCAACGAGAGGGTTGTCCTCTAAGAGATTCTGGAAGGTCCTGCCATTCAGTGAAGGAGTCTTGATGAAAACATTATGGATAATGCCAAAACCAGCCTCCCCCCCAGAGACGTACCATTGTACCATCAACGGTGGGCGGCTCGGGCAGGAAGTTCTATAGGGGGAGGTCCCCATGGAAGGGATGGTGTCTGCTAATTTCCAGAGCCTCTTCCAAGCCAACTTCGTGACTCCACTAGGGGCCAAGGGTTCCAACCTCAATTTGAAGGGGGGGGGACCAGGGAACGAATATCAAGGCTCTCAGATGCCAGGCATTCGAGTTTAACATGTGGAGAGGGATCAGCAGGGTCAAACCAAAATGCTACGAAGCGGGCTTGGGCAGCAGTCCAGTATCGCTCGAAGATGGGGGCTGCAAACCCCCTTGTGAAATGGGGCCGACAATGTATTGAGTTTTAATCAAACAGCGATGGAATGCCAAAGAAATTAATTGATCGTCCGAGTTAGTGTTTTAAAGAATTCACTATTCTACTCAGGCCAAAGTGGAATATTCAGGAATCTATATAGGAGTTGTGGGAGAACCACCATCTTGAGGATAGCCACCCTCCCGGCCAGTGTGATCGGCAGGGTAACCCAGTCTTCAGTTTTCCGGGATAGGAGAGAGAGGTAATTTCCATAGTTACGGTCTTAAAGTGAGGGCTGCTGCTGAGTAACAACTACCCCTAAGTATTTAATCTCTGATTGAAACCAGGTGAAGCCACAGAGGTTACGGGGAGTCAGGGTAGCATCGGTTAATGGAAACAGTATTGACTTTGCGCAGTTAAGCTGAAGTCGGATAGGGTGCCAAAGAGAATCACGTCTTCCAATATTGGTGCCAGATTTTCCTCCGGGGAGCGGATATACAACAAGGCGTCGTCTGCATAAAGTGCGATGATTTCCGGTTCCCCGGAAAGTCTAACACCCCTCTGCGCATGTTCGTTGGGGGATCCTGTCAGCCAATTGCTCGATGGTCAATGCAAATATTAGGGGCAAGAAGGGACAACCCTACCTGGTGCCCCGGTCTTCCCCAAACTGCGAGGAGCAACGGTCCTCAGTGCGGACCCTGGCCACAGGGGATGCATATAGTAATTTTACCCATGATGAAAACCGAGGGCCAAAATTACTCTTTTCCAACACCAGCCTCAAAAACCTCCAAGATACCGAGTCAAATGCCTTTTGCATATCCAACAAGGCTGCTATGGCCTGCATCTCAGGGTCTATTCGAGTGAGTATATTAAAGAGGCGCCGTAGGTTGAGTGCAGTGGACCGTCCCGGGATGAATCCCGACTGGTCGGGGTGGACAATAAAGGACATGAATGGTGCCAGTCAGAGGGCCAGTACTTTGGCAAATATTTTCACATCACAATTGATGAGGGAAAGGGGCTGGTATGAACCACACTGTGTGGGGGGGTTGATCAGGGGTCAATAATACTGAGATAATTGCTTCCCCAAGTGAGGTGGGAGTCTACCAGTCAGGCATGCTTCCTCTCAAACAGCCATCATTCGGGGCACAAACCGCTCCTTGTAACATTTATAAAACCCAGTGGTGAGTCTGTCTGTACCCAGGGCTTTTTCAGAAGAAAGTGAGTCTATTGCCAGAGATATCTCATCATTAGTTATTGGTCGATGTAGCTGCGGACAGCACCGAAAGTGGGACTTTGAGACAGGATTCAATCTCTGCTAATGGGGCGGTGTCTACCTTGGTGTTAAGTGAGTCATAATGAGAGCAAAATTCCTCCTCGATTTCTTGGAACGACAGTGCGAAGGTGCTGTCCGCTCGTTCAATGGCTGGAATATGGGAAGCCCCCCTTTCACGATGATTTAGTCTAGCCAGTAGGCTAGCCGTTCGCCTTCACCGTATCTTCTGGCAGCCTGAGGGTCATCCAGTAAGTTGTATTCCCGGTCAGCTTGAGCCTGCAAGGTGTCTTACGTCGTGGCCATATTTCTGAGGGTATCAACCGACGGGGATGAAGCATATTGCGATTCTAAATTGGCAAGGAGGAGCTAACTTAACTCATTGGATTTACGGATCACTTTAAGGATACTGGACCAATGAGTAAAAGAAAAAGACGCAGGAGTTTGGGTGAAATAATCTCCATGCATCAACCACCCCCAGCATGGTCTGTATTTCGATAATGTTTTTAGCAGCTCGGGAGAGTTGTCTAGGTTTCGTGCCTGATCTGTCCATGTCAATGTCAACTATGGTATTAAAGTCCCCCTACACCAAAGTATCGGAATGAGAGGGAACCCCGCCAGCAGAGAGGATAGGTGGGGAAAAAACAAATCAGGGTGGTCAATATTGGGACCATATATATTAAGTAAAACCACTTCTCGACCAAGAAGTGAGCCGAACAGCAGGATGTAGGGGGAAGGGGGGGTCAATATGCGAAATATTGTGTGTGAATTTGAGAGACCTATGTATAAGAATCATAACCCCCCGGTTTTGGGAGGAGTAGGTTGTGTAGTAGCGTTGGGGGCAAGCACATGTGTTTCCTGCAGAAATAGAATTTTAACTCTGTGTCTTTCAATGTACAATCGTAGCTTAGGAATTTTAACTGGATTCCCCAGTCCCCTAATGTTCCAGCGAATACAGATGAAGTGTTTAACCGCCATCAAGACAGTAGATTCATGTCCACAGTAGGGTGATACAACATCTATATATCTCAGAAAGACCCATCCGTGCTGGCAAAGAGTGATACATGGTCCGATTATCTCAAGAGGTCATAACCGCTCGACAGTCGCGAGCTGAGCAATTTTTCGAACCTTTGTGCCACCCCCGCTTCCAATCAGAGGGGTGAATTCCCCATAGAACCACAAATCAGAACAGCAATGATCGCAGCACGGCATGTGGGCTGTGCGCTAGCCTAGAGCGGTGTCTAGGAACCGACTTGGGCATTAAGAGAATACATGATATGGTGAACAATTCGAAGGATAAGAGAAATGCATTAAATGAGGGGCTGTCGAAGATGGAATGGATCCCCAGTTATCTTCCGAATACGGAAAGTATCATGTAAATGTAGAATGAGATCAATTGGGCAGGACCAATAAAAAACGATTCTCTCGTGCCCCACGGGAGAATCCTGACATAAATAAGATCGAGGGGTTTAACAAAGGGAAAACGGATTGAACCATCAGCCAGAGAAATGTTCATCAATGAATTTCCATGCTTCCTCCGGGATAGTGAAAAAGAAGACTTTGTCCGAGTGTTCGATCCTTAGCTTCGCCGGATACATCAGAGTATTTGACACCCAGGTCTCAGAGCCGTTTCTTAGTGGATAAGTAGGATTTTCGTTCCTGTTCGACAGCTACAGAGAAATCCAGGCACAAATGTATCCTGGCAGAGCCGGGTAGCAGCTCACCTTTGGCCCTGGCCACGCGCATCAAAGTGTCTCTATCACGGTAATTTAGCACTCTGGTTATGATGGGGCGAGGGGGAGCCCCAGGTCTGGGTTTCGCGGCCAGTGATCGGTGGGCTTGCTCGATCGCAAATTGCAGTTAAAGATTCGGGGCATCGATTAGAGAGAGGAGCATTAGTTCGACAATCCTCCATGAGGCCGTCACATTTTTCCTCTGGAACACCAGTGATACGCAGGTTGTAACGTCTGGATCGCAACTCCAGGTCATCGTTCTTCTTACTGACCGCCTGGACCTGTCTGGATAATGAGGCAACCTCAGACTGGAGCGTTGTGATGCTATCCTCATCAACACCGACCCTGGATTCCACCTCCGTCACTCGGATATCAGTTTTCTCTATCCAGGCTTTAATTGAGCGGCTTGTCCCACTCATATCGTCTAGTTTGGGGTGTAGCGTAGTAAAACCCTCATGCACGTAGTCCATCATTTTCTGGAGTTCTGTGGCCTCAGTGGAAGTGTTAGGGGTGGCCGCAGGCTCTGGTTGGGCTTCGGCAGGTTTGGGTGTGGACTTCGCAAACATATTGATGGAACTCGGTTTCTTGCTGGTGCCCTTAGTCATGATATATCAGCCTGTATGTTCGAGCAAGGTGGAGCGCTGTGTCGGATAGATCATGGGCCAGGGCCTTTCCTGATGCCCGTCATGGGGACGACTTCTCAGAGGTCAGAGCTATTCTCTGGGACCGGGAGCCAATCACAATAGGCAGGCGTAAAGCGGTCCAATAAATTCGGTTGCACGCCGGCTTATCCAATGGTAGGGCGGTCTGAGTAGACGGTGCGGGGTCCAAGGTCACAGGAAAGGTGGACACCCCAGTCTGATTGCTCCAACTTGCAGCCGGGGTTATAGTCCGATCGCAGACCTACTTCACTATATGGCAGCCAACCGCCTTCTGGTTGATCTGAAGGTCCAACTAGTCTATGACACTTTCAGTGACTTATGTGGCCTGTTGAAGTTTGATGAAGCTGTGGTAGTCAAAGAAGTTAGCTTTGATTGTTATTGCTTCCAAAGCAGCCCCCCAATCACTGGGCGACCCGTGTCATGCTAGAGAAGTCCGGTAATGAACGTGCATCAGGCTGTCCTGGCTGAACTCCCAGGCGAAGGTTTTTGTTGGGTGCCCGGCTTTAAAGGGGATGAATGGGTTGTAGCCTCCCCCGTAATCCAAGTCGTGCGACCCATTCGCAATTTTTATAGGAGCTTCACTCGTGTTGTCATCCAGTTGAAGTCTCAAGGTTGTGGTGGCCCTTCCTAGACAGCCCAACCGGGGTGCGCAGTGGAGAAAGCAAATGTATTGGGTAGGTTACATGGGTGGTTGCAGTAGCAGAGATTCGTGTAGCCAGTAGTGTCCCGCACCCCACATGGCAAAAATATCAGGCCTCCGTTCAATCGCCAGCCTAAGCAAGGGCCAGGGGAGTTACAGACACTGGTGGGGAGAGAGTGTCCATCATTGCATGAAATAGTTGGGGAATACCAGACTCACTGGGCACTTGGAATGATAATGTTAGTGGGTTCACACGGACCACATTGCCCTCTTCCCGCCAGGCCCAAATACGTAGAGGCCGTGTGAGCGCCTCAGAGCAGTTAAGAGAATTCCTCCTCTCCCGGGATTCAAATGTACTCACTTTGCGCCGGCAAGGAGAGTCGCAGCACACAGAGTCCAGCTCTTCCGGAGAAGCAGAGACGCAAGGCTGGTTATCGTTCTGCGGCAGTGGCTTTTCTGGGCTGCAGCGACGTTGCACTCGGCGTAGGGAACGGGTGAAGAACATCCAGCCTCCAGCGCCGTGCAGGTCTACCAATCTGGGATGTTATTCGGTCCTGGGAGAAGAGGGCCCTGACTTCAGGCACTCAACTCGGGTGCACCTCCCCGCTCACATTCCCTGCACCGCTGCCTGGAGTTCGCCAAGATCAAGCAGCTCCCAGTCGGGGCTGTTGTGCATGAGACGGTTTTGTTGGCGCTGGTGTGCTTGGGGGAGCAAGGGTATGGATAGGTGAAGATCCAGGGCCCACGTTATGGTGTCAGAGGGCTGGAGTTAAGCCGCACTTTATGGATATGGAGGGCGGCCCACCCGACGAGACCTTTCCGGCATGCAAACAGCAATGATTCCTCTGTCGCACCACCTCAGAGCCCTGTGAGAAAAGAGCTTGTGCTGCTTGGGATCTTTAGCGACCGGGCGTCTGCTTCGTAGATCAGGAATCAGCACCAAACTAGGTGATTAATAAAGGAAAATGAAGCCCAAAGCGGATCTCCTCGTCCAGGCTGCCATCACACAGCTGCGCAACAGCGACCCCTTCCTGAAGACTCTTCTAACCTCTGACTGTATTTTAATCTGTCCCTCCAAAATATCATACACGCCTTACTTGTATAGCTGGGAACGGGTTAATTTACATTGCATTGGGGGGTTCAAAAGTGCTTGCCTGTTTGAGAAACTTGTTAACCCTTGTTTCCTTCCCTAACCTTTTACTTTTGACACCAAACTCCGTATTGCTCTAAATATGCCAGTGATATATCAATGTTCACAGTGTCCTAGCTATTTAAGTCATCTGAGGGTTTAGGAAGGGTCTGTGTGCCATCCCAAAAGGATATCTACCGATTTATTGAAACTGAGAGTGTGTATTTTTAAAATATATATTTAAGTGTTACATATTTGCTCCCTGCGAAAGAAGGCTTATTCAAACTGACTGTTAAATTAATAAATAACTGTTTAATCAAGAAACCTTGAGTGTCCGTGTTATTTGGATACCTGTCACTGTGTAACTATGTTGCAGCCCTAAAGCTCACATTGACCACGCTTGAGATAGGCCTGGCTGCTCAGTCACTCTACCAATTTATGTAGTACAGACTTATACCAAAGGTTGGGTCTGTTGCTAAGAGGACAAGGCTGGTGCAGTCTGCCACAGGATACTGCATACAATCTTGCCTAACACGCTTTCTAATCTGAAGGGTTCTGGAAAGTAACAGTTTCTCAACAAAAAGATCAAGGGTAGTTCCCTCCTTGCATACCCTTCTCGGTTTGCCGTCTTGCTTCCTTTATTTAGCTGCTGTCAGGAAAGTACTGTTCCTTTGTGTGCTTTGCCTTGCTCAGAGTATGCTCACATGCTCTGCCTTTTATCCGTGTGGGGAGGTTTAATCGAAGTCAATTGGATTGATGGGTCTAGTTTTGCACCAGATAAAAAACCATTTCCATTTCTTGTAATAGCAATGTCTGGCATTAGGTTTGCGTGCCTCCTTTGGGATGCCCATAAATCTTTGTGGTAAGTTTAGATGGCCAAACTATATGACCTCAGGAGACAAGCTGCCAGGTTCAGGGTTTGAGGGCATAAATGATATACTGTCCCCTGATTTTGGGACAGCCTGTATGGGCACAGAGGTCTCACTGGTGAGCAAAGGGACATTGTGTGTAGGTGTGAGTACCATGGTTAAGGTGCCCACATTGGCGCTATTAGAATGAGTTTGACTTGTTCCTGGTGATTCTTGGTGAGAAGTGTGTTGGGGGGGGAAAGCGTAAATACCCCTGACCAGGTCATCCACACAGCATTCCCCTTGGGCCCCATTTCGGGGTACATGTACGCGAAGTCTGGGCATTGTGCGTTGCGCTGTGTTGCAAATAGATCTATGTCTGGTTGACCCCAGTTTAAGAAGAAGCTGTGGAGAATGTCTTTGTGCGACTGCCATTCGTGTTCTGATGGAAGCTACAGGTCTGTGCTTAAGACAGTTGTGTTCCTCTGGTACGTGTTGGGAGAGGAGGAACATGTTGCGTTTTAATGTCCAATTCCATATGTTCTGTGCGAGTTTGAACAGACCTGGAGAGTGTGTTCCCCCCTGTTTAAGTAAAACATGGCTATTTTGCTGTCTGTTAGGACTAGGACTGTTTTCCCCTGAATTAGGTGTTGAAAAGCTTGGAGTTTGAACACTAACAACTCTAGAACGTTGATGTGTTTCGTTGTTAGTGATCGAGTACACTTGCTTTGCACAGTGTGATTGAGGAGATGTGCTCCCCATACTTGGAGTGATGATGTGTCTGTGGTAACAGTGGCTTGTACTGCGGGGTGGTGAACGATTTCCCTTGCAGAAGGTTTGCTCTTGTCCACCACTGCAGAGATTGAACTAAGATATGCAAAATTGTGACTAAATCGTCCCACTGACCGTGCACTTTTGACCATTGATTCACTAGCCACTCTTGCATAGGACTCATGCTCAACTGGGCGTGAGGTACTATGTAAATGAAGGAGGCCATTATCCACAGTAGGCACATGGCTTCGCGTACGGTTATCTGACTGGCAACATAATGTGGAATTTGAAAAATGAAATGTTGTACCCTCTCGTTGGAGGGGAAGAGTAAAGCATCTTTTGTTTGAATCTGGGCCCCAAGACATTTTCATGTCTTGATTTTTTCCTCTTTTATTGAGAAGCATAGATTGAAGAGTACATTGACAGTCTGCTGGGTGTTTGGATAAAACTCTTGAAGTGTCTTCACTGTTATTAGCCAGTCGTCGAGATAAGGATACACTGGAATGGACTGCCCGCGCAGGTGTGCAGCTGCCACTGTGAATACCCTTGGTGCTGAGAAGAGGCCGAAGGGAAGCACTTCAAATTGGTAATGAGTCATGCTGACTTTGAACCACAGATATTTTCTGTGAGCTGGTAACATTGAAATATGAAGGTATGCATCTTTCATATCCAACGTTGTCATGTAATCCCCCTGTTTTAAGAGCAGGATTACTTTCTGAAGGATAGTCATCCAAAACTTTTGTGGTTTGACATACAAGTTTGCTCGATGAAGGTCTAACACAGGGCGCAAGGAACAAGGAAATCAGTTCAATAAATACCCTTTTTTACTTCGTGAGGAGGGACCATGTTAGGGAGAATTCTCAGAAATGTGCTAATTCCTCTCTACCTTAGAGACCCCCAGCTCCTTTGCTGAAATTTGGGACTTTGTACTTTTAATTCTATTTTGTTTTCTGTGTTTCTTTTGGTTTTTGGAGTCTGACAAACTCCATAGGCAACTTTTTGCATTGTGTCACACAGCACCTTTAGTGCAGTGACCCAGGGAAGTCTTTCAGATTTCCCAAGGTTTAAATACCTTACTCCTGGATTAATTACTGTTTCCAAGAAAAGTAACGTGAAATTGAATTTACTATACATTGTAACTTTCTAGACCCAGCACACACCATTTTACAATAGGGTGCTGGAGGGATTACTTAGTAGCCCCTTTGTCTAGCTTCTCCTGTAACATGTTTGATGTTACCCTTTACACAATTAATGGCTGGTGGCAGTGGTTACTTGATACTACTGTGTTGCGTTTTTACTGCGGGCTGCGTTCGCAGCCAAAGTGAAGCACCCATGGTTGCCATTTTTATCAAAATGGCCCCAGTCGTCTTTTTTCACCATTTCTTGTTGTTTTGGTCCTTCTTGACACTTACTCTGCGCGTCAAACCAGGTTTGGTCCCTTTGTTCATTTTGTCTTTGGCGGGTTTCACGAGTGAAACCCCGCTTCTGGCTCCAGAGTGTCTGGTGGGGGCAGGAAGTGGGGGAGGAGCCCGAAACTCCCTGTGCTTAGTCTCCTAGGAGATACAAATGCACTCTGTAGTGATTGGCCGGCTGACTGGCCAACTAAAACAGCCACCCTGCTGGGTGACTGAGAGCTAGGCTGGAATGAATGGGAGAAACCTGCATAAAAGGCGAGGCTTTTTGGCTTGGAAGGTAGAGTCGACCACTGGACTAAGGAATCCAAAGAAGAGCTTGAAGAGGACACCTGCTGCAACTCCTGGATCGTTGGTTTGCCCGGTGAAGCTCTGCTGCTGCGCTGAAACTCCAAGTTCGCCTCGACAGAGAAGCCTGCAAAGACAACTTCTCCAATTGAGTTGGTGGGACCAATCAACTCCAAAGTAAGCCACCTGGACATCCTTCTTCGTGCTGGTTGAATTTCCATTGCAGTCGCTGCTCACCAGTTTGTGTGTGTTGCTTTTAAGTTGGCCAAGAGCTCCAGGAAGATCCTCCGGACTCCCAGGAAGCAGGGCTGACCGAGGCTGAGCCACCTCAACAGAGTGTGGGACCCCAGAAGCAAGGAAAGCCCATCTTGGCAGTCAGAAACCGTGGCGGTGCTGTTAGCAGTAGACACGAGGAGCTGAAACACTGAAGTGCCACTTGTTTGAAGTTTGCCAGTTGCGGTCGGTGACCGCCCGTTGTGGTGCAGGAGTCCCCAGAAGTTCTCCCTCTTGTCCCCACGACTGAGGCCCAGGAAAAACAGGATCTGCAGAGCTGCATAGGAACCAAGGTCACCAGCTGCATCTTTTTCTTCAAACTAAAGGTACTGGAAAGTCTGAGAGAACTTACCTTTCACTGTAGATTTGCTTGCTCTTCTACTTCACAAGTCTCCCGGCTCGTGGCCCTACATTTGATTCTTCTCTTTCACCAAATACTTCTAAAAACATTGTGCAAAGACTTTTACTCACCTTCAAGAAGTGCTTCAGCTACATAGATGTTTGCCCATTGACATTGGCTTAGCCTGCTTCCCTGAATGACTCTTCTCTCTTCTGTTATACATTGGGGGGGTCCAAAAGTATTTGCTTGCTTAAAGAATATTTGGGATCTCTTGTTTATTCTAATAACCCTTTTCTTTGACACTCTCACTGCCTACTCTGAATGCAACAGTAAGATATTAATGTCCACAGTGCCTAGTTATTTATGTCACCTGAGGGTGTAGGAATAGTGTGTGCCATCCCCAATGGATCTTTACTGATTCTAAGAAACCTAAGAGTGTGTACTTCAGAAGTTTATTTGAGTGTTGCTTTTATATTGCTCCTTCTGAAGAAGGCTTGTTTAAATGACCGGTAAATAAATTAATAATTGTTTTATCAAGAAACCTTGACTATCAGTGTTTGTTTGAATACTTGTCACTGTGAATCTCTGTAACTCCACTACTGCTCACATTGACCCATCTTGAGATAAGCCTGGCTGCTAGGCCACACTACCAACCTGTGTAGTTCAGACTTATACCAAAGGTTGGATCCCTATTGCCAGGAGGCTGAGGTTGTTGTAGTGCACCCAAAGGGTAGTATACCAAATTTCTCTACCTAACAGATCAGCTCTATTTCTAGGGTTTGGATTTCTTCCTGAAGAATCTGTAGATGCTCTTGAGACTTTTTCCTGGTCTTGGAGGATGAGGTCTGAATGGGAACTCTATGGAGTACCCTTTTGTCACGGTTGAGAGAACCCACTTGTCCGATGTCATCCACTCCCATGCGTGGGCATTATGTGATATTCGAACACCTACTGGGGTAACATGAGTGAACCTCAACTGGGGCGTCATTGTATTTTGGCAGTGGTGCCTTTAGAGGCTGCAGCCCGCGATCTACCTCGCCTAAACCCTCCTTGATAAGAGAGCTGAAAGGGGGTGGATTGCACTGTGTTTTTATATTTATTTTGGCTAAATGTAAATGGAGAGGCTCTTGGGTAACTTTGGCCTCGAAAAAAACGAGTATTAAAGACGCCTCTTTATATGTATGGTTTGTCCTAGAGACTGTCTACCCACAGTAACAGTTTTTAAAGTGTCTGAACAAATAGGTTCTGGGCCAGAATCTAGCCGAGTATGCATTTTATCCCAAAGGGACCTGTTGTAACTAGAGTGCAGGATTGTGTTATTAGAAATTTGCACCTGGAACGCGGCTGATGTTGCTACCTTTTTTCTAAATGCAAAAAGCCTTTTGCTCTCTTTCTCTGGGGGTGCCTCAGCAAAAGCTAATGGTGTCCCGGCTATTTTGCACATGGTGGTAACCACTGAAGAGTCAGGTTTTAAGATGACCCTTGATATACGACGGGTCAGAGAGTGCAGGACGAAATGTTCTCTCTATTCTGGGGTTAACAGCCCTGGCAAGTGAAGGTGAAACTAGATATGGTTGTATCCTTTTATGCATTGACTGTAGTAAAGGTATACATTGCACTATGGCAGACACTTCTACCATTTCGCCACGAAATCTAGGATTTGGGGAACATCTTGGAGTTTGTATTTTAAAATGATCTGCTGCCCTTTTGAATAGATTGTTGTATAAAACAACTGGCTGATCAGTATGAGGAGATCAAGAATTGGTCATCATCATCATAGGTTTGGGCATCTTCAAATTGATCATCACCATAACAGTAAGTATTATCCTGATCTAAATTGTCCAAGGATTTTAAGAATGTGTTAGGGAAAAGGGAAAGTAGACTCTTCAGAGTTATAATGTCGGCTATAGCCTAAATCTTGAGATAAAGGAAAAGAGGCTTCTGTGTAACGTGACGTATGAGCATTCGCAAACATTTGTAAATGCAGGCGTTTCGACTGTCGTTTGTCTGTCTAAGCATGGTGGGTGGTGTTGGTAGCAATAAGAACGGTTGTCGGTTTTGGTGCATGTTTAGGAGAGTGTGCTTTCAAAACGTGTGGCTGGTTTTATATGCAAGGATGATTGTTATTGTGCATTTGACCATCAGGGGGACTCATTATGGACACCTGACCACACTCACCTCTGCTGAGACCTAGCCTTGACTGGGTGCGTATCCTCAAGCCAGGGTTGAGACTGGTTATTCCCACTGGTCCAATGGTTGAAGCACCGCCAAGGGACTTCTTGAGATCAGGCAGAGAGTATGGCTTCACCAGGACTTCACTGGAGTGGATGCTGGTCAGCTGCAGGGTTTCTACTCTGGTCATCACTGGGTTGCACTTCTTGTCTTGGCTCAAATGAAATGTAGAGTGGCTGCAGGAGTCTTCCTTTTATCGAAGATCTGCACTGGAAGATTGGCCAGGTCCAACTAAGGCAAGGATCTACACCCTTTAACACTGGCATTGGCTCTTCAATCATGGATAGCTGTTGGGTAAGATTTTCATGTTTATGATAAGTCTTCCTGACCTGTGTCAACATCAGAACCCTTTGCTTGGACTTATTTTACCTTGTCCCGAAGTGAAGTGGAATCTTTTTCCCCTTTCACCTAGTCTGTTACTCTTTTTATGGGTGACTTTCTCTTAGTCTTTCCATAGTGTGTGAATGGAGTTATAGTTTCCTATATCTTTGAACTGACTGTAATATACCATGGCAGAACAAAGCATTTTAAATACAGCGGCTTCCTTTTAATTATCTTATTATTTCTTGGGTGAATTACTGTTCCCAAGAAGTAAAGTAGGATTCACATCCACTTCACAATGATTTAAGTGAGCCAGCACACCCCACCTTATGTGGAGTGCTGGGGGGATGATATGATATGATATGGCATTTATAACGCGCCTATACACAGGTGTTTCAAGGCGCGACGAGGCAGGGAGGGGAGGAACAAGGGGAGACAGACAACGATCCTACTAGGCCAGGTGTCATTCAGATCGCGCAAGTGCAGGGGTGGGGGAGGGGGAAAAGTGCAAGGGGAAGGGGAGGGGGGGGGAGTGCAGTACAAGGTAAGTGGCGAAAAGTAATAAATAAATAGGGCCAGCTGGTGGCAAGTGCAAGGTAAGTGCAGAACAAGTGCTGGAAAGGGGGGGGGCTGTAGGGATACAGAGACAGTCCCGCAGTGCAGAGGGGATTCCAGGGCATCAGTGCAAGTGGAGAGTGGCTGGGCCCAGGACCAAGGCCGTTAAGAGTGGTCCAGTTGCAGAATCAGTGCACTTTCAGTGAAGAATATTTGCTGTTCAGCAGGGGAGAGGGAGAGAGAAAGCAGAAGCAAAGAGGAAGGTTTTGAGGTGCTTCCGGAACCGGAGATGGTTCTCCTCAAGTTTCAGGGAGGCAGGAAGGCTGTTCCAGAGGGAGGCCCCTGCCGTGGAGAGAGATCTACCCCCAGCTCGTTGCTTCGAGAAGCGGCTGACCCTGAGGGAGTTGGAGGCGGATGAGCGAAGGGCTCGGGAAGGAAGATATTTGGGAAGAGAGAGTTGAAGGTATTTAGGACCAAGGCCCCAGAAGGCCTTGTGGACAATGCAGAGGGTTTTGAACTTTATCCTCGCAGCCACTGGGAGCCAGTGTAGAGATTTCAGTCCTGGAGAGATACGGTCCCTGGGCTTGAGGCCAAGGACAAGTCTCGCAGTTCTGTTCTGGATGAGTTGCAGAGGGCGGAGAGTGGAGGCAGGCAGATTAAGATAGAGGCTGTTACAGTAATCCAGCTTCGAGAGAACCAGGGCTCGGGAGACAGTGAGCTTCCGGGGGAAGGAGAGGAAGGGAAGAATACCTCTGAGGAGGTGCAGCTGGTAGTGTGACTTCATAGCGACGTCAGAAATATGAGGAGAGAAGGAGAGTGTGGAGTCGAAGATGACCCCAAGGTTTTTTGCATTGCAGGTAGGAGCAGGGAGGGGGCCAAGGGAGGCAGGCCAGAGAGCTGCAGGGAAGGAGGGAGTGGGTGTACCGATGAGTAGAATCTCAGTCTTACTGGCATTAAGGCAGAGGTCATTGGCGGCACACCATTCCTGGATAGCAGACAGACAGTCAGGGATGAGGGAAGGAGAGGGGGAGGCTGAGGGTAGCCTGAAAATGAGCTGGGTATCGTCCGCATAGCACTGGAAATTAGGGCAGAGAGCGGCAATGCGGTGGGCAAGGAGTGCCAGATACTGGTTGAACAGCCAGGGAGAGAGATTAGATCCCTGGGGGACACCGCAGGTGGAGAAAAAGATGTCGGAGAGGAAGGACCCCAGTTGGACCTGGGAGGGTCGATTTGAAAGGAAAGAGGTCAGCCACGCCAGAGCCTGACCAGTGATACCCAGGTTTTCACGGAGACGGTTGAGCAGGATGGCATGGTTGACAGTGTCAAAGGCAGAGGAGAGATCGAGCAGAATGAGAACACAAGGAGTGTTGGAATCGAGGTTCAAGAGCAGGTCTTCACGGATGTTCAGGAGAGCAGTTTCCGTGCTTCTGGCAGCTCTGAAACCAGATTGATGGTCATGAAGACTACCAACAGATTCAGCATGGAGGTTAAGCTGGGAGATGGCCAGTTTCTCCAGGAGCTTGCCCAGGAAGGGAGTGATGGAGATAGGGCGATAGTTAGCCGGGCAGGAGGGGTCGGAAGAGGGTTTCTTGAGAAGAGGGTGCACAAGGGAGTGCTTGAGGGGGGAAGGGAAGACTCCAGAGGCGAAGGAGTGGTTGCAAAAGTCAGCCAGGGCAGGAGCCAGGGAGTCGATGTGGTCCTTGATAGTTTTGGAGGAACAGGGGTGAACCTGTTTAGACGAGACTTTCATAGATCGGACTTGTCTGGAAACCTCGTCAGCAGAGAAAAGTGGAAAGGCAGAGAAAGAGGGAGGAGGGGTGACTGCAGAAGGGCCAGAGGAAGAGCCGGGAAGGGAGGGAGGGAGGTGAAAGGAGGAGAGCGAGGACAGGATGTCCTGAGTTTTAGAGATGAAGTGAGAGGCCAATGCAGTGCAGAGGGCCTGGGAGGGGACAGGAGAGGTAGAGACTGCAGCAGGGTTGGCCAGCTCCTTGCAGATTTTAAAGAGTTCGGCGGAGTTGTTAGATGCCGCAGAGATGCGGGCTTGGATAAGGGCTCTCTTCTTGGTGAGAACGGAGAGCCGATACTGCCTTTGGAGCAGGCGGCAGGCCAGTTTGTCTGAGGATGAACATGAAGCACGCCATTTCCTCTCTGCAACCCTGCACTTGCGTTTTAGGGTGGCGAGATCCGAGTCATACCAGGAGTTACATTTGGCTTTGGGCTTCAGGCGGATTCTCATGACGGGGGCAAGGATATCAAGAGTAACAGATATAGCAGAGTGGAGCATGGAGAGGGCTGTGTCAGGGTGGGAGTCAGCCGAAGGGGCAGGGGGGGGCGAGAAGGTAGCAGCAAAAGCCTCAACTGACACACGCTTCATGGGTCGGATGACCGAGAAGGTGGGTGGCAGTGAAGAGGGTGGCTTTGCCTGTGGGGTAGGGAGGGTGAGGTGGGAGGATAGGAGAAAGTGATCACTCCAGGAGAGAGGAGTGGAGAGAGGGACGGAGAGGGGAAGGTCAGAAGAGATCAGAGCATCAAGAGTGTGCCCAGCAGAGTGAGTAGGCCCAGACGGGAGAATAGAGAGTGAGAGAGAGTCGCAGAGGTCACGAAAGAGAGCAGTGGGGGGACTGGAGGCATCAAGGTGGATGTTGAAGTCGCCAAGAAAGAGGAGTTGAGTGGTTGAGGACAGGAGTGAGGAGGAGAGGTCAGCCCACTCAGAGAGGAAGGAGGAAATTTGACCAGGTGGCCGATAGATAGTAGCCACGGTAAGGGAATGGCTAGGAGAGAGAGAGAGTCGGCAGACAAGACATTCAAAAGAGGAGTAGGTCTGCGTAGGAGTGACAGTGGCAGGAATCCACTCAGGGAAGATAAGGGCAACACCACCCTCTGCACGGTTAGGCCTGGGCATGGAGAGGATCTTGTAACCGTCAGGTAGGAGTGTGTCAAAGCTGGTGGCAGAGCTGGCTGTGAACCATGTCTCAGTGAGAGAGGACGTCGAGGTCCAGTTCCTCAAGAAGGTGACAGATATCAGAGGAGTGCTTGATGGCAGAGCGAGAATTTAGAGTGGCAATGTGGAGAAGGTTGCCCTCCTTGAAGAACTTCCGGGGAGGGGTACAGATCAGAGGTACGCCCTGCGGAGGTGTTGAAGAAGGAGGTGAAGAAGGAGCACGAGAGGGGGCAGGGAGGGAGGGTAGAGGCAAGGTAGCCAAGGATAGAGGAGGGGGGACAGCAGGAGAGGAGAGGAAGTTGATGAGGTGTGGGAAGCGTCTATCAAAGAGGAGAAGGTTGGCCTGAGGGCCTTGGACCAAGATGGTCCCATTAGCGTAGACATTGATGATGGCCTTAGAGGAGCGGAAGGGGGCCAAGAGGACATCCCAACGGGTGCCACCATTAATGGGAGAGGAGGAGAAAGGAGAGAGCACAGAGACCATATGAAGGGTGCATAGGTCAGGCGAAGGCACGAAAAAGAGGATGTCAGTGAGAGTTTCCTTAGAGCAGGCACTAGTGTAGGTGTCAGCGATAGGGAGGCCTGGGTTGGAGACCAGGATGTCCTTTTTAAACTTTTTCCTACCAGATTTAGTGAGGAGAGCAGGATAGTCAATGGAGAAGCAGTTAGAGAAGATAGGCGAGACAGAGAGCACCATGGAGTAGGAGGGAGGGGGGGGGGAGACAGACGAAACGAGAGCACGCAGACAGGAAGTGAGCGGCAAGCACGAGTTACCACAATTAGAGCAAACAAACAGTAATGCGTATTAGGTACCGGGCCACCTAAGTTTGAGAATCCTGCGAGGGGAGAAAACACCCTAGTTTACCTCAACTGTGAATACAGTGAGGCAAGGCCCCATGCGGATGTAACCAGGAGTAGGAGGGGTGGGCCGGGGAACGGAGAACAGGTGGAACTGGCGCCTGGCGTCCCCTGCGGACACCTGCAGACACACAGGGAGCCGCACTGTAGGAGTCGCCCTTGGCCTGGGGCCCTTAGCCGCGGGGGCTGCCGGGCAGAGGGCTGCCCAGGAAGGGGGAGGTTATAGGCAGAGGGAGAGGAAGGGGGGTGTGGGCGGGCAGGGAGCGTGGAGGGAGAGGAGGACCAGGAAGTGGGAGGGGGGAGCAGGAGCAGGCCAAACACCGCGCTCAGAGCGCGAAAAGCAAAATTAAACAAAATTATTTTAAAAGCACTCACGGAGGCCCAGGCAGGGCTTCCCAGGCCTGCTGTTCCCCTAGGGCCACCGGCGACCGCTCTCCACGCTCAGCTGAAGAAAGAAGCGAGCGGGGGGAACGGCCGTCGAGTAGGCCAGAAGGGAAGCAGGCCCACAGCCAATCAGAGGGGGGGGTGGGCGGGGAGGGAGAGGAGGACCAGGATGCATATGTATGGGTCATGCTTAGACAGTCCAATAGACCATGCGATTGGAATTTACTTTCTTGCACTAAATATAATACGCTTTGACTTATCGCTACACTGTTAACAATTCTTTCAGTGTATTAGGCTATAGATGCCTGTATAAACATTACATTACCACTATGAACCAATTGGCTTAATTTAGCCATCCGGACTGTGGACACGACTTCACGAGTCCACGAACACTGCTCAGAAAGAACATTTCCCAATGTCGTTTGAACTACAATTCCGCGTCATCACGTATCCTACGGGATGACACGGTACTCTTAAACACGCATTATGACGCGCAGCGTTCTGTTGCCAGGGGAAAACATCCGTTGCCCCAGACACCACAACGCTGCGCTGGACCGCGTAAAGAAGAAGAAACAGGTAAATTTGTGAATCATGCCCGTATAGACATCCGTGGTCTCAGTGGAAACGAACGCATTACTAACTAAATCGCGTGTCGTTCGTCTAGATAGAACAAGTCGGACGGAATACACAGCCCTGAGACTTGTTCGAGGGATCAAATCAACGGTATACCTCACTGGCAGCCGGAGGAGGTAAGAACACTAGTGCATCCTCAGATCTTTTCACACGTTAGTGTGTAAACGCATTTATGTTTTCATGCCAATGAGAGTAGCCTTTTTAGACATTAGTCAAGCGCATCATTGCTTATTTCATTCCAGAATCTCTAAGAATGCTTCCACAACAATGAGCAACCACTCAAACTGCTCCTCAGTTTAACATACTACGACACAGACGCTCTCTTTAAGAATAGCTTACGGCTACCGCAGCGTGTGAATTTCTGATATAGACTACAGAGAAAAATACATAGCAATTGGGCAGGTATGTGCTGTTTTGTTGGCATGTCATTTCGCATTACTATCATGAACGTTGATATTATATAGATTTGATTGTTTTGTTTAAATTGACTGTATCTGGGGTGAGGTTAACCCCGATTTGTTAATGTCTCTTTTTTAAAAAATCTTGCCCTGAGGAAGGACTTTGTCCAAAATGCATCGGCAAGAGCTTCTGCCACAATAAATACAATAAAGAAAAATTGCAAAACAACAATGCATAAGTGATTTAATAGCAAGCATACAACAGGGGTCCTCACATGGATGATTGACCACCAAAGAAGTATTATATACCTAAAATCAAATCTAAAACTATAATACAAGTGAAGTAGTGTTTACTACATAAACAGGTGTCTCCAAAGCTCAGTGGAAGTGCCACTGAGCTGTTTTCTATGGATGCAATGTATCCCCTTTCTTACCTACCTGGTAACATTTGTGGTTACTAGGTAGGTAAGTTTGCTTGAATGGCTGGTGGCAGTGGTTTTACCTTAGTGACTTTTTAGTCTTATTACTTGCAGGCTGTGAAATCAGCCTCGGTAATGCACAGAAGGGCCACCATTCTTCTAGAATGGTGGGCTCCTCCTTTATCTATATTTATTTCTTGTATACCTGCTGTTTCTGATGTCTTCCCCAGCCATTCTGGGTGGGAACAACCTCAGTGAAAGTTTTGTCTTCGGTGGGAATCCTTTGTATTCCCTGCAGAGGCTCCAGAGTATGTGAGCAGGCAGGAAGTGATGGAGGAGTCCAGAACTCTAAAGCCCTTAGTCTTCCACCTTGCCTGAAAGAAACCAACTCCTAGTGGGGGGGTGGCTGTCCTGATTGGACAGCCAGACCGCTCCTTTCTATAAACTGCAGGGAGAGATTGCAGAAGTTGCGCTGTAGTTCCTGATAAATACTCCGAACCTGGAAGCTGCTGACAAGTCAACCACTGGAGCTGAAACAGAAGTGGAAGATGAAGAAAAGACATATGTAGCGATTTGCAGCAAACAGAGAGCCTGCTGTGTAACCGGATCCTGATGCAACCCTTCCTTCAAATCTACCTGGGGGACCCAAATGTGATGACTCCTACCCAGATGCTGGTGGGATCCACTAGTCCCAAGACGACCTGCACTTTGAGCCATCCCACGACATGCTGTGATCTTGCTGGGCTGCAAACCACCAATACCCTGGACATCGAGCCGGAGTAGGATGCATGGTCTTCCGAAGTCTGAATCCAGCTGAAACTTTGGTGGACTCCTGCTGGACCTCCACAGACAAGTCCCCTCACCAGAGTGCAGAACCGAGGGAGTGAAGAGAATCCAAACAGCGATTCATTCATCTGGCTGCTGTACAACGTCACCAAAACCACAGAGCTGCGAGAGTCCGCGAAGAAACCTTTGCTGGAAGCTTCCTCCGATGACTGCTGATGCAAGTTCACATCCAGTGTCCGGTACTTTTGTCTCCAGACCAAGAAACCAGGGGCCGGGCCCTGTGCTATTGCATCCTGAAGGCATCCACCCAGAAGCTCTTTTTCTCTCCCAAGGTACTATGTGGGCTTGGGTAATACTTACCCTAAGTCTGGTGTGCATCCTGTGAGGCTATGTGGGTGATTTGAGTGGTTGGGAGTTTGCCCATACCTAATACTGCAACACATATATGGAGCTTTATCGGATGTCCCTGAACACCAACTCTGAAAGTGAATACATACTTTTTAAAGAAGATTTCATCTGGAACTTTGACTTTCCTGCAACTGAACCCTATCTCAACCTGCCTACAGCTGGGACCTAGGCTAGGGTCCATGTCTGCCTCACAGAACTCGTGCAATAGACTAGGGAAGGAATGGATGAAAAAAGGATTCTGCCTTGAAAGTATAACAAGTGTAACAGCACCTACTTGCTAAAGAAGTTAGTGTGGTAACTATCTCTGTGAAAGAAGTTACAAAGTGTTGTTAGGTTTATGCTTGCCTTTGAGTTGCATTGTGCCCCTCTGCAAAGCATATATGTTGCTTAACTAACTTTGAATAATTTCCCCCTTCTAAAAAGTAATATGTGTTGGTACTGTTTTATCATTGCTTAATTGAATGAGTGTAAAAGCTTACCAATAGGGTTTACCTGCCTTGAATAACAATCAAAGTGTATCCATGGGTGTTGCTTTCCCTGGTCTGGTTTATACAGATCTAACACAGTTTCTGAGTTAATAATTGTCTTTGAGTTGCTTGCTGCGCCTCTTAAAAGTATATGACATGCATTACTTACCGTAATAGTATTTCTGATGATTGTATCTGCTTAGATTCACATGCTGTGCATAAGTTCGACATCTAGTGGTAATCACAGAGTATTGCATCTTGTCTTTCGAGGATCGAAAGGGGGACGTCGACAAAGGCGTGCTTGTAACACTACCCCTAACGTGTAGTGTACCCAAAATCCCTCACGCGTTGAGTTCCCTCTGGTTGTTTTATTTATGCCGTGAGGGAGCCTAGGACTATTGTGTGAGTGAGTACAGAGAGAGAAAGGAGCAAGATGTCTAGGTTCTTTCTACTTCAAGAGGGGAGGAAGGGTGGGTGCACATGAATCCTAGCAGATACAATCATCAGAAATGCTATTATGGTAAGTAATGCATGTCTTCTGATGCTTGTGAATCTGCTTAGAATCACATGCTGTGCATAGACTAGCAAGCAGTACCCAGATATGTTGGTGGGATGTGTGAAGGAACAGTAGTAAAGAGGTGTCTTAGTACCACTTGTCCCACCTGAGAATCAATCAGACCTAGAGTGTGTATCCAGGCAGTAGTGTTTTGTAAAGGTGTGTAAATAACTCCAGGTTGCTGCTTTACACATGGATTCAAGAGAAACATTTGCAATGAATGCTATGGAAGCCCCAGTCCCCGAGTAGAGTGTGCTCTAGGCTTGAAGGGCAGATCTCTCTTGGAAAGAGTGTAGCATAGTGTGATGCAGTTTACAAACCACTTTGAGATGGCTGATTTAGAGACACGGTCCCCTTCTCTAACAGCTGCCACTGAAATGAAAAACTGATTTGTTTTCCTTAGTGGTTTTGTTTTTTCCAGATAATATATGACTGTTCTCCTCACATCAAGTGTGTGGAGGCTTCTTTCTGCCACATTAGTGGGGTTCTGGAAGAAGGTGGGAAGTTCCATTGATTGGTTTCCAGGAACTTTGAAATGAATTTAGGCACAACCCGTGGGCGAGTGCACAGGACCACCTTATCTTTGTGAATTGTGACAAATGGGTTTAGAACTGAAAGAGCCTGCAGTTGGTGTCCAGACATTTGGTCGACTGAAAACTGGTCGAAAGACATTTGGTCGACGCAATTTGGTCAAAAACCAAATGGTCGAATTTTTTTAAAAATATATATATATTTTTCGGGTTTTCGTTTTTTAAAAAAAAGGGGTTTTTTTTAGAAAAAAAGGGGGTTGGGGGGGCCCCCCCAAAAAAAACAAAAAAGGGGTGAAAATAAAATAGAAAAAATTCGACCATTTGGTTTTCGACCAAATTGGTTCGACCATTTGTCCAGTCGACCAATTTTTTTCGACCAAATGTCTGGTAACCCCTGCAGTTCACTAACTCTTTTTATTGAAGTGACTGCCACCAGGAAGACGGTCCTGTAAGTGAGTGCTTTAAGGCTAGCCTTATGCATAGGTTCAAAGGGAGGTCCCATTAGTCTTGGTAGAACCACATTTATGTCCCATCTGGGAGCTGGGTTGGAAATAAGGGGATGAAGTCTTTTAACCCCTTCCATTGATTACTGGGATTTTCCACCACAAAACCTTTTTCTGGGGGGTAGTGTAAGCTCAAAGTGCAGCTAAGTGGACCTTCAGGGAATTAAAAACCCAGACCCGAGTCTAGTAGGCCAGTCAGGTACAGGACAACATGTGTCGGAGAGCAGTCTATGGGACTGATGCTCTTGGAATTGCACCAGATGAGAAAGCGCTTCCATTTGTTGAAGTAGCAATGTCTGGTGTTAGGCTTTCTTGCTTCTCCAAGTATATCCATGCATCTTTGAGGAAGTTGGAGGTGTCCGAACTCTATGACCTCAGGAGCCAAGGCGCTAAATTGAGAGATTGTGGGCATAGATGGAGTGTTTACCCCTGGCCTGTGATAGCATGTTTTATGGGCATGGTAGCTTCCTCGGATGGGAGACCGACAATGCCATCAGATGAGAGAACCAGGGTTGGTCGGCCCACATCCGGGACACCAGAATCATCATGACTGGCTTCTGGTGCATCTTGTGCACTATCCTGTTGAGTAGGGGAGTCAGGAGAAATGCGTAAACAGATTTCCCTGACCAGGTTATCCAGAGACCGTTCCCTATGGAGCGGTTCTGCGGGTACCTGGATCAGTAATCTGGACATTGCACATTCTCCACAGTTGCGAACAAGTCGATCTCTGGGAAGCCCCAGTCTGCAAAGACGTTGAGAACAATGTCTTTGTGCAATCGCCAATCGTACTCGACGGGTAGTGGGAAGTCTCTGCTGAGCACATCCGCCAGAAGATTGAGTTCCCCTGAACGTGTTGTGACAGGAGGAACATCTTGTGTTGACAACACATTTCCATATGTCATGATACAGTTTAGCTAGCCCTGGAGAGGGAGTGCCCCCTTGCTTGTTCAGGTAATACATGGCCGTGGTGCTCTCCGTGAAGACTAGGACTGTCTTTCCCTGGAAGTGTGTTTGAAAGGACTTCAAGGCTTTGAATATTGCCAGAAATTCTAACAGGTTTATGTGGTTGGATGCTACCGCTAGGGACCAAACGCTGCACGCTTCTGAATAAGGATGTGAGCCCCCCCAACCCGTCAGAGATGCGTCCGTGGTGAGAGTGGCATCTACTGCATGGGTGGTGAAGTTCTTCCCCTGTAAGAGGTTTTCCCTTGACCATCACTGCAGAGAGAGAACGAATGCTGCCGAGACAACCACTAGATCGCCCTATAGCCTGCTGGCCTGACACCATTGGCTCGAGAGTCGCACCTGCGTGGGATGCATGTGCAACCGTGCGTGTGGGACTAGATAAATGCAGGAGGCCATCATCCCTAGCAGTCCTATGGCCTTGCGTACAGTTACCTCGCGATTGGCTATATAGTGCAGGATCTAGAACAGCATGTTTTGAACCCTCTCGTTGGAGGGGAAGACGAGCCTGTCTTTGGTCTGAATTAGAGCCTTCAGAAATTGCTGGACTTGGCTGGGGTCTAGGCTGGACTTTTTCTCATTGATCGAGAATCCCAGCCTGAAGAGGAGATCTACCGTCTTCTGGGTATTTTATAGGCATGTTCCGTACAAATCCCCCGTTATTAGCCAGTCGTCGAGGTAAGGATAGAGGTAAAGATACACGGAAATGGGCCGCCACTACTGTCAGTACTTTTGTAAACACCCTTGGGGGTGAGGTAATGACGAAGGGAAGGACCTTGAACTGATAGTGCTTGTCCTCTATCATGAACCTTAGGTATTTTCTGTGCGCTGGAAACTTTGAAATATGAAAGTATGCATCTTTCATGTCCAATGTTGCCATGTAATCCTGCTGTGTTAGCAGTAAGATTATTTACTGCAATGTTGTCATTCTGAACCTTTGTGGCTTGACAAACTTGTTCGCTGGACACAAGTCTAACATAGGGCACATGGTGAGATCCTTTTTGGGTACAAGGAAGTACACTAAATGTACACTTAATAAATACTCTCGTTTACCTGTAGAAAGGGGATGACTTCTATTGCGCTCTTTTCTTGAAGGATCTCCACCTCTTGCAGCAGAATTTTCAGGTGTCCTGGCGAAAGGCGTCTTGATGTTGGTGGACCGTATCGAGGTGGCCGGTAGAACTCGAGACAATAACCGTGGGCGACGGTCTTGAGCACCCACTGGTCTGAAGTGACCCCCCCTCCCATGCGTGAAGGAAAGATGTTATTCGTCCCTTGACATGGGAGGGGACGCGGACTGGCGAGTCATTTTTGAGCAGAGGCCGGGGAGCCTCTTGGTGTGGAGTTCCTACCCCTGCGTCTCTTAGCTGACCCCTTTGTTGGAATTGACCTGTGGCAGCTGCGCCTTGTCCTGATGACCACGGTGAACTTCCTGTCCCATACTGGTTGCGGTGGGAACATGAAAAGGATTGCCCCCGACAGGAAAGGCGAGAGCTACCTCCTTGCTGTCGATAGGGTATTTCTGTAATTTGGTTCAGAGACTTAAGCGTCTCATGCTCGTTCTTTGCTGTTTCTAAGGCATCGTCTACTGCCTTCCCAAACAAATTAGTCTCCTCCACTGGTTAGTTTACAAGGGATGCCTGTGTTTCAGGCTTAAAGCCTGAATTCTTGAGCCAGGTGTACCCTTTGAGCAAGGTACCCTGTGCCAGGACCCAGCCTGCTGTTTCAGCTGCGTCTAAGGTTTTCTTCAGGATATTTCGGTTGACCTGTCTCCCTTCCGATACTACCGTCAGCAGGCTTGATCGGACCGGTTACGGCCCTCCTGAAGTAAGTTCCATTGTACTTCACTATGACTTTCCAACAGTGTAGTGTTGTTGGCAATCCTGGTGGAATGTGCGGCTGACGTAGTCATGAGCTTTCCGAGGGCGTATAACTTTTAACCTTCCTTGTCTGGTGGGATCTCTGCCGTAGACAAAGGCACTCCGGCTCTCTTCCTTGTAGTAGTGACTACCAGGGAGTCGGGAGTGGTATCTCCCTGGCTGTTCAACCCTGCTCTCTCCCTGGCTGTTCAACCAGTATCTGGCACTCCTTGCCCACCGCATCGCCGCTCTCTGCCCCTACTTTCAGTGCTAAGCGGACGACACCCAGCTCATTTTCAGCCTACCCTCGGCCTCCTCCTTTCCTTCCCTCATCTCTGACTGTCTGTCTGCCATCCAGGAATGGTGTGCCGCCAATGACCTCTGCCTTAATGCTAGTAAGACTGAGATTCTACTCATCGGCACACCCACTCCCTCCTTCCCTGTAGCTCTCTGGCCATCCTCGCTTGGCCCTCCTCCTTCTCCTACCTGCAAGGCAAAAAACCTCGGGGTCATCTTCGACTCCACACTCTCCTTCTCTCCTCATATATCTGATGTCTCTAAGAAGTCACACTACCAGCTGCACCTCCTCAGAGGTATTCTTCCCTTCCTCTCCTTCCCCCAGAAGCTCACTGTCTCCCGAGCCCTGGTTCTCTCGAAGCTGGACTTCTGTAACAGCCTCTATCTTAATCTGCCTGCCTCCACTCTCCGCCCCCTGCAACTCATCCAGAACAGAACTGCGAGACTTGTCCTTGGCCTCAAGCCCAGGGACCGTATCTCTCCAGGACTGAAATCTCTACACTGGCTCCCAGTGGCTGCGAGGATTAAGTTCAAAACCCTCTGCATTGTCCACAAGGCCTTCTGGGGCCTGGGGCCTAAATACCTTCAACTCGCTCTTCCTAAATATCTTCCTTCCCGAGCCCTTCGCTCATCCATCTCCAACTCCCTCAGGGTCAGCCGCTTCTTGAAGCAACGAGTCGGGGGTCGATCTCTCGCTGTGGCAGGGGCCTCCCTCTGGAACAGCCTTCCTGCCTCCCTGAAACTTGAGGAGAACCATCTCCGGTTCTGGAAGCACCTCAAAACCTTCCTCTTTGCTTCTGCTTTCTCTCTCCCTCTCCCCTGCTAAAGTCTCGACTGAATCTGCACCGAATCTGCAACTGGGCCACTCTCACCGACCTCGGTCCTGGTCCCAGCCACTCTCCTCTTGCACTGCCTCCCTGGCAACCCCTGCACTGAGGAACTGTCTCTGTATCCCTGCAGCCCCCCCTTTCCCAGCACTTGTCTGCACTTACCTTGCACTTGCCACCAGCTGGCCCTATTTATTTACTTATTCTACTTACTTTTACTGCACTTCCCCCCTCCCCCTTGCACTTTTCCCTTCCCCCTACCCCTGCACTTGCGCGGTCTGAATGACACCTGGCCTAGTAGGATCGTTGTCTGTCTTCCCCTTGTTCCCCTCTCCCTGCCTCGTCGCGCCTTGAAACACTTGTGTATAGGCGCGTTACAAATGCCATACCATATCATATCATATCATATCATATGGCCCCGGATATACAGCGGGTCAGTACGGGAGGGGCAAAAAAGATTTTCTACTCTAGGATTGACAGCTTTTGCAATAGATGGGGACAACAAAGAGGGAGGGAGGCCCTTCTTGATACAGTTAAGAAGTGGGATCCGCTGACTTGGGGTCGGGGGGGGGGTTCTCTTTATATCTTCCACAAAGTCTGTGTCCGGTGCCACCTCTTTTGTGACAATTTGAAAATGTTTTGCAGCCTTCTTTAGTAACGCATTGAAGGCCATTTGATCGTCAGTGGGTGAGGTGAGGAGGGAGGGTCTAGACAAAGGGCGTCTAGATCTGGAGTTGTAGTGGGGGAAAGCCATGGTGCTTCCTCTACCGCCTGTTCATCACCCCAGTATGGGCACAATTCCGGTGTCTCCTCAAAAGTATTTTCATCCTGACCATAAGAGACCTCATAGACTTCTTCAGGTTCTGAGAATTCTTCCTGTGGAAATGGAGTGGAAAGATTTTGCACCTTTAAAAGAGTAGGGCAGGAATCCTCCTCCGTAGGTCTTTTAGGGGTAATACAATTCTCAGAGAAATCAACAAACTTGGAAAGTTGGTCCATGTAACCTTCAAACCTATCTCTGGTCCAGAAGGATGAACCAGAGAGGGCTGGAGGGGGAAGGGCTGTTCTGGGGGGCAGGAGTCTCGGGGAGGTCGAGATTTATCTGCCATGGCCTTAGAGGGGCAGAGCGCCTTCCGAATAATCTTTTGGATGTTTGGACTTCTCTCTTGATTTATTTGCTGCCGAAACAATGGGCGCAAGACTCTTATGTAGTTCTGGCGGGTCAGGGAATGTTTTCGACATGCCCGTAGGCTTTGTCAAGGTTTTCAGCGGTGCCAAAACACTTGGGGCTGACGGGTTCTTATGAGCTGTGTCGGTGCTCTTATGTTTGGTGGAGGCGCCCTTATGGGTAGTCTGCCCGAACGCATGCCGTGTCGGCAATTGCAGGCAGGGCGGCCAATCATGAGGATCGGCGTGATTCATCAAAACGTTCGACAGGCCCTTTGACGCCTGTTGCTTCCTCGACGTATACGTCGAGGGAGCGCGTGGGGTTCTGTGCTTTTCCTTTTGTGCTGCGGATGTGCCCCCGTCACCGGGATGTTGTCTCCCCATAGCAGCCCGTCGGGGCCGGGGACGGGCATCTGGGAACCTACTGGTTCCGCCGATAGGTCAATGGCCTCCACATCAGAACCATGGCTGCCGTTTGAATCCTCGTCACTCAAGGCGCCTGCGCCAATGGGGGAACCACTCTCAGCCTGCATGGCGTAGGCCACCCACTGCTTCATCTGCCGCTCTTTTAGCGTCTTTGCAGAAAAAGTTGGCAAGACTTGCAGTATCGCTCATCGTGATCATGAGGCAGACACTTGTTACACTTTCTGTGAGTGTCCTTCCACAGGTATTTGCCATTGCAGGACGGGCAAAACTTAAAGGGAGTCCTCTCCATAGTTGAGGTAAAGTGCGACACCATGACCAGAAGGGAAAATAGGGGGGAAGGAAATGCATTCTACAAAGAATCAAACCCTGGGGCCCACTCTCCATACTGTATAGGCCTGGCCGGAGGGCTGAGGCCACGCGGTCGACAGCATCGACCGGAGCACCAGTTGCTGAAATCCGCAGGCGTCTTTGGCGTAGGATGCAGAAGTAGTCGTTGATGAGGAAGGGTCGAAGACTACATGACCAACGGTCATGGACAAAAGTTATAATTTTGCAATGCACAAGCTCCACATAAGGCGATTTTGGGTGTACTACACGTCACGTTAGGGATAGTGTTACAAGCACGCCCATGTCGACGTCCCCTTTCGATTCTCGAAAGACAAGATGCAATACTCTGCGGTGACCACTGGATGTCGGACTATATGCACAGCATGTGATTCTAAGCAGATTAACAAACATCAGAAATGTCAATTTCAGTGGACCTGTGTTTTAAACAGATTGCTGTATAAGTGAAACTGACTAGAGCAAAACAATGTTGGGAAGTCAGAAGGAAGAGAAAACCTTTTGAAATGGTCAGCCCAGCAGACTTCACCATGGGTTAAAATGCACTTTTGCAAATAAGGAATAATGCCTGTTTTAAAAGTACAACGTTGGATAAAGCCCATTCCTTGCCTAGGAATGCCAAGGGGGTGTTGGGTGAAAACATAGATGGGATGTTTTGTTTCAGCAGACATGATTCTGATGCAGAAAAATAAAATAACTACGGCATTGGCTATTGTGGAAAATTAGCCAAACCGTGTTCTACTATGGCTCAAGGGACATTGGGATCTTCCCCCACAGGAGCCACAATGGAGTTCTGGCACACATGCGTGTTAATTGCTACCTTTGAAAACTTTGAAAGGACCAAGAGAAAGAAATCTCACACGCTTGTCGGACTTCTGTCTGGGCTTCTGCTTGAGACAATAGATCTGGGACACCTACGTGTGAAGTGGGGGAAGTGACACATTTTCAATCAAACTGAGAAACCCCCATGGCCAACCTGGGCTAAGCTGACATTTGGGGGTAGCCTGGAAAGACATGACCATATTTGGAGGACAACGGCAGCTCCATCTGTCTCAAAATACTATTTGATGAATAAACTTTTAAGACTGTTAATTCTGTAACCGGACAGTGGAGAAATGTGAAAGTTGTTTAATTTTTGTGGCTTTTAAACAGGACGTGGTAGCCTTCACTGGCAGATTGTGGACAGAAATGGCAGAGAATTGGATATTCTGAGGAAAGTGTATATGATGCCACTTTGAAATTCAATATTCACATGCCATATGGCTATATATACACGTATAACGTTATGGAATTTTAGGTAAAGTAATTTCATTGAAAAACCGCAAAAACGATTAGACGGATTAAACAAAGTCCTACAAATGTGAGAATTGATTTTAGCAAAAGTAACTGTGGGATGATCCTATGCATTGTAAAGCACACATCATAAATCTGACATCATGCCCCTGAAACCCAACCGGCTGACAGCAAGGCGGTAACAATCACCCCTGACCAATCCAGTTGTTAGTGGCATGCCCAGCCTAAACCTGCCCCATCGTATAATCCTATGATGTCACCATGCCTTATAAATAAGAGAGGCTGACAGAACTCTAGACAGACTCGCTCCTGAATTTCTAGCGCCTGCGTATCCTGACTTTCCAGATCCACCTTTGCAAGATTCCAGACTCTACTGCAAGGCCAAAGCATAGCTGATCCTATCCCAACAAGGCCATTGATCCAGAAATTCCACTAAAATCCCAATAACAAAGGGGAAAAGCTGTGGTACCCTTTTGGGAAGCATCCTGTGAACAGACTGGCTTTTTGCCCACTCCCTGCATTCCCGCTGTACTGTTGCCATCCTCCAGTGACCAGACTTGTCCAGCTGCTTGCTGTTAGGAGTGTCCGCCGCTATCCTGTGACCAGAGCTTTTAAGTTCAGAAACCGGTTGACTGTCCCAAGTTCCAAACTCCAGCGCCGATTGTATTTCCCCATCTCATAGCAACACATAGTCTATTCATCTTGATACCTGGTCTTGGTCCTACTTTCTAAGGAATCCTATCCATACTCTGATTCCTTGTTAAAAATCGTTAGAATTCTCTGTGAATCTTGTCATTGCTCTCCAAGCATTGGCGCCACTTTTCTCTTCATTTCTGTCTTGCCTAGATCATAAGTCCTTAGCAATATTTTGATTAAATTAATTAATTTTCCCTAAAGAAAAGGGGTACACTGCGTGAAGGGTTACAACTGCAGCGTAACTTTTATATTCACGGGTGGCGTTCCTCTTTTCTAGCCATTAAATCTCGTGTAAGTAAAAGTTGTCCTTTTTCTTTCAAAACCGAATTCCTTATCTTAAACTGCTATTTTCCTTAAATCAAACCTCATTCCACTTTGAAAATCTCATTCAATTCTTCAGCTATAGTCACTCTTTCACTTCTGTACTCTCCCTGTGATGTGCATCTATCACCCAGCCTAAAAACCGCATTCCGATTCTGTGTTTTTCACCCGTTTAAAAAAATAAAAATAATTTTGACATTCAAAGCTGAAAAAGAGAAAAATTCAACTTTTCCATGTGCGATTTGACTGCACTGTTCTCAATTTCAACCTGCTTTGTGAACTGTATGCCTTTTGTGATACCTTACCTTATAGTTGCTAGTGATATGGCATCCCTGAGACTGTGATAAAACATATGTACATCATTATTTAATTACACATATAATTAATTATTTGTTAAAATCCGAGTGTCATTTTAGGCCATTGCAAAGGGTTTAAAATCCTTTGTGAGGGAAGGTCAGATTTTGATTCTGTTTGCTGCCTCCTAACCCCGGCTACCTGCTGCTTCTTTATATCCACTCAGAATTCGATTAATTGTGGGTTGAGGGAACATTGCAGGGGGAAACCTTAACTTGGGTGCTATCTATCCTAATTGAAAAAGTGCTCCTATTCATTTGTGCTTTAGATATGTTCTTGTAGAAGGCCACCCAAGTGTATTTCAGTCGTTTTCGTTGTAATTATCACCCCATTGGTGATTGCTGCTCCATATAAAGATTGTGTGATTTCCTTTGAGATTAAAATAAATAAATATTCTATTCCCACGAACCAGTCTGGATCATGGTCCATTGTGACCCGGGGTATTTGTAAAAGGGGGTGTGAGACGGGTTGGCTATCGGCTCAATTCAAATTCATAGAAATTAAAGAAAAGGTATTCTAACTGAGCGCTACATCCTGGTCGAAGGGCAAGAGTCCTGATCCGGTGGTGACGCCCGGTTAGAATCCTTCACATGCCCTTCCGTTCTTCTCCAAAGCCCTTCCTGGCCTTCATCAACTTTCTCATCTCTTCCTACCACTTTGTCTTGATGTTCACCCAAATCCATTTTTCTTCCACTACCAGCTATTCCAGTCATTCAACAGCCACCTCTCATTTTTTTACCACCTTCCTCTGATGTTGACAAACCTCATCTGACCTTCCCTCTTCCACCTCCTTTTGAGGTCTACATAATTCCTCCTTATTTTCTCTTGAGGTGAACCAACCTACTACTCAATTCCTTCTCTGCCTCCTCTTGATATGCCCCAGCCTCCTCAATTCCTTCTTCTGAACTCTCCTTCACAATTTCTCTTTCCACAAACTTCTCCTCGATTCCTCCTTCCCCTCCTTCTGATGCTGACAAACATTCTGATTTCCCCCTTCCAGCTCACAGCCAACCTCACTTCCCAAGTTCTCTTTTGTCCCAACCTCCTTATTCTACAAACTCCTCAGTCTTCTCTTCAAGCCCCCTCCTTTCCAAACCCCTTCAAACTCTCACCAGTAGCTCCTACTTTAAACACCTACACTGCTTGACTGCACGTCTGGGCTTCTATAGTCCCTATCCTGGGCCCAAAGTGGAGAGTCTAAACCTGTAATAGCCAATTGGTGAGGAATTGGGATTGGCTGATGCCAATAGGTACAACTGTGCTAACCAATTTACTTGGCAGGTGGGTAAGCCTTTAAGAGGCGTGTCCACCACCTTGGGGTTAATTTGTGTCAGGGTCTGCTGGGATCAGTGAAATGCTTCACTGAGGTCAAGACTCGCAAATGTTTGCAAATGCAGGGTGAGTTGTTTAAGCTCTCCCATGACATTATGATTTCTCTGCGATTGCTCTACAGGCCACAAAGGAGATTTCCATGAACGTGAGCAAGGTTGTGCAGGAATTTGCAAAAAGGCTCTGATAGTGGAATGGTCTTGGGTGACTAATTTTTGTGCAATGTACTATGTTTCGCTTGGCCCGTTCTGAGTCCCAATTTCTTAAAGGGACAGTGTTACTATGGTAGTGCTATGGAAAGGGAAGGGGTGTTTAGTATTAGGGCCACAGGGCATCCGAAAAGGCATGGGTTGCACACTTTTCTTGCACCGTGGTGTCTCTTTGATCTAAGTGGGGTAGCTAGGATTGTTGTTACTGTTCCTGAGACTGTCCCCTGCCTATGGATGGGGACACTTGGAGGTGACTTGGGATCCTCTTCATACTACCCGGAGGCCTGACATCTTCTAGCTTGGGAAATCTACCCAGCCCCCTTAGCCACCACAACAGAAGTTCCCATAATCAGGAGGACTGTCACAGTACACACTGTGCTGATGAGTGAACATCAGAGTCATTCAATATGTAGGTGGTAGAAGTCCACAAATGAAATCCTTTACAATAACATAATGCAATTTCTGAACTTAACAACTAGATGGCAAAATATGCAAAATATTTGAACCTCGAACAGGTTGACACTGCAAAACCTGCTGTTTGGCCAAGCTAAGACTTGAATCCACGACTTATAAATCTAAGGTTGCGTTAGGAAAGATTTCTCTTTTGGCAACTTTCCCTCCATAATTTCCATGGACCTCTAATCTTTTTGCTTTTGTTTTTTAACCTGTCCTGACTTTTTGAGGGGAAGTAAAGTCTTCAGCTTCCCTTTCCCTGCCATTTGTTATGGGGAAACTTATCAGACCTTTAGACTATCAGTACTGGGGAACTATATTTCCCTTTTTGTCTTTTATCCTTCTGTAACATTTTAACATTGCACACTGCATCTTACAATGCAGTGCAATGGGGATACCTTTACAGTGAGATAGGAATACTTTTGCATCACCCTACCTTTTCACACTTTCGATTACTGGTTACTTTTTTTAAAACTCTTTTTATTGGCATTTCGTAAATAAACGAGGCAGCACAGAAAAATAAAACAAGCATTAAACATACTTATATATGCGAGGTAGTGCTATAAAAGGCAACTTAGCAAGGAGACACAGAGGAGGATCAATACCGTTGAAACATTGAACTCGCCGGCTAGCCTGGGTAATATCTCAAGTCCAGCAAAGCCGTCAATTGGTTACTTTGATATGAACGTAAAGACGTGCGGGTGGCAGCAATTATAATTTTTACAAGTTTTATGTTATTGTTAGTGTGCACATTCGCGTTTACCGTGTGTGGCTACTACACGTGGCTAGTGCCCTAAAATGGCCACCCCAAGTGATCTTCACTTGGTCTTTGGCCATATTGTTGTTTGGCCTTCTTGCTGCATTGCATGGTCACGAAATTCTGTCTAAGCTCATACACTTGCCAGGGAAAGCTACAGCTTTCGGGGACTAGTGATGCCTTTGTGTGTTCATGGGCCAGGAAATGGGTGGGACTGTCTGATCAAACTCCACATCCGCTGTGCCAGTGAGTCTAGGAGTGAGGCATGAGTGAACGGTATCAGGTAATAATATCGCCACATATATGGTCGTCGTAAATAATATCGCCGGGAAAATGTTGTGGCAATATTATTTGGGTGACAATATATATGGCGTCAGGGGCAAAAAAAAAAACAAAAAAACATTTAGGGTTGCGGGAGTGTCCCCCGCATGTTCTATGCAATAATGTTGCCACAAAAAACGGCCATTTTTCGGCGATATTTTTGTATGGCGATATTTTTGTGGCGACATTATTACATGGAACCGAGTGAACCTAATAGTTGTCCCTGATTGGGCAACTTCTGGCTGTTTGAATGGTGTAGATCATTATCATTGGTGGGCTTAGACTTGTTTCCAGGCTGGATTCTGTATAAGAAGACGCCTCCTGCAACCATTTCTTCAGATCAGCGTTGGAGCAAAGAATCCCTTGTAGAAGATCAGCTGACTGAAGATCGACTCCTGAAGAGGCCCAGCATCCCTTGCTGCGTCTGGTCCAGTGCAGCCCTTTTGGACTACCTGATCTGCGAAGGCCGTGTACGGTGCTTCAACCCCTGGACTCGTGGGTCAACCAGTTTTTACGTTTTCGAGGATCCAGCCGTCCTGAGCCTTCCGAAGTGTCCCAGGACCAGCTGGTGGACTGACCAGATTGCCTGTGTGCTACCTCTGTAGAACCGTCGCCATTCTGAGTTTGAAGTCGCCAGCTTCTGGTATACTTTGATGGTTGCCAGCTTCCGGTATAAGTCAACCTCTCAGCTTCAAGGGATCCTGTTCTGGAAGGACTTCTACAACCATGATTGGAAGGACGCCTGCCATTGTCTGTGTGTGGTCGCCGTCACTGGAATGCTCCTTACCCCATTCTGTGAAGTGGACTCAAGAGGGCGGCATCAGTGATTTCTGAATTTCTCCATCACCAAGTGTTGCACTCCGCTTCTGGACCCGACCGGAAGAATCCTTGCACCTGCAGCTCCTGGGCACCTTTCACCAGAACCACCGGTGGGAAACCCTCTAGCGACCCCTATTTGACTCATCTAGCCTTCTGGAAAAATAAGAAATGCAAAGCATTTGTCTCCCCCGTCCAAATATTGAGAACAAGTCTCTTCGTATCCTTCTATTCCACTGTTTTTGGTCGTCACACCTCAGCAGTACAATCTGAAAGGTAAGAACACATTTTACTTAACTAGTAACTGCGTTGTAACTGCGTTGCATCTCTTCTTTTGAACAATTATGAACACAAGTAATTTACCTGCATCCAATACATTCTGGGGGCGGGGGGAAGAATTGTGACTTCTGGACATAAGGCTCAACTGTTCTTATGGATTACCTCCTTTGTTGATTTAAGTCACTGAATGCATTTTTAAGAACCTATGGTGAAAATCTGCTTCTATATCCCCTGGAATGCGTGTTCCACTATTCAGAAAAGTATACTTGCAGGTTGGTTTAATTAGTGATTACTTAATGGAGTGTCACTGCACAACTGCTAGGGTCTACTACACCGTTTTCTGAAAGTAATCCGGTTTTATTCCCCATGAATAGGTGTGTCCTGTACCAAATGTTTTGATAAGATCTGACTTACCTAGAAATATTATTCGTTTGGCCTATGTACCTTCAAGCATTGTGTTGTGTTTTTATAATGTGTTTATGACTGTGACAAAGTACTCACTCCAAGACTTAACTTGGCCTAACTTGTATTTATAATAAAACTTTATTTTTTATAATACTTCTAGTTGTCAGTGTTTATGTTGAATCCTTGGTATACTACACATTCTTTGTACCTTCCTACAGCCCTCTCTCCCTGCTAAAATAAGCATGGCTGCTCGGTCTACGCTGCCATATATTACAGTGGTACATACTGTCTCAGTTGAATGGTTTTACTAAGCCCTTAGTTGGACATCAGAAAAACTGTCCTAACATTCTGTGACTAGCCAACTGAGCATACTATCAAAACAGGTTCTGTCACACACAACCCCTTGAGGGATCCATCCAAATCCCATCACCACATGCTGATATGCGTTTCAATCCTTGATCCCCCCTACCTGGCCCTGAGACGCAACAAATTTGTGAGGCGGAACATGGTCTTTAAGGCAGAGGATGTTTGGTTTAGGCCCAGCTCTCTCATGTTATAATTGTGTAAAACCACTAACCCAGACATTCTGTGTGCAGTGGTAGGTATTGCACTTCTCCAGGCATTCAATTTTTGAACGATGGGATTGTTGATTTCTTCCACTCCCTTTACATATGGGCCCACATTGTTCACAGCACTTTCTGCAAGCAGTCCCTCAACATGTGAGCCAAGTGAAATCGTTTCACATTACATAAGGAGGTACACTCAGAGAGCAATGCCAAGAGGGAGTTCCAATTGTTGTGAAAGATCTATATAAAAGAGACTGACAAGCTGGGACATGCCAGTGTCCAATAACTAAAAGCAAGCCAACACTATACCCAGATAGGTCGAGTATCCTTGACACACAATGCTAGGACTAGGATCATGGCCAAGGGCAGGCCCATTCCATACACGGCTATGCTCAGAATGCTGACATTAACCTTTTAAGAGTAGGCTTATGCCACACTTTGGTAGGTCCACTATCCTGGACACATTCTGGTAGGTGCTGCACTATGCCACTTCCTTTAAGATGGTGGACCCAACAAATACACAGATAAGAGCAGACATATAGCACACAATACCTCATAATTTAAGATACTCATTTCAACACACTTACCTTGTTTAGTTCCCTTTCTATGTTTTGTCTTTTGAATTGTTCTTCAAAGTCATGGAATCTGATGGCATCAATGGCTACAATTTCGATGCAGCGTCGTTGCCAATTATCCCTGAGCAGATTGAAGAGAGAAGCCTTTATAGCCAGTGGAACAATTTAACTGGAATCTTCCCATACTGAGACAAGCTACCAGACCTAGCAATGCAGTATTCAATGTGATTCCAGTATTGGGACCCACATATTTCTGTTGATGCACTTCAATCTTAAAAAGCGTCAGCCCCAGGTTATTTGTGTATTATGTACAAACAGTGCTCTGCCAAAACACCCAAAGCATGTCCTGTTGCCCCCAGTGCTATTTCTTTTAGCGAGACTCACACACAACTCTACTAATGATCTGCAGCCATTTATTAAAGTGTTAGGTGTGTTTTTCAAAGCCATTACCTTGGGTAAGACTTGGAAAAGCCAACCTAGAGTTAGCAAGGCTATTCACAACCTCAGTTGAGCAAAGGTACTCTCCTACGCAGCATTGCCCAAGCAGACAGGCTGCACTAAGGAGTAAGGGGCGACTGCTGTGTATTACAATTAACATTTTAGTAGAACCGATAAGGAAAAGACTCACACAGGTAGGCTATGAGAATAATACCAAAGTAAGGCACACAAAGTATTTCAAGGTAAGAGCAAATACTTCAATACAGATCTACAACTCGCAGTTCGTTAACCCAATATTGGTCTGTGATCAATCAGACATGATTCCCCCAAAACACCTGACTTGGGACCTTTTAAATGTGGCCAGGGAAAGACAGGCTCTTCCTGATCCTGACCGTTGGGGTGGTGTTCTGCGGGGGATCACATGAGGTGGGGAAGCAAGTCAGGAGGAATGGGAAACTCCCCTTTGTAACATTCCACGAGAGCCTAATATTCAAATGGCTTATTGTAAAAATCAAAGATTTAAGAAAAACTGATTTCAACATTGTGGAGTTTAAGTCCCACAATGCTCAAAGTACTGTGATGAAGAAGAAGAAAACTGAGGCTTAAAACTGCTGTGCACACGTAATTGATGTTAACGACCCACACCTGAGAGCTACTTGGAGGTATTTAAAACCCCCTCTGGCGTGGGCCAGTAGAAGCAGTTGGAGGCGGAGTAGTAGTGGGAGCTGTGAGCGGCCGTTGTTGAATTAAGGGGACGCGAAGACCACGACCAGTGTGTATGCAGAACCGGGTCCTGAGAAGGTCATCAGAGCAGGATTTTAGGGAGAAGTCTCAGAAATGTGCTAATTCCTCTCTACCTTAGAGACCCCCAGGACTTTTGCTGGACTCTAAGACTTTTAATTGTTAACATAGAGAGAGTGAGACCTTTTTCCCCACTCTCTCATGTATTTCTCTATGGATTTAAACTCTGTTTCTTTTGGTTTTTGGATTCTGACAAACTCCATAGGCATCTTTTTGCATTGTGTCACACATCACCTTTAGTGCAGTGGCATTGGGAAGTCTTTTAGATTTCCCAAGGTTTAAATACCTTACTCTTGGATTAACTACCGTTTCCAAGAGCAGTAAAGTGCAATTGACTTTACTTACATTGTAACTGTCTAGACCCAGCACACACTATTTTACAATAGGGTGCTGGAGGGATTACTGAGTAGCCCCTTTGTCTAGCTTCTCATGTAACATTTTTGATGTTACCCTTTACACAATTAATGGCTATGGCAGTGGTTACTTTTTACTACCGTGTTGCTTTTTTACCGCGGGCTGCGTTTGCAGCCACAATAAAGCACCCATGGGTGCCATTTTTGTCAAAATGGCCCGTCTTCTTCTTCGCCATTTCTTGTTGTTTTAGTCCTTCTTGAGATTTACTCTAAGCGCCAAACCAGGTTTGGTCCTCTGGCTCTAGTATGTCTGGTGGGGGCAGGAATGAGGTAGGTGCCCAAAACTCCCTTTGCTTAGTCTCCTAGGAGACAGGAATGCACTCCAAGGTGATTGGCCGTCTGGCAAGGACCGCCACCCTGCTGGGTGACTGACAGCTAGGCTGGAATGAATGGGAGCTAGCTGCATAAAAGGCAAGGCTTTTTCGCTTGGAAGGCAGAGTCGACCACTGGACGAAGTAATCCGAAGAAGAGCTTGAAGAGGACGCCTGCTGCAACTCCTGGGCAGCTGCTGTGCTGAAACTCCAAACTCGTATCGACAGAGAAGCTCTGTGAAGACGACTTCTCCCTTTGAGTTGGTGGGACCAATCAACTCCAAAGTAAGGCACCCGGACATCCTTCGCGGAGCTGGTTGAATTTCCATTGCAGTCGCTGCTGGAACTGAATAACCACGGAGAGGAACACCAGTTTGTGTGCGTTGCTTTTAAGTAAGATGGCCAAGAGCTCCAGGAAGATCCTCCGGACTCCCAGGAAGCAGGACTGACCAAGCCTGAGCCACCTCAACAGAGTGCTGGACCCCAGAAGCAAGGAAAGGCCATTGCGACAGCCAGAAACCGCGGTGGTGCTGTTTGCGGTAGACGTGAGGAGCTGAAACACCGAAGTGCCACTTGTTCAAAGATTCCCGGTTGCCATCGGTCACCGTCCCGTTATGGTACAGGAGTCCCCAGAAGTTCTCCCTCTTGTCCCCACAACTGTGGCCCAGGAACAACAGGATCGGCATTGCTGCACAGGAACAGAAGTCATCTGCTGCATTTTTCTTCAACCTAAAGGTACTGTAAAGTCTGAGAGAACTTACCTCTCATTGTAGATTTGCTTGTAGCTTCTGCTTCACAAGTCTCCCAGCTTGTGGCCCTACATTTTGACTCTTCTTTTCTACACCAAAGACTTCTAAAAACATTGTGCAAAGACTTTTACTCACCTTCAAGAAGTGTCTCAGCTACATAGATGTTTGCCCATTGACATTGGCTTAGCCTGGTTCCCTGAATCACTCTCCTCTCCTCTGCTATCGCGTTGCACCTATCCTTCCAGGAAGGGGTTAACTTACTCTACATTGGGGAGTTCAAAAGTATTAGCCCGCTTAAAGAATATTTGTGATCCCTTGTTTGTTCTAATAACCCTTTTCTTTTGACACTCTCAAAGCCTACTCTGAATGCAACAGTAATATATGAATGTCCACAGTGCCTAGTTATTTAAGTCACCTGAGGGTGTAGGAATTGTCTGTGTGCCATCCTCAATGGGTAGTTACTGATTCTGAGAAACCTAAGAGTGTGTATTTCTGAAGTGTTTTGAGTGTTGCTTTTATATTGCTCCCTTCTGAAGAAGGCTTGTTGAAATGACTGGTAAATAAATGTGTTTATTTGAACATGTGTAACTCCACTACTGCTCACATTGACCCCTCTTGAGATAAGCCTGGCTGCTCAGCCACACTACCAACCTGTGTAGTTCAGACGTATATCAAAGGTTGGGTCCCTATTGCCAGGAGGCTGAGGTTGTTGTAGTGCACCCAAAGGGACTCCGATTTTCTTTCACTTCTGATCGTCCGTTCTGTTTTGTTTTAAATGCGCCGCAAGGCCTGCAGGCGATTTGACGCTCTGCCAAGAATTAAAATAATAATAATAATATCTCAACCTAACACAGGAGCTCTGAGCTGCAGAGGCTGTACAGTGGGAAGCAGTGCCATGACCGACCATTTCATAAGCTAGAGAGACTCTCTGAAATGCGTGTTCCCTCTGGGTGGCTGGCGATCACCGGAGTGTCTAAGGGGCAAGCTCTTTTACCCAGCGGCGTGGGTTGCTGGGGAGCTACCTAAGTGGGCAGGAGCCCTTGAAGCAGGAGAAGCAGCAGTAGCAGCATTTCACACAGACACAAGCAAAGAGACTGGTGAGTTTGCCTAAGCATGGAAACCCCGGAACACTCCATAAGCGAATGCTAGCTTTGAATCATCATTTTGAATAGTGAACTGATATTAAGGAGCCAAAAGGGCAGAGCAGAAACATTGTGAACACAAAGTAAGGTTAAGGTTACTGTTGCAAGGACCCAGTGAAGTACAAATCTAAAAAGGGAACCAGATTTGAAAGAGTCAACCAGAACTATCATTGCCAAAGCCAAGAGCGAGTGATATTAAAGAAAGCTAACCATAACCCCTATTACTCAAACCAAGAGAAAGTGTTGTTTAAAGCAAGCTCCTTTCTACCAGCAATTATGAGAAAGAGCAATACAACAACTGAATCGTTAGAAGGTTTAAGTTACTTACCTGTAACTATTGTTGTCCAGCATGGGTCTGGCATGGATTCACATGCTCATGAATATTCCCTGTCGTCAGGCTGGGAATCCTCAGTAAAAAAGAAACAGTTTCGCTTACACTTTAAAACTGTATTTCTCCTCTAAATCATTCACTGTCCTCTGGGTCGTACTGCCCCCAATCAATGACAGTTCTCTCCCTAAGCCTCGTCTCTGGGAACCATCATCAGATTTAGTAAGCACGTTAAGTGAGGCCGGTGGGAGGGTTCACATGTGAACCCCATGCCAGACCCATACTGGAGAACAATAGTTACCGGTAAGTAATTTAAACATTCTCCAGCATGGGGTCTACCATGGACGCACATGCTCATGAATAACAAATACACATTACACAACCAAGGGAGGTGGCAAGGCTCAACAGAAGTAATCAACAATTACCCCGGGAACAGACTCACCTCATGGGAACAGGTTGCGTAGCACTGCCTCGCTGACTCTGGCCTCCTCCCTGGAATCCCTGTCGAAGAAGTAGAACCTCGTGAAAGTATGCATGACTTATACATGGCAGCCCTGCAGATGTCGAGCAGGGGTACACCAGAAAAGAAACGCCATATTTGCACGATTGCTCTGGTGGAGTGGGCTCTCGGGTGGCCTGGCAGAGGCTTGTTAGCCAGCCGATGACAGAGCATGATGCAGCCAGAGAGCCATCTTGAGATGGAAGCCTTGGACAAGGCCTTCCCATTATTCACATGTCTAAAGTTCACAAACAATTGAGTAGTCTTCAGAAAACTCTTTGTGCGTGTCAAGTTGAACTTCAAGGCACAAGAAACATTCAGCGAATGCAATGTCCTCTCCACTGGCAATGAGGGATTCGGGAAGAAAATGGGTAACAACAAAGGTTTGTTGAGAAGGAATTCCGACTGAATCTTTGGCATGAAAGATAGGTGTGTACGCAGAACACTGGACCTCACCCACTCATCTGGCTGAGGTGATGGCCACGAGGAATGCCATCTTCCATGAGATAAACCTGAGTGGGACTTGATGCATAGGTTCGAAGGGTGACCCATAAGTCTCGTCAGAACTACGCCGAGTTCCCATGCCGGGGCTGGCGCCTTCACTGGCGGGAAAGCCCGGTGAGAAACTCCTTGACAAGTTTGTTGGACCACAGCGTGGATCTTCCCGGGGATCTGGGGCAGCGTGAGATGGCCGCCAAGTGTACCTTGATGGACACGTCAGCCAGGCCAGCTTTTGCCAAGAAAAGCAAGTATGAAAGAATCTGTGGGGCCGTGACCGTCGGAGCGGTAATCTTCTGTGACCAGCACCACGTAGAAAAATGTTTCCACTTATGGCAGTATCATTTAGTGTTGACGACGCCCTGGCTTTGCCGAGGACCTCCTTGCAGTCCGCTGGCAGATCATAACCCCCAAATTCTAAGGCTGAAGGAGCCATGCCTTCAGGTTCAGATATCCTGGATCGTGATTAAGGATTGCGCCTCCCTCTCTCGTGAGCAGATCCGGAAGTACTGTCAACTTGACTGGAGGCAACGCTGACAGGCTGAGTAGGTCCGGATACCAAATCTGCCTTGGCCACGCTACGGCAATGAGCATCATCCTGCACTGACACTGTCTAAGTGTGTTGATCCCACATCGCAGGAGAGGAAACGGGGGCAGGTGTACATAAACAGACCCTCCCACAGGAAGGAGAACGTGTCCCCCAAGCTCCTCGGTTGGTGGAATCTGCTGGCAAACGTCTGCCATTTGGAGTTCGCAGCCGTGGCAAAAAGATCGATCGGGGGTCTGCCCCATTTGACGAACAGATGGTTTGGAATTTTTATTTTATTCTGTGAATTTTTAAGCATTCTATTTGTCTTCGATGTTTTTGTAAAGGTTTGAATAAACCGAACACAAATAAAATAAATAAAATAAATTAAAAAAAGATGGTCCACCTGATCCAAACGAAGTTCACACTTGTGGCAGGCAAGAAGTTCCCTGCTGAGGGAGTCTGCAATGGTGTTCTTGACTCCTGCCAGATGAAGCGGGACAAGGAACATTCCCCTGCCCAATGGCCCAGTGCCTCAATCCCTGAGCTTCCTTGTAGAGCGCTGGGGATCGAGTGCCCCCTTGATTGACACTTGACAACTCCCTGGGTTCCTCTCAGTATACACACTTGTGATTCTCAGCGTTTCATATTCATTCTTATGTTTTATTTCATATTTATTCTGTGGTCTCTGTTGCCTCCCCCTCTCGCTCTACCCCAGTAGATTCCATTCTTGGGGATTGCATTCCTGAGGTCCGACGTCAAGACCAAGCGGCTTCGCTCTACTTCTGTTGTCTTCCTGACTCCGCAGCGGAGTCACCCTGAGTGTCTGGTCAACTCGGGCTGTTCAGTGTCGCTCGTCTGGCAGGCAATTTAGTTTCTGCTATTCCTGTTGGTTTCAGCGTCATTCGTCGGGCCCAAGGCCCACCACGGATCTCCCGTGGTCACACCACCACAATGGATGTTCTCCTGGACTCTGTTCTGCCAGCGGATTCACCCCTGCTCGCAACACCAGTCTTCCGGCATTCTCTGCTGGCTTTCTCTCCTTCCCCAACAGCTGCGGCCTCTGTGGTTCCTCACTGCTCCACCCCTGCAAGGTGTAACAATGCCATAGGGCTTCCCCTACATATGGCTTTCTCTTCGATCTCAATCGACTTGTCTAAGTTACATATGCGTCAGAATGCTAATGGGCATTCCGTTTGGCTTCAGATTTCCACAGCCCACTCAACTAGTGCTGGTAAAGTAATGACGTTCAATTAGTGCAGGGAAAATGCAATTATTTGCTAATTAGGGAGTCAAGTGTCTTAAGTTGAGCTGCAGTGAAAGGAGGAGAGGAGCAACTACCACCCCTGGGGTTCACAAGGATGACCCACAGAAATTATGATCCTGACAACACCGTCCTGGACCAGCCCCAGATAGTGCTTAGGTAAGCAGGACTTTGCACCCAATGGGAAGGGTGATCATTCAAGAGATATACATGACCTCAGGATCCAGAGCCCCTAAAAAGGTAAAAACTGTACCAGGTGTGAGAAACCTGAAGGTGTCTCACCCGCTACTCCCCAGGGATCTGTCATCCAGGTGGCCAGGACACGGCCATCGCTTTTAGATCCAGTTCCTGGGGGTGGACCAGTGTGGGAGGATCACCTGGATGAGGGATCTTCGGGGAATGGGGCACAGGATGGTGAGATGAGGTACCCAACACCTTTTCCCCATCCGACCAGGTAGGATACTTGGGAACTCAATCCCCCGCCTGTTCCTGACACAAACACTTTCTCATGGACAGCTCACCGTGAGTGTAAACGGATTAACACCGGAGCCGTATACCTGACATGTCCCTATACAATGGTCAGGCAATTAATGATCATTACACACACCTGACTTCCATCACACTTCCCCACACGGATAAAAGGCGGAGCACGAAAGCACTCTGAGCAAGGGAAAGCACACGAGGAAACAGCAGTTGCAAGATGGCAGTTTAAGACGGCGAGGCCATAACCGGTTGCAAGGAGGGAAGTGCCCTTGACCTTTTCAGACCGTTACTTTCGGGAACCTTGGAAAATACGAAACCTAAGACCTGGGACTAAAGATGAAGAAACCTGCATTGTGTGTCTGAGGGACCCAGGGATCTCCTGCATCGATAATCAAGGCTGGGAGGAGAGTTTGCAGCCGTGGTACTGTCCTTGGCTCCGACAACAAAGCAGCACCATTAAAGACAGCACAGCCGGTGAGTCGGAGAGACTGATACCAGACCAGCCGGTGTTGGAACCCAGGTTGTAAGCGGCAACAATGTATGAAGAAATCTAAAAAGAACAGTGTGTGAAATGTATGTGACGAACGACGTGAATATTATTGAAAACTAGAGGAATTATTGAACTTTTGGAGGCCAAGAAAGATACCATAGAGTGGTCCGGCGCCACGTGGGTGCTCATTCGCAGGTCTCTGTTAGGTATCCAACTGGTTGGCAACTGTGAAAAGGAAATTCTGAGATCGTAGTGGTCCTGCGACGGGTCAAGCTAAACCCTGTGCACATTCAAAAGTATTCGATAGTTTAATGTGAACTGAAATTGTCTGAGCCCGGCTGAGGGAGAGTAACTGTGTAAGAGGAAGGATCTGAGCCCGGCGGAGGGGGATCCGGGGTGAACCGTGAGTCACCCGAGAAAAGAATATTCTATGAACATTGTTAAAAGGGGGATCTGAGCATGGAAGAGAGGGATCCAGGGAGAATCACCTGAACTGAGCACCTACAAGAGGAAAGGAACTTTGTGTTTTGTTTTGGTACATCAGGCCCTCTGAATCAAGAGACTTTGATAAGTGAAAGACTTGGGCACAGAAGGTCCTGATGCTGGTAATGGAACTGTATCCTTGTGCCGACGAAACCAGAGTGTGTGCTTTGCTCGAGTGAACCATCTTGTTCCGTGCCGAAAGCGTGGGGAAGAGAGGCCCACAGCCGGAACATCCTGACATATCATTTTGTGAACACTTCTTTCTTTTTTCATGAACACTGCCCAACACTATTTGTATTTAGTGGTAAGGCTTGGCAATAGTATTTTTTAGTATAGGCCCTTTTATTTTGACGAGACTCAGCTAGGACCATATTATTATTTATTTGATGGTCGTAGCTTGCTCCCATCTGTAGATTTAGGGTTTGATAGGCGTTTATCACACCCTTGTTGAAGTTCAATAAAACACCCTTGAACCACGGTCAGAAAACCAGTACTCACATCCCATTGCCTGCCCCTCTGAATCCTTTACCAATAATAGAAGTCCCGTTCTCAAGAATTGGGATGGACATCATTGGACCTTTAGAAACGTTGAGACTGGGTAACTAATATGTTCTTCTTATCGACTACGTGACCAGATACCCCAAGGTGTTCAATATGCGGAACACCACCCCCATGAAATCCTAAAGCACCTCCTACCCTATTTTTCCAGGGTTGGCTTTCCTAAGGGAATCCTGACGGATTGTTGGGTAAGATTTTCATAGAAATGGTAAATCCTCCTGACCTGGGTCAACCCCAGAATGTATTGCTTTACTATTGGGATCTTTCTTTAATACCTCATTGAGTGGGAACCTTTTTCCACACTCACAGATTCTTTTACTCTTTTTTATGGGTGTCATTTTGTTTTTACTCTCCATGGTGTCTTTTTAAAGTTATCCTCTTTAACAACTGTTTGGTAATAAGTGCCTGTTGTTGCTGGGGTGCCCTATGAGCTCTCCTTTTAAAATTTTCTCTGGCTAACTTTGAGAGAAATACAGTTCCCAAGGGTAGAAAGGATCTTTGGATCCATTTTACACATTGTTAGGTGAAACCAGCACACCCACCTAATGTGGAGTGCTGGGAAGATGCAATGTATCCCCTTTCACACTAAAACTGTAAAACTTCTGTTAAAGGGACAAGCCCACCTTCAATGGCTGGGGGCAGTAATACCTTGTATTAATTTGGTGTACATTTACCGTGGGCTGTGTTCGCAGTTGCAGTAAAGGCACCTAAGGGTGCTCAGTTTATCAAAATGGCCCTGGTCTTCTTTTTTCACAATTGTAGTGCTTCTTGTCCTTTCTTGTTCCTTCCCCTGACATCCAGGGTGGGAATTTCCTTTGTGTGAATTTTATCTTCAGCGGGAATCTCCTGGAATCCCCACAGAGGCTCCAGTCTGTCTGTGAGAGCAGGAAGCAAGGGAGGAGTCCAAAACTCCACAGCCCTTGGTCTTCCTCCTTGCCTGAATAGGGACACATCCCAGTGGGGGGCTGGCTGTCCTGATTGGACAACCAGACCGCCCCTTGTTGTAAAATGCAGGGCGAGAATGCAGATGTTGTGCTGTAGTTCCTGATAAATACTGCGAACCTGGAAGCTGAAGAAAGGTCGACCACTGGAACCGAAAACGAAGAGGATGATGAAGGAAAAGGGGCTGAAACGATTTCCAGCGACCGGAGAGCCTGCTGTGTAACCAGAGCCTGATGTAGTCCCTCCTTCCATTCGACCTGGGGACTCCGAAAACGATGACCCTGACCCAGAGCCCACTAGACTCATGAAGACCTGCATTTTGTACCATCCCATGCGTTGCTGCCACCTTGCGATGCTGCAATACCCCAAAACCCTGGGACTTCGAGCCATTGTGCGGTGCACGGTCTTCCGTATTCCGAATCTCGCTGAAACTTTGTGGGCATCCAGCTGGATCTCAAGAGACACAAATCGCGCTGAAACGTCTGGACCTTTGTAACAAGAAAAATTCAACCGTGATTTTCTGTCTTTTCTGGGTTCCTTGAAAAGGCACCAAATCCATAGAAACACATTCAGCCAAGAGGAAACCCTTGCATAGAGCCCTGAGTCGAAAGGGCGAGGTGCTTTTGTTTGGCAAAGTGGAAGTGTAAAACGAAAGGAAAAAAACGCTTTGGAGACCTTTTTCCCTTAAACTGCTGCATTTATCAAGGGGCATTGTCAGCACACATTAAAAGCAGCTGATTATTAAATTGCGCCCCCAAAACCCTTGGCGTGTAAGCCCTGAGTCGAAAGGGTGAGGCGCTTTTGTTTCGTGCATTGGCGCCAGTGCATTACGGAAAGGACCTGCATTCATCTATGTGTTGTAAATAATTTCGAAATTATTCTCAGAACAGAGTTCTGATCAAAAACTCATTGCACTTCCAACTCATATACATTGTGAGAATTCACATCGCAAGATCTGTTTCGCCACACGACAGTTTGAGCATACATGTATTTTGTATGCGTATTTGCCCCGTTGTAAAGTCTAGTACAGAGGAGTCCCGCGGGTGGTTATTTGAGTGTGTGGCTGCACGGGGGGGGAAACTTGTGCAGGCGATAGCAGAGTCTGGGAGACTGCTGGGACCTGTTCCCTTTGATCCCGCTCTCCAAAACCACCTGTAGGGGAGCTTCTGAGCAAACCTTCTTGAAAAAGTGGTGGAGAGTCCAAGTGCCTGGAGAACTTTCCCTGCCTAGTGGAAACAGAGAAATTAAAGTCGAGGAACTATATTTCAGTAAGAAGGACAGGCCACAGGATAACGGCAATGAAACTTTGTAGCAATCTGCTAGAAGGGGATAATAGAGTCCCAGAATGGGGGGAGCCCTCTAAGCAACCCACAACATCAGGTGATGTTGAAAATAGACTGGGCACGGTGTCGGAAGGATTGGTAGTTGTGTCACCTTACCCACTTAAAATCCAAGCTCAAATACATGCTGAACCATCATGCATTACCCCAGGGAGAAATCCGGGGTTAGAGGAAGACTCTGTTCCTATTATACAAGCTTGGAGTACATTATAACAACAACAAAAATCCAAAAGTAAATTGAAGATCATTTTGGAAACAGAAAAAGAAGTATAAGTATGAATGAGGAGGACATGATATAAACCACCAAAAGGGAAGTCTGCTGTTAAGAAGGAGAAGTAGAGAGGCCATTGAGCCAGAAATCTCTATTAACCAGAATGAATCATTGATGGAGGATGGAAGACTGGAGATCTCAGTCGTAAGAAAAAGCCTGAATAAAATGTTGAGGGCCGATGTGTTGGATCTAGAGGCAAGTGGTACAGATGAAGGAGATTCTTTTGTTCCTCAACAAGACATTGGAATTGGGGTATCAGCTCAGGCTAATGAGGACACTCTTTCAGCATTAAGTTACGTCCTTGACTCCTTAGTGTCACTCTTCGAGCTACTGAGGGGAGAAGTACACTCTCATGCAGGTATACTCTTGGAGTTAAGAAAAGAAGTGGCCTCTCTAGACTCTTCAGTGACAGGTTGCAATAATGTAATAAACACCATTGCCACCCCCATACTGGCAGAGCTGAGGTTGGAAACCACGAAATTAGGTCTTGATAGCTCTGCTTTACAACAAGATGCTCTCAGGAAAGAGAAAGATGAAACTATAAGTATTCCTCTCCTGCAGAATATGTCAACCCATCTAAATGAAGTGTCGGCAGAAATAAGAAGGAGTTGAGAAGGAAAAGCGGAAGAGGTACTTAATTCACAGTTTGATGATACGCCATTATCTGAGTCAGTTCGGGAGGAATTCAGAAGACTGGCAGACATGGAAGAGGGAATCCAGGACGAAGTCCCCTCGGATCGGCTGTGTTTGGATGATCGTCCAAAATATGAAGATGATGCATCTATCGTAGAAGTGGAGGAAACTAATTCTTGCCAGTTTTGTAGTAAAAAAAGGGAGAGCAAGAGAGAAGCACGGAGAAAGAAAAGACTTAAAGAAACTGCATCATCTAAAAAGAATTTTAAAAAAACAAAGAAGCAAAAAACATCTAAACCAAATAAATCAGAGACAAATGCATCTTTGAAAATATTGTCAACAGTCCCGTTGGAATCAGGATGAAATGGAGAAGAAGTGCTGCACATAGCCGCCCCTACGATGAATAACCGGGGGGAAAAACCCAGTGGAGAAACAAAAAATAGTGTCGGAGGGAAAGTTGAAACAGGATAACACTCACTCCGCACCATCTATTCTTAAAAAAATAACTGGCTCTCCAAACATGAGGGTGGAACTTCAAACTGATACTCAAGTGAGTGGGACTATTGGAGAGAAAGGGATTTAAGATCCGAACCAAACCCAAATTCAAGCTAACAATTGCAGAGAGGGGCTCGATCAATAGCCCCAATCTTTTTAATAACGAAGAAGATATCAGGGTTCGGAGATCAAACCAGCCAGAGGAGGGGAAGCAACTTACATTTTGAGAACTGTAAAATAACACCTATTTTTCTGAAAGGCCTCCAAAAGAGAACAGAGAAATTAAATGATCATGAGTAAGTAAGAAGGGGAGAATAGAAATCCAGAATGTTGGAATCGACATTGAATGGAGAAGGGAAAACAGTAAGAATGGAGGATTTACAGGAAGATGTACTTAAGGTACACAATCATCAGATGATAGAAGATTGCCCAGGTGGAAGAAAGGATAAAGGGCCTTCGGCTTTTGCAATACCTATAATCTGGATGTCATTGAAGACAAATAAAAACAATATAAAATCTCTGTGCAGGGGGAGATGTTGTCCATTCTGAAAAAAATGCCCAGCCTGTACCTTGTTAAAACAAATGACATAGAATATGTTCACTTCCCAGATCTATCTAATTCTAGGGTGGCAGAAGTGGGTCTGTCATCAAGGGAGTGTTTTGAGGCAATATTGATGGCTAGGAATGAACTAGAGAAAAATGAATTGTTAGTCTCCACATCTAAACTAGAGGGTAAGGGGAATGGTGTTAAATCAGGGTCTAAATGGACATCCAGGGTGGGGTACGAGAAAACATACAGTACAATTTGTAAAATCCCACAGAAGAGGCTGGAAGACCAGGAAGACCATATGCAAACGAATTCCCTCTCTATGTTGCCACAAATTTTACAGAAGTCTTTCAGAGATTGAGAGTAGGCCAGAGGTCACTTTAACCACTCAGGCATAAAGGTGTTCTGTTGAAACACGCGGGGTCCTAATACATTTACCACTAAGAATATGAATATTATCTTTTTAGGAGTGGGGATGTATTGATGCTCCAAGAAACGTGGCTGGTCAATGCAATAAGTGTAGAGTGGTACGCAATATTCTTCCAATCGGCTTCTCAAAAAGCAAAGGGCAGACCGAGTGGAGGTCTGTTGATGGCCTTTAAAAATTCAGTATTCAAAGAGGTAATTGTGATAGCAGATAACATTAAGGGAATTATAGCATGCAAAGCCATTTTTAGACAACAATTTGTGAATATATACTGGAACCCCGCCTGTTCCTCTCAACAGACCTTTTTGGCCGATTTAGCTATATTGTTGGAAAAATTGAAGACATTGTCAGGAGGTGTTCCAATTATTCTTGGAGAAGATTTGAATTCACAATGTATCCTACTCAGTCAAGAAATATTCAAGAATACTACTCGTAGAACATCTGAGAAGGGAAGACTCTGTGTGGAGTTCCTTAAGGGATGGGGGCTTGAAATGGCTAATGGAAAACTTCCAGGGGATATTCCTGCAAGGCCAACTAGAACACAGGGAACAATGTTTACCACACTGGATTACTTCTTTTTATCAGCGTATTTAATTACTTATAATGTCATCATGACTGTAGTCCAGGGTGGAAACAGCGATCATTTTCGCCTAGAATTGACCTTTCAAGACCTTTCCTGTAATCAACAAGAGAAATATAAGCACTCAATTTCTAGTAGGAAAGAGAAGTTCCATCTCCAGAAATATGAATGAGGAGGGGAGGTGCTTAATAACTGCCTCAAGAAAGCAGAGATTTCCCAGATCGAGAATTGCCAGCCAGAAAACATTTGTCAAATTTGTGTGGTCAGTCTGCCCACCTTCAGTGAACAGAGGAGGGAAGAAACAGATTTTCTGCCACTCTTTTGACGAAGGAACCATGTTGAGAAAGAAAAGGTTAAATCAGATGTTAAGAACGTTGAAAAGGGTAAAAGTGAGTGAAAAGACACGTAAAAATTAGGCTAGAATCTTGACCAAGTCATATAAAAGTTGGTTGGTATCTAGAAAGATGTGGAGACTACAACAGGATGGGGAAAAGAGACTCTAGAGAGTTTTGGTCAGTGATGCCTCAGCTGGAAGTAAAAACACAGACAACTATGTAATTTGGTTTCGGAAAAAGGCTGGACCTCCTACTTAACAGAGGTCTTTAGTGATCAACAAAAAACTGCTATTCACTGGAACAAGGAAGAGAGTTGGAGCCTCACTTTCGATGAACAAACTATTCTTGATCTGATTGGTAATGGTTCGGTTTCCAAGGCTGCAGGGCCAAACGGCCTGACATATCAAGTTTTGAAAGACGAACCAAATTTGTGGGCCACATTACTGAACTGGCTTTTTAGGGCGATCCAACGAAAACAGGAATTTCCTCCGTCTTGGAAGTCTGCGATTATAATACCATTGTTCAAGGGGGGCGATCGGGTAGTGGCATCGAACTAATGGCCGATCGCCCTCTTGAACATTGAAAGCAAGATTTTCAATAGAATTCTGATGGGGGAAGTGGAAAGCTGGGAAAAGAGAACAAAGGTCCTGTCGAAATGTCAAACAGGATTCAGGAAGGGCCTTTCTACAGCATTAAATGTTGTAGTATTGAATTTATTGAGTGAAAATGCAGGCAGTAAAGGGGGGTAGCAGCTCTATGGAGCATGGGTTGATTTCTCTAAAGTGTTCGATCAAGTGGACCGAAACAGACTTTGGTGGAAATTGAGGGTATGGGGCATCCCAGAGGGAATCCTGGGGATGCTAATTGAGCTACATAAAAATACAACAGTAAGAATCCGTCTTGATGAGGAGGGTCATCTCTCTGATCCAGTGATGGTGGAAAGGGGAGTTTGGCACGGTTGCTTAGGGGCCCCCCTATTCTTCCATTTTTATTTGGCCAATATGGGGAGTTTTTGGCTCCAGCAGTGCTGGCAAGCCCGGTATTAAATGGGGCTAAAATCCATTGGCTTGCATAGGCGGACGATGTCGTCTTGCTTGACAAGACGGCAATCGGTCTGCAGCGTCTCCTCAACAGACTACTTTGCTATGCAGAAGAAAATGGTCTATCCATAAACCTCAATAAGTCGAAGATATTGGTGCTTAGACACAGGGAAAAAAAGTGGTTTTCCCCAAGTGGGGGCTTGGTGGACAGAGCATTGAAAGGGTGGAGGAGTTGCTTTATCTAGGGTATAAAATATGGTTTATAGTCATAATGTCGACAACAAAAATGTCGACAGTCAAAAAGTCGAAAAAAAAATGTCGAAAAAAAAAATGTCGACTTTTTTTTTCAATGCATTTTTTTTTCGAAATGGGGGGGGGTTCCCCCCCAGCCCCCCTTTTTTTTATTTTTCCCTTTTTTTTACTCCCGAACCCCTAAAATAAATATATAATTTAAAAAAACGAAAGTCGACATTTTTTTTTCGACATTATGACTCCCCACCATAAAATATATGCTTCTCTGGCAGCATATAAAGTAGAGCAAGATCTTTCTATGAAATTATCACAATTGACTGCCCAAATCAAGATAATTCTGATGGGATACTGTAGAGTCTCTATCATACCGTTAATCAAATATCAGGCAAAAGTTGCACCAATTGCCTTATATGGTGTGGAAGCTAAGCCACTTCTATGGAACGGGAACTGGGAAAGATGGGAGGGCCAACTTTGGAAAAATGTTCTGAGGTTACCAATGTGTCTGTCGACATCAAACATCAGATTTGAATTGGGCTTAAGATCTTTATATTCTCAAATGGGGTGGAACCTAATCTCACTTTTCCGGTTAATAACATTGGCTCAAGAAGGGTCATTATATCAAAATGTTAATGTACATATGGTGAAATGTTGACACATTTACATCGTATGGTTTCAGGATGGTTAGATAAAGCTGATATTAAAACCCAAACATTACTAGAGAACCCAGTGAAGGCAAAAAAACAATGGGACAAGATGGATTGGATCCTTAGCATTGAGGTGGTTTGGGAAGCGGTAAACATGAACCCAATGCTGAAGGCACATAAAAAGCTGGGCCACCTAAGCAGATACCTGGTGAAATTTCCTGACTGGGTCCTAAGGAAAACATTCTTGAGATTGCGGTTAAACGCAATCCACACGGGAGAAGTGCTGGCAAAAAGAGGGAAGGGAAATTCCGCTATTCAACTGTGTTAAATTTGCAAGAACCCAGAGGAACAGTCAGTTGAACATCTACTCATGGTTTGTAAGGGTACTTGGCATGAGAGATTCAGGTTTTTTGAAAGATATGGTTTGGGCTCCAAATACTTTGTACCGGATACTTTCTGGGACTGGTTAATTTCTGGGCACTCACAAGGTCTGACAATAGCTGTGATTAAGGTCTTAGAAAAAACTAATATTGTGTTTTAAATAATCACAAAATTTGAATATTTTGGGCGTTTCCTTTTTTTTTGTTGCATATCCATAAGATGAGTAGAATTTAGTTTGAGAATCAAGAAAATGTATTGGGAGGGAAAATGAGTAAAGTGAAGTTTATGGTATTTGGTTATATTTTAAATTAGATTACGGAATGTTAGGGGAATTTCTTTTCAATTGTTCTTTATTAAGGTGTGTTTTTTCTTTTCTTTTTTTCTTTCTTCTCTTTTGTGTTCTCTTTCTTCTTTCTTTTTACTTTCTTTCATGTGTCTTTCTCTGTTGGAAGTATGGTTTGAGATTAATGAAATAAGAAAGCTTTATTGATTTTGTTTTAAGATTTTGGAAATGTGAATGATATAGTTAATTCTTTGCTTGGTTTGTTTTTGGTTGTTGGAAAATTTCTTTTTTGTAAAAGGTTTTATTTAAACCAAATACAAATAATAATTAATAAAAAGAAACCCTTGCATAGAGCCTTCTACGTTGATTTCTGCTACAAAGTCCCTTCCAAGGTCCTGTTTTCAGTCACTGTTAGGGAGAATTCTCAGTAATGTGCTAATTCCTCTCTACCTTAGAGACCCCAAGCACTTTTGCTGGACTCTAAGACTTTTTAATTTTTAACTTGGAGAGAGTGAGACCTTTTTCCCACTCATGTACTTTTCTGTGAATTAAACTCCATTTCTCTTTTGGTTTCTGGAGTCTGACAAACTCCATAGCCATCTTTTTTTTGCACCTTTAGTGAAGTGACACGGAAGTCTTTTAGATTTCCCAAGGTTTAGATACCTTCCTCTTGGATTAACCACTGTTTCCAAGAGCAGTAAAGTGAAATTGACTTTACTTACATTATAACTTTCTAGACACAGTACACACTATCTTACAATAGGGTGCTGGAGGGGTTACTTAGAATCCCCTTTGTCTAGCTTCTCATGTACCATTTTTTATGTTACCCTTTACACAATTAATGGCTGGTTTCAGTGGTTTACTTTTTACTACTGTAAGGTGTTTTTACCGCGGGCTGCGTTCGCTGCTACAGTGATGCACCCATGGGTGCAATTTTTGTCAAAATGGCCCAGTCTTTTTTCGCCATTTCTTGTTATTTAGCTCCTTCTTGAGATTTACTCTGCGCGCCAAACCAGGTTTGGTCCCTTTCTTTGTTTTGTCTTTGGCAGGCTTCACGAGTGAAATCCGCCTCTGGCTTATGGGTGTCTGGCGGAGGCAGGAAGTGAGAGAGGTGCCTGTGCTTAGTCTTCTAGGAGACAGGAATGCAATCTTAGGTGATTGGCCGGCTCGCTGTCTGGCAAAGACCCCAGCTGGGTGACTGACAGCTAGGCTGGAATTAATGGGAGAAACCTGCATAAAAGGTGAGGCTTTTTGGCTTGGAAGGCAGAGTTGACCACTGGACTAAGGAATCTGAAGAAGAACTTGGAAGAGACGCCTGCTGCAGCTCCTGGGCCGCTGGTTTGCCGGGTGAAGCCCTGCTGCTGTGCTGATGCTCCGAATTCACCTCGACTCGAGAAGCCCTGCAAGGACGACTTCTTCCCACGAGTTGGTGGGACCAATCAGTCCAAAGTAAGCCACCTGGACATCATCTCGGAGCTGGTTGAATTCCCACTGCAGTCGCTGCTGGAACCGAATAGCCAGGGAGAGGAACACCATATTGTGTGCGCTGCTTTTAAGTTGGCCAAGAGCTCCAGGAAGATCCTCCGGACTCCCAAGAAGCAGGAATGACATAGCCTGAGCCACCTCAACAGAGTGCTGGACCCTAGAAGCAAGGAAAGCCCATCTCGACAGCCAGGAACCGCAGTGTTGCTGTTTGCGGTAGACACGAGTAGCTGAAACACCGAAGTGCTACTTGTTTGAAGATTGCCGGTTGCTATCGGTGTTAGGCAAAGTTTGAATGCAGTACCCTCTGGGAACACTACATAACAACTATGACTACAGGTATTGGCAACCTAACCTTTGGTATAAGCTTATACTACACAGTTTTGGTAGCGTGTTGAGCAGCCAGGCTTATCTCAAGAGGGGAAATGTGAGCAGTAGTGGAATTACACAAAGATTCACAGTCACAGGTATTCAAATAAACTCTTACACTTAAGGTTTCTTGCACAAACAATAATTCATTTATCAGTATGTTATAAAGCCTTCTTTTGAAGGGAGCATATTATAGTAACACACAAATACACTTCAATACTGTACACTCTGGGTTTCTGAATCAGACCAGACCCCTTTGGCATGGCCCACAGACGCAACCTACACCCTCAGGTGACTTCAATAACAAGGGTGCTGGGGACATAATATCTTACTGTTGGCATTCAGAGCACTCTTAAACGTTGGTAAAAGGCAAAGGTTATTAGAACACAAGAGACCACAAATATTCCTAAGCAGTTAAGTACTTTTAGTTCCTCGAAGAAGAGTCATACAATTCAATAGGCTAAGCCAAAGTAAATGGGCAAAAGTCTTGGATAGGGAGAAGCACTTCTGGTAAGTAAATGGAAAAGTCTTTGCACAAGTTCTTAGAAGTCTTTGGTGAAAAGAAGAATCAAATGTATGGCCAATAGCTGATTAGACTTCTGAGTTGTCGAAGTTACAAGCACTTCTACAGTAAGAGGTAAGTTCTCTTAGACTAGTTTTACAGTACCTTGGTTAAGAAGAAAAGATGCAGCTGATGACTTCTGTTCCTGTGCAGCTCTGCAGATCTCACTTATCCTGGGCCTCAGTCATGGGTACAAGCGGGAGGATGTCGGGGGACTCCTGCAATGCACTGGGACTGTCAAAACTCGCAACCGGCAAAATTCACTTTCAGTGGCTGTTTCGCGTTTCAGCTCCTTGCATCGACCGCAAATAGCAGCAACGCGGTTCCTGGCTGTCAAGATGGACTTTCCTTGCTTTTGGGGTCCCGCACTCTTTTGAGGGGGCCCAGGCTTGGTCAGTCCTGCTTCCTGGGAGTCCAGGGGATCTTCGAAAGCTTTAGGTCAGCTTAAAAGCAACGCACACAATCTGGTGTTCCTCTCCCTGGCTATACGGTTTCCAACAGCAACTGTGGAAATTCAACCAGCTCCAAGATGGATATCCAGGTGGCTTACTTTGGAGTTGATTGGTCGCACCAACTCAAAGGGAGAAATCGTCCTTGCAGGGGCTTCTCTGTCGATGCAAACTTGGTGTTTCGGCACTGCAGCAGGGCTTCACCGGGCTAACCAATGGTTCAGGAGTTGCATCAGGCATCCTCTTTAAGGTCTTCTTCGGTTCCTTCGTCCAGTGGTCGACTCTGCCTTCCAAGCCAAAAGACCTGCCTTTTATTCAATTCTCTCCCATTCAGTCTATCCTAGCTGTACTCACCCAGCAGGGTGGCTGTCCTTGCCGGAGAGTCAGCCAGCCAATCACCACAGAGTGCATTCGGGTCTCCTAGGAGACTAAGCACAGGGAGTTTCGGGCACCTCCCTCCCTTCCTGCCTACCCCAGACACTCTGGAGCCAGAGGCGGGCTTCACCTCTGAATGCCACCAAAGGCAAAATTAACAAAGAGACCAAACCTGTTTGGCGCGTAGAGAAAATCTTTAGAAGGACCTTTCCACAAAGACATGGCAAAAAAAGAAGACCGGGACCATTTTGTCAAAGATGGCTCTGCGCCATTTTGAAAACAATGGCTCCCGCGGTTGCTTTAACGGAGCCGCGAACGTAGCCTGCGGTAACTGCAAACCATGGTAGTTCAACAAAACCACTGCCACCAGCCATTCAGTGAGGAAAGGGTGACATAAAAATGTTACATGAGCATCTAAACACAGGGGATACTAAGTAACCCCTCAAGCAGTCTACTGTAAGATAGTGTGTGCTGGGTCTAGCAAGTTACAATGCTAAGTAAAGTCAATTTCACTTTCCTGCTCTGGGAAACAGTAGTTCATCCCAGAGAAAAAGGTATTTAAACATTGGGAAATCTGGAAGACTTCCCTGTGTCACTGCACTGAAGGTGCTGTGTGACACAATGTAAAAGATGATGCCTATGGAGTTTGTCAGGCTCCATAACCAAAAGAAACACAGTGTATGTAAAATCACATTAAAATACATGCAAGACTGGGGAAAAAGGGTCACACACTCTCCAGGTTAAAAAAATCAAGTCCTCAAAATCCAGCAAAGTTGCTGGGGGTCTCCAAGGTGGAGGGAATTAGCACATTTTTGAGCATTTTCCCTAACAGTCGGTGACCGTCCCATTGCAGTGCAGGAGTCCCCAGAAGTCCTCCCTCTTGTTCCCACGACTGAGGCCCAGGAAAACCAGGATCTGCAGAGCTGCACAGGAACAGAAGTCATCTGCTGCATTTTTCTTCTAACTAAAGGTACTGTACAGTCTAAGAGAATATACCTCTTGTTGTAGAGTTGCTTGCATCTTCTACTCTCACAAGCCTATCAGCTTGTGGCACTACATTTGATTCTTCTTTTTCTTCAAAGACGTCTAAAACATTGCACAAAGACTTTTACTAACCTGTAAGAAGTGTTTCAGCCACATAGACATTTGCCCATTGACATTGGTTTAGCCTGGTTCCCTGAATGACTCTTCCCTCCTCTGTTATTGTGTTACACCTGTCCTTTCAGGAAGGGGTAACTTACTCTGCATTGGCGGGTCCAAAAGTATTTGACTGCTTAAAGAATATTTGTGATCTCTTGTTTGTTCTGAAAACCCTTTCTTTTGACACTCTCAAAGCCTACTCTGAATGCAACAGTAATATATATTAATGTCCACAGTGTCCTAGTTATTTAAGTCATCTGAGGTTGTAGGATTTGTCTGTGTGCCATCCCCAATCGGTCATTACTGATTCCGAGAAACCTAAGAGCGTGTATTTCTGAAGTGTATTTGAGTGTTGCTTTTATATTGCTTCCTTCTGAAAAAGGCTTGTTTAAATGACTGGTAAATAGCTAGACCACACTGCCAACCTGTGTAGTTCAGACTTATACCAAAGGCTGGGTCCCTATTGCCAGGAGGCTAAGGTTGTTGTAGTGCACCCAAAGGGTACTACCACAAATCTTTACCCCAAACAGGTGGCAAGCGGTGAGGATCTATTGTATAGTTGTTACATTTAGAATTTGCTTTGCTTTTTGTTCAACTAAAGCTCCACTAGAATAGCAATTGTAACATGCCAAATATGGATAACTTCAAGCTAGAAGCTCTGATCATTTTAAAAGTAGAACAACTGAAGAAAATGTGTAAAGTCAGGAATCTCCCTGTTAAAGGAAAACAAATTAATTGATTACAAGATTGTTGGATAATCAAAGTATGGGTAATAGGCATGTAACACCTACTAACCCGGGAAATGTGGAAAATTATAATGAGGATGATAATTCAGAGTCTAACTAATGTCTTATAAAAGTCAGAGGAGGGAGAGGAGTCTCAGGAAGAGAGCCCCTCTATGCCCCAGCCTGCCCTTTTGCCTCAACCTGTATCCACTGGGACCCCACACGTTCCATCCCTGAGTCCATAATTTGTGTCTCTTGAGAAGATGAGACTTGGGTTAGAATTCAAAAGATGACAAGTGCAGGTTGAAACCAAACATCAAGACATCAAACTCAGGGAACTAGAAATGCAACATGCTCTTGAAATGAAGAAGTTGTCTCTTGAAAACATTTCTATCCCAGAGTCCTCTAGGTCTTCCAGTTCAAAGAGGCCTTACATGCACAAAGAAGCACAGAGTATGCATGATGTGAAACTTGATATTTTGGATTGGTTGGGTGCTTTCGAATACAATTATGGGATTCAGGGTTACACAGGGAATCAGCCGATTCCTTGGCTTTTGTCTAGGCTGCCCCAGGTTGCAACTGATGCTGTAATGGAGGTGGGGGCACTTGACAGATTGGAGTATGAAATGTGAAGCTAGATTTGATAGCTAGATTTGGGGAAACTCCTTCCCAGTACCTTAAGAGGTTTAGGAAACTCAAAAAGACTGATGGTACCCCTTGGGCTACCTGGGTGTGTGAATGTTTGAAAAACCTAGATGGTTGGGTTAAGGGTTAGAGAGTAACAACCTTTGAAGGAAAGAGAAATCTATTTTGTTGGAATCTATTTTTGATGGCTGCTCTCCTGAGCTGAGACAGCACTTGGCTGACTCTAAAGAGATTGATCCCAAGAAGTTAGCAAAGGCTGCCGACTTGTGGGTTGCCAACAGGGCTGCCCACAAGGATTCTGGGGCCACTCACAAAAAGAAGAGGGGAAGCAGCACAAGAAAGATGACAAAGAGAATTATAAAACCTCCCATCCAAAAGAGGGCCACAAACATAAGAAGGGTAAATAGCATGGGAAACCACGTCAGTCTAGTGAAACCTCTGGTGCTAAACCAGAGGGAGGTCAGCAGAAGCCCCCATTTGTCAAAACATTGGGAACATGTTATCCATATCCATACAGCATCCAAGCACATTTATAAGTGAGTAGAAGCATAAAATGATCAACACAAGGACTTATGCATTTGGTCCTATATATTATGTTGAATCTAGGATATTTCATAAGATTCTGCATTTGAAATTGTGATGCATATGGGGACCTATTTTGCAACAAGTGAAAAAGCAAATGAATTTAGAGTTGTTACATTGAGAATTTGCTTTGCTTTTTGTTCAACTAAAGCTCCACTAGAATAGCAATTGTAACATGCCAAATATAGATAACTTCAAGCTAGAAGCTCTGATCATTTTAAAAGTAGAACAACTGAAGAAAATGTGTAAAGTCAGGAATCTCCCTGTTAAAGGAAAACAAATTAATTGATTACAAGATTGTTGGATAATCAAAGTATGTGTAATAGGCCTGTAACACCTACTAACCCGGGAAATGTGGAAAATTATAATGAGGATGATAATTCAGAGTCTAACTAATGTCTTATAAAAGTCAGAGGAGGGAGAGGAGTCTCAGGAAGAGAGCCCCTCTATGCCCCAGCCTGCCCTTTTGCCTCAACCTGTATCCACTGGGACCCCACACGTTCCATCCCCGAGTCCATAATTTGTGTCTCTTGAGAAGATGAGACTTGGGTTAGAATTCAAAAGATTACAAGTCCAGGTTGAAACCAAACATCAAGACATCAAACTCAGGGAACTAGAAATGCAACATGCTCTTGAAATGAAGAAGTTGTCTCTTGAAAACATTTCTATCCCAGAGTCCTCTAGGTCTTCCAGTTCAAAGAGGCCTTACATGCACAAAGAAGCACCGAGTATGCATGATGTGAAACTTGATATTTTGGATTGGTTGGGTGCTTTCGAATACAATTATGGGATTCAGGGTTACACAGGGAATCAGCCGATTCCTTGGCTTTTGTCTAGGCTGCCCCAGGTTGCAACTGATGCTGTAATGGAGGTGGGGGCACTTGACAGATTGGAGTATGAAATGTGAAGCTAGATTTGATAGCTAGATTTGGGGAAACTCCTTCCCAGTACCTTAAGAGGTTTAGGAAACTCAAAAAGACTGATGGTACCCCTTGGGCTACCTGGGTGTGTGAATGTTTGAAAAACCTAGATAGTTGGGTTAAGGGTTAAAGAGTAACAACCTTTGAAGGAAAGAGAAATCTATTTTGTTGGAATCTATTTTTTTTTTTAATAATTCTGTTTATTACGTTTTAGGAACATAAACAACAAGACAAACATGAATCAATGGTATACAACAGATCATGGTAGCAAGGCAGTTTTCAAAAGGCAAAAGGAACCCAGTCGGGTCAGGAACCAGCAGGCATGTGTGGGATAGGTCAGGTAACCAATGTTAACATCTGTACATGTCTGTTTTCAGTGATAGATTTCAATTAGCGTCCAACCAATTATCCCATATTTTCCCGAATTTGCGGGGGCAGCCTCGTGCATTATAAATCCGGCGCTCCACGGCCGCGCATCTGTCCAGCTCATTGCTCCAGCGGTTCACGGATAGCGGGTCGGCAGAGCCCCAGCTAGCCGCGATCAGTCTTTTGCTTGCCCCCAATGCCAGTGTCAGAAATATTTTCTCATATTTCGACAGGTCCACCTCACCTCGGATTCCCAGCAGTATCATTTTGGGGTCCCTGGGGATTGTTGTCGCCAGGGTGTCTGCGATCTTGTTGATGCAGCTCTCCCAGAAGACCTGTAATACTCGGCAGTCCCATAACATATGGTAAAATGTGGCAGGTTCTGTTTTGCACCTGAGGCATGTCCCGTCTTCCAGTCCCCCCCATTTGGCCATGTCAGTGCGTGAATAGTATGTGCGGTGGAGGATCCTCAGTTGTATAAGCCTGAGCTTGGAGTCTATGCCTATTTCTCTAGGGGACATCAATGCCTCTACCCAGTCTTCTGGTTCCATTAGACCTATGTCCTTTTCCCATTTTTCTTTGAGCCCATCTAGCTGTGTCGCCCCAAAGGAGTTGAGAGCTTGATAGAGCGTGGAAGTGACCTTGGTGACAATGTGTTGCGAAAGGATGTTGGTCTCAATGGGAGTATAGGGGGGTATAGTTGTCGTATCAGGGAATTGTGTGCGGATAGCGTAGGCCAGTTGCGCATGTCGAAACCGGTCCATGGGAGCAAGGTCGAATCGCTCCTGCATGGTCTCAAAGTCAAGGAGGTGGCCGTCCTGTATCACATGCGCTAGTGTATGTATCCCTTTCGCGCACCAGTGGCCGAAGGGGCCCATCTTAACAATTTCCGGGAGGAGTGCGTTGTGCCATAGGGGTTGGGATAGTGTCGGTTTACCTTTCCAGCATATTAGTTTGTGCGCGTCCCGCCAGGCCCGGCTAATGTGGCGTGTCATTTTGGGCAACAACGGAGGTTGGTCGTGGGTGGCGTACAGAATCTGTAATGGGGTTAGTGGGGTCATGCTTTCTATTTCAAGACGGATGTGGGGGAGTGTGGGCTCTGCGTGTATCCAGTCGTTTACCACCCCAATCTGGGCTGCAAGGTAATACGTGCGTATGCATGGCAGACCGATGCCTCCCTCCCACACTGATCGCTGAAGCGTTTCAAGGGCGATCCTGGGTTGTTTCCCTCCCCACAGCAGGGTGCGAAGGCGTCTGTCTATGAGTGCGAAGGTGTCTCGGGGGATGGGAAGGGGGGCGTTTTGTAGTACATACAGCAGTCTGGGGAGGGTCAACATTTTGAATAGCGCCGCTCTGCCCATTAGTGATAGTGGGAGTGATTGCCAGTGGGAGGTGTCCCTATTGAACCGGTCAATTATTGGTTGTAAGTTGAGTTGCAGGAACCCACCCAGTGTCGGGTCGAGTCTTATGCCCAGGTATTTGAGTTCTCTAATGGAGACTTGATATGGGCAGGATTCAGGGATCGCAGACTCGTTTCCCTTGACCGGGAAGTAAATGGTTTTGGTTTCGTTAACCTTAAGACCTGCAAAGCGCTGATATTCACTAAGGATGCGGGAGACAATCGGGCAGGATGTGCGTGGGTTGCTGAGGTATATGAGGAGGTCGTCCGCGTACAGGGAAAGTCGGTCTCCCCCCCCCTCCCGGCCAGGCAAACCCTGACCAATTAGTGTTATTCCTAAGCTCAATTGCGAGGGGTTCTATGGCCAAGAGAAAAAGCAGCGGGGAGAGGGGGCATCCCTGTCTCGTACCACGGCCTAGGGGAAATGATCGGGAATATCTGCCGTTCACCCTTACCGTGGTCTCCGGTTGTGCATACAGGAGTTTAACCCACGATATAAACGTCTGCCCCAAGTTCATCCGAGCCATGATTGCCCACAAGGCCTCCCAATCTACAGAGTCAAATGCTTTTTCGAAGTCCACTGCCAGGAGGGCCAATGGGGCTGGTATTTCCTTAGCTCTGCTCAGCGCCAACTGGACTCTGCGCAGGTTCATGCGGGTGGATTTGTTGGGCATGAATCCGCATTGGTCGGGGTGGACCAGGGCCTCTATAACTTGCAGCATTCTGTTGGCTAGTATTTTGGCGAGGACCTTGGCTTCGCCGTTGATCAAGGATATTGGGCGATAGGAGGCACATTCCTCCGGGGGTTTCCCGGGCTTATGTATGACTATTATGCATGCCTTCCTAAGGTCCGGGGGGAGTGCCCCCAGCTCTCTGCTGCGTAGAAACATGCGGTGCATGTGGGAGGGCAATGACCCGCCAAGGCATTTCCAGGTTTCTGTAGGGAACCCATTAGGACCCGGGGTCTTCCCAGGTTGGAGCTGTGCGAGCGCCTCTTGTACCTCGGTGACAGTGATTTCGGCATTCAGGAGGTCTGTTTGGCGCTGGGAGAGCTTCGGGATCTCGATCTGGTCAAGGTAACATGCGGGTTCGGAAGACTGTCTCTCGGCCGATGGAGTGTAGAGTTTCTCATAGTAGGCGGCGAATGCCGCAACAATGTCCGCGTCGTCTGTGAGGAGCGTTCCGTCTGGAGATGTTATTGCCCGCACATGTCCCCTGGCCTGTTCGCGCCTTTCCAACCAGGCCAGTGTCTTATTCGCCTTGTCGCCTCGATCGTAGATTTGGCTCCGGACTAACTGATGGGCTATTCGTGCATTGTCTAGAGCCAGGTTGCGAAGGGCCTCTTGTGTTGTGATCAGCTCCTCCTTCGCTTCTTGGGTGCCGTGTTTTAGGGTTTGCCGTTCGCACTCCAGGACACGTGCTTCTGCCTCTTTGATCTTTTGGGTTTGTCGTCTTCGGTAGGCCGAAACTTCCGAGATAGCCTCCCCGCAGAGGACAGTCTTATATGCCTCCCAGAGTGAGATCGGGCAGTCCACTGATCCTTCGTTGATTTCAAAATATTCTGTTGTCCTCTTTTCCAGTTCCTCCGCAATTTCGGGGAGACGTAGGTGATACGTGTTCAGGCGCCAATTACGATCCGGACCACGGCCGGAGTTCTTCATGGACAATAGGAGCGGAGAGTGGTCAGAGATACCTCTTGCGAGGAATTCCGCATCGAGGAGCCTGTGCTGTATATTGCGGGGGATGAAGGCATAATCGATTCTGGAGAATGACTTATGGACGCCTGAGAAGAAGGAGAACCCAGCCTCGTTGTTGTGGAGCGAGCGCCATGCGTCCGTCATACCCAGGGTTTCGGCGAACGTGGCGAGTGGTGTGGGGGTAGGGCAGGTGCCTGACCTCCTGTGAGACCTATCGATTGCAATGTTCATTACTTCATTAAAGTCTCCGCCAATCACCCATACATCGGCCTCATCTTCTAGTAACCGGCTCTGTAGCTCGGAGAGTAATTCTTTCGTTTGTGAGGGAGGTGCGTGGATTGCAGAGAGGCCCCATTTCTCGCCCCAAATATCAGCCAGTATCATGACATAGCGGCCCCGGGGGTCGGTCTTGACCTTCTTGACCTGCAGGGGGACTCGCTTGTGAACCAGGATCATCGTGCCCCTGGCTCCCGTTGTGAATCCAGCCTGGTAGGCGTGGGAGTAGTTGGATCTTTTGAAGAAGTGTGTGCTCGTACCGAGCAGATGTGTTTCGTTTAAGAGGGCTAGATCGGGCGAGTGGCGATTAAGATACTGGAGCACTAGTCTTCGCTTTATGCTGGAGCCAAGGCCGTTAACGTTCCAGGAGAGCACAGTTATCTTGTTGGAGTCCATTCTATCTGCGTGGGGCGCATATCTGGGCATCGAGGATCAGTGGTAGTCTTGTGCGCTCGAGAGATGTATGGCGTTGTGTTTCCGGGGGAGACGGCCGGGGGTCGTCTCAGGTTGGTATATCTGCTGCTCGGATGATGATTATGTCTGTGATCCTGTCCACAGATTGAGTTCGATTCCCTTGCCAGTGCTACGATATGACTCGCCTTCATATTTCTTGATTCGGTTTCTTTACAGTCCTTGAATTCCCCCCCACCCTGTACTTCCCCCCCAACTGGGAGCACCTGTCGCCCAAACATTGAACTTATAACTTTATAAACTTCTTCGGGATAACCCGGCTGTGATAACGCGCGCTCAGCCTTAGGGGGCGGCGGCCGCTAGGTGCTCATTTCCATTCTACCAATCTGCAGTTTGGTCCCTTCAGTACCGGGTACTCAGCCTTTTCCCGTAGGAGTTCTTGACGCGTCGTCTTCCGCATCGGACGGGGGGTGAGGAGGCGAAGGTCTCCCAGGTCGGGGTCGCTGCGCGGGTGGGCCCGGTAGCACGCGTCTCCCACTGGGGTCCGTGAGGACATGAGTTTCAAGCCAGTCCCATGCATCTTTGGGGTTGTAAAATAAGTGAGTGGCGCCCTCATACTGGACTTTTAGCAATGCCGGGAAGAAGAGGGCATATTTGATGGATAGTGACTGGAGCTTCCTCTTGATGGAGTCAAAGGACTGGCGGGCTTTTTGGACTTCTTTCGTGTAGTCAGGATAGAAGCCGACCTTGTAGCCGTTGTACGTGATCGGGCCCATGGCCCTTGCCATTTGTAGGATCGCATCGCGGTCGCGATAATTCAGTAGGCGTGCAATCATTGTTCTGGGCGAGGCACCCGGTGTTGGTCTGCCGGTGGGGACTCTGTGTGCCCTTTCCACCGAAAAGAATTTAGATAGCTTCTTCGGGGCAAAGATATGAGTGAGCCAATCTTCTAGGAAGAGTTCTGCGCTGGGGCCTTCCTCTTTCTCTGGTATACCAAGGATCCTGAGGTTATTGCGTCGCGCTCTCCCCTCACTGTCTTCGGCGCGGTTTTCCAGTTGGGTCACTTTTTGGGTAATCGCGGTGAGCTGTTGTTCCATGCGATGGACTGCATCTTCAGTGTTAGACACCCTCTGTTCCGCTTCCCCCACCCTGGTCGACAAGTTGCGGAGGTCCTGGCGTATAAGGGACACCTCAGAGGATAGGCCACCTATTTTTTGTTCCAAGGACGTCCTCGAGTCCCCAATCGCTTTCATAAGATCTGACAAAGAGATAGAAGGGTCTCTGAGTACTCCAGGGTTACTCTCTTCTTCTGGGGGTTGAGGTTCGCGCGGGGGCGGGGCCCCTACGGTGAAGAGGTCCATCTTGCTCTGTAGTGTTTGCCTCTTGGTTTTCTCCTTTCCCATGCTTCGGACGGGCTCTATGTCGTGGGGATCTTGCTGCCCTCCTTCGGTGCGCACTACGAGCCGCCGCCAAAGCTATTTTTTGGTATGGCCGCAGTGTCGTCGCACAGCCTCGCTTAGTTGCTCGGTGTATAGTAGGGATGACGTGGGGAGGACTGTACCCCTTTTCTATCGTCGTTATGGGCCTGTTTCCACTGTGTAGGGTGGCCCTCCGTGAGCGCTGCGTTTCGGGCGTTGGTTTAAGCCACTCGGGGCGGTCCCAAGAGGGGGGTAGGGCAGGTCTTGGGGTCCACCATGGACCGGGGGAGAGGTCCCCCACCCTCTCAGTGTGGCTGCGTTTGTGGCTCGTGGGACTATGGTGCAGCTGTGCTCTGTGTCCTCCTGTAGCAGGCTGGTTGCCAAAAGGGGGTCGTGGGGGGGGGGGGAGCAAAACAAACATCCACCCCCCACACCCGTGTACCTTGCCGCGGGTGCCTCTGGTTGCTGCCTGTCCTCCTTCAACGGGGGAGCGCAGCTTTGGGCTCGTGCTGCCGCTCGACCCCGGGTATTGTAGTCCTGCCGATGAGGGGGCCCCACTGGGAAGGTTGGCGATGCGGCGTCACAAGTGGATCGGGGGGTGTGTGGGCAGTCGGCGGGGCCTTAATCCGAGCGTCGGCCCCACCTGGGAGCCGCAGCAAACTCAGCGACTCCGGGGGGGAGGGGCGATCCTCTACTCCCGCCCGCGCCGCGATGGCCGCGATTCAACCGCCGGCGGTCCGCGGGCTGGTTCCGGCGTCTCCCGCTCCGATTTCCCTTCGGAGTGCGCCGACAGCAGCTCCAGCTGGTCCGCCGCCGTTGGTGGGCGGCTGAGGCGCGATCGGTGCTCGTGGAGTGGAGAAAAAACAGGATAATGGTAGCGGCCGCCGGGAGCCGTTAAGTTTAGTCCCGCATGCGTCGCGCGCGCATGCGCAGTTCTTGGAATCTATTTTTGATGGCTGCTCTCCTGAGCTGAGACAGCACTTGGCTGACTCTAAAGAGATTGATCCCAAGAAGTTAGCAAAGGCTGCCGACTTGTGGGTTGCCAACAGGGCTGCCCACAAGGATTCTGGGGCCACTCACAAAAAGATGAGGGGAAGCAGCACAAGAAAGATGACAAAGAGAATTATAAAACCTCCCATCCAAAAGAGGGCCACAAACATAAGAAGGGTAAATAGCATGGGAAACCAGGTCAGTCTAGGGAAACCTCTGGTGCTAAACCAGAGGGAGGTCAGCAGAAGCCCCCATTTGTCAAAACATTGGGAACATGTTATCCATATCCATACAGTATCCAAGCACATTTATAGGTGAGTAGAAGCATGAAATGATCACCATAAGGACTTATGCATTTGGTCCTATATATTATGTTGAATCTAGGATATGTCATAAGATTCTGCATTTGAAATTGTGATGCATATGGGGACCTATTTTGCAACAAGTGAAAAAGCAAATGAATTTAGACGTGAAGCACATGAGTTATCTTAGTGTTTCGGTCGGCCCATATCCCAGTGCGATCTGGGCGTGATTAGAAACTATCCCACAGGCTAAGAAATAATACAGGTTTATGTATGTAGTGGTCCTGTCTTGTTACATATTACATGAAACCACACATGATATTTGATATGGATGTCTGTCTTGTTTTAAACTCTTTTAGATCTATATTGGGAACACGAGGGTGCCCCCAGTATGCAACACGTCTAACATGACCGCGTGAGAAAATAGAAAAACAGTGTCCTGAAGACAGAATCTATGAAGTAATACAAAGGAAATTAATTTGACTGTATTATCAAATAATGTATAGATTCTAGAAACACATGTTTAGTGTTGGCACATTTGTTTTCCCAAAGAAGAGGAAAACTTTGTAATAAGAACGTACAACTAAGGTGTGTCCACGTTATGCCCGATGGTACAAACATCATATTGAATGGAATGGTGAAAATATGTATTGATGTGTGAACCATTAGGGTTCTTTTATATGTACTACTGTGTTTTACAGTTTTTTTTTATAATTGTGATAGACATTAAAATATGTGTTATTTTAAAAAAAAAAACCTTGTGTGTCTACCTAAATAGAAAATGGGTAGTCTGTATGTGTAGTGGGCAGGTGCTATAGACAAACCCATAGCCTGATTGGGTGGAAGCCAGTGTTGGGGGATTGTGTTTGTGTTGATAGAATTTAGTCCTCACCTACCCGGCCCCTAAAAAGAGGACCACATAGCTCAGTTTTTGCTAATGACCAGAAGGCCAACATGGTTGAGTTTAATCAGGACCAGATAGTTCTTGTTATGGTACCTACAAGGCAGAGGGCCATCCAGGACAAATGGATTGGACCCTTCAAGGATGTGGGCAAACCTGGGGAGGTCAATTATTTGGTGGACTTAGGTAATCCTAAGGAGACCCCCAGGGCTTTCACACCAACCGCCTAAAGGCCTATGTCTCTAGACCCGAACTGGGAGCTTTGCTTCTAGCCTCTGCTCAGGAGGAGGAGGAGAGTGAGTCTCTACCTGACCTCCTCAGGGGACATCCTTCAGATGGAAAAATAGAAGGAGTTAATCTCTCTTCTGATCTGACAGTGGAACAACAGGAAGGAATGCAAAATTCTGTTAAATCAGTTTGCCACTCTGTTATCACAGACACCAGGCCTGACCCCTTGGGGGCAGCATGATATTCCCACTGGTGACAGTCTACCTGTCAAAAGCAGGGGCTACAGGATGTCAGACCATGTAAGAACCCACATAAAGGAAGAGGTCAAGAAGATGCTTGATCTTGGGTTAATTGAGCCATCTACAATTCCATGGGCTAGTCCAGTTGTACTAGTGCCAAAGGCAGGATCCAAGGAATTGAGATTCTGTGTGGACTATAGAGCTCTTAATGCTGTCACCATGACTGTTGGCCATCCTTTATCTAGGACAGATGAGCTGGTGGATAAACTTGGTTCAGACAAGTTCCTTAGTACAACAAGTTCCTTAGTACATTTGACCTAACCTCAGGCTATTGGCAAATAGCTCTGACAGACCATGCCAAGGAGAAAACTGCATTTTCAACCCCTGGAGGCCTCTACCAGTTTAAGGATATGCCTTTTGGACTAAAGAATGCCCCTGCTACATTCCAAAGGATGATAAATCCTGTTCTGAATGGGATGGAGGACTTCTGCATAGCATACCTGGATGACATTGCAGTGTTCAGCCCTACTTGGAAAGAACATATTGACCACTTAGGATATGTTTTGCAGGCTCTTGAGCAGGCCAATCTGATCATAAAGGTAAGCAACTGTCAAATTGGTCAGAGTAAAGTGGTCTACCTTGGACATGAGGTAGGAGGTGGTGAAATCAGGCCATTGCCTAGCAAAGTACAAGCTATACAAGACTGGACCACCCGTACTACTCAAACACAATTGAGAGCCTTTTTAGGTCTCACAGGTTACTACAGGAACTTCATTGAGAACTATGGGACCATAGCTTCTCCCTTAAATGTGATCTCCTTACCCAAATTCCCCAAGATGGTTAGGTGGAATGAGGAGTGCACTAAGGCATTTTAAGAAAGCCCTTTGTCAAGCTCCAGTCTTGAGAGCTCCTGACTACAACCAATACTGTATTATACAGACAGATGTTTCCAATACAGTTATAGGTGCAGTTCTGAGTAAGCTGGATGAGAAAGGCATGGCACACCCAACCTGCTTCATCAGTAGGAAACTGAAACAAGGAAGGCAACCATAGAACGTGAATGTTTTGCAACTGTGTGGTCTTTGAAGTGGTTTAGACCATACTTGTAAGGATCTACTTTTGTAATTCAAACAGACCACCAACCCTTGTAATGGTTAATGCAGATGAAGGGGGAAAATCCTAAATTGTTAAGATGTTCCATCAGCCTTCAGGAGTTTGATTTTACCATAGAACACAGCTGATGGTCTCTCCAGAAAGTATGACCGACTAGAGTAAGGAGTTTCATCCAGGGGTGGATTAAATCCTCTTGTCCCTTAGTCTGGAGAGGGTTGGGGGGAGTGTTAGGGAGAATTCTCAGAAATGTGCTAATTCCTCACTACCGCAGAGAAGCCTGCATAGACTACTTCTCCCCTTGAGTTGGTGGGACCAATCAACTCCAAAGTAAGCCACCTCGACATCCTATCGGAGCTGGTTGAATTTCCATTGCAGTCGCTGCTGGAACCGAATAGCCAGGGAGAGGAACACCAGTTTGTGTGCGTTGCTTTTAAGTTGGCCAAGAGCTCAAGGAAGATCCTCCGGACTCCCAGGAAGCAGGACTGACCGAGTCTGAGCCACCTCAACAGAGTGCTGGACCCAGAAAGCAAGGAAAGGCCCTCTCGACAGCCAGGAACTGCAGTGTTGCTGTTTGCAGTAGACGCGAGGAACTGAAACACCAAAGTGCCACTTGTTTGAAGTTTTGCTGGTTGCCGTCAGTGACCGTCCAGTTGTGGTGCAGGAGTCCCCAGAAGTCCTCCCTCTTGTCCCCACGACTGAGGCCCAGGAACAACAGAATCTGCAGAGCTGCACAGGAACAGAAGACTTCTGCTGCATTTTTCTTCAATCTAAAGGTACTGTAAAGAGAACTTACCTCTCTGTGTAGATTTGCTTGTAGCTTCTACTTCACAAGTCTCCCTACATCTGATTCTTCTTTTTCACCAAAGACTTCTAAAAACATTGTGCAAAGACTTTTACTCACCTGCAAAAAGTGCTTCAGCCACATAGACTTTTGTCCATTGATATTGGCTTAGCCTGGTTCCCTGAAGAACTCTTCTCTCATCTGTTGTTGTGTTACACCCGTCCTTCCAAGAAGGGGTTAACTTACTCTGTATTGGGGAGTCCAAAAGTATTTGCCTGCTTAAAGAATATTTGTGATATCTTGTTTGTTCTGATAACCCTTTCTTTTGACACTCTCAAACCTACTCTGAAACAGTAATATATTAATGGCCACAGTGCCCTAGTTATTTAAGTCACCTGAGAGTGTAGGAATTGTCTGTGTGCCATCTCCAATGGGTCTTTACTGATTCTGAGAAACCTAAGAGTTTGTATTTCTGAAGTGTATTTGAGTGTTGCTTTTATATTGCTCCCTTCTGAAGAAGGCTTGTTTAAATGACTGGTAAATAAATTAATAATTGTTTTATCAAGAAACCTTATCAGTGTTTATTTGAATACCTGTCACTGTGAATCTCTGTGTAACTCCATTACTGCTCACATTGACCCCTCTTGAGATAAGCCTGGCTGCTAGCCACACTACCAAACTGTGTAGTTCAGACTTATACCAAAGGTTGTGTCCCTATTGCCAGGAGGCCGAGGGTGTTGTAGTGCACCCAAAGGGTACTACCCCAAATCTTTACCTAACAAAGCACAACCATTATCCAAGATCTGCGATGGTTATGTTTACGAAGCGCTGAAACCGCGAAGTGCTGCTGAATCGAAAAGAGCCCGTAGCTGCCAACTACCTCCAAAATGCCACCGCAGGAGCCCTCCAGACGTCCTCCCTCTTGTCCCGACTGAGGCTCAGGAACCCAGTTTTAGGCAAGATTGTATACAGTACCATGTGGGAGACTGCACCAGCCTTTTCCTCTTGGCAATATTTAACCCAACCTTTGGTATAAGTCTGTACTACACAAGTTGGTAGAGTGACTGAGCAGCCAGACTCATCTCAAGAGGGGTCTCTGTGAGCTGTAGGGTTGCAACATAGCGTTTTACAGTGACAAGTATCCAAATAACACTTACACTCAAGGTTTCTTGATTAAACAATGATTTATTTATTGAACAGTCAGTTTTAAAATAAGCCTATTTTTATAAGGGAGCAAATGGGTGACATTTAAATATACTTCAAAATACATGCTCAGTTTCAATAAATCGGACTGGGATGGCACACAGACACTTCCTACACCCTCAGGTGACTTCAATAACTAGGGCACTGTGGACATTGATGTATCACTGGTACATTCATAGCAATGAACAAGTTACTTTCTTACCTGGTAACGTTCTTTCGATGGGATGGTCCGACGACGTATTCCATATCGATGACAGGTAATCACCACAGCTGTGCTGCTTCGGAAACTTTTCCGGCGTCTGCGTCCTGCGTCGATGACGTCGATGCGCCGACGTCGAGGACCTCCTCCGACGTCCGACGTCATCCGATGTGATAAGTAGGACGCACGACGCCTGTAGCCTCAGTTGTAGTTTTTTCCCCCAGAACGTGTGACATAAGTCAACTGCCAGTCAAACACAAAGCCTTGCGGAACGTAAGCTGCAATCGCAAAAGAAATTCTGCAGCGGGGAAGGCAGGGCGGGAGCGATATGGAATACGTCGTCGGACCATCCCATCGAAAGAACGTTACCAGGTAAGAAAGTAACTTGTTCTTCGAGGGGATTGGGTCCTCCGACGTATTCCATATCTATGACAGACTCCCAAAGCAGTACCAGAGCAAGGAGGAGGGAAAGAATTTATAAACAAAATTTACAATAGCCAATCAAATAGCAGAGCAAAGGACCGCCTTGCCAAAGGCCAGATCCTGCCCACTGATGGAATCGAGGGAATAATGCCGTACAAATGTATGTACTGAAGCCCAGGTGGCTGCATCACAGATGTTGCGAATAGGAACACCCCTCTGCAGGGCAGTAGACGCAGCCATACCCCTGGTAGAATGGGCCCGCAAGCCAGCCGGTGGGTCCTTACCCGCCAAGCGGTAACACTCCGAGATGGCCAAAATAATCCAGCGGGACAAAGTCTGTTTCGTCACAGCTTGCCCCAAACGCTTACCAGCGTAACCAATAAAGAGTTGATCGTCCACTCTGACCCGGGACATGCGTGAAACATAAAAGCTTAAAGCTCTCCTAGGATCAAGCCTATGGAGCCTCTCCTCTTCCTTACCAGGATGCGGAGGAGGATAGAATGCCGGAAGAACAATCTTCTGGGCCAAATGAAATTCCGTCACTACCTTTGGAAGAAAAGAAGGACGAACACGAAGGACAACCCTGTCCTTGTGGAAAACAGTGAAGGGTGGCTTAACTGAAAGTGCCTGTAACTCACTCACTCTGCGAGCGGAAGTAACCGCAACTAAAAACACAGTTTTCAGAGTTAACAGCCTCAAAGGGCAAGAATGTAAAGGCTCAAACGGAGCACCCACAAGAAACCTAAGAACAAGGTTTAAATCCCAACCAGGCACCAGGAAAGGTGACGGAGGGAACACATTAGTGAGCCCTTTCAGAAACTGTGAAATTAAAGGGATCTTAAAGTAAGAACACACATCAGACGAGCGCTTAAAGATGGACAGCGCCGCCAGGTAACCTTTAATGGTACCCACTTGCAAGCCCCTGTGGGCCAAAGAAAGCAAAAAGGACAGAACCATGGGGATGTCACATGCAAAAGGATCCACATTCCGAACTCTGCACCAGTCGCAGAACTTACGCCAACGGCAACGGTACAGAGACCTAGTTGCTGGCCTTCGGGCCGAAAGCAACACCTCCATCACGTCTTCAGGGAGGTCCCAATCCCTATACCTCAACCTTTCAGAAGCCAAGCGTGAAGGTTGAGGGATCTGACCTCTGGATGGAGAACCAGACCCCCCTCCCGTGAGAGCAGATCGTCTCGGTAGGGAAGACGACGTGGAGGGCAGATGGACAAGTCGAGAAGGTCCGGGTACCACGTCCTCCGAGCCCACGCCGGAGCAATGAGGATCATCCGGGAACCGAACTTCCGTAACCTCCGCAGCACTTGCGGGATGACGGGGACTGGAGGAAACGCGTACAGCAGCGGGAACGACCAATCCACCACGAACGCGTCCCCTAAGGCTCCTTTTGGAGGAAATTCCCGCGAGCAGAACCTCTCGCACTTCCGGTTGACACTGGAGGCGAAGAGATCCACTTGAGGGGTCCCCCAAAGGGCGAAGATCTCCAGGAGAATCTCCTGAGCCAACTCCCACTCGTGAGAGATCGCGCTCTGCCTGCTCAGAGCGTCCGCCGTCACGTTTTCGACTCCGGCCAGATGAACTGCCGAGACCGAAACTTCCTGCTGGATGGCCGAGAACTCGAGCTGCATCGCCTCCCTGCACAGAGGAAGTGACCCTGCCCCCCCTTTTTTGTTGAGGTAGTGCATGGCCACTGTGTTGTCCGTCAGGATCAGGACATTCCTCCCTCGCACAGTCGGCAGAAAAGCCTTCAGGGCTAGCCTGACGGCCCTCAGCTCCAACAGATTGATATGGAGTCTGGACTCCGACGGAGACCAACGACCGCTGACTGTCAGCCCGCTGGCATGAGCTCCCCATCCCGTGAGGGATGCATCCGTCACGATCGTCACCTCCGGCCAGGGAAGCCAAAACAGAGCCCCCTTCATCAAGTTGCCTTCGACGGCCCACCACAGAAGGTCCTGGGCGACCGAGGGCGGCACCTGAATAGGGTCCGACATCCTGCCGGAGGACTGCGACCATTGCATCTTGAGTGCCCACTGCAAAGATCTCATGCGCAGGCGAGCCTCTGGCACCAGAAGAATGCAGGATGCCATGAGGCCGAGCAACCTCAAGAACTCGAACGCTGGGAGCGTCTGGGCATGCTGAAACTTGTGCACCATCTGCTGAATGTGAAGAGCCCTCACCTGGGGAGGAAAACACTGCCCCAGGGAAGTGTCGAGCACAGCTCCGATGTACTGGAGCCGCTGCGTTGGCGTCAAATGGGACTTCTTTAAATTGAGGGAGAAGCCCAGCCTGTGAAGGGAGCGACAGGCGATCGATAGATGATCCAGGACTTGCTCGGGAGAGCTCCCCCTGATCAACCAATCGTCCAGGTAGGGGTAGACGTGAATCCCTCCTAGCCTGAGATGCGCTGCCACCACCACCATGAGCTTGGTGAAAACCCTCGGGGCGGAGGTCAATCCGAACGGCAGGACCCGAAACTGAAAGTGCGAGTCGCCAACCGCGAACCTCAGGTACTTCTTGTGCTTGGGATGGATCGGCACATGGAAGTAAGCATCCTTGAGGTCGAGTGACACCAACCAGTCCTGAAGCTGAAGGGCCTGGAGGACTTGAGAGAGAGTAACCATCTTGAACTTGTCCTTCCTGAGGAGTTTGTTCAAATCGCGCAAGTCCATGATGGGTCTCAATCCCCCGTCTTTCTTCGAAACCAAAAAATAAGGGGAATACCATCCCTTGTTCCTCTCCGCTACAGGCACCAGTTCTATGGCGCCTTTCTCCAGCAGGGCATGAATTTCCTGCGCAAGGAGCGGATCCGGACTCTGCAAAGAGAGGTTCCCCGGTGGATTGTCACGAGGCCTGTGCCGAAAAGGAAGACAGTAGCCGTGGGTTATGATCTCCAGAACCCACACATCTGAAGTAATGGCTCGCCACTCTACAAGATGCTGCGCCAGCCTTCCCCCAACCGGCGAACCATGGGACATGGCCTCACGACTGAATGGGAGCGGCTGCGGCGTTACCTGAGGGCAAAGAGGCAACTGCCCGAGCGGCCTTGGCACCACGGGTACCCTGTTGTCCACCTCTGGTACCCCTGCGTTGGCCTCTTTGACTGCCAGCGCCTCTCGCTCTACTGAAGGAAGAGTAATAGCGAAAGGAACCACCCCTCCACTGCTGTCCCCTAGGACGAAAAGGCGGAGGCTGGCGAACTGCAGCGCCCAACGACTTCGCTGCAGCTTTTGAGGTCTGCAACCTCTCAAGGCTCTCGTCAGCCTTGCTGCCAAAAAGGTGTTCACCATCAAAGGGCATGTTGAGGAGCCGGGACTGCACATCAGGAGCAGACCCCGACTTCCGCAACCACGCAAACCTGCGTATCACGGTGCTCGCCGCCATGGACCTACTGACGCATTCAGCCAAGTCCAGACCCGACTGAACGGACTCACACATGGCATCCTTACCATCCTGGACCATGGCAAGGAAACCATCCCGTTCAACCCCTTCGGGAATATGTTCAGCCGCTAACGCAACACAGTTCCACAGAGTGTGCGTGAAACGTGACAAGGCACAAATGGAGTTGGCCGCCTGAAGCGCCATACCACCAGAAGAAAACACTTTCTTCGCCCAGCCATCAAAACGTTTGTCGTCCCTATCAGGAGGGATGGTAGGGTACGACGCCTGCTTTGCCGGGGCCGTGGCCGCCTGCACCACCAAACTTTCCGGAGTGGGGTGCCTGGTCAAGTAGCAGGGGTCGCTACTGGCTGGACGGTATTTACGCGACAAAGATCTGCCCACCGCCGGGAGACTCTCCGGAGCAGTCCAAGCCGCCGCCACCCTTCGCTGTAAAGCCATATGGAACGGCAGTACCGGGTCAGTTGGGGGACCAACATCAAGGATGTCCGTCAGATCATCCTGCACAAACTCCCCTGGGGGAGCAGACCATCCCAGATACTCAGACACCCTAGCCATAAGGCGCCGGTACGAGGAATCGGCATGGGAGCCAGGCTCAGGCCTACAAAATTCCACCTCCGGAGAGGTGTCCAGTCCACTGGCATCATGCAGTGACTGTCTCAAATCGCCAAACTGACTATGGCCCGAGACAATTTCATCTGGCACCAGACTAGGAACCAGGCCATCAGAATCCTCATCCGCCTCCGAAATATAATCCAGGTGGCGAAAAGGCACCCGAGAGTGCTTGCTCTTAACCAGAGCCTTCCTAGGGAGTACACCCGTGACACGGGGCACCTCCGACACGAAAGGCGTCGATGGCGTCGAGCGAATCGGCGCCGACGCCGAGAAAACCGGCAACGGCGCCGAGAGGATCGACGTCGAGGACGTCAGATGCAGCGCCTCCAGTATCGGAGGCGTCGACACAGCCCTCGAAGCCGGAGCCCCGAGCGTGTCCCTCGACGACCTGAACGTCGACGGCTTCGACGACTTCCTCGGAGCCGGAGCCTCGAGAAAGCCTGTCGACGCCCTCGACGCCACAGGCGTCGATGTCTTCCTCGAAGACATCACAGGTGCACACGGTCTCGATCGCGTCGAGGACCGGGACCTGGAACGGGTACGGCGAGAACGAGCCTCCTTGTCCGAACGGGACCTCTCCCGTGACTCGCGCCGACCACTCTTGCGAGCGGTGGCTCTCGACCTCACACGGCCGACCCCACTCGGGGGCGCGGACGGTTGAGTACCCTGCGACTCAAGAATCGCCAACATCTTCTTCCCGAAGGAAGCCCATTCCTCCGGCGTCGCACGGCTAGAGGGGTAACCGACGGGCCGGGCAGAGTCCTCCGAAGAGGACCTGGAAGGCGACCGGTGTCGGCGCTTCCGAGAATGCCTCGAAGAGGCGGAGGAGTGGCGAGACCGACTCCTAGAAGAAGACCGACGAGACTTCCGACGATGACGCGGAGAGTCACCCCTCGAATCATCCGTCGAAACCCCCGCCGACTTCGACTTCCGGGGCTTGGACACCAGACCAACCGACAATTTCTTCATACGCTCGCACAAGGCCTTGGACGTGAGCGACAGGCAGTCGATACAGTCATCCGTGTCGTGGGCCTCCCCGAGGCACCAGAGGCAGGCGTCGTGCGAGTCAGTCACCGACATCTTGGACCCGCACTTCTTAAAGCCCGGACGCGGGGTTGACGACGCAGTGGAAGACATCGTCGAAGAAATACACAAACGAACAGGTTCGAAGAACCAGAAAGAACAGAACTCCAAAGAGTCGAGGCTTAGAACCGAGAAACACGAAGCAACACGTTCGCGGAAAAAACGGAACTGAGGCTACAGGCGTCGTGCGTCCTACTTATCACATCGGATGACGTCGGAGGAGGTCCTCGACGTCGGCGCATCGACGTCATCGACGCAGGACGCAGACGCCGGAAAAGTTTCCGAAGCAGCACAGCTGTGGTGATTACCTGTCATAGATATGGAATACGTCGGAGGACCCAATCCCCTCGAAACTGAGTTTGGTGTCAAAAAGTAAAAGGTTAGGGAAGGAAACAATGGTTAACAAGTTTCTCAAACAGGTTAGCACTTTTGAACCCCCCAATGCATTGCAGATTAACCCTTTCCGAGCTATACAAATAAAGAATGTATGACTTTTTGGAGGAACAGATCAAAACACAAAGTCAGAGGTTAGGAAAGTCCTCAGGGAACCAGGAAAGCCAATGTCAATTGAGCAACGTCTTGCACAATGTTATGTTTGTTGAAAAAGAAATCACTGTTGGGCCACAAGCTGGAAGGCTTGTGATGGGCAAAGCTGCAAGCAACTCTACAAAAGGCAGCAAATCCAAGTCTCAACTGAGAGCTAGCAAGCTATACAACAAGAGGTAAGTACCCCTTAGTGTACAGTACCTTGGGTCTGAAGAAATTGGTTCCAGCTGGCTTCTTTTCCTGTTGGAGTATGGCATATCCTGTTGTTCCTGGGCCTCAGTCATGGGTACAAGAGGGAGGACGTCTGGGGACTCCTGCACTACGATTTGAAGGTCAGCAGAAGCAATGGGCAAAGTTCAAATCAGCAGTACTTTGCGGTTTCAGCTTCTTGAGAATAGCACCACAGCGGTTCTCTGATACCTTCTGGGCTCTCCTTGCTTCTGGGGTCCATCACTCTGTTGAGGTGGCTCAGGCTTGGTTAGTCATGCTTCAAGGGAGTCCGGAGGATCTTCCTGGAGTTCGAGACCAACTTAAAAAGATGCACTCGATTCTGCTGTTCCTGTCCCCTGGCACTCGGTTTCTGCAGCAGAAATGGAAGTACAGCCAGCAAAGAGAGGATTTCCAGTCAAGTTCGTCTTGGGGTCGATTGGTCCCACCAACCCAAGCGAACAAGTCATACTTTGCAGGTCTTCTCTAGCTGAGGCGAATATGGAAGTTCAGCACGGCAGCAGGCCTTCACCGGGCAAATCAACGGTCCAGGAGTTGCAGCAAGCGTCCCTTCCAAGTTCTTCTTCAGATTCCTTCGTCCAGTGGTCGACTCTGCCTTGCTTGCAAAAGACCTTGTCTTTTATGCAAGTCTTCCCCCATTCATTTTCAACCTAGCTGTCACTCACACAGCAGGGTGGCTGTCCTTCAAGGACAGCCAGCCGGCCAATCACCTTAGGTGCATTCCTGTAACCAAGGAGACTAAGCACAGGGAATTTCGGGCACCTACCTTGCTCCCTGCCCTGCCAGACACACTGGAGCCAGAGGCGGGTTTCAGCACTGAAGCCTGCCAAAGACAAAATGAACAAAGGGACCAAACCTGGTTTGGCGCACAGAGTAAACCTCAAGAAGGACCTTCCCAGCAAGAAATGGCGAAAAAAGAACACCGGGCCATTTTGACAAATGGGCACCCATGGGTGCTATACTGCAGCTGCGAACGCAGCCTGCAGTAAAAACACACAATGGCGGGAAAAAGTAAATCACTGCCACCAGCCATTAATTGTAGAAAGAGTAACATAGAAGCATTTTACATGAGAAGATAGAAAAAGGGGATGCTAAGTAACCCCTTCAGCACCCTATTGTAAGATAGTGTGTACTGGGTCTATACATTAAAAAAGGTAAGTGAAGTCAATTTAACTTTACTGCGTTCGGAAACAGTAGTTATCCAAGAGAAGGTATTTAAACCTTAACATAAATCCAAAGGATTTATCTGTGACACTGCACTGAGTGCTGTGTGTCACAATCTAAAAAGATGATGCCTATGGAGTTTGTCAGACTCCAAAATCAAAAGAAACACAGAGTCCAAATCAAAGAAAAATGCACAAGAGAGTGCGAGGTCTCACTCTCCACAGGGTAAAAATTAAAAGTCCTAAAGTCCAGCAAAAGTGCTGGGGGTCTCGAAGGTAGAAGGGAATTGGCACATTTCTGAGAATTCTCCCTAACACCCAGCGTCTGCATCGCTGCAACAGGACAGAATCCAGCTGGCCCACTCTTTTTCAAACCAGAGGTACTATTTAGACTTGGGGTACTTACCTCATTGTCTTTTAGCTGGGCTTTTCTCAGTTGGGGATTGCATCGTCTTACCTTTAGAGTTGATTCCAACTCTGCTTTATTACAGGCCTAACAGCTTGTGACCCTAAAAGTGATTTTTGCAAACTCTCCAACTCTGTGCAAGACTTATCTAAAAAGTAGATCAACTCCATAGACTGATTCAAATTGAATTTGGTTGTCCTGGCTCCGTGCAGATTCTTCTAGCCATTGACTTTGATATTACTGTCCCCAATAGGTGGTCACTTGTTTTAGACTGTTACAGCTGGGAAAGGCTTGTCTAGATTTAATTGGAAGATTGTCCTCACACATAAAGAGAACCTGTTTAACCTTTTTTAATTCCTTAAACCTTTCCTTTCTGCAACCTCAGAATCTGCAAAGAATAAACAGTGTGATATGTTAATGTTAAAGGACATTTGTACCGTGCACTATCACCACCAGAGTGGTCCTCTGGCGCTCTGAAAGAGGGAGGGCGGGTGAGTTAGTGGGTGGAGGCTTGAAAAGTGCAAGAGAGCAGTGATGTACTGTTGTTGATATGTAAATGACATTACTGTTCTTGTGAATGAAGTGAAATTTGGTTGTAGGAAGTGTTTAAGAAGCATATCCAAAGAGTATCCAATAATTTTTTCTGATTCTGAAAATATTTTGAAAGTATACTTTTATTGTTGCATTAATTGTCTTTTTAACAAATGCTTATTTAAAACTTGATGTCAAACATTTTTTTATTTGTAACCACCATGCCTCTGTAACCAGCACCTAGATGCCCCCGGGCTAAGCGCACTAAACAAATGTCATAATAAATAAGTAACTGAAACCGTGAGTGTAAGAGTTACTTGGATTGACTAATTTCATTGTTACAACTCTACAGCTCAGATTTACCCCTCTTGGGTATAGGCCTGGCTGCTCAGTCACACTACCAACGTGTGTAGTACAGACCTATACCAAAAGTTGGGTTACCTAATACCAAGCAGATCCGTGTTGTGTAGTCTCACACGTGTGACTGCATCAATTCTTACCTAGCAGAACTCTTTTCACACCCATGGTCTTCCCCTGTCGCATTGGTTACCATACCTGACCATTCCTGCAGGCTTTGTATAGATTTCCGCCAAGTAAATGCCATTTCCGACTTCAGTGCCTATTCTGTTAGGTATGATTTTCATAGTAATGATAAATCTTCTTGACCAGTGTCAACCCCTGAACTTTTTGCTTTACTGGTGGATTATTTTCCCTTTTACCTCAGTGAGTGGGAACCTTTTTCCACACTCAGAGTCTTTTACTCTTTTTATGGGTGACCTTTTTTAGACTCTCCATAGTGTCTTTTTAATTCTATCCTCGGAAACCTATTGTTGCTGGGTTCCCTTTGGGCTTTCCCTTTAACGTTCCCTGTCTAACCTTGAGAGAACTACAGTTCCCCAAGGGTAGAAAGGATCTTTGGATCCTTTTACATTTTATTTGGTGAAACCAGCACAACGGTGGAGTGCTGGGGAGATACAATGTATCCCCTTTCACACTAAAACTCTAACAATTCTGTTACAGGGACAAGCTTACCTTTAATGGCTGGTGGCAGCGATACCTTTTACTAATTCGGTGCACCTTTACCGCGGGCTGTGTTTTTTTACCAAAATGGCCCCATCTTATTTTTTTGCCATTTTTGTGTTTCTTGTCCTTCCTTCTTGCTTCCCCTGACATCCAGGGTGGGAAATTCTTGTGTGCGATTTTTATCTTCGGCGAGAGTCCCCTGGACTCCCCGCCCAGGCTCCTGTCTGTCTGTGAAGGCAGGAAGTGAGGGAGGAGTCCAAAACGCCACAGCCCTTTGTCTTCCTCCTTGCCTGAATTGGGACAAATCCCAGTGGGGGGCTGGCTGTCCTGATTGGACAACCAGACCGCCCCTTCTAAAATGCAGGGAGAGAATGTAGAAGCAGTGCTTTAGTTCCTGTCAAATACTCTGAACCTGGAAGCTGAAGATAAGTCAACCACTGGAACCAAAACCGAAGAGGATGATGAAGGAAAAGCGGCTGAGATGATTTCCAGCGACCAGAGAGCCTGCTGTGTAACCAGAGCTTGCTGTAGCCCTTCCTTCCAATTGACGTAGGGATTCCGAAAACAACGGCCGCGAGGAAAACCTTGCCTAGACCCTTCCCCGTTGATCCCTGCTGCAAAGTCCCTTCCTAGGTCTTGTTGTCAGTCACCAAGGCAAGGAATCCACCACACAGGTTTTTGGCTGCAGATCCTGAAATAATCCTGCTGCACAATCTTCTGTGCTGAGGTTCTGTGCTGGCTTGGGTATTTACTTACCTTAAGTCTCATGTGATTCCTGTGTAGTTTTGGGGTGTTTGCTGTAATTGGGAGGCCTCTCGTCTAGTTCACCCAGGCACACTGCTTGAATCCTCTTAGGGTGTCTTCTGTGAAGCCCCTGGCGCCTCAACTAACTCTAAAGTAAAATACTTTTATTTTATTTACTTGATTTAATCAAATTAATGATTTTTACAAGAGGAGGAAAGAAGAAAAGGAAGACAAAAAGGAAAAGAAGTTTTTAAACACAGTAAAATGCTTTCTCTAAATCTCAAATTCTGATGCACAGCTGGAATCGCTTGCTGATTTAAGTATCTGAGGATCTGGTTCAGTGTCTGTGCGATTGTCCAGGAAGTTCTTTCACCGCGGATTAGTCTTTCCCACCACACCTGTTCATCTTGGGTATAGGAGGCAGACAGGTGCCCCAACAGGTATTTCGAAACCTATAGCCCTGGTTCACGGGCAGTTGAGGAGCAGGTGCCGTATTGTTTCAATTTCATCATCTTTTTGACAAAAACGGCATTTATTTGAATTAGTTAGGCCTCTTACTGCCAAGATCTCGTGGGTTTCAAGGAGATTTAGACGGGCCCTCATAAAGGTGTTCCTTACTGATTTGCTGGGGAATTCTTTTCAGATAGTTCGGAACAGAGTTAAATTTCCTCAACTGTGCAGGAAGATGACTGGTCGATTTATACTCGGCAGCACTGTCCAGAGTCTTTATGCAGTCGAGTTCCTCCATCTTCCTTTTTATCTTCATCGGATTTTGTATCAACTTGGCCTCAGATGATTGGATTTCATCCAACTTTGCTTTGCAGGTTTTTTTCCCATGTTTTCAGCATGTTGCATTGGGGGCCAACTGTTTCTTCTCTGATCATGTTTAAAATGTTTGGAGAATTGGGCAGCAAGGTTTTCCTCTAAAGCATCATGCTGTTTCTTTCAATGTTCGCTTCCAGTGAGAGGAGGCCTAGTTCCTGTCTGATTAGAATCATTGATGTGGATTTGGTGAGACCCAAAACTGTACGCCAGAAGTAGCCTTCCAACCTGATCCATAGCTTTCCAGGTATTTGGGGCAGGGCCTTCACGGCGTAAGTTAAAGTAAAATACTCACTTGTTTTAACAGTCTTCCTTAGGAACTCAGACTTTTGCTACTTAATAACCTATCCTGACACTACCTGTTGGACACTAGACCCTAGTGACCCTCCTTCTGCCACTGAGAACACTCATGCTCCAAGAACAAGGGAACGTACATTAAGGGATTTGGCCTTTTGCCTAGAAAACAGATGAAGTGTTTAAAAGCTACTTAGTTGGAAAAGAAGTTGGTTGGCAACTTACTCAGAGTGAACAGTTCCAAAAGTTCTTACTTACCTTGAATGTGTGCTGCACTATTCTGAAAAGCATATATAAGGCTATTGATATCGATATTGATATTTTTTTTCTATCGCGCTCGTACACAAGTGTTTCAGAGCATGACAAGGCAAGGGAGGGGAATAGGGGAGAACAAAACAACTATCTTACTAGACCCAATGACATTGAGAACGCACAAGTGCATGGGAGAGGGGGAAGGGAAAAATGCATGGAAGGGGGAGAAGTGGAAAGTGCGAAGCAAAGGAGAAACTGATAAATAATAAAAAATAAATAATAAAGGCAACAAACCGTGGTAGTGCAGCCAGCAATTTGCAAGTGCTAAGTTTAAGGCAGCAGAAAGGGTAGTTCTGATAAGTGCAGGAAGAAAAAGGAGGGGCTGTATGGGTACAGATACAGACCCCAGTGCAAGGGGTGGCACGGAGGCAGTGCGGGAGGGTGGCAGTGTGAGCAGGTACCTGGGCATGGAGGCCAGAGGGTGGCCAGGTGCACAGTGCCAAGAGAGAACAGATCAGAGGGGGAGCGAAGGCAGAAGAAAGGAGGAAGGTCTTGAGGTGCTTCCGGAACCATAGATGGTTCTCCTCAAATTTTAGAGTGGCAGGGAGGCTGTTCCAGAGGGAGGCCCCAGCCAAAGACAGATCTACCCCCAGCTTGTTTCTTTGAAAAACGACTGACCCTGAGAAAGTTGGAGGTAGAGCAGCAAAAAGCTCGAGAGGGGAGGTATTTGCGGAGGGATAGCTGAAGGTATTTTGGACCCAGGCCCCAGAAAGCCTTGTGGACAATGCAGAGGGTTTTGAATTTAATCCTTGCATCCACTGGGAGCCAATGGAGAGATTTCAGAGCTGGAGAGATACGATCCCAGGGCTTGAGGCCAAGGACAAGTCTCGCAGTCCTGTTCTGGATTAGTTGCAGAGGGCGGAGAGTAGAGGCAGGTAGATTTAGAAAGATGCTGTTACAATAGTCAAATCTAGAGAGAACCAGAGCTTGGAGACCATGAGCTTTCTGGGGGGAAGGAGAGGAAAGGCAGAGTACCTCTGAGGAGATGTAGTAGGTAGTTTGACTTTTTAGAGACCTCAGAGATGTGGGCGGAGAAGGAAAGTGTGGAGTCAAAGATGACCCTGAGGTTCTTAGCCTTGCAGGTGGGGGTTGGAGGAGGGCCAAAGGAAGCCGGGCAGAGAGTGAAGGGAAAGGAGGGTGAAAGTGTGCCAATGAGGAGGATTTCCGTCTTACTGGCATTCAGACAAAGATCATTGGCAGCACACCAATCTTGAATGGCAGTTAGGCAAACAGAGATGAGAGAGGGAGAGGAGGTGGCTAAGGGCAAGAGTGTTGTCAGCGTAGCACTGGAAATTTGAGCAGAAAATGGCAATGCAGTGGGCGAGAGTTGCCAGGTATTGGTTGAAAAGCCAGGGCAAGAGGTTAGACCCCTGGGGAACACCACAGGTAAAGAGGAAGATAGATGATAGGAAGGACCCAAGTTGGACCTGAGAGGGTCAGAAAGGAAAGAGGTCAGCCAGGCCAGAGCCTGATCAGTGATACCCAGGTCATCACGGAGATGGTTGAGCAGGATGTAATGGTTGACCATGTCGAAGGCAGAAGAGAGATCGAGGAGGATGAGGACAGAGGGAATTTTAGAGTCAAGGTTGGAGAGCAGATCTTCACGGATGTTCAGGAGAGCAGTTTCCGTGCTTCTGGCAGCTCTGAAGCCAGACTGGTGGTCATGGAGACAGCCAACAGAATTGGAATGAAGGTTAAGCTGAGAGATGGCCAACTTTTCCAGGAGTTTGCCCAGAAAGGGAGTAATGGAAATTGGGTGATAGATAGCTGGACAAGAAGGATCAGCTGTGGGTTTTTTGAGAAGAGGATGCACAAGGGAGTGCTTCAGAGGGGAGGGGAAGGATCCTGAGGCAAAGGAGTAAGATTAACTTACTCACCTGTGAACTGGTTGTGCCTCTTCCACAAAAGTAAAGCTGTTGGTTTCACTTTATTATTCCTGTTATGATAATTGTATGAGTGTCCCCAACTGGGTCTTGCATTCCCCGACTTGCTGATAGCCTGTCCAGAATGAGTCTGCATTAGGTTTTACCTACCTTGAATAATCTTGAGTTATTTATAAAGAGTAACACTGGGTTTTGCTTTCCCTGTTCTGTTTTAAATAGACACAAAAACAGTCTTAGGTGTATACCTGCCACAAGTTGCTGATAGCTCCTTGAAAAAGTACATGGGTTTTACTTACCTTGAGTTAGCTGTGTGCCATCTTAAAATAAGTTACAAAAGTTACTGCTTATCTCAATCTGTGTTTCACAGATTTCAAAAGCACCTGTAATTGAATATTACATCCTTAGGTTTTACTCACCTAGTATAACTGTGTGTTATCACAAAAGTAGTTATAGGGTATTTACCGTGCCTAGAATAAGTGTTCCACTATTCACAAAACATATATTGTCCAGTTGACTGATTATGTGATTTCTTGCTGAGCATCACAGTACAACTGTTAGGGTCTACTACCCTGGTATTACTGAATGTAATCTGAAAGTAACCACTGGTTTTACCCCAAGAATAGGTGTGTCCTATACCGAATATGTTTAAAAAGGTTTGACTTTCCTAGAACTACTCTTATGTGTTCCAAATAAGGTTATATGCTTTGGTCTGTGTACCTTCAAGCATTGTGTTGTGTTTGTTTTCTAATGTGTTTATGACTTTGACCAGTACTTACCCCAAGACTTAACTTGGTCTAATTGTATTTTAAACGCACCTTTATAAATAAACATTATGGTTGTCAGTGTTTCTATTGATTCATTTGTGTGTTATAGATTCTTTGTACAGGTCTACAGCGCGTTCGGCAACAATTCAATTCATGTAGTCACAATGTGTGAGACTACCCAGCACTTATCTGATTGGTATCAGGTAACCCACCTTTTGGTATAAGTCTATACTACATAAGTTGGTAGTGTGACTGAGCAGCCAGGCCAATCTCAAGAGACGTAAACGTGAGCTTTAGAGCTGTAGCAATGAAATTCATAAATACGAGTAACCAAGTAACAATTACACTCAAGGTTTTAGTTCTAAATAGTTATTTATTGAATTAGTATACATTTTTAAATAAGCGTTCTTTAAAAAGGCAATTTATGTATGTAACACTGTAAATGCACTTTAACATATTTTTCAGAATCAAATAAGTTAGTGGATACTCTTTGACAAGGCTAGGGTCTCTGTCTCAAGAGACAACTCTAAATCTGTGTAATCCTCTCCGGAGGACCCCACAATAAGTCGTTATGTTAGTAGTGTAAACTCTAACAAAGGCAAATCAAAATCTAGAATATTAGGGAAATGGGAGCCAAAACTATGCTCTACCATTTCAAGTCCACTTGTAAAGTCTTTGACCCACACTACTTCAGAGGAAGAGATGGATAGGCAAGTTGGAAACCTATCTAAGCCTTTGAGGACTGGTAATTCTCATAACTGGTGGCAATAGAGGAAACCTAAGTCTAAGGTTAAATACCTTGAGACCGTTGGGTCTTCTGCTGAAGACTCCAGTGTAAATCCTAGTGTTAGGAGGGAAACCTCCAACCAAAGTAAAACTAGATCTGAGAGGAAGTGGGGGCATGTACCATGCTCTGCCACTAGAACTCCAAACAAGATACCCCGAGACCCAACCTGCAACAGAGGGAAAGGTGGTGAGGAATCATGGGGACCCCTCTAGGTCTAAGGGATTTCTTTATAAGAACCCCTTTAAGAAGTCTATTGTACATTCAGAAGTTGTCCAATCCTCTGAGGGTCTGTTACATCAGATCACCTATACATTAGATAAGAGAGATGTGCCCAACAATACTTGTAGGTCATATAGGTTGCAAATGATAACTAATATTAAAAAGTATCACAGAAAGTTACAAAAAGATTGCTGGTGGACTCAGCAACCAGTTTAACCGACTTAAAACATGAGATCCATCCTGGTGAGGATTAAATCCTCCTGTTCCTTATTCTGGGAGGGAAGAGTGTTAGGTAAGATTTTCATAGTAATGATAAATCTTCCTGACCTGTGTTAACCCCAGAACTTTTTGCTTTAATGGTGGATTATGTTTTCTTATACCACAGTGAGTGGGAACCTTTTTCCATACTCACAGAGTCTTTTACTCTTTTTATGGGTGTCAGTTTTTAGACTCTCCACAGTGTCTTTTTAATTCTATTCTAGTTGACAACTTTTGGCACATACTGCCTATTGTTGCTGGGTTGCCCTTTGGGCTCCCCTTTTAACTTTCTCTGGCTAACCTTCAGAGAACTACAGTTCCCAAGGGTAGAAAGGATCTTTGGATCCCTTTTACATTTTATTTGGTGAAACCAGCACAACCCCACCTTATGTGGAGTGCTGGGGAAATACAATGTATCCCCTTTCAAACTAAAACTGTAACAATTCTGTTACAAAGACAAGCTTACCTTTAATGGCTGCCGGCAGCGATACCTTTTACTAATTCAGTGTACCTTTACAGCGGGCTGTGTTCACAGATGCAGTAAAGGCACCCAAGGGTGCTCATTTTACCAAAATGGCTCCTCTTGTTTTTTTGACATTTTATTGTTTCTTGTCCTTCCTTCTTCCTTCCCCTGAAATCCAGGGTGAAATTCCTTTGTGTGATTTTCATTTTCGGCAGGAGTTCCCTGGACTCCCGGCCCAGGCTCCAGTCTGTCTGTGAAGGCAGGAAGCGAGGGAGGAGTCCAAAACTCCACTGCCCTTTCTCTTCCTCCTTGCCTGAATGGGTACAAATTCCAGTGGGGGGACTGGATGTCTTGATTGGACAACCAGACCGCCCCTTGTTGTAAAATGCAGGGAGAGAAAGCAGAAGTTGTGCTGTAGTTCCTGTTAAATACTCCGAACCTGGAATCTGAAGACAAGTTGACCACTGGAACCAAAACCTAAGAGGATGATGAAGGAAAAGCGGCTGAGACATTTCCAGCGACCAGAGAGCCTGCTGAGTAACCAGAGACTGCTGCAGCCCTTTCAATTGACCTGGGGACTTCGAAAACGATGGCCCGACCCAGAGACTGGTTAGACACGCTAGACTCAAGCAGACCTGCATTTTGAGCCATCCCACGCCATGCTGCGACATTGCGGGGCTGCAAAACCGCAATACCCTGGGACCGCAAGCCATTGTGCGGTGCATGGTCTTCTGATTTCCGAATCTCGCTGAAACTTTGTGGGCATCCTGCTGGATCTCCAGAGACACGATTCTAGTCCAAAAAGTCCCCTCACCAGAGTGCTGGACCTTTAATACAACACTAATCTGACCAGCGATATTCTCTCTTCATCTGTGCTCTTGAAAAGACACCAAATTCAGCGAGCTGCATCCAGCCATGAGGAAAACCTTGCCTAGAGTCTTCCCTGTTGATCCCAGCTGCATAGTCCCTTCCGAGGTCCTGCTTTCAGTCACCACAACAAGGTATCCACTGACTGGGTTTTTGGCTGCAGATCCTGAAGTCATCCTGCTGCAAAACCTTCTGTGTTGAGGTACTGTGCTGGCTTGGGCATTTACCTACCTTAAGTCTCTTGTGATTCCTATGTAGTTTTTAGGTGTTTTCTGTGATTGGGAGGCCTCTCATCCAGTTCACCTTGGCTCACTGCTGGAATCCTCCTAGAGTGTCTTCTGTGAAGCCCCTGGACCCTAAACTAACTCTAAAGTAAAATACACACCTGTTTTAACAGTCTTCCTTAGGAACTCTGACCTTTGCTACTTAAGAACCTATCCTGACATTGCTTGTTGGACACTAGACCCTAGTGACCCTCCTTCTGCAACTGAGAACACTCATGCTCCAAGAATAAGGGAAAGACTTTTGATGGATTGGGCCTTTTGCCTAGAAAGATAATTGTTTAAATGTTACTTAATTGTAAAAGAAGTTGGTTGGTAATTGTAACTGAGTGAACAGTTACAAAAGTTCTTACTTACCTTGAATGTGTGTTGCACTATTCTTAAAAGTAAATATAAAGTTAAGTTACTCACCTGTGAAACGGGTGTGCCTCTTCCCCTAAAGTAATGCTGTTGGTTTCACTTTTATTATTCCTGTTAAAATAATTATATGAGTGTCCCCCAACTGGGTCTTTCTTTCCCCGACTTGCTGTTAGCCTATCCAGAATAAATCTGTATCAGGTTTTACCGACCTAGAATAACCTTTGAGTCATTTATACAGAGTAACACTGGAGTTTGCTTTCCCTGTTCTGTTTTAGAAAGACACAAAAACAGTCTTAGGTTTCTACCTGCCCCAAGTTGCTGGTAGCTACTATAAAAAAAATCTAGGTTTTACTTACCTTGAGTTAGCTGTGTGCCATCCTAAAATAAGTTACAAGAGTTACTGCTTATCTCAACCTGTGTTTCACTGATCTCAAAAGCACCTGTAATTGAATATTACATCCTTAGATTTTACTCACCTAGTATAACTGTGCGTTATCACAAACGTAGTTCTAGGTTTTTTACTGTACCTAGAATAAGTGTTCCACTATTCACAAAACATATATTGTCCAGTTGACTGATTATGTAATTTCTTGCTGAGCATCACGGTACAACTGTTAGGGTCTACTACCCTGGTATTACTGAATGTAATCTGAAAGTAACCATTGATTTTACTCCCCAGGAATAGGTGTATCCTATACCGAATGTGTTTTAAAAGGTTTCACTTCCCTAGAACTACTCTTAGGTGTTCCAAATAAGGTTGTATGCTTTGGTCTGTGTACCTTCAAGCACTGTGTTGTGTTTTTTTGTCTAATGTGTTTATGACCTTGACCAGGACTTCCCAAGACTTAACTTGGCCTAATTGTATTTAAAATAAACCTTTATTTTTTATAATACTTCTTGTTGTCAGTGTTTCTATGGATTCATTTGTGTTTTAATGATTCTTGGTACCCGTCTACAGCCCTGTCTCTGTCCTAAGATAAGCCTGGCTGCTCTGTCTACGCTACCCTATACTCGGGTGTTAAAGCCTTATACTACGAATGGAGTTTTATGCTATCTCAGTTGAATGGTTTTTATGAAGTTTGGTAGAACTTTAGAAAAACTGTCCTAACATATTCTATGTCACGCGTTGATGACCTTATTGATAAACTCGGAAATGCCACTTTTCTATCAACCCTAGACTTAACAAAAGAGTACTGGCAGGTCCCAGTGTATGGACCCGATGAGGAAAATACAGCTTTCTCAACACCCCTGGGACTGTTCCAGTTCAAAGTCCCCCCTTTTGGTTTACACAGGGCTACAGCCACTTTCCAACGACTTAAGGACAAAATATTAGAGCCCTACTCGTATTTCTGTGGAGCTTATATAGACAATATCGTCATTTATAGTAAAACCTGGGAAGACCATCCTTTCCATCTCTTTACTATTATGAGAGCCCCCAGGGAAGCTGGCCTAACTACCAATCCATCCAAATGCAGACAGGCCCAATCAGCTGTGAAATACCTCAGCTTATTTGTAGGGAATGGTAGTGTACAACCTCAACGCGAGAAAGTGAAGGCTGTCCTAGACACCCCTACACCTAAAACTAAAAGAGATCTCAGAGCATTCCTAGGGTTAATCGGTTATTACTGCATGCTTATCCCAAACTTCTCGGACAGGATAGCTAGGATGACAGACAAATTAAAGTACGTCAAACCCCAAAAAATGGATTGGACTGAAAAGGACGATATATGTTACAACAACCTAAAACAAACCCTCTGCCAGAACCCGATTGTAAAGGTAGTAGATTTCTCAAAGGAATTTGTATTACAAACAGACCCCTCCCTTACAGGGGTAGGAGCAGTCTTGTCACAAATTTGCAACAGATCAGAACATCCCATTTTATTTATGAGTCGCAAACCTTTCCCACGTGACAAAAATTACTCTCTGCTGGAATTAGAGGCCCTTGCCATCAAGTGGGCAATTATCCACCTTAGATACTACCTCTTGGAAGAAAGTTCACACTCTTCACTGACCATTCTCCACTAGTTTGGATTAACCAGTGAAAAGATTCTACCCCCACCCGAGTCATGCGATGGTCCTTAGAAATGCAACCATACAGTTTCACTGTGGAGCACTGAAAAGGCAAACACCAAGGAAACGTGTATTTCCTCTCTCGGTTCCCCTGTGAAACAGATGCGGCTACATCACATATGGGAAGGGTATGTGAGAAACCTAAAGGTGTCACACCCGCTAGTCCCCGGGGATCTATGATCCAGGTGGCCAGGACATGGCCATCACTTTTGGATCCAGTTCCTGGGAGTGGACCAGTGCTGGAGGATCACCTGGATGAGGGGTCTTCGGGGAGTGGGACCGGGACACCGTATGGTGAGACGGGGTATCCCATTCCCTGTAACACCTTTTCCCCATCCTACCAGGTAGGATACTTAGGAACTCAACTCCCCCTTTCCCGACACTTTCTCACAGACAGCTCACTGTGAGTGAAAATGGACTAACACCAGAGCGGTATACCTGACATGTCCCAATACAATGGTCAGGCAAGGTCAGGCAATTACTTATTACACACGCCTGACTTCCATCACACTTCTCCACATGGATAAAAGGTGGAGCATGAAAGTACACTCTGAGCAAGGTAACGCACACGAGGAAGCAGCAGTTACAAGATGGCAGTTTAATACGAGGAGAAAGACAGCAAACCAGAAAGGATTGCAAGGAGGGTAGTGCCCTTGACCTTTTGAGACCATTACTTTCGTGAACTTTGGAAAATACAAAACCTAATACCTGGGACTAAAGCTGAAGAAACCTGCAGTGTGTGTCGGAATACCCGGGGCTCTCCTGCATCGATAACTAAGACTAGCAGGACCATTTGCTGCTGTGGTACTTTCCTTGGCTCCTACAACAAAGCAGCGCCAGTAAAGAAATCACGGCCGGTGAGTCGGAGTGACTGATACCAGACAAGCCAGTGTTAGAACCAAGGTTGCAAACAGCAACAATATATGAAGAAATCTAAAAAGAACAGTCTGTGAAACATGTGTGATGAACAACGTGAGTATTATTGAAAACCAGAGGAGTGATTGAGGCAAAGAAAGATACCATAGACAGAGTGGTCCGGTGACACGTGGGTGTTCATTCAAAGGTCTTTGTTAGGTATCCAACTGGATGGCAACTGTGAAAAGGGAATTTTGAGATCGAAGTGGTCCTGCAACGGCTCAAGCTAAACCATGAGCACATTCGAAAGTCTTTGATAGTTGAATGTGAACTGAAATAGTTCCGAACCCAGCAGAGGGAGAGTAATTGTGTAAGAGGAAGGATGTGAGCCTGGCTGACGAGGATCCGGGGTGAACCGTGAGTCATCCAAGAAAGACTATTCTCTGAACATTGTAAAAAGGGGGATCTGAGATTGGCTGAGGGGGATTTAGGGTGAATCACCTGAATTGAGCACCTACAAGAGGAAAGGAACTTTGTGTTTTGTTTTGGTACATCAGGCCCTCTGAATCAAGAGACTTTGATAAGTGAAAGCGACTTGGGCACAGAAGGCCGCGATGCTGGTAATGGAACTGTATTGTCATGCTGAAGAAGCCAGAGTGTGTGCTTTGCTCGAGTGAACCGCCTTGTCCCATGCTGAAAACGTGGGGAAGAGAGGCCAAAAGGCCTGAACATTCTGACATATCATTTTGTGAACACTTCTTTCTTTTTCATGCACACTGTCTCACACTATTTGTATTTAGCGGTAAGGATAGGCAATGGTAATTCTGTAGTATAGGTCCTTTTATTTTGACGAGACTCCACTAGAACCGCATTTTTATTTATTTGATGGTCGTAGCTTGCTCCCATTTGTAGATTTAGGGTTAGATAGGCGTTTAGCACACCCTTGTTGAAGTTCAATAAACACCCCTGAACCGTGGTCACTTGTATCTGTCTTACTGTTGATACCATGCCTTCCTTACACAGGCGACAGTAAATAGCTGGGGAAGACAAACCTCATGGTTGTGGTCACTGTGCAGCATGGCAGGTTCGGGGGCGATTGCCTCTAGTCCTCACTATGTTTATCGGCAGAACGCATTGTTTAGCAGAGACACCCAGATTTGGTTCCACAATGAAGAAGAGACCCTCATTGAGATCTTTACGGGTTCATTTCTTACAATGACCGCGGACAGAGTCAGGTGGTACTCGACAAAAGGCCTTTGGTCCTTCAGCTGGCTTGTCTCCCGGTGTAGGGTAGTACAGCAGATTTCCAGTGTTCCAGTGTTAAGATGGACTTCTAAACTCTGGCCTGGTGGACAGAGTTTAGGAGCCCCCACCCCCTCCTTAGTTAAAGTGGAGAGGGAAAACTCTGGGAGCTGTAGCCAAATCAAACACGGTTGCATGGAGAGTGGTCAAGGCTAAGTCTCAGGAGAAGTGAGTGGGGTTATGTGTCCACAATGAGTCCACAAAGTAAAGTAAATCAACAATTAAACTTGGACAATAACTCTTAGGTAAAGATTTGGGGTAGTACCCTTTGGGTGCACTACAACAACCTTAGCCTCCTGGCAATAGGGACCCAACGTTGGTATAAGTCTGAACTACACAGGTGGGTAGTGTGGACTAGCAGCCAGGCTCATCTCAAGAGAGGTCAATGTGGGCAGTAATGTAGTTACACAGAGATTCACAGTGACAAGTATTCAAATAAACACTGATACTCAAGGTTTCTTCATAAAACAATTATTAATTTATTTACCTGTCAGTTAAATAAGCCTTCTTCAGAAGGGAGCAATATGAAAGTAACATTAAAATACACTTCGGAAATACACACTCTTAGGTTTCTGAGAATCAGTAAAGACCTATTGGAGATGGAACACAGACAATTCCTACACCCTCAGGTGACAAATAACTAGGCACTGTGGACATTAATATATTACTGTCGCATTCAGAATAGGCAGTGAGAGTGTCAAAAGAAAGGTTATCAGAATAAACAAGAGACCTCAAATATTATTTAAGCAGGCAAATACTTTTGGACCCCCCCCCCAATGTATATCAGAGGAGAGAAGAGTAATTCAGAGAACCAGGCTAAGCCAATGTCAATGGGCAAAAATCGATGTGGCTGAAGCACTTCTTTAAGGTGAGTAAAAGTCTTTGCACAATGGTTTTAGAAGTCTTTGGTGAAGAAAGAAGAATCAAATGTAGGGCCACAAGCCAGGAGAATTGTGAAGTAGAAGCTACAAGCAAATCTACAGTGAGCAGTAAGTTCTCTCAGACTTTACAGGACCTTTAGGTTGAAGAAAAAGGGGCAGCTGATGACCTCTGTTCCTGTGCAGCTATGCAGATTCTGCTGTTCCTGGGCCTCAGTCGTGGGGACAAGAGGGAGGACTTCTGGGGACTCCTGCACCACAACGGGACAGTCGCCGACCGCAACCGGCAAACTTCAAACAAGTGGCATTTCAGTGTTTCAGCTCCTCATGTCTACCGCAAACAGCACCACAGTGGTTCTTGGCGGTCGAGATGCGCCTTCCTTGCATCTGGGGTCCCACACTCTGTGGAGGGGGTGGCTCAGGCTCGGTCAGTCCTGCTTCCTGGGAGTCCGGAGGGTCTTCCTGGAGCCGTGGGCCAACTTAAAAGCAACGCACACAAACTGGTGTTCCTCGCCCTGGCCATTCGGTTTCAGCAGCGACTGCAACGGAAATTCAAACAGCTCCGAGAAGGAAGTCCAGGTGGCTTACTTTGGAGTAGATTGGTCCCAACAACTCAAGGGGAGAAGTCGTCTTCGCAGGCTTCTCTGTCGAGGGGAACTTGGAACTTCAGCACAGCAGCAGGGCTTCACCGCGCAAACCAACGGTTCAGGAGTTGCAGCAGGCGTCCTCTTCAATCTCTTCTTCGGATTCCTTCGTCCAGTGGTCGACTCTGCCTTCCAAGCCAAAAAGCTTTGCCTTTTATGCAGGTTTCTCCTATTCATTCCAGCCCAGCTGTCAGTCACCCAGCAGGGTGGCGATCCTTGCCAGACAGCCAGCCAGTCAATCACTTTGGAGTGCATTCCTGTCTCCTATGAGACTAAGCACAGGGAGTTTCGGGCAACTCCCTCACTTCCTGCCCCCACCAGGCATACTGGAGCCAGAGGCGGGTTTCACTCATGAAGCCCGCCAAAGACAAAATGAACAAAGGGGCCAAACCTGGTTTGGAACGCAGAGTAAATCTCAAGAAGGGCCAAAACAACAAGAAATGGCGAAAAAAGAAGACCCATGGGTGCTTTACTGTGGCTGCGAACACAGCCTGCAGTAAAAACACAACACAGTAGTAAAAAGTAACCACTGCCACCAACCATTAATTGTGTCAAGGGTAACACACAATGTTACATGAGAAGCTAGACAAAGGGGCTACTAAGTAATCCCTCCAGCACCCTATTGTAAGATAGTGTGTGCTGGGTCTAGAAAGTTACAAATGTAAGTAAAGTCAATTTCACTTTACTGCTCTTGGAAACAGTAGTTATCCAAGAGTAAGGTATTTAAACCTCGGGAAATCTGAAAGACTTCCCTTCCCCACTGCACTGAATGTGCTGTGTGACACTGCAAAAATGGTACAACGTCCTTTCATCGCGGGATGTTTTTTCGCAGGGTTTTTCACCGCGATTTTTTTGCTGAAAAAAACTCATCACATTTTTTTTGGGGGGTTGGAAAAATATATATATTGTGTGTGGGTGTTCAGGGGTATATAATAAAAATGGGATGGGGGTTGGGGGGAAATCCCCCCTTGAAAAAAAAAGAAAAATTCGATGAGTTTTTTTCGTTAAAAAACGGCAGTAAAAAAACCCACAAAAAAACATCCCGCAATGAAATGACATGGAACTTGCTAAAAGATGCATATGGAGTTTGTCAGACTCCAAAAACCAAAAGAAACAGAGTTCAAATCACAGAAAAATACATGAGAGAGTGGGAAAAAGGTCTCACTCTCTCCAGGTTAAAAATTAAAAAGTCCTAGAGTCCAGCAAAAGTGCTGGGGGTCTCCAAGGTAGAGAGGAATTAGCACATTTCGGAGAATTCTCCCCAACAATAACTATAACAATTCTATATTATAGGCCCAAAAACACAATAGAAAAATTAATAGAGCAGGTAATGCTATCATACAATACTACTACTATAAGACATATATACAATCACAGTTTGCCAATGCAAAGTAAACCGTTCATCCCCGCCCCAATACCCAAAAGGGAAGGAAAGTAATTAACAATTGCACCACCACGCTACAGCACTAGAAACCCTGGCTTGAAAGGTTCAACACCAAGTTGAGTGGGGCCTTCAGCCCAAAAGCCCTCAAAGTTCTCAAGTAGTTTTAGAAGTTGGGGAAAAAGTTACGGAAATGTTCCAGTGGATGTGAAGATCAGTCCAGAAGACATTCCAAGGGGATTACTAGTGAGTAAAAAAAGTTTCTATCTTTTGGAGGGCTTTTGGAGTGTGGCCAAAGCCAAGAGTTGTAAAATAAATAAAAGTTCTTCACAAACTTTTAAAGGGTGGAGATAGGGCCACTGGTAAGTATTGTTACTACAAACTACCCGTATTCCGATTTTTCCCCAAACTTGAGAGGTCTAAGGAGGATCAGTGAAGGTAGGTTTTCCCGCTGTTGGATCCAGTAGCAGATGCTCAGGAGCATGGGGTGCAAGCGAAGTTACGGTTGGGTCCAGGAGCAGAAAGCAACCTTTTCCAGTGGACAAATGCAGCAGGCACTGATGCAGAACTCTTCTGGACACTCTACCAGACAGGGGATGGCCAGTTCTAGCGATCATCACAGCACATGGCGACAGCAGGAGTCTCAGTAGTCACGGTCAAAGAAAGCCTTCCAGACCCCTTGATGTTGGGACCTTGAAACTTTGCAGTAAGGTGACTTATGGGACTGGCTGGAGACCACAGCGGTTCCGGTTGATAACACAGAATGTCGATGATTCTGGCGTGATAGCCCAAAATGGAGTTTGTCAGTCTATTGGGTGGTGCAGGGACACTTACGAAGATTCCAACTGTAGAGCCACGAGAAAACATCCAGACTGGTTGTCCCATCAGTCCAAAGGGTAAAGCACCAGCAAGCTGTCTTCTGAGATCAGTAGCCAGACATGACTCCACCGGGACAGCAACAAGAGCTGGTTGCCAGGCCTCTTTAAGATGGGTCCTCGGGTCTATCCAAGTCTGTACAGCTACACAGGATACTTGGCTCCTCTTCAGATATGCTGGAATGGTTGCAGGACTCCCCTTCTTATCCGAAATTCAGATGAGTGCAGAAACTCAACCCAACCAATAGGGGGAGACGGTGACAGACACACATTGAAACCAGTTTGTAGATTTGGACCAGCCAGTCCCAACCCACTTCCTGGGTTTCAACACACATGGACTGCACTAACCTGCGAAAACTGCTTTGATAGTTTCCAGGTACTGACAGTCAGAAGGACTAGTCTGTTTCCCTATAAAAAATGAGCAAAAGACCATTGGGGTGAAGCTGAAGGATTCACTTCACTGTAAAAAGTTGGGACAAGGTGAAAAAACAAAAGCAAATAGTTTGGGGGTCCATAGAATATGGAGGAAACGTTGCTCCAAGAGAAAACGTTCTGTAGAGGAGGTGCCAAGTACTCCCACCTCAACCGTCTCGCCCATATTACCTATACATTGGAAGCCAGAGTATGTGACATTCACGGAGCAGTTAAATCGACAAAGAGCAGAGTATGAAAACCGTGCAGTACCTTTGAGAATACCGATACCTAGGAGAATCCTAGGGCAAGATTCCATTGAGGAAACCATACCTGCACACGAGGAAATAGGATGATAGTTCAAATAAGATTCCTGAAGAAGCAGTGCAAATGAATGGTACAAGCGAATGGTGACGTCATGCAGAGCTGAATGAATGTACCTACAAGAGATGCAGAGCCCAGAGAATACAGATATTCTATAAGGCATCAAGAAAGTATCAAGGATAAGTGACATGTTGGGATCAAGGTGAAGAAGCTTATGTCACAAAATAGATGAAGACATAAATTTATTTTACACGTGTACAGATGCAAAAGAAACGCAAGCAAGCAAATTAATCGTGAAGCTAGCCTCAAGCTTTATAGTGAATAGATTGCGGCAAGGGCATATATATATATATGATACATTACTCACCGTAATCATATTTCTGATGCTTGTATCTGCTTAGATTCACATGCTGTGCATAGGCCGACATCTGCAGAGTATTAGTTTGTTTTTCGAAACTCGAAAAAGGGCGTCGACACAGGGCGTGCCAGTAATACTATCCCTAGTGTGACATCCACTGTATCCATGATCCCTCACGCGTCTAGGACCCTCAGATTTATTTTTTCTGCCATTAGGTAGCATGAGGAGTAGCGTGAGTACAGATAATCCAAGCAGATAGATAGATAGATAAGACTACAAGTATTCCAAGCACCTTCTCTCAGAGGGGAGGAAGGGTGGGTCGCATGTGAATCTAAGCAGATACAAGCATCAGAAATACGATTACGGTGAGTAATGTATCCCTTCTGAGGCTTGTGGAATCTGCTTAGATCACATGCTGTGCATAGATTAGCGAGCAGTGTTAGAAGAAGGAGGTGGGATGTGAGAAGGGTCATGAGCGAATAAATGTCTTAGAACCACTTGTCCCACTTGAGTATCTGTCTTGCAATGGGTGTCAATGCAGTTGTGCTGAGTAAAAGTGTAAATAGAGCTCCAAGTAGCTGCTTTGCAAATGGTGTCAAGGGGTACATTTGCAATGAAAGCCTGAGTGGCCCCAATGCTTCTTGTAGAGTGGGGTCTTGGCGTGAAAGGCAATGTTTTTCCAGAAAGGGAGTAACACAGCTGGATACAGTTAACAATCCACTTAGAGATGGCACCTTTAGAGACGCAATCTCCCCCTTTGCCTGTAGCTACGGAGACAAACAGTTGGTCTGTTTTCCTTAGCGGTCTAGTTTTGTTTACATAGTATAGGACCGCCCTAAGCACATCTAGGGTGTGTAGTTTCACCTCAGCCGAGCTTTGTGGGTCCAGGAAGAAAGCCAGAAGCTCGATGGACTGGTTCACGTGGAATTTAGAAATAAACTTAGGTGAGAACCTAGGGTGTGTACGTAAAACCAGTTTATCTTTATGAACCGTAAAGAAAGGATCCTGCACTGACAGCCTGCATTTCACTGACCCTTCTTATAGATGTGATTGCTACTAAGAAGGCCGTCTTATAAGTCAGGTGTTTGAGACTGCTTTTATGCATGGGCTCGAATGGGGGGCCCATGAGCTCAGATAGCACCACGTTAAGGTCCAATCCTGGTGGTGCGTTTGAAATTGCAGGGTGAAGTCTCTTTACTCCTTCCATGAAGGCTTTAACCACTGGTACTTTCCACCACGACACCTTGTTATGGGAGGTGGTGTATGCTGACAGAGCTGCCAGATGTACCTTCCAACCCTGCGTCTAGCAGGTGGATCATGTATGTGACAATTGTGGAAGGAGTGCAATCAACTGGTTGATTTGCTTATTCTGGCACCAGATAACACATCTTTTCCATTTGTCAAAGTAGCAGTGCCTCGTGTTTGGCTTCCTAGGTTCTTTTAGGATGTCCATACATCTCTGTGGTAAATTGAGATGCCCAAACTCTATAACCTCAGGTGCCATGCTGCCAGGTTCATTGAGTTGGGTTGAGGATGCACCTTTTGACCTTGGTGCTGGGACAGTAGGTTGTACCAGCCCGGGAGTTTGATGGGTTCGCACACCGCTAGTCTGCGTAAGTGTGGGAACCACAGTTGTCTCGCCCACATGGGAGCAAATAGGACGAGCGTCATCGATTCTCTGTTCATCTTGTTGACCACCTTCCTGATGAGAGGTGTTGGTGGAAAAGCGTATGCAAACATCCCTGACCAGTTCATCCACAGGGCGTTCCCCTGGGAGTCTGGTTGGGGGAACCTGGATGCGAATCCTGGGCACTGTCGGTTTTCGCTTGTGGCGAATAGGTCTATAGTGGGGAAACCCCACTGAGAGAAGATATCTTCTACGATTTCTATGTGTAGACACCATTCGTGTTCCTCTGGGAGGGGATCTGTTAAGGGGAATTCTCTGTTTAGGCTGAATTTCCTAACCTAGTGAGTCCCAGAGCAGCTTTGCTGGATTTTTGGGGTTTATTTGTTTCTCCTGCCAAGAGTGAGACTCTTTTACCCTCACTCTTGGACATGGTTTGAGTGTGTTCCTTTGACTTTACATGTGTTTAATGGGTTATGGGGTCTTTTACTCCATAGGGCTTCATGTGTTTTTGTGATGTGTGTTACACAGCACCCTCAGTGCAGTAACACATGGGTGTCATAGTGACACCCCAGTATAGACTCCATACCCTGGGACTGACTACTGTCTCCCAGGGCATGTAAAGTCACCATTGACTTTACTAGTCTTGAATTTTGAACAGAACCAGTACAAACCATCATATTGTGGACGTACTGGCTGGGGCAATTCGATTGCCCCGGGGTCTGTTAGTCGAGGGGGCACGTCTCCGTCCCCCCTGATCGAGTTTTGGCTGGTGGCAGTGGATACTACTTTTTATATTCAACCGCGAATATTTCTCTATGGGATTTTCCCATTGTTCGAGGCTACTATCTTTATTTATTTAATTACGATAGCCTCGAACATACCTCCGGTTTATTTAATTATTATTAATTCTCCAGTTGGTAATTTTTGCCAAAACTCGGTTCTAAAATGGCGTTTGTGTTCTCTTCTGTGACTCCAACCCAAGTCGAGCCCTTTGTCCCACCTTTTTGGCGGGCTTCTCCACAGAAGCCCTCCAAAGTGGTGCCACTCTGTCTGGGGTACTTAGGAGGGGTGGAGGGGGATTTAGGCACCCTGGACTGAGTTGCCTAGGCAACTCAAGTCGCACTCCGTCCTGATTGGCCCAAGTGGTGAGCCGGCCGGCTCACCACTTAGCATGTTTGAGTGACAGCTAGGCTGAGTGAATGGGGGTTTTCTGCATAAAAGCAGGGCTTTGGGGACTGGAACTTCAGAAGTTGCCACTGGTCCTAAGAATCCGACGCGGGAGAAGCTGAGCCGACCTACTACGACGACACCACCGGTGGAGCCCTGCTGGACCGTCTCACCACTTTTCCCAACGACAGAGGAGATCTCCCGCCAGAGAGTCTTCTTCCTTTGACTGGTGGGGATAACCAGTTTCACCGTCTTTTCGCCTTCCCGACACATCTCGTGGCCGCCTTGCCTGTGCCAAGCACCCCGGCAACCGGAATACCACGTTTTACCACAGCCGCGAAATAAAGGGTATACCTGTAACCGGAAAACTCCGCGGCTGGTTTCTTCCCTGGCAGTGCAACGACCTTCATCTTTCCTCCAAGTCGAGATCTTCTCTTCCCCTGGACGACAACGAGACTTGCACCCGCTGCCAGGAACAACTGCCACCGCTGGAGGATCCTTCCCACTTAAGGTACCGTGTTCCGCCTGGCTTCCCTTGCCACCGACTGTACGGGGTAGATTTAGCCCCCGGCTTTCGAACCTGGGTTAGCCTGGGACACCCTAGCTAAACTTTTCTGAGCCTCTCTAAACTCTTTTTGAACTCTCTGCAAGACTTTCAAAGCCTAGTGTAACTGTGTGATCTTGGGCGCATTTGTGCTCTGCTCTCTCTAAGAGGGGGCCCAGCCTATGGACTTTGGCTCACAAGTGGCTGTTGCTCGTCTGCCTTGCTAAAAGTGTTCCTAAATCTTAGAGTGGTGTATCTTCACATATTCTGCCTTTTTCCCTCCCTTTTTCATGAACTTATTGGAGTGCCATCTATAGTTAAGCGCTCACCTCTGTCTGGAAATAAGTGGTGTTAACTAAGACTTGTCTGATAAGGAATAAGGGTTGTATATATCATAATAGTAACTGTGTTTAGAGTGTTTTACAAATAAGAGTGATGGAGTGTTTCAAACAGTGTGTTTTAAATAAATAATTATATACTTTGATACCAAAGCTCTGGTCAGTGTTTGCGTGTGCTATTGTGTCTGAGTGCCTATTGTGTATACTTTGCATACTGCCTAACTCTTCTTGAGGGAAGTCTGACTGCTCAGTCACAGTTACCAGGTAAATCTGGGTGGTACAGACTGCTACCAAGTGGGTTTACTGCTAACACCTGTAGTCCTAAATCTTTTGCAGTGTTCCCAAAGGGAACTGCACAGGTTTCTGCCTAACACTGGTGTACAGCGGTGGGATTTGTATTGAGTATACATTTCCGTGTGCTTTAGGATACCTTAGTGCAACTAACCACAAAGCTTGACACTGAAAAAGTAATCTTTCTAACATGTTAACTATGGAAAATTATAGTCAAGAGTCCCTTGCTACAAAAACTGCTGATTGTTTAAGAGTTCTCTGTAAGCATAAGAATCTTCTGACTAGAGGCAAGAAAATGGAGCTAATAGAAAGGTTGTTAGCTAACCAAAGCCTGGATGATGTTTCAGAGGAACCTACCACTCCAGCAACTGTAGATAACGGTATTGAGATTGAAACTGAACAAAATGTTGATGATCTTGAGGAAGAGTCAGAGGAGGAGGGTGAGGCTGCTGTGACTGTCCCCCCTAGGCCTCTGTCTGCTCTACCTGCTGTACCCACTGGACCCTTACCAGGTCCCATATTTAGTCCTCAATACTTTGAACTGGAGAGGATAAAACTAGAATTGGAGTATAAGAAACTTAATGCTCAAACTGAAAAAGAACTAAGGCTAAGGGAAATGGAGCTCAAGGTTGAGCTAGAAATGAAGAAATTGTCTGTTGAAAATGCTTCTCTCTCTAGCTCCTCTAGAAGTTCCAGTCCTAAAAGACCCCGGATGCCTAAAGAATTGGTTGGTATGTATGAGCCTAAGTTGGATGTGTTGGATTGGTTGTCTCTGTTTGAATATAATCATGGGCTCCAGAACATCACAGGAAATGACTTACTCACCTGGTTGTTCTCTAGGCTTCCCCCTGTTGCAACTGATGTGGTAATGGAGTTGGGGGAGGAGGATAGGAAAGAGTATGAATGTGTGAAACTAGCTCTGATAGCTAGATTTGGGAAGACCCCTTCCCAGTGTCTTAAGAGGTTTAGAACCCTCAAAAAGCATGATGGTACCCCTTGAGCTACCTGGGTGAGTGAAGGGTTGAAAAACTTGAGGGATGGATTAAGGGTTACAAGGTGAACACATATGAAGGTATGAAGAATCTTTTTATGTTAGAGTCAATTTATGATGCCTGCTCTCCTGAGCTCAGACAGCACTTGGCTGATTCAAAGGAATTAGATTCCCGGAAGCTAGCTAAGGCTGCTGACTTGTGGGTTGCCAACAGGGCCACTCACACGGATTCTGGGGTAACTCAGAAAAAGGATGAGGGGAAACAGCCTAAAAAGGACTCCAAAGAGAATTCTAATACTGCAAATTCCAAAGAGGGCCCCAAACAAAACCATAAGAGTAAGCCACAAGGGAAGCCACAGCAGAATAGTGTACCCTCTTGTGCCAAACCAGAGGGAGGCCAGAACAAGCCACCATTCCAGAAGGCATTTGGTAAATGCTTTGTTTGTGGCTCTACTGACCATGTCAAAGGAGATCCCAGATGCAAGGGTAAACCTTCAGGGATCCAACTTGCCTCCTTAGCCTTCGCTCCAGAAGAGGAAGTCCCAATGGCAAGTGGAAACTTTCTACTGCTGGCTGATGAACCCATTGGTGTCTCAGCCAGTGTTTCTTTAGTCTCTCTAGGGTTGTGGGAACAACAGAAGTTAGATGTTTATACTTCTATACCAGATAATACTAAAGAGTATTATAAAGACAGTGTCCAGGTGAATGGTCAGGAGACTCCTGCCATTAGGGACACTGGGGCCAGCATAACTGTGGTGGATGAATCATTTTTTAAGGCAGAGGATGTTGCTAAGGCACCCAAATGCCTCACCAAGTTAGCTGGAGGGCCTGTGCAGATGTGTCCCCAGTTACCAGTTCTCATCCAGTGTAATGATATGGCTGTAAAGATACCTGTCAGTATACAATGTGAAGTACCAGGTAGGGTTCTGTTGGGTAATGTTAGGCAGAAACCTGTGCAGTTCCCTTAGGGACCACTGCAAAAGATTTAAGTCTACAGGTGTTGGCAGTAAACCCACTTGGTAGCAGTCTGTACCACCCAGATTTACCTGGTAGCTGTGGCTGAACAGTCAGACTTCCCTCAAGAAGAGTTAGGCAGTATGCAAAGTATACACAATACGCACTCAGATACAACAATACAAGCAAACACTGACCAGAGTATTGGTATCAAAGTATATAATTATTTATTTAAAAACACACAGTTTGAAACACTCCAGCACTCTTTTTGTAAAATATTCTAAACACAATTACTATTGTAATATATACACCCCTTTTCTCTTATCGGATAAATCACAGTAAAACACCACTTATTTTCATACAGAGGTGAGCCCTTAACTAGATTGCACTCTGATAAGTTTGGGAGAAAGGGAGGGAAAAAGACAGAATATGGAAAGGTACACCACTCTAAGATTCAGGAACACTGTTACCAAAGTCCAAAGGCTGGGCCCACTCTTAGAGAGAGCAGAGCACAAATGCGCCCAAGATCACACAGTTACACTAGGCTTAGAAAGTCTTGCAGAGGGTTCAAACAGAGTTTAGAGAGGCTTTAAGAAAGTTTAGCCAGGGTGTCCCAGACTAACCCAGGTTCGAAAGCCGGGGGCTAAATCTACCCCGTACAGTCGGTAGCAAGGGAAGCCAGGCGGGACACGGTACCTTAAATGGGAAGGATCCTCCAGCGGTGGCAGTTGTTCCTGGTAGTGGGTGCAAGTTGTGTCGTCGTCCAGGGGAAGAGAAGATCTCGACTTGGAGGAAAGATGAAGGTCGTTGCACTACCAGGGAAGAAACCAGCCGTGGAGTTTTCCGGTTAAAGGTGGTACCTTTGTTTCGCGGTCGTGGTAAAACGTGGTATCCCGGTTGCCGGGGTGCTTGGCAGAGGCAAGGCAGCCACGAGGTACGTCGGGAAGGCGAAAAGACGGTAAAACTGGTTATCCCACCAGTCAAAGGAAGAAGACTCTCCGGTGGGAGATCTCCTCTGTCGTTGGGAAAAGTGGTGAGGCAGTCCAGCAGGGCTCCACCGGTGGTGGTGTCGTGGCAGGTCGGCTCAGCTTCTCCCTCGTCGGATTCTTAGGTCCTGTGGCGACTTCTGAAGTTCCAGTCCCCAAAGCCCTGCTTTGATGCAGCAAACCCCCATTCACTCAGCTTAGCTGTCACTCAAACATGCTAAGTGGTGAGCCGGCCGGCTCACCACTTGGGCCAATCAGGATGGAGTGCGACATGAGTTGCCTAGGCAACTCAGTCCCGGGTGCCTAAATTCCCCTCCACCCCTCCTAAGTACCCCAGACATAGTGGCACCACTTTGGAGGGCTTCTGTGGAGAAGCCCGCCAAAAAGTGGAACAAAGGGCTCGATTTGGGTTGGAGTCACAGAAGAGAACACAAACGCCATTTTAGAATCAAGTGTTGGCAAAAAATACCAACCGGAGAATTAATATTAATTAAATAAACCGGCGGTATGTTCGAGGCTACCGTAAATAATTAAATAAAGATAGTAGCCTAAAACAATGGGAAATCCCATAGGAAAATATTTGCGGTTGAATATAAAAAGTAGTATCCACTGCCACCAGCCAAAACTCGATCAGGGGGGACGGAGACGTGCCCCCTCGACTAACAGACCCTGGGGCAATCGAATTGCCCCAGCCAGTACGTCCACAATATGATGGTTTGTACTAGTTCTGTTCAGAATTTAAGACTAGTAAAGTCAATGATGACTTTACATGCCCTGGGAGACAGTAGTCAGTCCCAGGGTATGGAGTCTATACTGGGGGGTCACTATGACACCCCTGTGTCACTGCACTGAGGGTGCTGTGTAACACACATCACAAAAACACATGAAGCCCTATGGGGTAAAAGACCACATAGCCCATTAAAAACATCTAGATTCAAAGAAACACACTCAAATCATGCCCAAGAGTGAGGGTAAAAGAGTCTCACTCTTGGCAGGAGAAAAAAATAAACCCCAGAAATCCAGCAAAGCTGCTGGAGGACTCACTAGGTTAGGAAATTCAGCCTAAACAGAGAATTCTCCCTAACAGGTAATGACCTGAAAGCTCTTGGAGTTGTGTCACATACCCCCAGACCTCCTAGTAAAAGGTTACAGGAGCTCACAAAACCTGCAAGAGAGAAAACCCTGCGAGGGTTATCTCAGGAGATGATGAAAGAGATCACTCCTCTCCCACTGGAGCAACTTACTGCAGTAACTACCAGATCAGGAGCAAAGGGGCAACCCAAGACTCCTAGGAAAAAGCCAGCAGCAAGCACTCCAGTGCTTCCAACAAGGACTTCCCCTAGGTTGTCCACAGTTACACCTGTAACTCCACCTCCAGCTGAGGCTGAGAGGGAGGTACAACCCTGTGTGGTTGAACTAGACTCTGAAGAAGAGCTAGTAGGAGGCCAAGAACTTATTAGAGATCTGGACCCTGCAGTCTTTATTGGCAGAGGGTGGGCCCAGCAGGGCAGCTTTTCGTAAGGGACAAAGAGAATGTCCAACTCTGGAGGGTCTCCGCCACCAGGCAGCTTCTCAGGCTGATGGGCAAGAGCCTGGGAAGTATAGGTTACACTGGGAAGATGGCCTCTCCTACAGTGTACCAACTGTGTCTGAACCTGGAGACTACAAACGCCTTGTAGTACCTCAAGAAAACAGACAACAGTTCTTGCACTTAGCCCACAAGATTCCTTTGGCTGGTCACTTGAGTTTCAAGAAGACCAAGGAAAGGCTCTCACTCTACTTCTATTGGCCAAGAATGGGGGTGGAAGTAGATAAGTTTTACAAGAGCTGCCATACCTGCCAAACTTCTGGTAAGGTTGGCTCCAAGAATGTGGCACCTTTAGTGCCTCTCCCAGTTGTGGGAGTCCCATTTGAGAGGGTAGGGATTGACATTGTTGGTCCCCTTGATCCCCCAACCTCCTCAGGCAACAGGTTTATCCTTGTATCCTTGTTGTAGTAGACCATGCTACTAGGTACCCTGAGGCAATTCCTATGAGGACTGTTACAGCTCCGGCTGTGGCTAAGGCCCTCCTTGGTATTTTTACCAGGGTTGGGTTTCCTAAGGAAGTAATATCCGACAAGGGGTCAAACTTTATGTCCCACTACATGAAAGCCATGTGGAAAACCTGTGGAGTTACTTACAAGTTCTCAACCGCATACCACCCCCAGACAAATGGATCGGTAGAAAGGTTAACAGAACCATGAAGAGCATGATAGGTGCTTTAGAGGAACCCCTGAAAAGAAAGTGGGACCTTCTACTGCCATGCCTTTTCTTTGCTTATAGAGAAGTCCCTCAGGAGGGAGTAGGCTATTCTCCCTTTGAACTTCTCTATGGCCATCCAGTCAGAGGTCCGTTGGCCCTGATTAAGGAGGGATTGGAGGGTGCTCCTCCCCTCAAGCCAGTCAGAGTGACTGACTATGTGATAGGTCTTCGGAGGAGAATGTCACATGATGGCAGAAGCTAGTGATAACCTGAAAGCTGGACAAGCTTTGGTCAAGCATTGGCATGATCAAAAGGCGAACATGGTTGAGTTCACTCAAGACCAGCTAGTTCTCGTTATGCTCCCAACAAGGCAGAGGGCCTTGCAAGACAAATGGATGGGACCCTTCAACGTTGTGGGAACACTTGGGGAGGTCAACTATCTGGTGGATCTGGGCAGACGCAAGGAAGCTCCTAGAGTCTTCCACACCAACCGACTGAAAGCGTAGACCTGAAGTAGGAGCCTTGCTTCTAGCTTCAGCAGCAGAGGAAGAAGAGAGTGAATCTCTCCCTGATCTCCTCAGAGGTGTACCTTTAGATGAGAAAATTGAAGGAGTAAATCTCTCTTCAGATCTGACACCTGAGCAACAAGAGGAGTGCAAATCTATGCTAAATCAGTTTGCCTCCCTGTTCTCACTTTCACCAGGCTTGACCCCTTGGGGACAGCATGAGATACTCACTGGTGACTGTCTGCCAGTCAAAAGCAGAGGATACAGAATGTCAGAAAATGTAAGAACCCATATCAAAGGGGAGGTCAAGAAGATGCCAGATCTCGGGGTAATAGAGCCCTCTACTAGTCCATGGTCTAGCCCAGTTGTGTTAGTACCCAAGGCAGGATCCAAAGACTTGAGATTCTGTGTGGACTATAGAGCTCTTAATGCAGTCACTAAGACTGATGCCCACCCTTTGCCAAGGACAGATGAGTTGGTGGATAAACTTGGTGCAGCCAAGTACCTCAGCACATTTGACCTTACGTCAGGCTATTGGCAAATAGCCTTGACAGACCATGCCAAGGAGAAAACTGCATTTTCAACCCCAGTTGGCTTGTACCAATTTAGGGTCATGCCTTTTGGATTACAAAATTCACCTGCTACATTCCAAAGGATGGTGAATCAAGTTCTAGCTGGGATGGAGGACTTCTGCATGGCATACTTGGATGACATTGCAGTCTTCAGCCACTCCTGGGAGGAACATGTGAACCACCTAGGACATGTTTTGCAGGCTCTTGAGCAGGCCAATTTGACAATCAAGGCAGGTAAATGCCAGATTGGTCAAAGTAAAGTGGTTTACCTTAGGCATGAGGTAGGAGGTGGAGAAATAAGGCCTTTGCTCAGCAAAATTGAAGCTGTGCAAGATTGGACAACACCTACTACTCAAACCCAGGTGAGAGCCTTCCTAGGCCTCACTGGGTATTACAGGAATTTCATTGAGAACTATGGGACCATAGCTTCTCCACTGAATGTAATCTCCTCTCCAAAATTCCCTAAAAAAGGTCAAATGGAATGAGGAGTGCAATCAGGCATTTGAAAGACTGAAAAAAACTCTTTGCCAAGCTCCAGTACTGAGAACTCCTGACTACCACCAAACTTTCATTGTACAAACTGATGCTTCCCATGTAGGTATAGGTGCAGTTCTAAGCCAACTGGATGAGAAGGGTAGGGAGCACCCCATTTGCTTCATCAGCCGTAAGCTGAAGGATCCTGAGACAAGGTGGGCAACAATCGAAAGAGAATGCTTTGCTATTGTGTGGGCACTGAAGAAGTTTAGGCCATACTTGTATGGTTCTACTTTTGTCATTCAGACTGACCACCAACCCTTGAGATGGTTAATGCAAATGAAGGGAGAAAATCCAAAACTATTGAGATGGTCAATCTGCCTGCAAGGGTTTGATTTCACCATTGAGCACAGGTCAGGGTGTCACCATCAAAATGCTGATGGACTCTCTAGGATGTATGTCATCGACTAAAGGTATGAGGTTCATCCAGGAGTGGATTAAATCCTCCTGTCCCTTAGTCTGGGGGGCGCGAGTGTTAGGGAGAATTCTCTGTTTAGGCTGAATTTCCTAACCTAGTGAGTCCCAGAGCAGCTTTGCTGGATTTTTGGGGTTTATTTTTTTCTCCTGCCAAGAGTGAGACTCTTTTACCCTCACTCTTGGACATGGTTTGAGTGTGTTCCTTTGACTCTAGATGTATTTAATGGGCTATGGGGTCTTTTACTCCATAGGGCTCCATGTGTTTTTGTGATGTGTGTTACACAGCACCCTCAGTGCAGTAACACAGGGGTGTCATAGTGACCCCCCAGTATAGACTCCATACCCTGGGACTGACTACTGTCTCCCAGGGCATGCAAAGTCACCATTGACTTTACTAGTCTTGAATTCTGAACAGAACCAGTACAAACCATCATATTGTGGACGTACTGGGGGGGGGGGGGCAATTCGATTTCCCCGCGGTCTGTTAGTCGAGGAGGCATGTCTCCGTCCCCCCTGATCGAGTTTTTGCTGGTGGCAGTGGATACTATTTTTTTATATTCAACCGCAAATATTTCTCTATGGGATTTTCCCATTGTTCGAGGCTACTATCTTTATTTATTTAATTACGATAGCCTCGAACATACCGCCGGTTTATTTAATTATTATTCATTCTCCGGTTGGTAATTTTTGCCAAAACTCGGTTCTAAAATGGCATTTGTGTTCTCTTCTGTGACTCCAACCCAAGTCGAGCCCTTTGTTCCACTTTTTTGGCGGGCTTCTCCACAGAAGCCCTCCAAAGTGGTGTCACTCTGTCTGGGGTACTTAGGAGGGGTGGAGGGGGATTTAGGCACCCTGGATTGAGTTGCTTAGGCAACTCAAGTCGCACTCCGTCCTGATTGGCCCAAGTGGTGAGCCGGCCGGCTCACCACTTAGCATGTTTGAGTGACAGCTAGGCTGAGTGAATGGGGGTTTTCTGCATCAAAGCAGGGCTTTGGGGACTGGAACTTCAAAAGTCACTACAGGACCTAAGAATCCGACGAGGGAGAAGCTGAGCCGACCTGCCACGACGACACACCCGGTGGAGCCTTGCTGGACCGTCTCACCACTTTTCCCAACGACAGAGGAGATCTCCCGCCGGAGAGTCTTCTTCCTTTGACTGGTGGGGATAAACAGTTTCACCGTCTTTTCGCCTTCCCGACGCATCTCGTGGCCGCCTTGCCTGTGCCAAGCACCCCGGCAACCGGAATACCATGTTTTACCACAACCGCAAAATAAAGGGTATACCTTTAACCGGAAAACTCTGCGGCTGGTTTCTTCCCTGGCAGTGCAACGACCTTCATCTTTCCTCCAAGTCGAGATCTTCTCTTCCCCTGGACGACGACGAGACTTGCACACGCTGCCAGGAACAACTGCCACCGCTGGAGGATCCTTCCCACTTAAGGTACCGTGTTCCGCCTGGCTTCCCTTGCCACCGACTGTACGGGATAGATTTAGCCCCCGGCTTTCGAACCTGGGTTAGCCTGGGACACCCTGGCTAAACTTTTCTGAGCCTCTCTAAACTCTTTTTGAACTCTCTGCAAGACTTTCAAAGCCTAGTGTAACTGTGTGATCTTGGGCGCATTTGTGCTCTGCTCTTTCTAAGAGGGGGCCCAGCCTATGGACTTTGGCTCACAAGTGACTGTTGCTCTTCTGCCTTGCTAAAAGTGTTCCTAAACCTTAGAGTGGTGTATCTTCACATATTCTGCCTTTTTCCCTCCCTTTTTCATGAACTCATTGGAGTGCCATCTATAGTTAAGCGCTCACATCTGTCTGGAAATAAGTGGTGTTAACTAAGACTTGTCTGATAAGGAATAAGGGTTGTATATATCATAATAGTAACTGTGTTTAGAGTGTTTTGCAAATAAGAGTGCTGGAGTGTTTCAAACAGTGTATTTTAAATAAATAATTATATACTTTGATACCAAAGCTCTGGTCAGTGTTTGCTTGTGCTATTGTGTCTGAGTGCCTATTGTGTATACTTTGCATACTGCCTAACTCTTCTTGAGGGAAGTCTGACTGCTCAGCCACAGCTACAGGTAAATCTGGGTGGTACAGACTGCTACCAAGTGGGTTTACTGCTAACACCTGTAGTCCTAAATCTTTTGCAGTGTTTCCAAAGGGAACTGCACATGTTTCTGCCTAACAGGATCTCTGCTCAAAGCGTCCACCAGAGAATTAAGATCCCCTGGAACATGTTGAGATGACAGGAAGATGTTCCGTCTGAGTGCCCACATCCAAATTTTCTGGGCAAGCTTGGACAGATTTGGTGAACAAGTGCCTCCCTGCTTGTTCAGGTAAAACATGGCTGTAGTGCTGTCCGTCAGGATCTCCACTGACAGGTTCAAGAGGTAGGGCTTGAACGCCTGAAGCGCTCTGAATACTGCCAGAAGCTCTAGCAGGTTGATATGATTCTTGGCAACTTAGTGAGACCAGAGACCCTGAGCTGTGTGGTGGAGATGGTGTGCTCCCCACCCTGTTAGGCATGCGTCTGTTGTGACTACCGCCTGTATCTCGGGATCGTAAAAGGGTTTCCCCTTGGACAGATTTTCTCTTGTCCACCAGTGAAGGCTTTGTACAAGTGTTGGCGAAACGACCACTAGATCGTCCCACTGACCACTTGCCTGAGACCACTGTTTCGCCAACCATTCCTGCATGGAACGCATGCGCAGGCGCGCGTGGGGGACCAGGTAAATACATGACGCCATCATGCCCAGCAAACGCATTGCTTTGCGTACCGTTATCTGGCGACCGGCCTGATATTGCGGAATTTGCAGCAGTATATTCTGAATTCTTTCCGCTGATGGAAAGGCCAACCCCTCTTCAGTGTTTAGGACAGCTCCTAGGAACTGTTTGGAGGTGTTTGTTCTGCAAATGAATGGGGTCTCCCCCGTGATGAGCCAGTCGTCTAGATAAGGGTGCACTGGGATTGCATCTCTGCGTAGGTGTGCCGCCGCCACCGCCAGTACCTTGGTGAATACCCTTGGAGCCGAGGCTATCCCGAAGGGCAGTACCTTGAACTGGTAGTGCTGACTGTCCACCTTGAAGCGCAAGTACCTTCTGTGCGCTGGGAACATGGAAATATGAAAATAGGCATCTTTCATGTCCAATGTTGCCATGTAATCCCCCTTTTTTAGGAGGGGGATTACCTCTTGGAGAGTAGTCATGCGAAATTTTTGGGGCTTGACATACTTGTTTGCAGACAGTAAATCCAATACTGGGCGCATTGTCAAATCTTTTTTTGGCACAACGAAGTAAGTTGAATAAATACCCTTGTTTACCTGGTGTCCCGGGATGAGTTCTATCGCGTCCTTCGCTAGAAGATTGACTATGTCTTCGAGGAGGATCTTCTGGTGGTCTCAAGAATGTACTTATTGTCGTGGAGGGTGGTTTCGGGGACGCTCTAACAGTTCTATGTAGTATCCTGCGGACACTGTGGACAGCACCCATCTGTCTGATGTGATCCCTTCCCAAGCTTGGGTGAAGTTGGAAATGAGTCCCCCTACTGAGGATGCGTGAGAAGGGACCCTGAACAGAGCATCACTGTTTTGGGGGAGGCATGCTGCCGCCTCTATTGGGGCTGCCTCTACCCTTCCCACAACCTCTCTTGTTACCCCTGCCATAACCCTGGGTAGACTGCTGGTTGTTGTTGTTGTTGTTCCATGGTGTACCCTGCCCCTAGGAATAATTGGAGCCTCTTTGGGAATTTTGTCCGCGTGGGCGACGAAAATTGCCTTTGCCCCTTTGATTTGGGGGTTTGTTGGTTAGTTGGCCCAGGGATTTAAGAGTCTCGTACTCATCCTTGGCATTTTTTAGCACGTCCTCTACCGCCTTACCAAACAGTAGATCAGCCTCCACCGGTTTGTCTATTAAAGATGCTTGGGTCTCGGGTTTGAACCCAGATTGCCTTAACCAAGCATGTCTTTTGATAACAGTGCTCTCTGCTATCAATCTGCCGGCGTTATCCGTGGCATCAAAGGTTGCCTTTAAGATGCAACCGGACACGGCTCTTCCCTCCGATGCAACCCCCACCAACTGGCTTTTTAAGGGTTCCAGTGCGGAGTCGATGAGGGCCGCGACTTCTTCCCACTGGTGGCAGTTGTAACTCGCCAGTAGGATGGTGGAGTTGGCAATCCTTGCCTAGTAGGCGGAAGTGAAGGCTACTTTCCTACCCAAACCATAAATCTTTTTGCTCTCCTTGTCGGGAGGAGCTTCAGACGATGATAGGGGCATTCCCGCCCTCTTTTGTCACTACCAGGGAGTCCGGTCTCAGATGCCCCCTTATGTACAGAGGGTCTGACTGGGCTGCCCTGAATAGTTTCTTGATCCTGGGGTTTACCGCCCTGGTGAGGTTAGGATTTACAAGGGAAGGGTCTACTCTCCTTTGTATGGATTTGAGGATAGGGATGGCCTGGGCCACAGTTCTCCTTTCTCCCACTAATTCCTCCGCAAAATCCCTCGCTTCCTGAGCTCCTTGGGTATCAATGTGAAAGTGTTCTGCCGCTCTGGACAAAACCTCATTCAAGAGAGGTTGGTTGTCGACAGGGGAGTCGGTAACCGAAGGTTCTTTGTCTACTGGGGAATCTACCCTGTATGTTTCTGGGTCATCCTCGTCCTCCTCTTGGTCCTCGTCGTCCCCATAGTAGCCCGTCCCAGTTTGATCTTCCAACGTGCCCAAATCTGGATCCTCAATAAAAAGTGGATTTACATTATATTGAGAGTAGGGCTGTATACAAAAAGGGTCCGAAGACCGACCTTGTGTTGGTGCTTCAACCCGGGACTTCTTACTTGGGGGTAGCGGGTCCCTAGAGCCTGAGTGTGAAGCCCCGTCAGGGGTATAGGAGAGGAAGTGATCAGGATTCTTAACATAGAAGTCTGCCAGGGATGACATCCTAGACATAACTCTGTCTATATCTTCACTAGACCATTCCTTAGAGCTGGGGATTACCCTTTCTTGGGAGGGTTTCCTTGTTCCATCCTGACTGGACCTATGGCCTTGTGCAGGTGTCTTAGGTAAATTGACAGAAGACTGTGGCTTGTCTGTCTGTTTCTGTGGTGTGGAAGAAGGTTGGGAATGCTTCTTTTGTTGTTTAGCCCCCTCCCCGTGCACTACTTCGGAGCTTTTCGACGTCTGGCATCGAGATTCGGGGGTAGTGTCCCTATCTCTAGCATGTGGAGGTCAGGAGTCGGGAGCAGCCGCCACACGGTCTGCTGAAGCCGACTCCTGGAGTGCGACCTGGAGATAGAGGTCGGCTTCGTCTTCCGACGATTGAACCTCCGTTACCTTAGGGAGCGAGGCACTTTTGGCAACAGTGGATGGTTGCCTGGAGTCATGCGGCGATCTTGATCGAGAACGCCCAGAGGACACTGATTCGGTGGACCGTTCTCTGTGTGCCTCTTTCCGAGAACTCTAAGTGCGCGTCGAGTCTCGGTTGGACTTCGCGTGTTTGGTGGAAGTGCTGTGGGTAGCGCTCGTGTCGCCGGGGGTTTTCCCCATAGCTGCCCTGTCGGACAACCTTCCGAGGTCGGGGACTTGCGCTGGGCTGTCTCTCGACGCCACGTTGCCCTCGCCGTCCGAAAGCACGGCATCGCTGCCATCACAGAAGGCGCCCTCCGCGGCCATGGCCTCTTGTCGCCTGGCGTGGTGGGCCCAACGTTTGGTCGAACGGTCCTTTAGGGTCTTCGGTTTAAACCGACTGCACGCTCTGCAGTTCGCCTTGGGGTGGTCCCTCGGCAAGCAGAGGTTACACGTGGCGTGTCTGTCAACCCAAGGGTACTTGCGGTTGCACTTGGGGCAACATTTGAAAGGGGTACCCTCCATACACACCCTGTGGCAGCAGGCTAGTAAGTGTAGGAATATATAAGATGTACCTATATATTTAAGAGTGTAGAGAATGTACCACCCCCCACTCTCCCTATGTGCAGGGCCGAGGCCAGCGGCCTTCCAAGGCCCGGGGCGAGGCCAGAGGCCTTCCGAGGCCCAAGTACGTCGTGCAGCTCTCAACGGTCGATTCCTTCTCAGAGCCGGCCCGAGTGTGGAAGTTCGGTGACTCGATGTTGGGGTGGAGAAATGTGGAAATATAAAGATATTTTTGCAAAATTATGGCTAAGGTCAGGGAACTCCGCGGGATGCTTCCGACCAGTATGGCGGAAAAAAACAATCTGAGGGTCCTAGACGCGTGAGGGATCATGGGTACAGTGGACGTCACACTAGGGATAGTATTACTGGCACGCCCTGTGTCGACGCCCTTTTTCGAGTTTCGAAAAACAAACTGTAATACGCAGCTTCCACTAGATGTCGGCCTATGCACAGCATGTGATCTAAGCAGATTCCACAAGCCTCAGAAATATATATATATATATATATATGGATAAGTGAAGGGTGGGTGTTTCCACTATGCATTATGGCAGTGCTGGACTTCAACAAGAAGGCAGAGAGAGCCTCATTGTCGCAGTTGAAAAAGCAAATTCAATTACAAAAGTGATTTTCAGCAAAAAAGGCTGGACGAGCCAAAAAAGCCAAAGTCTTATCAAGCTTGAGTAGACTGGTACTGGATACAAAATGTGTGAAAGAACAAAACTCCTGTTCAGAAGGCATGAGCAAAACAAGGAAGAGGTCAATTAGAAAACAGTATTTTAAATGCACGAAAGGCTCGATTTCATGGTATCCAGTCACGTGAAAGGGTGCAGTTGGACAAACGAGATAGCCACACCTACGCATGAAGGCAGAGCGTGCCTCTACTCTCTGAAATTCACAGAGCTAAGAACACTCAAGGACGAACTTCAAAGCCTAATTGCCAGTAGACAACTGAGGTGGTGGACTGATACGTTAATTGGTGGGAAGCTGTTAAAGCGACCTCACCAGCACCTGGATGGCCAGCCTGTCTGCTGCTAGACGTAGGTGGAAAAGTACTGACAGAGGTTAGGGTGCCTACCAACCGTAATGGTCCACGCAATTAGGGGTCCTATAGTTGTTTAACCAATTGGATGTTGTGTATTCAGTGACGTTCATAGTGATCCTTTTTAGGGGAGGGCTTAGTTGCCCTACCTGATTTTAAGTAACCAATCACATATTCACATTCCTTTAGATTAGTATGGATCGTATACTTAGTTGTTCACTCAGAGCCAATCATCCACTCGCATAGGTTTTTGTAGTTTGCCACGTAGGATGACGTTGGTAATACGTGGGTTACCCGTCAATGATGATGAATATTAAGCATAAAGTCTTAGGTTTTACCAAAATTCATTGAGTAAGAGGATCGAGCAAATATGTTGATGTTCGTTATGCTCCCCGTTTTAGATAATTGATATTAAAACAGTCTTCCTTTTGCTAACTACCTGAGTCATTTCCATTATTGATGTATGAATACAAATCTGCATCCCCGTCCGTCTCCAGGGTAATTGCTACTCATCTTAAAGTGTTGGACGATCCAACACACATGGTAGCAGAGAGGATGGTTCAAAATCCATCGACCTAGGAAAATTTTAGAGTCCCAGTAATATCGGACGAACTTTGCCATTCGGCTGAAAGGACGTGAAGCTCCCTGTAGATAGTGGTTAGTGTAATTTTAAAAACTGCTTGCAAGCAAGGTGTGATGGGTCCCCTGATTTCAACAGAATCCCCTCCTACGTCTACGTGAAGCTGATCGGACAGAAGGTTCAAGAGGCGGTAAAAGAGGCGTACGATCCCGAGTTTCCGGAGATGAACATGCGAATGGTGAATAAAAACTGATATAGTTAGCAAAACGAGTGGGTGATGAGTGAAGGGAAAAAGTGAGCAACAGAGGGAGGCAACATAAACATAATGTGAGAATAAGTGTTATAATATATAGTGGATAAAATATTGACTTGAGTGTGGCCAAGCAATGAACAAGTTACTTTCTTACCTGGTAACGTTCTTTCGATGGGATGTTCCTCCGACGTATTCCACATCTATGACAGTAATCTTCACAGGAACAATTTTCGGCATCGTTGTCCTACGTCAATGACGTCGATACGCTGTCCCTCGAGGGCCTCTGTCGAGAGCCGACGTCACCAGATGTTATATGTAGGACGCACGACACCCGTAGCCTCAGTTGTAGTTTTTTCCCCAGAAAGTGTGTGTCAAGACTTGATGGCCGTGTAGACGATGATACCTCCGTCCCCAAGTACCACTGGAGCAAACAATAAGTTACTGCCCGAGCGATCCTTGAAGCCACAGGTGGTGAATGTCGTCAGCCGGAACCAGGAATGCCGGAAGATGCCCCCCCGACCACTGTAAGGCAAACAAGTGGGTTAGATAATAAACACAAACCCACACCCGAATACTTAATGAATCTACAAGGGGCTTACCCTGAGTAGTTGGTAGGAACCCAATGTTGGTGTAGGGAATGTTGTCTGAGGCAGCCGGCAGAGGTTGATGACAGGATGGCAGCCTGGCAAGCTACTTGAGAAGGAGTAGTCACCACCTGATGCAGGAAACTTGAAACTATGAGCCACTCAGGTAGAGGAGACCTGAATAGTACGTGATCCAAAGAACAAAGTCAAAGGCTGTAACAAAAGGGAAATCCAACAACAGTCCAATGGGCAAACCGAGGTCGTGTCCGGAGAAAGCAAGTTCCAGCAAAGGTACCAAAAAGGAAATCCAAACCAATCCGAGAGAGGAGCCGAGGTCGTATCCAGGAGGTAGCAAGTTCCAGGCAAAAGTACAATGAGGGGAAGAACCAAATCAGAATCCAAAATTCAATCCGAGATCGAGGTAGCAAGGTTAGTCCGTAGTCCGTAGAAACGCCAAACAGGAATCAGCGTGTCGCTTTTGAACGCTGAACCACGATCACGTGACCGTGACACCGTCACCTGTCACGTGATCGAACGTGCTAAGAAGGGCTCCCCAGGCGTCGGAAACGGAGACGTTGCAGGACGCCTGTGGCGCATCTCGACGGCAACTGCCAACGCCGAAACAGAAAATGAGGCAGAAGTCGGCGTTGACGTTCCTGGCCAACCCCTTGCCGGCAGGCCTGCAGGTGAGAGCGTCTCCTGACACGTGTGGGGACCTGGTGGGCTTTATGTGCCTGCCGTGTTTTCGTGGTGGTGAGGGTCGGGTTTCGGGGTTTGTCAGAGGGGAGCGTGGATGGGGGCGTGTCAGTGTGACACCAAGTTTCTGCCAGTATGACTACAGAAAGACTTGTGGAAACGTAAGCTGCAATCGCATAAAAAATTCTGTAGAGGGGCAGGCTGCGATTTGGAATTCGTCGGAGGAACATCCCATCGAAAGAACGTTACCAGGTAAGAAAGTAACTTGTTCTTCGAGGGGATTGTGTCCTCCGACGTATTCCACATCTATGACAGACTCCCAAAGCAGTACCAACGTATGGAGGTGGGAAAAGAATTTAGAATTTTAGAATGCCCAATCAAATTGCAGAATAGAGGACTGCCTTACCAAAGGCCAAATCTTGCCCATGGATAGAATCCAGGGAGTAGTGTCTTACAAAAGTATGGACAGAGGCCCATGTGGCTGCTTCACAAATATTACGAATGGGAACACCCCTCTGCAGAGCAGTAGAGGCAGCCACACCCCTAGTAGAATGGGCCCATAAGCCTACCGGAGGGTCCTTACCCGCTAAACGGTAACATTCAGAGATCGTCAAAATGATCCATCTGTACAAGGTCTGCTTGGTAACAGCTTGACCTAAACGCCTTCCAGCGTATCCTACAAATAGCTGATCGTCCACTCTAACCCGGGACATCCATGAGAGATAGAAGCTCAAAGCTCTCCTCGGATCTAATCTATGGAGTCTCTCTTCTTCCTTACCAGGATGCGGAGGAGGATAGAACACTGGAAGAATAACCTTCTGGCTCAAATGAAATTCCGACACAACCTTCTGAAGAAAAGAAGGACAAACCCTAAGGACAACCCTGTGCTTATGGAACACCGTGAAAGGTGGCTTGGCGGAGAGTGCCTGCAACTCACTCACTCTGCGAGCGGAAGTAACCGCAACTAAAAATATATTCTTAAAGGACAACAGTCTCAATAGACAAGAATGTAAGGGCTCAAACGGAGCTCCATTAGGAACTTTAGAACTAAGTTCAAATCCCATCCCGGCACCTGGAAAGGTGACGGTGGAAACACATTAGTTAGCCCTTTTAGAAACTGAGAAATCAAAGGAATCTTAAAATAAGAACACTCCTCAAACGAGCACTTAAATATGGACAGCACCGCCAGGTAACCCTTAATGGTACCCACTTGCAGGCCCTTGTGGCTAATGAAAGCAAAAAAGACAGAACCACAGGAATTGAACACTGAAAAGGATCCACATTCTGTACCGCGCACCAGTCGCAGAACTTTCTCCAACGGCAACGGTACAGGGATTTTGTTGCGGGCCTTCTGGCCGAAAGCAACATCTCCATCACGTCTTCAGGGAGGTCACAATCCTTATACCTCAGCCTTCGAGATGCCAAGCATGAAGGCTGAGAGACTTGATCTCTGGATGGAGAACCCGACCCCTCCTCCCGTGAGAGCAGATCATCTTGGTAAGGAAGACAGCGTGGAGGGCAGATGGACATGTCGCTTTCCTGGCCCATGCCGGAGCAATGAGGATCATTCGGGAACCGAACCTCTGTAACTTCTGCAGCAATGATGGGGACATTGCGGAAACGCGTACAGCAGTGGGAAGGACCACTCCACTACAAACGTGTCCCGTAAAGCTCCTCTTGGAGGAAATTCCCGCAAGCAGAATATTTCGCACTTTCGGTTGACAATGGTGGTGAAGAGATCCATTTGTGGGGTTCCCCCAAAGGGCAAAGATCTCCAAAAGAACTTCCTGAGCCAGCTCCTACTCGTGAGACACCGTGCTCTGCCTGCTCAGAGCGTCCACCGCGTTTTCGTCTCCGGCCAGATGAACTGCCGTGATCGAAATTTCCTGCTGGATGGCCCAGAACCAGAGCTGCATCGCCTCTCTGCATCATGGGAGAGACCCTGACCCCCCTTTCTGTTGAGGTAGTGCATGGCCACTGTATTGTCCGTCATAATCAGGACACTCTTCCCCCGCAGAGATGGCAGAAGAGGCTTCAGGGCTAACCTGACGGCCCTCAGCTCCAACAGATTGACATGGAGTCTGGATGTTAGGCAGAAACCTGTGCAGTTCCCTTAGGGACCACTGCAAAAGGCTCAGGACTACAGGTGTTGGCAGTAAACCCAATTGGTAGCAGTCTGTACCACCCAGAATTACTTGGTAGCTGTGGCTGAGCAGTCAGACTTCTCTCAAGAAGAATTAGGCAGTATATAGAGTATACACATTAGGTACAAAAATACAGTAGCAAAAGCAAACACTGACCAGAGCTTTGGTATAAAAGTATATAATTATTTATTTAAAAACACACTTATAAAAATAAACTAGCACTAATATGGTAAGCAAGTTCAAAACACAGTCATTATTAATATATATACATCCCTGATTACTTATTGAACAAGTCTTAGTTTAAAACACCACTTATTTGCAAAAAGAGGTGAGCGCTTAACCTAAGATGGCACTCCAATAAGTTAGTTAAAAAGGGAGGGAAAAGGCAGAATTGAAAAAGCACACATTACCAACACTTTTAAAAGAACCACAGCAAGTCAAGAACGGCAGAGTCTACTGTAGAGCAAGAAAGTTCATAGGCCAGGCCCACTCTTGGAGAGAGCAAGGCGAAATGTGTCCAAGATCACACAGTTGAATTATACTTTAAAATTCTTTGCAGATAGTTCAAAAAGAGATGGATCAGTTCAGAAAAAGTTAGTTAACAGGTCCCAGGTCATCCCAGGATAGAGTCAAGGATTTACGGGACACCTTGAACAGTCTGTTGCAAGAGAAACCAGGCAGGACACAGTACCTGAAATGGTGAGAAAGCTCCAGCGGGGGCAGTTGTTCCTGGCAGCGGGTGCAAGTCGGTGCTTCGTCCAGGGGAAGAGAAGATCTCGAAGTGGAGGAAAGCTGGAGGTCGTTGCACTGCCAGGGAAGAAACCAGCTGCAGAGTTTCCCGGTTAAAAGGTACTACCCTTTTATTCGCGTTAACGGTGAAGCGTGGCTATCCGGCCGCCCGGGTGCTTGGCACGGGCAATTCGACCACGAGACGATCCAGGAAGGCGAAAAAGAGGGCGAACTGGTTAACCCCACCAGTTCAAAGGAAGAAGACTCTCCAGGATGAAGATCTTCTCTGCCGTCGGGAAGTGGTGAGGCAGTTCAGCAGGGCTCCACCGGTGGTGTCGTCGTTGCAGGTCGGCTCAGCTTCTCCCTCTTCGGATTCTTTAGGTCCTGTGGCGACTTCTGAAGTTCCAGTCCCCAAAGCCCTACTTTTATGCAGAAAACCCCCATTCATCAGTCCTAGCTGTCACTCAAACATGCTAAGTGGTGAGCCGGGCGGCTCACCACTGGGCCAATCACACAAGAGTGCGACTTGAGTTGCCGAGGCAACTCAGTCCTCGGTGCCTAAACCCCCCCCTTCCCACACATCCTGTAGACCCAGACAGAGTGGCACCACTTTTGGAGGCTTCTGTGCAGAAGCCCGCCAAAAGTGGAACAAAGGGCTCGACTTGGGTTGGAGTTACAGAGGCGAACACAAACGCCATTTTAAAACCAAGTCCTGGCAAAAAGACCCAACCGGGGAATAAATATTAATTAAATAACCCAGCGGTATCTTTAACATTTCACCAAAAAAGTGGTGCGTTTAAAATGAATGGGAAAATCCCATAGGAAATATTCCGGTGGAATATTTCGCGTGGTAACCACTGCCACCAGCCAGAAACTCGACGAGGGGGGACTGCACAGGGCCCCCTCGAAAAACAGACCCAGGGGCAATCTAATTACCCCTACCAGTACTTCCACAATATGATGGTTTGTACTGGTTCTGTTCACAATTTAAGACTAGTGAAGTCAATGGTGACTTTACATGCCCTGGGAGACAGTAGTCAGTCCCAGGGTATGGAGTCTATGTTTGGGGGTCACTATTACACCCCTGTGTTACTGCACTGAGGATGCTGTGTAACACACTTACCAAAAACACATGAAACCCTATGGGTATAGCCCATAAAACACATTACAAAGTCAAAGGATATCTCAAATAATGTCTAAGAGTGGGAGAAAAAGAGTCTCACTCTTAGCAGGAGAAAAAAATAAACCCCAAAAATCCAGCAAAGCTGCTGGGGGACTCACTAGGTTTGGGAAATTAGCCTATACAGAGAATTCTCCCTAACACTGGACTCCGACGGAGACCAACGACCGCTGACTGTCAACTCGTTGGCATGAGTTCCTCATCCCATGAGGGATGCGTCCATCACGATAGTTACCTCCAGCCAGGAAGCTAAAATGGAGCCCCCTTCATCAGATTGCCTTTGATGGCCCAACACAGAAGGAACAAGTTACTTACCTGTAACTGTTGTTCTCCATCATGGGTCTGGCATGGATTCACATGCTCATGAATATTCCCCGTCGTCAGGCCGGGAATCCTCGGTAAGGAAAAAAATCATTATCAGTTTCGTTTCTGATCTGTCTTTCTTAGTAGTAACGAATCACTGATCTCTGGGTCATACTGCCCCCAGCCAATGACTGCCCTCTACCTAAGCCCCTCCCCTGGCAGCCATCCTCAGATTTGGTAGCACATAAAGTGGCAGTATGACCAAGTGAAGAGCAGCAGAGGGGAAGGAGGGAGGGTTCGCATGTGAATCCATGCCAGACCCATGCTGGAGAACAACAGTTACAGGTAAGTAACTTGTTCCTTCTCCAGCATGGGGTCTGGCATGGATTCACATGCTCATGAATATAAGAATACATAGCAGTATACACATGACCAACCACCCGAGGTGGCAACAGGCTCAACATTAAGCAATACAACTCAACATTAAGCATCTCTTACCTCCTCACCAGGCTCACCTTAAGCGAACAGGTTGCGCAGCATTGCTTGGCCGACCCTGGACTCCTCCATGGAGTCCCGATCGACGCAGTAGAATCTTGTGAAGGTGTGCGTCGACCTCCATGTAGCAGCCCTGCAGATGTCCAGCAGGGGCACACCAGACAGGAACGCCGTGGTAGCAGCGATCACTCTGGTCAAATGGGCTCTCGGACGGCCGGGCAGTGGTCGGTTTGCCAACCGGTGACAGTGCATGATGCAGCCGGAGAGCCATCTGGAAATGGAAGCCTTCGAGAGAGCCTTCCCTTGATTCACAGGTCCAAAGTTCACAAACAGCTGTGATGTCTTCCGAAAACTCTTTGTGCGGTCCACGTAGAACTTCAGCGCTCTAGCCACATCCAGCGAGTGCAAAGGCCTCTCGGTCGGAGACGAAGGCGACGGGAAGAAAACTGGCAACACCAAGGGCTCGTTGAGGTGGAAGTCCGACGGCTCCTTGGGCATAAAGGAGGGGTGCGTCCTCAGCACCACCCTCGTGTCGTGAAAAGTCAAGTATGGAGGCTTGCAAGATAGGGCCTGGATCTCTCCCACTCGTCGTGCAGAGGTGATGGCCACAAGAAATGCTGTCTTCCACGACAGGAACTTCAATGGCGCCGAATGCATAGGCTCGAATGGGGCCCCCATGAGCCTGGTCAGCACCACGTTGAGCTCCCACGCCGGGGCAGGGGCCTTCACCGGCGGGAACGATCGGAATAGTCCCTTCATAAATTCCTTCACCAGGCGATGAGACCACAAGGACGCCCGTCCTGTAGTTCTGGTATATCGGGAAATGGCAGCCAGATGTATCTTGATGGAGGCGTGAGCCAGTCCAGCTTTGGCCAGCGACAGTGGGTACGGCAATACTTGAGGCGCCGTAATCCGCAGAGGGTTAATCTTCTGTGCACAGCACCAGACAGAGAACCTCTTCCACTTATGTCCATAGCATTTGAGAGTTGAGGACGCCCTGGCTTTTGCAAGAACCTCTCTGCAGTCAGCCGGGATATCGTATCCTCCAAACTCTAGTGCTGCAGGAGCCAAGCCTGCAAGTTCAGCGACTCCGAGTCGTGATGGAGAATGGCGCCTTCTTCTCTGGAGAGAAGATCCGCGTCCGTCGCCAGCTTGATAGGTGGGGATGCTGACAAGTCCAGAAGGTACGGGAACCAGATCTGTCTCGGCCACGCTGGTGCGACGAGGATCATCCTGCACCTGGACCTCTTGAGCTGGTTGATGAGACGGATCAGCAACAGCAACGGAGGGAACGCGTACAGGAACAGGCCGTCTAAAGGGAACGAGAAAGCATTGCCCATGCTCCTCGGCTGGGCGAACCTGCTGGCAAACCTCTGGCACTTGAGTTTGTCGCCGTCGCGAACAGGTCGATCTGGGGTTTGCCCCACCGTTGAAAGAGCCGATCCACCTGGTCCTGGCATAGTTCCCACTCGTGGCACGAGCGCAGCTCCTTGACGAGTGAGTCGGCGATGGTGTTTTTTATTCCTGCCAGGTGGAAGGGAACCAGAAACATCCCCTGGGCGACGGCCCAGTGCCACAGATCCTGGGCCTCCTTGGATAGGGCTGGGGATCTGGTGCCTCCCTGCTTCCGGATGTAGGACATCGTGGTGGTGTTGTCGGTGAAGATCCTCACCACTTTGTCCTTGAGGGACGGAAGGAACGATTTGAGCGCCCAGAACACGGCTCGTAGCTCCAGGATGTTGATGTGAAGAGACCTCTCCTCCGGGAGCCAGAGGCCTCTTGCGTGGAGATCTCCGGTGTGGGCCCCCTATCCCTCCAGGGAGGCGTCCGTCGTTACCGTCTCCTGATACGCCGGGGCATGAAAGTCCATGCCTGCCGCGAGGTGCGCACGGGCACCCCACCATAGAATCGCCCGATGGAACCCCTCGTCGAGCGGGATCCTGTCTTCGAAGCTGCCCGCCGCTTGAATCCAGCGGGCGTCGAGGAACTCTTGTAGCGGACGCATCCGAAGTCTGCAAAGGGGCACAAGGTAGATGCATGAGGACATCACCGACAGAGATGCCAATCGCTTCACTGTATCGAGCTTCGCTCCAAAAAACAGTGCCACCTGCAATGGGACCAGATGGGATTTGGGGTAGTTGATGGCGAATCCCAGCTCCGTGAGCAGGCGGACGCTCCTCGCTGTGTGTTCGACGGCGAGTTCTCTTGATCTTGCACGGATTAGCCAGTCGTCCAGGTAGGGGTAGACGTGGATCCCTTGCAGGCGCAGCCGCGCCACCACAGGTGCGAGGCACTTGGTGAACACCCTGGGTGCCGACTTTAATCCGAACGGCAGGGCTCTGAATTGGTAGTGACGCCCCTGGACTACGAATCTGAGGAACTGTCTGTGTCCTTTTAGAATGGGGATTTGGAAGTAAGCATCCTCCAGGTCCAGTGACGATAGGAAGTCGCCCTCCTCCAGCTGTCCCAGCACGTGCTGGAGGGTGACAATCCTGAATTTCTGTGCCTTGATGTACTTGTTCAACCGACGCAGGTCCAGGATGGGGCGCCAACCACCTGCCTTCTTTCTGACGAGGAAGTATCTTGAGTATACTCCAGAGCCCCGGAACCTCTTGGGGACGAGCTCGATGGCATCCTTCTTGAGCATCGCCCTTACCTTCAACAGCTGTTGAGGGACGCGATTCTCCTTCCTGGCCACAGGAGGAATGCAAGGACACTTCTTTTGAAATTCCAGCGAGTGTCCGGGGGCCAGGGTGTCCAGCACCCAACGGTCGGTGGAGAAGACTCCCACACGCTGACGAACTTCGTCAGCCGGCCTCCCACCGGGGTGCTTCGGTGGGGGCCCAACGCTACGGCCGGTTCAGTCCTGCTTGGAAGAGGCCTTGCCGCCTTGGCCTCCTTGCTGACGGCGGCGAGATCCTCCTTGCTTGCCGCAGCCTCTGTAGGCCTCCTGGGACGAGGAGCATGCCGCCTGGCGGTAAGTAGAAGAATCGCCGCTGGATCCCTTGGAGGCTCCCTGTCTGCCTCCAGAGCTCCGAAAGGGCCGCCATTGCTGAAGGACTCCTAGGGCTCAGGCTGCTTCCGTGTCTGTCTTGATGGCCTGGAGGGACTCATCTACCGTCTTTCCAAACAGGTTGTTGCCGTCGACGGCATGTCCAAAACTGGTCTGGATGTCCTGGCGAAAGTCTGTCGCCTTGAGCCATCCTCATCGTCGGAGGCAAACCCCATTGCCCAGTTGGCGAAATCCGGTATCAGCAATGTCCGTTGCCACCGTTATGGCGTGATCCGACGCCACCTCTCCTTCCTGCAGAATCTGTAGGGCCTCCGCCCTCTTGTTGTCCAGTAGGAAGTCTAGCAGAGGAGCTATCTTGAACCAAAGCTCCCTGTCATAACGGGCCACAATCGCTAAGGCATTGGCCGCATTAATCGTCGTCGCCACCGACGAGATGACTCGTCGTCCCATGGAGTCCAACTTCTTGCCCTCGCTGTCCGGCGGGGAAGTGGAAGTTGAAGCCGCCGCACCCGCTGCTTTCTTCTTGGCCGCTGCCGAGACGACAGAGTCCGGTGTGGGCTGGGCCCTGAGGCACTAGGGGGTGGCATCGGGGACCCGGTACTTCTTCTCGTACCTGTCCCTCTTGGTGGGTGTCGTGGAAGTGTTCTTGAGGATAGCCAGCGCCTCGTCCCAGATGTCATCGAGCCACGGCACCGTGAGGACCATCTTTCTCTTGGCCTCTTGTCGTTGGTAAAGAAAACCTTCCTTTTTCTGTTCCTCAGAGCAGGGCTGGAAGAGCTTGGATGCCCTGGCTATCATGGCGTGAAAAGAGCCAATTTCATCGGGCGGAGAGGCCCGAGGTGGGGGTGATGACGGGATGTCTGTTGTGTCATCCATCCCTGTCGCTGTATCCGTCGCCGTATCCTCCCGAGGGTCCGGCGAGGGGGATGAGGGGTCCACAGGCCTCGTGGGCACGAAGGGCGGAGCGGGGTGGACTCTCCTCCGCTTTTTCAGATGGCTTCCCGACGGGCCTGGTTCTGGATCCTCCATCGGGGTCCGTGGTAACCTCGTCCTTATCTCAGTACATAAGGATTGGATCACCAACAAAATGGCCGCCGAACTATCCTGGGGCTCGGGTAATGGCTGCGAAGGACGGGATGGCTGCTCCACTGGGCCCTCGCCGTCGCCATCGTCGCTATCTTCGATCACATCAGCGGGAACCTTCCCTAGGGATCGAACCTTCTCGAACCTCTCGTTGAGGCCTTTCACGGTTTCCACCGGATCCTCCTCGGAGGCTGAATCCGAGTCCGTAATGGCCACCGCCCCCCCCCTTTTTCCGCCGGGGTCTTCATGGGGGTCTTAACGATGGTCTGGAAAGAGGATTCCCTCCGCAGCGGCAGGGAAACTCTGGGCCACAAGGCCGCCTCCACTGGCGTAGCCTCTGCCGGCTTCGCCAGGGCTGCTGCGACAACCTCGATAGAGGCCTTTGCCGGGTGGATCAAGGCCCTCACCACCTTAGGTGCGTCCTGGGCCTTCGCTTTGGGGGGAGGGTCATCGTCTCGCTCCCCCTTGGCTCCCTTCGAGATCGACCGGGGCCTCTCCAGAAGCTTACCCGGGTTCTCGGACTTCCTCTTCCCGAACCAGAGCGCTGGTTTGTGGTTGATCATGCCGGGGAAGTCGCGCCCTGCCTGGCAGCCGAGGAGCCCGTCCTTTCGGCGCTCCCGGTGCCCGCAGACTCGCTGTGCTTGGCCTTCTGTTGGGCCCCCGTCGCCGGGGCGCCCTCACAGGACTTAGAAGACCGCTCAGACTTTTTCTTCGCCTTCTCACCTGCTGTGCCCTTCTCCAGCCAGGCGGCGAGGCGGGAACGATGATCTTGCTTGGTCCGTTACGACAGGTTCTTGCAGAACGCACAGTCCTTCTCCACGTGCGTCTTGTCCTCATGATGGCAGTAGAGACATCTCAAATGCTCGTCCTCCTTGAAAATATTTTGCAATCCGCATCCTGGGCAGCTCCTGAACAGCTTGGATCCGGACGTCGAGCTTCCCTTGTCCTGGGCCATGTCCGTTGAGGTAGGCCACAGATCTTCTGGAATCCTCCAAGAAGCGTAACTCGACGAAAACTTCACCCTTGAGGGGCGTAGAAGAATTGCGAAATGGGTCCCCATTATCGGAAGTAGAAACGGTGGAGCTTGAGGCTCGATTAACCGAAAAAATTAGAAAAATCTCCTGAAAAAGCGTGAAAATGCAGTAAAAGCACGAGAGCTAAAACACGAGGACTCCCAACACTGGAACGTGCGGTAAAAATATGAGGATGGCTGCCAGGGGAGGGGCTTAGGTAGAGGGCAGTCATTGGTTGGGGGCAGTATGACCCAGAGATCAGTGATTGGTTACTACTAAGAAAGACAGATCAGAAACGAAACTGATACTAATTTTTTTCTTTACCGAGGATTCCCGGCCTGACGACGGCAATATTCATGAGCATGTGAATCCATGCCAGACCCCATGCTAGAGAAGATCCTGGGCGACCGAGGTTGGCACCTGAATGGGATCCGACATCCTGCCGGAGGACTGCGACCATTGCATCTTGAGAGCCCACTGCAGAGATCTCATCCGCAGCCTGGCCTCTGGCACCAGTAGAATGCAGGATGCCATGAGGCCAAGAAACCTCAAGAACTCGAACGCCGGGAGACTCTGGGCATGTTGAAACTTGTCCACCATCTGCAGAATGTGATGAGCCCTCACCTGGGGAGGCGAACACTGCCCCAGGGATGTGTCGAGCACTGCTCCAATGTACTGGAGCTGCTGGGTAGGTATCAAATGAGACTTCATTAAGTTGAGAAGCCCAGCTTGTGAAGGGAGTGGCAGGTGGCCAACAGATGATCCAGGGTTTGCTCGGAGAGCTTGCCCTGATCAATCAATCGTCCAGGCAGGGGTAGACGTGAATCCCCCCTTTCCTGAGATACGCTGCCCTCGGGGCGGAGGTTAATCCAAACGGCAGGACCCGAAACTGAAAATGCGAGTCGCCAACCTTGAACCTCAGGTACTTCCTGTGCTTGGGATGAATCGGCACATGAAAGTAAGCATCTTTGAGGTCGAGATACACCAACCAGTCCTGAAGTTGAAGGGCCTGGAGGACTTGAGAGAGAGTAACCGTCTTGAACTTGTACATCCTGAGGAGCTTGTTCAAACCACGCAAGTCCATGATGGGTCTCAATCCCCCGTCTTTTTCGGGATCAAAAAATATGGGGAATACCATCCCTTGTTCCTCTCCGCTACAGGCACCAGTTCTATGACGCCTTTCTCCAGCAGGGATTTGATTTCCTGCGCAAGGAGCGGATCCGGACTCTTCAAAGAGAGATTCCCTGGTGGATTGTCGTGAGGCCTCTGCCGGAAAGGAAGACAGTAGCCGTGGGCTATGATCTCCAGAACCCACACATCTGAAGTAATGGCACACCATTCTACAAGATGCTGCGCCAGCCTTCCCCCAACCGGCGAACCATGGGACATGGCCTCATGACTGGGCGGAAGCGGCTGCGGCAGTGCCCGAGGGCAAAGAGGAAATTGCCCACGCGGCTTTGGCACCTCGAGTACCTTGTTTTTCACCTCTGGTACTTCTATGTTGGCCCCTTTGACTGGCAGCTCCCCTCGATCTACCTGTCATGATGCCTACCCCTGGGGAACCAGACCAGGTCCAGCAACCCAGGAAGCAGGCATCATGTTATTTTGAGCAAGCCCAAAAACCCCTGCTAGGGGCTGTTTGGGTGCGGTCCTGGCGCCTATGGCGCCAGGCTCATATGGAGAGTCAGTCCTGGCGCCATAGGTGCCAGGCTCATAGAGTGGAACTTACCTGATGCAGACCATGCTGCAAGCTTACCTGATGCACACCATGCTGCAGACCTTCAAGCCAAATGAGGTTTGGAAGGGACTATTTTACGTAGTGACTATTTTTTACTCGGGTGGGGCTTGGGAGGAATACTTACCTGGGACTACTTTGGAGGCTACTTAAACCACGCCCGAAGAGCAGCACACGCTTCGCGTTATTCTGCATCCAGCAGCGTAACGCTCACCGTGCCTGCAAGTCTGCATCCAGTCTTCTGCCACGCCCGCCTCGAGTTTGGAGCTCCTAGAAAAAGAGAGAAGGAAGGAGAAACGGTTAGAACAAGAGCAATACCTTTGATCCTTACCCGAATTCCCGATCCATCGCGCCTTCGAGCTGGAAGAAAGAAGTTATTTTATGCGCGTCGCCTCGCCTGCTGCAGCGCCGCGCTGAACTTACCGGCCTTCGCAGCATCTTCACATTCCACCGCATCCTCCTGCATGTTCCCGCCGCACTCCAGCACCTAAGGAGAAGACAAGAACAGCAAGGTGAGCCAAGAGAATACACAGAGGAATATTAGTTACCCCCCCATAGACTTACCTGATTTTACCACCGGGGGTACTATTCCTCTTCACGGGTCGGCGCAGCTTCCACTGCATCTTTGCCGAACCCCGGCCCCTAAGCGGAAACAAAAGGACAGCAAGGTGAAACAAAGGGACTAACAAGGGGAATCCTCCTCACTACAAGAGACTTACCTGATTTTACTGACTGAGGTATTATTCCCCGAGACTTCATACTTTCTCTCAGCGCCTGAATAAGGGAGAAAGCAACAGGTTACATATTGACATTATTTTATCGAACTGTGTTGGAAAATACAAATCCTTACCAGAATATTACCGGTTGCCACGAGGAACTCTTCACTAGGGTCAAGCTGCAACCTGCAAGGAATCGGACAAGAGTGAAAGTCAGGAATTTGAACTTTTACGAACTACATACTTACGGCGTCTTGCCGGGAACCTCGGAGTCAATATTGTTCTGGAACTCACCAATTCCTTCGAGCCAGTGAAGCAACTGGTTATCAACGCGCCCCTGCACTCAATGCAGGATGGAGAACTCATCTTTTCAAACCATCAGATGAGACTATAAGAGGGGACATCAAAGGTGATCTGTGGGGAGAACAGCAGGGGTGGGGGGGGATTTACGCTCAACTCCACGGGTGGTTAATTCCCTTTCTCCATTTGCAGAAGGATATTCCTACGGGCCAAGCAAACGAAGCTAGGTGGGCCAGTCCAGTCCGTCATCTCGGCCCTACGCGTCACATTGGTGGAGACCGCAGCTGTCCAGTTCAGATCGACGCCTCTGTGGGAGCCAGGTGAGCGTAACACTACCAAAGGAAGAGTATCGAAAAGAACCTCTCCTCCATTGCTGTCCCCTAGGACAAAAAGGCGGAGGTTGACATACTGCAGTGCCCAACGACTTTGCTGCAGCTTTGGAGGTTTGCAACCTCTCAAGGCTCTTGTCAGCCTTGCTGCCGAAAAGATGGTCACCATCAAAGGGCATGTTGAGAAGCCGGGACTGTACATCAGGAGCAAACCCCGACTTTCACAACCACACAAACCTGCGCATCACTGTGCTCGCCGTCATGGACCCGCTGACACAATCTGCCACGTCCAGACCCGACTGAACGGATTCACACATAGCATCCTTGCCATCCTGAACGAGGGCAAGAAAACCATCCCGTTCCTCCCCTTCGGGAATATGTTCAGCCGCCAAAGATGCACAATTCCACAGAGTGTGAGTGAATCTTGCCAAGGCACAAATGGAGTTGGCTGCCTTTAAAGCCATACACTCAGATGAAAACACTTTCTTCACCCAACCGTCAAAGCGCTTGTCATCCCTATCTGGAGGAATGGTAGGGTATGCAGCCTGCTTTGCTGGGGCCGTAGCCGCCTGCACCACCAAACTCTCCGGAGTGGGGTGCGTAGAGAAGTAGCAGGGGTCGCTACTGGCTGGGCAGTGTTTTTTCAGCAACAACTTATTCACTGCCGGGAGACTCTCCGGAGCAGTCCAAACCGCTACCACCCTTCTTTGTAAAGCCATATGAAATGGCAGCACCGGGCCAGTGGGTAGACCTTGGTCCAAAATATCTGTCAGGTCATCCTGCAGAAAATCCACAGGTGGAGCAGACCACCCCCAATTACTCCGTCACCCTCGACATGAGACACCTGTACAAAGCCTGTGTCTGTGTACCAGGCTCAGACCTGCCAAACTCAATCTTCCGGGGAGGTGTCCAGACCACTGGCATCATGTAAGGATTGACGCATGTCTTCCATCTGGCTATGACCAGATAACAGGTTATCAGGAACTTCAGGAGGTAGAAGCCCCTCCACATCTGACCCTTCTTCCACCTCTGAGATGTAATCCAAAGGCTGAAATAAATCCCTGCATGAGGGTACAGAAAAAGGCTCAAACACAGGCCTCACTGATTTACTCAGGGCCTTCCTCGGAGTTTCCACCGTCCTCCGGGGTACCTCTGGTAAATCCTCCTCGAAAGGTATCGAGGACGTCAATGGAATCGGGGTCGATGTCGAGCGAGGCGCTGACAACTTCGACAACGGCTTCGAGGCCTGAGCCCCGAGCGTGTCCTTCGACGGCCTCTGCGCCGACGGCTTCCTCGGAGCCGGAGCCTCGAGTGTGTCCTTCAAGTGTGTCTCTCGGCAGACATGGCGCCGATGCCTTCTTAGAAGGCTTCAAAGGCTCCAACGGTCTCGAAGGCGTCGAGGACCGGGACCTGGCACGACTATGGCGATCAAACTTGTCCGATCAGGACCTCGACGGCTCCTGATGACCGTGCCGAGCACCCGAGCCCGAAGGCTTGAGGGCGGTGGCCCTAGCGCGTTCCTTGCCGGCTTCTCTCAAAGGCGCGGACGGAACGGTGCCCTGCGATTTGAAAATTGCTATCATCACCTTGCGAAATGCGTCCCATTCCGCCGGTGATGAATGCTTGTTGGGACAAGCCACCCGCTGTCTGGCGGAGTCCTCGGACGAGGACGGGGAAGGTGACCGGTCACGGCGCTTCCGAGAATGCCTAGAAGAGGCAGGGGAAAGGCGGGACCCACTCTGAGAATGAGACCCCCTGGACTTACACCGACGCGGAGAGTCGCCCCTCGAATCGTCGATCGAAAGCCTAGCAGATTTCGACTCACGGGGCTTGGAAACCCTACCTACAGACAATTTCTTCTGCTCCCACAAGGCCTTCGACGTCAAGGACTGGCATTCATTGCAGTTATCGGTGGCGTGGCTCTCGCCGAGGCACCAAAGGCAGACGTCGTGCGGGTCCGTAAGGGACATCTTGGAACCGCAGTCCCGACACTTCTTGAAGCCCGACCACGGGGTAGAAGACGAAGACATTATTCACAATAACCAAGTTAGAAGAACCGATTCAACAGAAGAAGAACCGAGGCGTGCCGAGATTCCGAAGCGAACACGTTCACGGAAAAAACGGAACTGAGTCTACGGGCGTCGTGCGTCCTACATATAACATCCAGTGACGTCAGCTCTCGACAGAGGTCCTCGAGGGACAGCATATCGATGTCATCGACGTAGGACACCGACAATTTTCCGAAGCAGCACAGTGGTGATTACTGTCATTGATGTGGAATACGTTGGAGGACACAATCCCCTCGAAAAGAATTATCTTGAGAGAGGCCACAATAATAGAATACGCTCTGGCATGCATTTTTAAGAACGCATCAGAAGAAATCTTAATCTAGTGTCCCGTAGAGGATGATGTAGGTGACGGATCTGGTTGAAGACTAAGAGATTGATTTAAGTTCCGTATGGAGCATTTTTAGAGCGCAAGGCGAGTCTTAAAGAGGAGATCCTAAGAGATATTTGTGAACGGTCGAGTGTGTTTTGTTTGTCTGTTTGATGTGATTATGAAAATTATGATGTCATGAGTGAAAAAAACTAATCGATTATTTTGAATTAAACTTGGTGGTTGTTGTATAAGTAAGATTAAACTAAAAATTGTGACTAACGGGATTGGAGCTTGCGACGAGTGGAGCACGTTCATATTATGTTATTTTTCTGAAATGTACTTTTAAATCTGTGATTAAAGCAAGTGTTAGACAGGTTAAGAAAAACGAGTTGATAATGGAGGATATTACTCGACTTGTGCATCTCTGTAAGCAATTGTTTGTTTATTCTATTATTTATAATGTGCGACATACCATCAGGTAACAGGGCGCAGCAGTTACAAGTATATGCGAAGCTTAGTTACAACAGCGTAAATATTTCCATACAGGTATTACATACATATTTACATACAGGTATTAAATACAGGGTATATACAGATAAGACCTATTTACAGGTGGCTGGGGCAAAAGCAAGAGTGCAGATGATACATACAACTTACTTACAACAGCAGTATATACAGGTATAGGTGATAGTGGGGTATAGGTGAACAGGTATACAGCTAGGTGAGAGGTAGTAGTGGCTCCTGGCAGTGAATCCTAGGTACTTACTCTATTCACTTTCAGCCACAAGATGGAATTAGTCCTGAAGTTTTGGTAGGGTAGGTCAGTTCTCAATGTGGGAGGTAGGGAGTTCCACAGTTTAGCTGCTTTCACCGGGAAGCTGTTACCACCGATTGTAGAACGATTGAACTTGGGAATAGAGAGGCAATCTTTATAAGCAGTTCTAGAAGGTCTCAAGGAGATATGTCTGTGGAATCTGTCGACCAAGTAGGTGGGCACAGCATTGTTAAGGGATTTGTGGGTAAGTGAGAGAGTTTTTAGGAGGATTTTATCATTAGTCGGAAACCAGTTATTCTGTCGGCTAATCTCGGAAATGTGGTCTCTTCTGGAGATGCCCAATGCTGCTCTAAGAGCATTATTTTGAAGAGTTTGGATTTTTCTAATAGTGGCTTTAGTTGACCCCAGATAAGAGAGCATTGCAATAATTCAGGCGAGACAAGATAAGGGCTCTGGCTAGAGTAGTGCAACTAGTGTCAGAGAGTAAAGGCTTAGCTGTGCGGATGAGTTTACACGTGTAGGCCGTGGAGGACGCTAGTTAGTTAACTTGTTTGACAAATGTGAGGTTTGAGTCAAGATATACCAAATTAGATATGACAATGCATTACTTACCGTAAAAGCATTTCTGATGGTTGTATCTGCTTAGATTCACATGCTGTGCATAGGTCCGACATCCAGTGGTCACTGCGGAGTATTGCATTTTGTTTTTCGTAGTCGAAAAGGGGACGTCGACAAGGCGTGTCTGTAACACTATCCCTATAGTGACGTGCGTTGTACCCACAATCCCTCACGCGTCGAGGTCCCTCTGTTTGTATTTTTTCTGCCCTGAGGGAGCCTTCTATACGTGAGTGAGTACAGAAAAGAGAGAGATGTAGAAGATGTCTATGTTCCTTCCATCCGAGCGGGGAGGAAGGGTGGGCGCATGTGAATCTAAGCAGATACAACCATCAGAAATGCTTTTACGGTAAGTAATGCATTGTCTTCTGATGTTTGTTAATCTGCTTAGAATCACATGCTGTGCATAGACTAGCGAGCAGTACCCAGAGTTGGCGGTGGGCTATGAGAAGGAACAGTAGAGAAAAGATGTCTTAATACTGCCTGTCCCACCTCGGAGTCAGATCTAGAGTGTGCATCTAGACAGTAGTGTTTTATAAAGGTGTGCACAGAACTCCAGGTAGCCGCTTTGCAGATGGACTCAAGGGGAACATTTGCAATGAACGCTATGGAAGCCCCAGTGCCTCGAGTGGAATGTGCTCTTGGCTTGAAGGGTAGTTCTCTCTTAGCAAGAGTGTAACAGAGAGTGATGCATTGAACAATCCATCTAGATATAGTGGATTTTGAGACTGCATCTCCTTCTCTTCCTGCTGCCACCGAGACAAAGAACTGATTAGTCTTTCTCAGTGGTCTGGTTCTTTCCATGTAGAACATGACAGCTCTGCGTACATCTAGTGTATGCAGACTTTTTTCTCCCAAGCTGGAAGGGTTTTGAAAGAACGTTGGTAGTTCTATTGACTGGTTTACATGGAATTTCGATATGAATTGTGGTGCAAACCTTGGGTGTGTGCGTAGAACCACCTTATCCTTGTGAACTGTTACGAAGGGGTCTAGAACAGAAAGAGCCTGTAGTTCACTTACTCTCCTAATGGAGGTGATAGCTATTAGGAAAGCAGTCTTAAGAGTGAGGTCTTTAAGAGTTGCCTTGTGCATGGGTTCAAAAGGAGGGCCCATGAGTCTAGAAAGTACCACATTTAAGTCCCATCCGGGAGCTGGGTTAGCTATCGGAGGGTGTATAATCTTTACCCCCTCCATGAAGGCCTTGATAACTGGTATCTTCCACCACGACACTTTAAGTTGGGAAGTGGTGCCTGCAGAAAGTGCCGCCAGGGGGACTTTAATGGAATTGAACACTAGACCTGAATCCAGTAAATGGGTCAAGTACAGAACAATGTTTGTGGGAGAGCAGTCAACCGGGTTGATGCTCTTACCTCTACACCAGATGACAAATCGTTTCCACTTGCTAGAATAGCAGTGGCGAGTATTAGGTTTTCTGGCTTCCCTGAGGATGTTCATACATCTCTGCGGGAGTTGTAGATGTCCAAATTCTATGATCTCAGGAGCAAGGCTGCTAAGTTCATGGTCTGAGGGCATGGATGCAGTGTCCTGCCCTTGGCCTGTGACAGCATGTTGTACGGGCAGGGAAGTTTCACTGGGGGAGAAAGGGACATCTCCATCAAGTGAGCGAACCATGGCTGCCGGGCCCACATTGGGGCCACTAATATCATGGTAACCTGCTCCTGGTGCATCTTGTGCACCACTTTGTTGAGAAGGGGAGTCGGGGGAAAGGCGTAAACAAATTTCCCTGACCTTTGAATCGACAGACCGTTCCCCTTGGACTGGTTTTGGGGGTACCTGGAGGCGTAACTTTGGCATTATGAGTTCTCCAGAGTTGCGAACAGGTCTATTTCCGGGAATCCCCATTGCGTGAAGACGTCTAAGACGATGTCTTCGTGCAATTGCCATTCGTACTCTTCGGGCAGGAGGAAGTCTCTGCTGAGTTCGTCTGCTAGCAGATTGAGTTCCCTTGGTACGTGTTGTGACAGTAGGAACATGTTGTGTCTGAGAGCTCACTTCCATATATTCTGGGACAGCTTGGACAGTCCTGGAGAGTGGGTGCCCCCCTGCTTCTTGATGTAGTACATGGCTGTGGTGCTGTCTGTAAGGACCATCACTGTCTTCCCTTGTAGGTGTTCCTGGAAGGCTTTTAGAGCTTTGAACACCGCCAGTAGCTCCAGTAGGTTTATGTGCTTGGATGCTACGTTCGGAGTCCACACTCCGTGAGCAGTCTGATGGGATAGGTGAGCCCCCCATCCTGTGAGGGATGCGTCCGTGGTTAGAGTGGCCTCCAACGCGGGTGTGGCAAAGGGTTTCCCTATTATCAGGTTTTCCTTTGTCCACCACCGTAGCGAGAGAACCAAGGCTTGCGAGACCACCACTAGATCGTCCCATTGTCCGCTTGGCCTGACACCACTGGCTGTTGAGCCACTCTTGCATTGGGCGCATGCGCAGGCGCGCGTGAGGTACCAAATAAATACACGACGCCATCATTCCTAGCAATCGCATCGCTTTGCGCACCGTCACCTCTCGACCTGCTACATATTGGGGGATCTGAAACAGCATGTTTTGGACCTTCTCGTTGGAGGGGAAGACGAGGCCGTCCTTTGTTCGAATTAGAGCCCCTAGGAATTGTTTGACTTGGCTGGGGTCTAAGCTGGACTTCTTCTCGTTGATGGAGAAGCCCAGTTGGAACAAAAAGTCTACAGTCTTTTGGGTGTTTGAAAAGCATGTCTTGTAAGAATCCCCTGTTATGAGCCAGTCGTAGAGGTAAGGGTATACTGGGATGGATAACCTGTGCAGGTGGGCAGCTGCCACTGCCAGTACTTTTGTGAATACCCTTGGTGCAGATGCTATGCCGAGGGGTAGCACTCTGAACTGGTAGTGTTTGTCCTCTATCATGAACCTGAGGTATTTTCTGTGTGCTGGCAACATTAAAATATGAAAGTATGCATCTTTCATGTCTAGTGTTGTCATGTAATCTCCCTGTGATAGCAGTGGGATTACTTCCTGTAAGGTCACCATACGAAACTTCTGGGGTTTGACAAACTTGTTCGCTGGGCGCAGATCTAATACAGGGCGCATGGTTAGATCCTTTTTGGGTACAAGGAAGTACACTGAATAAATACCTTCCATTACCTGAGATAGAGGCACGACCTCTGTGGCTCCTTTTTCCAGCAGTTGATCCACTTCTTGGAGAAGGATGGCGAGGTGTTCTGGTGTCATGCGGCGTCCCCTCGGGGGTCTGTATGTTGGGGAACTTTTGAACTCTATACAGTAGACGCGGGCTACGGTGGAAAGTACCCAGCGGTCTGATGTTATTCCCTCCCATGCTGGAAGAAAGGATGTTAACCGGCCCCCGACCGGCGTTGCATGGGAGGGGACGCGAATCTTTGCATCACTTGGTGGTGTTGTTGGCTTGGGAGCCTCTGGGGTTGGAACCCCGGCCTCTTCCCTTGCCACGACGTTGACCCCTCTGATTGTACTGGCCGCTATTACTCTGGTAGTTGCTGGCAGAGTACTGTTGTTGTTGATTTTGTTGCTGGCGTTGTCCACGAAAAAAGCACTTATTACCAAATCCCCGCCTATTAGGGGGTTTAGAGATTTGGTCTAAGGTCTTTATTGTATCAAATTCTTTCTTCGCGTTCTCCAGCACGTCATCCACTGCTCTCCCAAAGAGGTTGGACTCCTCTATGGGTTTATTAATAAGGGACGCTTGTGTTACCGCCTTAAATCCGGAATTGCGAAGCCAGACGTGACGCTTCAGTAAAATTCCTTGTACCAAAGTGCGGCCAGCCGTCTCTGCTGCATCGAGGGTATTCTTGACGATGCTTTGATTGACCAGAGAGCCCTCGTTAACTGTAGCCAGTAAACGAGTCCTTAGGGGTTCGGGAGCTTCTTCGATGTCCTGTCTGAGCTTAGCACATTGAGCATCGGCGTAGCTTGCCAATAGGGTATTATTATTGGCGATTCTGGTAGAGAATGCTGCAGAGGTGGTGATTCTCTTGGCTAGGGCATACAGCTTCTTCCCCTCTTTATCTGGGGGTGCCTCGCTAGTAGATAGTGGGACTCCTGTCCTTTTCCTGGTGTTGGTCACGACCAGGGAGTCTGGGATTGAGTGACCCCTAATATACAATGGGTCTGATTGAGAGGGAGAGAACAGTTTCTCAATCCTCGGATTGACCCCTCTCACCAATGCAGGAGTGGAAAGAGAAGGTGTAATAAGTCTCTTAACTGAGGCGAGGATAGGTATAACCTGGCTAGTGGGGGGGTTTTCTTTGATAATCCTCTCCACAAAATCGGTGTCTGGGGTGACGTCCCCAGTTTCGATTTCGAAATGTGCTGCTGCCTTCTTCAGCAGTGCATTGAAGGTGGGTTGATCATCGACAGGCGAAGGGTTCCCAACTGGTGTAGTTTCAGTAGACCTGATGACTATACTGCTACTGCCTGTGTCAGTCGACCTAGCTGGTGACTGCCAGGGATTTTGGTCGCCCTCGCCTGTGTCTTCCTGGAATCCTTCCTCACATAGGTTAGTTTCCTCGTGAAAACCTTCCTCTTCTTGTTGGTCCTCAACATAGGTGAACTCATCTTCCTCTTGGAAGAAGGTGTCTTCCTCAGTGGGATTGTAAGAGTTTATGTCCTCCTGTATGGGGTTATAAAACTTCTGGTATTTAGCCCTTGGACTCTCAAGGGGTGCCTCCCTTGGTCTCTTTGGTGCCCTGTCTTCTGGGATGGACATGAACCTATCTAGTTTGTCCATACAGGTCTGGAACCTTTCAAATGTCCACTGAGGTTGGCCAGGACGGTTTGGGAAAGAAAAGGGGGTTTCTTCCTCCTGTAATTGTCTGGTTCTGTCCCATAATGTCGAAGAAAGAGGGCCTTCGCCTTCTGAGTAGCCTTCTTGCTGGCTAGGGCCTTCTGTCGGCGTCGGGAACTGGCCTGATCTGTTTTCCGGCGCCTTCGGCGTATCTTTGGCCTTGTGCGCGGTTTTTCGGCGTTTCACTCACCGTACGTCTTTGCCCGTCCTTAGATGCTATGCGCGCGAGGCTTTCGGCGATCATTCTCTCTTCCGAGGGATCGGTCGCCGTCGCGCTATGGAGCGTCGAGGTCGTCGAGTCCTTGTTGCCAACGTGAGCGCTCTTGCGATGCGCATCGCCAGGAATTTTGGTGTTAGCGCCCTTATTATTAGAGTGCCCAGTCGCCTGTCGCGGAAGCGGTGGTGGGGAGGGCTGACGACCCTTACGGTCGGTGGAAGACGTCGGTGGGCCCGGTGTCCCCGTTGGCGCTATGGCTGTCTTCGTCTTCGACGAATGTGTGCCTGGGGGTATGTGCTTTGGTGTTTTTCTGTGTGCGTCCTATAAACTGGGCGTGAGCCGGGCTTGTCGGGGCCGGGGACGGACGACGAGGAGCGTGAACGCTCCTTTGAGAGGTCTACAGCCTCCGTTACGGGGGTCGTGTAGTCACTGTCCTCGTCACACTCGGCGGCGGCGGCAGCAGGCGAGGAGTCAGGCCTAGACATGGCGTAGGCCGCCCACCTTTTGACCCTGCGGTCCTTTAGAGTTTTGGGCTTTAGTAATTTACAGGCCGCACAGCCGTCCTCCTGGTGATCGAGGGGTAAGCAACGGTTGCACCGTTTGTGCTTATCCTTCCAGGTATATTTACCCTTGCAAAGCGGGCAAAACCTAAATGGCGTCCTCTCCATAGCTGAGGGTAATAGGTGTGACTACGACCTCGAAAGAGAGGGAGGGGAAAGAGAAAGGCATTCTTAAGGAAAGAAAGAAAGACCACAAAGCCCCACTCTCCCTACTGTGTATGGCCGGCGAGGCCAGGCCACGTGTTCGGCAGCGCCAAAGGATCTCCTCCGCTCGTCCTTCCGTCGAAAATCGTGCTCGGCGGAGAAACGGTTCTGCGTCAAGGGAGGGATCTACATTATTGATATTAATAACAAACGACCAAAGGTCGAAGAAACTATTTGGCAATGTCTCTCGAGGAGCTCTGCATAAAGGCGACCAGTAGCTGGGCGGAAAAAAACAATCTGAGGGACCTCGATGCGTGAGGGATTGTGGGTACAACGCACGTCACTATAGGGATAGTGTTACAGACACGCCTTGTCGACGTCCCCTTTTCGACTACGAAAAACAAAATGTAATACTCCGCAGTGACCACTGGATGTCGGACCTATGCACAGCATGTGATTCTAAGCAGATTAACAAACATCAGAAACCCAATTACCAAAGCACGTACGGAAGCTTAGACAGTATAGTGCAGAATGGGTTAAAGGAACCGCAGGTAAAATGTTTATGCCGTGGCTGCAAGGACGGTCACTATCGAAGGCAGTCCTGCAGCACATGACAACATCTCTGTATGCAGCATATACGGGAAAAAAAGCTAGGGAAGCGACTAGCTAGCTTAGAGCTTTGGAAGATGTACCAAGAGGAGCGAGAGGAGCCGCCTCCTATAGATTGGATACTTAATGTATGCAAAGAGGGGGTGAGGAGCCCTCTGCTCTCCCCGCCCCGTCTGAAACAAAAGATGAGAATACGAAAGACAATGGGTTATAGCCATTGAGAGAGCTTAAGGCAGCAGCAAGGTACAGTAACCCGGCATATGAGTCACCTGTGCAAAGTAGTGACAAGGGTACGGAGAAAAATACTGAGAGAGATGTAATCTCTAAAGTCCTGAGGGACAAGGAGAGACGTGATAGAAAAGTGAGCAAGCAAGCACGTCTCTAGATATAGGAAGAGAACTAAAGAGATGGAAGGGAGAAAGAGATAAAACTGATGAGTTAGCACTCTTACAGAACGAATGGATGGGTGGTCAGACTTTGCTTAAACTTGATGGTAAAAGCATCGAGGATGTAAGGAAATGGGAAGGTCTAGAGGAACAAGATAAAAAGGATAAAGAAAGATAGAAACGATTGAAAGACGAAGGAGCAAAAAGGAAAGGTAGGCAAAGGCGAGAGCAGTTATATCAAGACGAACAAATGAAAAAACAAGAGAGCTGAAGAGCAAAGAAAACGTGATAATTGACAAAGAGCGATTAATGAGCAAGAAAGGTTAGAACGGAAAAGAATAGAAGGGGAAGAACAGAAGTTATGGGACAAAAGAATAAAAAGACAAGATACGCAGAGCAAACGAGAGAAGGGACATGAAGAACAAAGAGGAAGCTAGGGTAAGAGAGGGAGCAAGAAAGCGGAGAGAATTTGATGATGTAGAGCGTAAAAGGAGGCAATGAGCAAGCGATCGTGAGCACTTAGAAAAAGAAGTGAGGAATCCCGAGCCAGAGGTAACATGGGAGGACAGAGAGGAATTCTTCCCAGAGTAAGAGTCATTACCAGGCCCGTCCACAGTAAATCTAGAGGACGAGTTTGACTCCAGGAGCATTGGGGAAGCGATCGACAAGGTTTATCATGACATGAGAAACCAAAAAGAATCAAAGGGGAAGGGAAAAAATGATCGACTCGCGAGTACGCAGTTATACCAGGTAGAGGGAGGCTCATGCAGTATGAGCCAAAAGGAGCTGTCTTTAGATAGACTGCCTCTGAACAGAGACAAGGAGGAGAAAAGTTGTACAAGTTGGGCACAAGAGATGTCAGATGAAGACAGAAATACCTTCCGCGAGGAAGAGAGAGGTGACATGTGTGGTCCTGAGGGATGTTTTACAATGGAAAAAGAAGTAAGACGGCCAGATTTAGATGTACCTGTACCTCGGTCATCGCAATCATTCACGCAGGTAGATCAATTTAAGGAGCAACTCCATGGTGAGAGGGGGGAATTGCAACCATATGTGAGCAAATTAAGGTCATTGCCAGGTAGAAGGCGATGCTGGAATATTGTCCCTTCGGTGGACAGACAAATGATGAGAGGTGAGAATGAGTTTAGAGCGTCACAGTTAAACTTGTTAGAAAAAGGTGGGGTGGGGAGGGGGGGGCAGACCGCAATATATACCGTGGCCCCAGTGTCAGAGCCCAGCAGGGGCCTAGTGTGGCAGCCACCAGTAAGGGGGCCTATTTATCCAGTAGATGCCATCTCTGTCCCTCTTGTAGGAATATCAGATGGGGAAGAGTGGCATCTGCTGGGCCAAAACGGCATCAGGAGCAAACAAAGACCCGAAAACTACAACTCCCAGCAGCGCCGGGAGCAGCACACTCAGGGACTGGCACGCAGGGCCTGCAACCCGTGCGGACAACGCCCCAGTTATCGCGCATGCGCGAGACGGGTTCGCGCATGCGCAAGCCCCGAAACCCTGTTCGCGCTCGACTTCCTCACGGGCGGACGCATCCTGCAGAGCTCCGAGAGTGCACAACTCCTACGCGGAGCTCCAAAAGGGCACAACTCCTACGCGGGGCCATCCCTTGCCCAGACTACATCGCCGCGGCCCCGTGGCATTAAAGATAAGTACTTTATCAGATTTTCACAGTTCCGAACCACTAACTGCATGAAGCCTCGGGGAGAATTGAGGCCCGGGAGGCACCAGTTCACTGCAGGAGACTTACATGCCATTTTTGGGCATCAGGCGCATGATGTTACTAACCACATGTAGAATTGTGTGCGAGCCAATCTGTGGTAGAAACAAGCTACGTGAACGCACGTCTAATTCCTTTTCATTTGACAGACGCAGCTCACGGTTTCCAAGGCACCGCTGGGGGGGCCCGCAGACAAAACCGGACATCAGACAAGTACCGAAGCTAAGTCTTTTACAGTTTCTTTGAGAAATACGTTTTGTGTCACTAACTGCCTGGTACTGGACCAGTACAAACCCAGACTGTGCTGTACAGGTGTTCCTAATGTGTAAGGTTCCCAAGCAATGGGTGGGCTGAGAACAAGCTCATGTAATTCAGTGCGATTGACACTGTACACTGAAGTAAGTGTCAACTAACAGAGTCATTGCTGGAGTAAGCAATGCTTGGCGTTAGCTTATGAATCAGTGTTAATAAGCTAAGCACATCACCCTACGCAGTGCAGTAAGACAGTGTATGATTGTTGAGATGCTCATGAGTGCATGCAAGAATGTATTGATCTAAGGTGTTTAGTGTGACCAACCAAGCATCAAGAGATCAGGAGCATGTCTTTCCCCTAATCCCTACCTGACCATAACATCTCCCTTAACCTCTACCCGGTGATCCTACAACCCCACACCTATCCAACCCGTGGACCCTAACCCTCTTTCCCCGTGGTGGTTGCGGTTTCCTGTGTGCATTAAGTCCCAGGCGCCAAAACTGCTAAGGGGAGGAAGGAGTTTGTGCTACTTCTGCGCTGGATCAAGAGCCTACGACAGAAGCGCGAACCCACGTATTCTAAGCGCCCAGGTAGCACGAACTTAGCCGCCATCATGGAAGAAATAGCCCAAGCTCTGCACGAACTCAAGGCTGAATTAGCGGCCACTCGCCAGGACTACTTTAATCTCTCCACTCAGGTTCGGGGTCTGGCTGCCCGGGGGTTCCTTTGCCTGAGGGGGCCCATACTCCCGTGAAGGTACATGTCACTACCGAAACTCCAGTGCCATTAGCTACCCCTGAGCGTTATGGGGGGACCCACAGAGGTACATGACTTTTATGACACAATGCCAGTTACACTTTTTAACCAAGGCCGCTGTGTTCCGTTCAGATCAGTCCAGGACGGCTTTTGTTATTTCCTATCTCACGGGAGATGCGGCAGCCTGGGCAACACCCCTGGTCCAAAAAGACGATGCAGTGCTGTATGACTGGAGTGGTTTTCAGGAAGAGTTTGGCAAGATCTTTAACCGCAAAGCAGCCTCTCTAGTGCGAGACAAGGAATTGTTGACGCTGCAACAGGGCAACAAGGAGCTGATTACCTATGTGACGTCCTTTAATCGGTTAGTGGTGGAGGCTGAAGGGCCACATGAAAAAAGGTTAGCCCTTTTCTATCAAGGCTTAAGGGATGACCTAAAGGATCTCATAGCACAGGTCGATCCCCAGCCAGATACCTGTACTGGAATGATAGACTTAGCACTGCGTCTGGATCACAGACAAGGAGAGCGACGTCTGGATAAAAAAAGATGGGAAAGCAAACAGGGAGTACTTCCCAGGTTAGATCATCAAAAACTTCCAACTATGGGGAAAAGCGACAAGGCATCAGAACCTGAACCCATGCAAATAGGTACCATTAGAGGCCCCATTACCAATGAAGAAAGGGAAAAGCGGAGACGGGAGAAACTCTGCATGTATTGCGGGAAGCCAGGACATTTCGTTAAGGAGTGTGGTACTAAACCTAAAGGAAGTATACCGCAGGGAAACGCCAGCGCTCGTCAGTGAATGGGGTGGATCTGTCGAGCCCGAGCCTTGTTGACGCCCCTTCTCATGTCTTAGCTAATGCGACCCATATCCACAGTTCTCATGTCACTGTGACTGGACTTTTAAAAACCCGTTTGAAGAATCAGGTGATCACTCTAATGGTGGATTCGGGAGCCACAGGCAATTTCGTAGATGCCATTTATGCGCAAACCTTAAATCTACCCCTACGTCGGAACGAAAATCAGGAACCAGTTTGCGCTGTGGATGGGTCGCCATTGAAATCAGGACCTGTGACCCAACACACAGAGGAAGCAGTATTAGATATACAAGGCCATAGTGAAATCCTCACCTTTGATGTTATCGCTGCTCCACAGTTCGGTTTTATTCTAGGTTTGCCTTGGTTGGCCCTACATAATCCTGCCATAGATTGGACACGTGTAACGGTCGCATTCACCTCTGAGCATTGTGAGCGTCGTTGTGTTAAGGATAAAGGGAGACCTGTACGCGTATTGGGTACAACACAATGGTCAGGTATAGAAGACTTGGCGGGACTTCCCTCGGCATATGCAGACTTCCGGGATGTTTTCAGTAAGGCTGCGGCAGAGACACTACCCCCACATCGCTCCTTTGATTGCAGGATTGACTTAGAACCCGGAGCAACGTTACCGTGTAGTCGGATTTACGCCTTAACTGAGGCGGAGAACAAACACCTGGAAGAATACATAAATACTAACTTGCAAAGTGGGTTCATACGGCACTCCACCTCACCTGTTTCGTCACCACTATTCTTCGTGCCGAAGAAATCCGGAGAACTTAGGACTTGTATTGATTATCACGCAGTCAACAAAGTAACAATAAAAAATCGTTACCCATTGCCCCTAATCCCAGTCCTGTTAGATCAAGTGCGGGGAGCAACCATTTACAGCAAGCTGGATCTTAGAGGGGCGTACCATCTGGTGCGGGTGCGTGAAGGGGACGAATGGAAGACCGCGTTTAGAACAAAGTTTGGCTTATATGAATATCAGGTCATGCCATTCGGCCTCTGCAACGCACCCGCCGCCTTCCAGCATTTTCTGGACGAAGTCCTTCGCGGTCTCCTCGACCGTTTCGTAGTGGTATATATAGACGACATCCTCATTTACTCATCCACTGAGGAGGAACATGTGCAACACGTCAGAACGGTGTTACAACGTCTAAGGGAACACAATTTATATGCCAAACTCGAGAAATGTTGCTTCCACAGTAACACCGTCGAGTTTCTAGGATTCATTCTATCCCCACAAGGAGTGAAAATGGACAATCGAAAAGTACAAGCAATTCTGGATTGGCCAGCCCCTACAAGCGTCAAGGAAGTCCAAGCCGTCTTAGGATTCGCAAACTTTTATCGACGCTTCATTCAGGACTTTGCAAAAAAAGTGTTAGACATCACCAAACTGCTGAAAAAGGGAAGGTCATTTGCTTGGGGGCCAGAGGCTGATCACAGTTTTAACCTATTGAAGGAGGCATTCACATCGGCACCTATTCTGCTACATCCCGACCCCACGCAACCTTTTACTGTAGAAACAGACGCTTCTGGTTATGCGCTGGGGGCTATTTTATCCCAACGAGATTTGACGGGTCACTTGCATCCAGTGGCCTACTACTCCAGAAAATTAAACCCCGCAGAACAAAATTATACTATAGCAGACCGGGAGCTACTGGCCATTCGAGCTGCATTTGCAGAGTGGCGTCATTACCTACTTGGGGCACGACACACCATCACGGTATTGACCGACCATCGTAACCTTCAATTCCTCAAATCTGCACGTGCTTTAACCCCACGCCAGCTACGATGGGCCATGTATTTTGCAGATTGTGACTTCGTAGTCACCTACAGATCTGGGCTTGAAAACAAAAAAGCAGATATGCTATCAAGGTACCCCGAAGACCATACCTTGATATGTCTGGAAGAACAAGCGAAACCCATCATAGCGGCTGAAAAAATTGCAGCAAGCATAACGAATGAATTGTTCGAGCAGATCGGGGAGGCAATGTCAGCTAAGGACCTGCTTCAATGGGAGGATCCAAAAAAGGAACAATATTTAAAGGACGGTATACCTTATCACGGAACCTCCGTGTATCTACCCTCAGCTGCTTTGCGAGCCCAAGCCTTAAAATGGTGTCACGATTCCCCCCTGGCCGGACATCCGGGGGTGAACAAAACTCAAGAATTACTGCAACGGCATTATTGGTGGCCCGGTCTTCTTAGAGACACACGGACATATGTGCAGCAATGCGAAGTGTGCGCACAAAGTAAAACTGACCATCGGAAACCAATGGGTTTTTTGCGCCCTTTGCCCACACCTACACAACCTTGGAACACCATCTCTATGGACTTTATAGTAGAATTGCCTCCCGACCAGGGTTACACAGTCATACTTGTAGTGGTCGACTCTTTTTCCAAATTGGCCCATTTCATTCCTTGTAAAGGACTCCCAACTGCGAGTGAACTGGTGGACATATTCCTGCAGCACATAGTTCGCTTACATGGAATACCTCAACACATTGTGTCAGATAGGGGGACGCAGTTTACCTCGCAATTCTGGAAACTATTTTGTAAAAAGGTGGGTGTTACTTTACAAATGTCTAGCAGCTACCATCCCGAAACTGACGGGCAGACAGAACGCTTGAACCAGACCCTGGAGCAGTATCTTAGGTGTTATACTCATAGTACAGAGGGTGTTTGGATGGAAGTTCTCTGGATGGCCGAGATAGCATACAATAATTCACACCATACCTCCACAGGATCCTCGCCCTTTCATACCACCTACGGATTTAATCCGCACATCCAACCCACTATCCCTCAAACCACCTCGGACACCGTGCCATCAGTACAAGCACGGGTAGAGTTACTAACACAGACATGGAAGAAGGTACACCAACACCTACTCACAGCAAAAGACACTAGTAAGAAATATGCTGATATGAAAAGACGAGCATGCCCTATCTACACGGTTGGAGACAAAGTATGGCTATCAACTCGACATCTGAAACTACCTGGATCACGAAAGTTCAAGCCCCGTTTTATTGGTCCTTTTCGCATCACACATGTCATAAACCCAGTGGCCATGAAATTACAATTACCAGCCCATATGAAAATACACCCAGTGTTCCATGTTGCCCTTCTAAAACCCGCGGCACCCCACATCCGAATGGCACGACCTCCCCCGGTTCTGGTAGAAGGGTACCCCGAATACGAGGTGCAAGCTATCCTCAATTCCCGAAAAAGGGGCGGACAATTATATTATTTCATTGATTGGGTTGGGTATGGCCCCGAAGAAAGGTCCTGGGAAGCAGCTTCTAATGTACATGCTCCTCGTCTCTTGCGGTTGTATCACCGTAATTACCCGAAGAAGCCAGGTCCTTCTGCGGGGAGGGGATGTACTGTCAGAGCCCAGCAGGGGCCTAGTGTGGCAGCCACCAGTAAGGGGGCCTATTTATCCAGTAGATGCCATCTCTGTCCCTCTTGTAGGAATATCAGATGGGGAAGAGTGGCATCTGCTGGGCCAAAACGGCATCAGGAGCAAACAAAGACCCGAAAACTACAACTCCCAGCAGCCCCGGGACTGGCACGCAGGGCCTGCAACCCGTGCGGACAACGCCCCAGTTATCGCGCATGCGCGAGACGGGTTCGCGCATTCGCAAGCCCCGAAACCCTGTTCGCGCTCGACTTCCTCACGGGCGGACGCATCCTGCAGAGCTCCGAGAGTGCACAACTCCTACGCGGAGCTCCGAAAGGGCACAACTCCTACGCGGGGCCATCCCTCGCCCAGACTACATCGCCGCGGCCCCGCGGCATTAAAGATAAGTACTTTATCAGATTTTCACAGTTCCGAACCACTAACTGCATGAAGCCTCGGGGAGAATTGAGGCCCGGGAGGCACCAGATCACTGCAGGAGACTTACATGCCATTTTTGGGCATCAGGCGCATGATGTTACTAACCGCATGTAGAATTGTGTGCGAGCCAATCTGTGGTAGAAACAAGCTACGTGAACGCACGTACTAATTCCTTTTCATTTGACAGACGCAGCTCACGGTTTCCAAGGCACCGCTGGGGGGGCCCGCAGACAAAACCGGACATCAGACAAGTACCGAAGCTAAGTCTTTTACAGTTTCTTTGAGAAATACGTTTTGTGTCACTAACTGCCTGGTACTGGACCAGTACAAACCTAGACTGTGCTGTACAGGTGTTCCTAATGTGTAAGGTTCCCAAGCAATGGGTGGGCTGAGAACAAGCTCATGTAATTCAGTGCGATTGACACTGGACACTGAAGTAAGGGTCAACTAACGGAGTCATTGCTGGAGTAAGCAATGCTTGGCGTTAGCTTATGAATCAGTGTTAATAAGCTAAGCACATCACCCTACGCAGTGCAGTAAGACAGTGTATGATTGTTGAGATGCTCATGAGTGCATGCAAGAATGTATTGATATAAGGTGTTTAGTGTGACCAACCAAGCATCAAGAGATCAGGAGCATGTCTTTCCCCTAACCCCTACCTGACCATAACATCTCCCTTAACCTCTACCCGGTGATCCTACAACCCCACACCTATCCAACCCGTGGACCCTAACCCTCTTTCCCCGTGGTGGTTGCGGTTTCCTGTGTGCATTAAGTCCCAGGCGCCAAAACTGCTAAGGGGAGGAAGGAGTTCGTGCTACTTCTGCGCTGGATCAAGAGCTTACGACACCCAGATGGATAAGGACAACTTAAGGTGTAAACTCCTGAGTCTGACTTCTGGCGCTGGGAAATGGATACATGAATTGGAAAAGATGATGGGAGGAAACACATTGGCCATAGGGGACAGTAAGGGTCTCCTGATCGCCATACTTGGTGAGAGAGCTGATGACGTATGGTCAAGAGCAGGATATGCAGGTGTTACTGTGGTTAATGCTGCTTACGATGAAGCACCGCTCAATAACTGCAGAGTGGCGGTCTGGAAAGCGCTTAGAGTACTGTATCCAGACACGTCTGATATGGGAGCTATAATGACCAAAAAGATGCAGGAAGTAGATGATCCGCTTGTTTACATTCAAAATGTTCAAGAGCCATGGGCCTTGGAAACGCGCAAAGCTTGGGGAAAATCTATACCTGTGTTCTATCATATATTGTGCCAAGGGCCGCCAGACCCTGTGCAGAAGCAGCTCAAGAAGTTAGTGGGTTTAGAAGCAAAACCATGGTCAGAGATTCAGCTGACCATCACGCATTATTGCAGACTCTTGCAGGAAAAGAATCACAAAAAAAGATTATGCTGGGAAAGGCGAAGAGGCAAAATTGGTAAAGAAAAAGTTATCCAAGTATGCTATTGAGAGAGCAATGTTGACTAGTGTAGATGGATCGAATTCACAGCAGATGACGAACATGCCGCAGGTGAATAACTAAAGGCCGTTTGATCACAGAAATAGTGGGTTTTTCTCCACGAGGAAGGGGTGGATTTCGAGGAAGAGGTTTTCAGAATAATCAAGGGAATTGGCATAATAATCAAGGTGGGTTTCAGAACATGCAGAATTATAATCAAAACATGCAGGATGGGCAAATTAGAGGCCACCTATATGTTGGACATGTGGCATGACGGGGCACTTTGCTTGCATGTGCAGAAGTCAAGGGTTCGTGCAAAATGGCACATTCTCAAGAGGAGGGAATTTAAACCCGCCTGCATATTCACAGCAGAGTGGAGACGGATTTGCTCTGAATCAAACGATGCAGCAGCAACAAGCGCCGAGAGTGCAGCAAGGCTTGCAAACGCAGTAAGCAGCAGTGAATCCGCCACAAGCGCAGTCACAGCATTCACCTATGCAGATTCAGCAGAGCACTAGCACAGGACAGCTAATGACTCCTAGAGTAGGGGGTGTCAGTGTTGATGGAGGGAATCCTTATACAGGTAATGGGATGAGGCTGTATCCACAACAGGACAGCTCGCTGGGAGGCTTGATGTGTTCAGTACTATCCGTGATGCGGAATCCTCATGAAGAACCGAGGGTAGACGTCAGTATAGGAGGCAAATCTTTTTGCGTTTTTAGTAGACACGGGTGCAACACGCTCATGCATACAAGCTGGGAAATTTTCGATGTTGGAAATGCCATGAATACTCAAGGTTTTTCAGGAGCTACATGCAGAGTTCCTTTTACTGAAGAAATACCAGTATCTATAGGAGTGACATGTCGGTGCCATTGCTATATTCGAGGCAGACAACTGTCAAAATATTAGGTCGAGACTTAATGACAAAGTTGAACATAACAATTTCTTTCATGATGAAGGCATTATGTGTTCGACACGAGGAATGCATTATTTAAATGTGTGTGAAATTATTATGGCATTTGCAGGACGAATAGCCATAAGAGCAATACCTTTAGAAACTGAGGTTTTTTATTATGCAGTAAGCATTCTGTTGACATGGCTGTCAGGCCTTGTAGGCAGAACTATGCGAATACCTGATGAGTTTCTATTCAGACCAAAGATATCTATGCTCGAAGAAGAGGGACACGTTTTTCCCTTGGAGCTACAAGTAGCCATTGTGCAAGGAGAAATGGCTCTACTTGATGGGAATGATGATGAGGGCAGACGATGGTATGTAGTAATTGACATTGGGGAAGGTTACAGATTGACTGACGTCACTGATGAGGACATATTTGGAGATCGTCCATCTGATGACAAAGTCATATTCAAGATGAGCATTACTTATTGGGTGAGAGCAATCAAACGAGAAGTGACACAGAAAATGAGGTTAGCACAAAAAAAGTCCCGAGTATTTTGATGAAGACATGCCGAAAGTGCCAACTTCATTATGGACCACAGGCCCCTATAACATATGCCTGTTGAAGGGAGTTGGATAAGTGAAGATTAAACTGAAACCAGGAGCAATTTTACCTTGGGCACGACAGTACCCCATGTCTCGAGGGGTGTATGAAGGTATTTTTAAGACTATTTCTGCCATGATGGATCAGGGCATCTTCGTGACGTCAGGGTCACCCTGTAATATGGCAATTTATCCTGTGAAAACAGGAAAAAGGGGGTTGTGGAGACTAATTCAAGATTTGAGACCGATGAACCATATTGTAGAGGCAGAGTTCCCTCTAGTTCCTAATCCGGCTACGATCTTATGTAATATACCTGTTGGAGCACGGTATTTCACTGCGATTGCTTTGAAAAATGTGTTTTTCTCAATCCCATTGCACAAAGACTTGCAGGATCTGACATCATTTAAGTTCAGACAGACTAAGTTAAAGAGTACTCGTTTACCACAAGGGTATTGTGAGTCTCCATCGATTTTCAAAAGAGTCCTCCAAATAGACTTCAGCAATATTGATTTAGAAAGCGTTGTGTTGCAATATGTAGATGACATTTTAGTTTTCAGCACTTCAGAGGAGGAGTGCAGACGCGATTCTGTTCAGTTGATGATTATATTTGCTGACAAAGGATATAAGGTTGACAAAGAAAAGTTACAGTATTGTCAGCAGAAGGTGGTGTAAATTGGCCAACTTATTTCACATGCAGGAAAGAAGGTTACTACTGAGAGGGCTGAGGCTATTTTAAAGACAGCAAAGCCACACAATAAAGCACATGCAGAGTTTTTTGGGTCTATGTAATTATGTCAGAGCATAGGTCTTTGACTACAGCTCGTATATAAGGCCTTTATTACAGGCCTTAAAGAAAGCACAGGCAAAGCAAGAAAAAATGATGTGGACTGAGGACATGGAAACAGGGTTTGAGGAGTTGACAAAAGCAATTTGCACAGTTCCAGTTTTAAGGATTCCTAATTATGCTGAGGAATTCCTTTTGTTTTCACACACTGATGGCACTGTTATAACAGCAGTCCTCATGCAGAGAACCACATTGGGGTACAAGCCTCTTGCATATTACAATGGAATTTTAGACTCAGTAATGAGGGGTCATTTTCTGTGCAAACAGTCTTTGGCTGGCGCCGCATTTGCCATAGGGAAAGCTGCAAGTATAGTGATGGGATGCTCCATGAAGTTATTTTTAGAGCATGCACTATTTGCCATTTTAGAGAAACCAAAAGGTATGTTGACTCCTCAAAGATCTTCTGCCTATGAAGGTAGTCATATCAAATCCAGCGATCAAAATAATTCGATGCAGAGTAGTGAATCCTGCCATGTTTGTAGCTGAACCACTGGCAGAGGATGAGCATCAAACTATGAGGAGTTCTATGATGAAAATCCTGAGAGTAAAAGAAAATGCTCTGGCAGGAGCGGAGATTGTTTTTATTGACGGTTGTTCGAGGGTCAATCAAGACACTGGACAGAGATATACAGGTGCTGCTGTGATAAAGCACACAGCAAATGGAGAGTTTCCGAAATAGGTGAGTGCACGATTACCGTCTCACTATTCAGCACAGGCTGCAGAATTAGTGGGGCTGATAGCCGCGCTCGAGAATCATGCAGACCAGGAAGTAACGGTGTACAGTGACTCCGTCTATGTGACGTCAACGGTGCGCGCAGGGCTAGCACGTTAGAAAAGGAAGGGTTACCTCCAAACGGATTGCACTCCAGTGCAGCATGCAGCCTTATTGGATAGGCTTATTAAGGCACTACAACTCCCAGTGGCCATCGCAGTCGTTAAATGCACAGCTCACACTAAAAGGACAGACGTTATCTTACGCGGGAACCAAGCAGCAGACAATGAGGCCAAACTCGCTGCATGTTCAGAAAATGTGATGAAATTTGATACAATTGATGTAAAAGAAAAAATAGTGGTGATGATGAATGTGTCTGGGAAATATAGTGATTTGCCTCATGCACAATTAATAGAGGTTCAGGGGGAAGCACCTCAAGATGAGAAGGATTTTTGGATGCGAAGAGGGTCCCCTCTGAAGCATTGTGGCGACAAGACAGCACTGGTAAACTGGTGATGCCTGTAGCCTTATTAAGGGTGGCGCTGGAACAGCTACACTACCCCGCGCATACAACTGGAGAGAACCTTGCTGCAACTATTGCAGAGGAATGGTTCATTCCAAATTTGTTAGAGCACGTTGCCTTCTATGTAGTGAACTGCATTGTGTTCCAAAAATGTACGGCTGGGCATACACTGCACACAGTTAGGGGAGGTATCCCGACACTCACTGGCCCCTTTCAGCATTTGCATATTGACTATGTCGACATGCTGCAAGTATGTAATAGATATAGATATGTGATCGTAGTAGTTTGTCCATTTTCAAGATGGATTGAGGCTGGTCCATGTACACACCCAGATTATGCCTGTGCAGCAAAATATTTGATGCGAGAAGTCTTTCCTAGATGGGGCGTGTGTGAAGTAATGATGTCAGATAATGGCCCACATTTTGTGAATCAGTCATTTGAGCAGATTAGCTTGTTGCTTGGTATAAAGCACAAGTTTTCTTTGGTCTATCATGCACAAGGAAATGGGATCTGCGAACAGCTCAACGGCTAGCTTAAAGAAAGGATAGCCGAGTTGAAGCTTACTTTGAAGAAATGGTGGTTGCGTTGCCTACCACTGGCATTACATGCATTGAGGAACCAACCAGGTTCGGACCACCATCTGACCCCCCATGAAATTGTGACAGAGAGACGAATGGGGAAACCCCTCATGCCTCCATCCAGAGTTAGAATTGATGCTCAGCCTACCTCTGAAATGTTAGGAATGGAGCTACATGCATATCTTACTTGTATGATATTTCTGTCATTTCAGGTCAGCTGCAGCGACAAGGGTGTGGGGCTTTACGGAACATAGAAGGAGGTGCTTCAACAGACAAATCTCAAGAACTACGTATTGCCCAAATGTTCCCCTGAGATTTGGTTTTTGATCAGAAATGACACAAGGAAGAAGTGGGACGAACCCTGCTTCAACTGACCTTTTATTGTGGAGGACGTCACGCTGCCTGCAGTCAAAGTGCAGGGCAGGCGTGCTTGGACTTTTCTAGGTGACGTCAAAATGTATGCTGGAGAAACCCCTATGCCCCCACCCCTACCGGAAGCAAGTGAAAGCATCGGGGAAGAACCACAGCACATGCAGACTAGATCTATGACGAGGAAGAACGACGCAGAAGCTGACAAATAAAGGCAAGGATTTTGGTGAATTGTGGCTTGGTTCGGAACACTCTTTTTAGTCACTTATAAAAGAGGAAAAGGGAAGCTGATTCGAACACACTGTGCAGTCATTTCAGGTTTAAGAGAAGAGCTTTTATTCTTTAAGCCACAAGAGTCATTGACTTTGGACTGAGGCATGCTTTAAGCCTTGATAAGAAGAAAACTATGCCAAACTCTGAGTACATTTTCGACAACTGGAAGAGGATGCAGTACCCCGATTCGTTCTACACTGCGAGTTCCTGTTTGGGAGCACATGATGTCTCGAGGATCATATTCAAGCTCATATCCGAATATCGTTGGGAGAACTACTTGTGTATGTGTTTTTCTGCAAAATCCTAAGAATGCTCCCATTGTAAGGAGACTACTCACAGCAATAATCGAGCAAATCTTGCAGTTACCAGAATATAGTGGGGAAATTGCAAATGCCCCTATCCGTTGACAACGCATACAGGCTGGTCAGTGTGGTTTTCTATTGTCTGATTGAAGAATATCCACATCTTGTTTGAACACACATTGATGTGTACACATTCTTAAGGGATTCGAGAAACAATGCAGCATTGAGAGCACTCTTGACAGGCGTCATACTATAGGTGAACGCTTACTGTGCGAGAACTCTGAGGTCAAAGTGAAATTTTCCCTCGAGGGACAAATCGAGAGGTTGCTGGTAAGACAGAACTTTTTGTCTCATGCTGAAAGAATGTCATCATGTCATCTGATCTAAAGCAGATTCGAGGCATTGACTGGGAGCTAGTGTACATCGTTGAACTTATCTAGACTTACTGAAATTGCTTTTCTTCATTACTGGAGAGGCACTGCATTTTATCTGATAAAAAATGATACAAGGAAATCTCTGAGAATCTTGTCTTCAATCAGTTAGGACGAATTGCTGAGCCAAATCAAAGCTTCCTGAAACAGTTAATAATGGCAATGTATTAAAGTTTACGTTTTCCTTCCTTAGGCAATAAAGATGGGTGGAGTAAATAGTAATATCATAATGCCGGATGCACAGAGACGCCCACGTTGTTCACAGAATCGATGTTGCAAGATATCCTGCTTGAGTATAATTTATGCTTGCATTCTGTTAATCATAGTGTTGATTTCACTCACAGTATGCACATCGTACTATATAGATGTACATGGGGCTAGGACTCCAGTGAATCCTCCAGAACAGAAGGAAGGTACAATTGTGGCAACCACAAGGGAGCCCAGACCCTATGTAGTTATTCCTGTTCCAAAGAAAGATGATATATTGCCTGAATCAGAGATAAAGGTCCTTAACAATCAGTCACATGCAAGAAATGTTTTAGAAAATCTTTCTGGACATAAGATACAGCCTTTGCAAAACAGACAGGAGAAAAGGCGGATAGAAAGTGAACCTACACAGATGATGCATGCAAGTACACCTGGTCCTATGATAAATAACCCAGAGATGATTCCTAAAAGAAAGACACACATGGAGATTTTGCGTGACATTTTCATGCCTAAATGGGCTGCTGAGCAGATAAGACGTTCTGAACCTTCTCCTACTCAGGGAACACTGATTGGTGTGCCTATGATTGATCCAGCTAGGAGAAGTTATGCCAACACACTTCATGAGAAAACTATGGAAAGTCATATGAGAAGAATGAGACCTAAAAGAAGTACCATTTAAGGTGACTCCTAGCTAAATGATTACTTGGACAGTACAGCTCACTTGGGAAATAACATTTGCTATCAACACATGAAGGAAGTGGGAAGAAGAACTTCGAAGGAGGAATGCTTTGTGTGTGCACTCCTGCTGTACAGTATGGGAAAATCCAAGATCTTCATAGCCATTGAAATAGATGTCCAGACAGCGCATTGTCTTTCGCAAAACACGAGGCCAGTTCATGGGCTGAGATGCCTACCTCAAATGGGCAACTGAATGGACAGACCCAGATGAAGATTATGTGCAAGATAGAAAGATAAGAGACAGAGAACACACCAAGAATCACGTGATCAGGTATGAGAAGCCTGGAGTAAAAGGAGCTGGAATCAGATGGGAGGTGAACAAGAAACTTGACAGTCCAGGAAAAACTGAGGAACACACCAAGCACTGGAAGAACAGAGCCTAAATGCAGATCTGGGGATCATTGTTGTCTCCAGATGGATGGGAAGGAGTGGTCATTTGCAGAGCATGGATGGTGTATGATCGTCCTGAATCGACTGTTTGCAATGCGCAGGTGCTATGTAAGCCCCTGTGGGAAAGCATTGCCAAATTACTGACATGGGTCGAAGATAGAGGAGGACCCTTGCAAATAATTCCGTTAGAAAAATCAAAGTTGTGCTTAAAAAATAATGGCACTAGAGAAGTCAGAGTATCACAACTGTGACAGAATCTTTGATACACCAAAGATGAACATTGGTACTGCAGTGATCATGGATCATTATTGGGCATGTGGAACCAAAGCTTATATCAGATTGCCTGCAGACTGGGGAGGAATTTGCTCTATAGTAAATGTCCATGTTCCAGCATTGGTAACTCCTAGAAGTGATTTGAACCTTGACAGTTTCCCAAAAGCAGATGCTCACCTGAGGAAGAAGAGAACTGTAAAGCTGATGAAGAGAGAGAAATATTTCTCAGCTAAGTCAATAGAAGCTTTTGATGCCATTCCATGTGAACACAGACTGTTCAGCCAGACCTCATCAGTGTTTACAATGATATTCATGCCAAGAATCCAGGTTGGAGCAAACACCAAGTGGCTACAGATTACCAGATGGGAATTGTTACAGACGATCAACACAACTATAAAGGGATTCAACGCAATTAGAGAAGAGATGAGAGCCAGAAGATTGATAACTCTCCAGAACAGATACGTCTTGGACATGATTACAGCTATGGATGGAGATGTTTGTGCAAAAATTGGAGAATCATGTTGCACATTTATACCTTCTCATGATGACGAGAATGGAACCTTGACAGAAGCCATACACATGTTGACAAAGCGCCATGGTCAGATGACAGACGAAGTTGAAGACATTGCTGATGATAGTTGGTTTGGATCACTTTTCTGGTGATCCACAATGGATGGCAGACATTTTCAAGTTACTTGGAGCCCTGATAGTGATATTTCTTGGATTCAGTGTGATCAAGTTGATGATCTCACAATGCAAGAAGACAGCAAAGAAAGCCATAGGGATGAAGATCATGATCAATGTTTAGTCAGGATGGAAGCCCAAAGACCTGACAGATGAAGAAATCAGAGATTTTGTGAAGGCCAGTATCCACGCACCTCAGGGAACGAAGTTCCTGTACCAAAAGAATCATAAAAAGTATGTAGGAAGGTGGATCTATTGCAGTCCAAGTGGGCAGTGCCAGCTTATGACATGGAATGAAGATGAGCATGTGAAAACAGCTGTAACGCTCACCTGGTATCCACAGGGACGCTACCCGATCTGGTTGGACTGCTCCTGACCTGGATCCACCTCCCCGGGTTCTCGTTCTGCCGAGGATCTAGTCTGGAATACAGGAGTTCTGATTTAGCCCACAATCTCTTCCTCTCAGTGTCCACCTCCCTTGTGAACCCAACGACCCCCTTAGAGCTTTCCTCACCTTGGATTTCGATATGATGCGCTCTCCGTCCTGCAGTTCTGTGCAGGGGTGCGTCGTGGATGGGGCACTTTGCAGCCAAGTTATTTCACTGGCGCGGGCCCATGAGTCCAGACCTGCTGCTACTCAGTTCTTCAGGTAAGTCTATTGTTCTTGATAATTTGTCCGTAATTGCCCCTGTTAATGTCTTCCTTCTCTCTTAGGTGTGGAAGGGATGATGAAGACATCGAGCTGATTGAGGGGGCTGTGCTTGAGATGGTAAGTGAATGTGTGGAGCGCGGCGCTATGTGCGCTTCTGCTGTTTGCTAACCTGTGTCATTCTTCTCTTGCTGGCCGCCGTGATGTTCCGGATGGTGAGCGGCCAGGAGGATGCAGAGCGATGAGCAGATGCTGTCCGAATCGCTGTCGAGTAAGTATGAGAGCTAACCCGCCTTTCCTTTGTCTTGCAGGTTGATGGAGGCCGGAACGGGAATAAACCAACAGCGAGTTCCGCTCAGGTAAGCGTGCTTCCGAATGATGTTTGAATGAGAGATGCAAACACTTACTAATGCTGGCTTTCTTTTTCCTCCTCCAGGTTGCGGCTTCCAAGAGAGGACGAGCTTCCGAAAAGAAACTGGATGTTCGGGACACTGGAGCGATCGACAGGAGCTGGATTAACTAGCAGGTACGGATGGCTAATGATGTTCTTCTTCTTCTTCTTTTGCAGGTACAGGCCTGGAATGCAGAGGGCAGACCACGGTGAACGTCATGCTGTGAGTGCAGAGCAACACAAAGCGTGTTCTGCAGCTCGGGTGTAGCTTAAATAGTCTGCAGGTATCCCAGGTGCCTTCAGGCCTGACCACACCCTAGATGCTAGACCACATGGTTCAATTCTGGAACTGAACCATGTGAGGGCAGCCATGTTGTTCCATTTCCATCGAGAGCTCCAGCTCCCCCTTCTGCCATATGAACCTGGTGCCAAAGGCGCCAGGACTGACTCCAAGAGAGTCTTGGGGGGCATGATTGGGCCCTTGGGGCCATGCAGGGACACTGTGATGCGACCCAGAGGCCCCGAGTGCCAGGGCCAGGGGCTATGGCCATGAAACAGCAGGATGCCTGAAGGGCGTCAAATATATGGATTCCAAAAAAGCCTATATTCAGAACAGGATGTCTGGATTTGAAGGATGATGTGAGAGTGGTCAATGAATTGCCCAGAGGGGAGTGGGGGGGAGTGTAGAGGAGGACCCAAGTATTCCCACCTCAACCGTCCCGTCCATATTACCTATAGATTGGAAGCCAGAGTATGTGACATACACGGAGCAGTTGAATCGACAAAGAGCAGAGTATGAAAACCGTGCAGTACCTTTGAGAATACCAATACCTAGGAGAATCCTAGAGGCAAGATTCCTATTAAGGAAACCATACCTGCACACGAGGAAATAGGATGATCGTTTAAATAAGATTCCTGAAGAAGCAGAGCAAATGAATGGTACAAGAGAATGGTGACATCATGCAGAGCTGAACTGACGTACCTAGAAGAGATGCAGAGCCCAGAGAATGCAGATATTCTATAAGGCATCAAGAAAGTATCAAGGCTAAGTGACATCTTGGGATCAAGGTGAAGAAGCAAAAGCCACAAAATTGATGAAGACATCAAGTTATTTTATACGTGTACAAATGCAAAAGAAACGCAAGCAAGCATAGTAATCGTGAAGCTAGCCTCAAGCTTTATAGTGAATAGATTGCGGCAAGCGCCTATATATATATATGGGATACATTACTCACCGTAATCGTATTTCTGATGCTTGTATCTGCTTAGATTCACATGCTGTGCATAGGCCGACATCTAGTGGAAGCTGCGGAGTATTACAGTTTGTTTTTCGAAACTCGAAAATGGGCGTCGACACAGGCGTGCCAGTAATACTATCCCTAGTGTGACGTCCACTGTACCCAAGATCCCTCACGCGTCTAGGATCCTCAGATTGTATTTTTTCTGACATGAGGAAGCATGAGGAGTAGCGTGAGTACAGATAATCCAAGCAGATAGACAGAAAGGTAAGACTACAAGCAATCATGCGCCTTCTCTCGGAGGGGAGGAAGGGTGGGTCGCATGTGAATCTAAGCAGATACAAGCATCAGAAATACGATTACGGTGAGTAATGTATCCCTTCTGAGGCTTGTGGAATCTGCTTAGATCACATGCTGTGCATAGATTAGCGAGCAGTACCAGAAGAAGGAGGTGGGATGTGAGAAGGGTCATGAGCAAACAGGTGTCTTAGAACCGCTTGTCCCACTTGTGTATCTGCCTTGGAATGAGTGTCAATGCAGTAATGCTGAGTAAAAGTGTGAATAGAGCTCCAAGTAGCTGCTTTGCAAATGGTGTCGAGGGGAACATTTGCAATGAAAGCCAGAGTGGCCCCAATGCCTCTAGTAGAATGGGCCCTTGGCGTAAAAGGCAGAGTTTTTTCAGAAAGAGAGTAACACAGCTGTATACAGTTGATAATCCACTTCGAGATCGCGCCTTTAGAGACGCGATCCCCCTCTCTGCCTGTAGCTACGGAGACAAACAGTTGATCTGTTTTCCTTAGCGGTCTGGTTTTATTTACATAGTAGAGGACCGCCCTACGCACATCAAGGGTGTGTAGTTTCACCTCAGCTGAGCTTTGCGGGTTCTGGAAGAAAGCCGGAAGCTCGATGGACTGGTTTACATGGAACTTAGATATAAATTTAGGTGAGAACCTAGGGTGTGTGCGTAAAACCAGTTTGTCTTTGTGGATAGTAAAGAAAGGATCCTGCACTGACAGAGCCTGAATTTCACTGACCCTTCTTATAGAGGTAATGGCTACTAAGAAGGCCGTTTTATAAGTCAGGTGTTTGAGACTACTTTTATGCATGGGTTCGAAAGGGGGGCCCATGAGCTTAGCTAGCACCACATTGAGGTCCCATCCTGGCGGTGGGTTCGAAATAGGAGGGTGAAGTCTCTTTACTCCTTCCATGAAGGCTTTAACTACTGGTACTTTCCACCACGATACTTTGTTATGGGATGTGGTGTAAGCCGAGAGGGCTGCCAGGTGTACCTTCAGAGAGTTAAAAACCAACCTGCGTCCAGCAGGTGGAGCATGTATGTTACAACGTTGGAAGGAGTGCAATCAACTGGGTTGATTTGTTTATACTGGCACCAAATAACGAATCTCTTCCACTTGTTAAAGTAACAGTGCCTTGTGTTTGGTTTCCTGGATTCTTTTAGGATGTCCATACACCTCTGTGGTAAATTGAGATGGCCAAACTCTATGACCTCAGGAGCCATGCTGCCAGGTTCATTGAGTTGGGTTCCTGGTGCACTGTTTGACCTTGTTGCTGGGACAGTAGGTTGTACCAGGCTGGGAGTTTGATGGGCTCGCACACCGCCATGTTCCGTCTGAGTGCCCATATCCAGATTTTCTGGGCAAGCTTGGACAGATTTGCCGAACGAGTCCCTCCTTGTTTGTTCAGATAGAACATGGCTGTCGTGCTGTCTGTCCGGATCTGCACCGACAAGTTTAGCAGATGGGGCTCGAACGCCCGAAGCGCTCGGAATACTGCCAGAAGCTCTAGCAGGTTGATGTGGTTCTTGGCTACTGAGTGAGACCAGAGACCCTGAGCTGTGTGGTGGAGATGGTGAGCTCCCCACCCAGTCAGGCATGCATCTGTAGTCACCACTGCCTGTACTTCGGGATCGTAAAAGGGTTTTCCCCTTGTGAGATTCTCTCTTGTCCACCAGTGTAAGCTCTGTACGAGTGTTGGCGAAACGACCACTAGATCGTCCCACTGACCACTTGCCTGAGACCACTGTTTCGCCAACCATTCCTGCATGGGACGCATGCGCAGACGCGCATGGGGGACCAGGTAAATGCATGACGCCATCATGCCCAGTAACCGCATTGCTTTGCGTACCGTTATTTGTTGACCTGACTGATAATGTGGAATTTGCAGTAGTATATTCCGAATTCTCTCTTCCGAAGGGAAGGTCAACCCTTTCTGAGTATCTAGGATTGCTCCTAGGAACTGTTTTGAGGTGCTTGGCACCAGACTTGACTTTTTCTCGTTGATAGAGAAGCCTAATTCGTGGAGGAGGTCGATAGTCCTCTGAATGTTTGACCTGCACATTCCTGGGGTTTCCCCCGTTATGAGCCAGTCGTCCAGATAAGGGTACACTGGGATTGTCTCCCTGCGTAGGTGTGCAGCTGCCACCGCCAGTACCTTGGTGAATACCCTTGGTGCTGAAGCTATCCCGAAGGGCAGTACCTTGAATTGGTAGTGGCGACTGTCCACCTTGAAGCGCAAGTATTTTCTGTGCGCTGGGAGCATGGAAATATGAAAATAAGCATCTTTCATATCCAAGGTTGCCATGTAATCCCCCTTTTTTAGGAGGGGGATTACCTCTTGCAGCGTGGTCATACGGAATTTTTGGGGCTTGACATACTTGTTGGCAGGCCGTAAGTCCAATACTGGGCGCATTGTCAAATCTTTCTTTGGCACAAGGAAGTAAGTTGAATAGATACCCTTGTTTACCTGGTGTCCTGGGACGAGTTCTATCGCGTCCTTTTCTAGCAGAATGGCGATCTCCTCGAGAAGGATCTTCTGATGTTCTAAGGAGTGTATTCTTTGTCGTGGAGGGTGGTTCCGGGGACGCTGCAGTAATTCTATACAATATCCTGTGGACACTGTTGACAGCACCCATCTGTCTGAGGTGATCCCTTCCCAAGCCTGGGTGAAGTTGGAAATGCGTCCCCCTACTGGGGTTGCGTGAGAAGGGACCCTGAACTGAGCGTCACTGCTTTGGTGGAGGTGTGCCACCTCCCTTGTTGGGGCTGCCTCTGCCTCTTCCACGACCTCTCTTGTTACCCCTGCCGTAACTTTGGGTAGACTGCTGGTTGTTGTTCCATTGTGTACCCTGTCCTTGGGCATAGTTGCCTCTTTGTGAATTTTGGCCGCGTGGGCGACGAAAATTACTGTTCCCCCTCTGGTTAGGGGGTTTGTTGGTAAGCTGGCCAAGGGATTTGAGAGTCTCGTATTCGTCCTTGGCATTCTTAAGTGCGTCTTCGACCGCTTTCCCAAACAATAGATCGGGTTCCACCGGCTTGTCTATTAATGAAGCCTGGGTTTCTGTCTTGAACCCCGACTGCCGTAACCACGCATGTCTCTTGATAACAGTACCTTCCGCTATCAATCTTCCTGCGTTGTCCGCGGCGTCGAAAGTTGCTTTTAATATGCAACCAGACACGGCTCTCCCTTCTGCCGAGATCCGAGCCAACTGGCCCTTTAACGGTTCAGGAGCAGAGGCTATGAGCGCCGCGACCTCTTCCCATTGATGGCAGTTGTAACTTGCCAACAGGGTGGTGGAGTTTGCAATCCTTGCTTGGTAGGCGGACGTTGAGACTACCTTCCTGCCAAACCCATACAGTTTTTTGCTCTCCTTGTCGGGAGGAGCTTCTGACGACGATAAGGGTGTCCCAGCCCTCTTCCGAGTGTTGGTAACCACTAGGGAGTCTGGTTTAAGATGTCCTCTTATATAAAGAGGGTCAGACTGGGCTGCCCGAAAAAGTTTTTCGACTCTGGGGTTGACGGCTCTGGTGAGGTTAGGATTCACCAGGGATGGATCTATTCTACGTTGGATGGATTTAAGGATAGGGATGGTCTGAGCGACCGGCCTCCTCTCTCCCACCAACTCTTCTGCGAAGTCCCTTTCCTCCTGTACACCGTGGGTGTCAATGTGAAAATGTTCTGCTGCGCGAGCGAGAACTTCATTAAGGAGGGGCTGGTTATCAACTGGCGAGTCGGTAACTGGGGCTTCGCTCTCTACCGGGGAATCTACTCTGTAAATTTCCTGCTCATCTTCTACCTCCTCCAGGTCCTCATCATCCGCATAGTATTCAGTCCCGGTTTGTTCCTCCATAATGTTAAACTCCTGGTCCCCTTCAGGGAAAGGCTGTCCTTGGTATCTAGGGTGTGGAGTAGAGTATGGAGTAGAGTAAGGCTGTACCTCGAAGGGTTCAGGTCTTTCGAACCGGGCCTTTTTACTTAGGGGGATAGGATCAGAGGAGCCTGAGGGTGTGGCCCCTTGAGGGTCATACGAAAGGAAATGTTCTGGGTTTTTGTCATAAAAATCAGCTAAGGAAGAAATCCTTGACATGACCCTGTCTATGTCTTCACTGGACCATTCTTTGGAACAGGGTATGACTTTAGTAGGCAACTTAGGGGACTTATCAAGGGTACCCTTGCTGGATGTTGATGTCCCAGTAGATTTGTGTTTGTCTGTCTGCTTAGGGTGGAAGGATGGTCTTACAGGAGTGGAAGGCTGTGCTTTCCGCTGTTTCCCCCCCTCCCCGTGCGTGGAAACGTGTTTTCCCTGCCCCTTGGAGGCCCCAGAGACTTTCGACGCCTGGCGTCGAGGGTCGGGAGAGGTATCTGTGTGTTTCGAGCGTGGGGCCTCGCTGGTGTTAACTGCGGCCTCGGTCTCCTGGAGCGCGGCCTGGGGGTGGAAGTCGTCTTCGTCTTCCGACGATCGAACTTCCGTTAATCTAGGGAGCAAGGCACTCTTGGCAAGAGTGGATGATTGTGTTGCGTCATGAGGCGATCTCGATCGAGAGCGCCCAGAGGACACCGAGTCGGACCGTTCTATCTGTGCCTCTTTCCGAGAAGTCGACGTCGTCGAGGTTCGGTTGGACTTAGTGTGCTTAGTGTGTGTAGGGTGTGTAGCGCTTGCGTCGCCAGGGGTCTTCCCCATAGCCGCCCTGCCGGACAACCTTCCGAGGTCGGGGACCTGCGCTCGGCAGTCTTTCGACGCCGTAATGCCCTCGCCGTCCGAAAGTACGGCGTCGCTGCCATCGCTGAAGGCGCCCTCCGCTGCCATGGCCGCCTGCCTGGCGTGGTGGGCCCAACGCTTTGTCGAACGGTCCTTAAGTGTCTTAGGCTTAAACCTACTACACGCTCTGCAGTTCGCTTCTGGGTGGTCCCTCGGCAAGCAGAGATTGCACGTGGCGTGCCTGTCGACCCAAGGGTATTTGCGGTTGCACTTGGGGCAGAATTGGAAAGGGGTACCCTCCATACGCACCTTGAGGCAGCGGGCTGGTAAGTGTTGGAAATATATAAGGTGTACCTATATACCAAGAGTGAAGAGTATGTACCACCCCCCACTCTCCCTACTTGCAGGGCCGAGGCCAGCGGCCTACTAGGCCCGGGCCGAGGCCAGCGGCCTTCCGAGGCCCAGATCCGTCGTGCAGCAGCCGACGGTCGATGTCTTCTCCAGCCGTCGTCGAGGGTCGACGTTGGGGTGGGGAAGGATGTCAATAAATAATTTTAAACTTCAATAATTAGCAAAAGTAAGGCTAAGGCCAGGGGACTCCGCAAGATGCTTCCGACCAGTATGGCGGAAAAAAACAATCTGAGGATCCTAGACGCGTGAGGGATCTTGGGTACAGTGGACGTCACACTAGGGATAGTATTACTGGCACGCCTGTGTCGACGCCCATTTTCGAGTTTCGAAAAACAAACTGTAATACTCCGCAGCTTCCACTAGATGTCGGCCTATGCACAGCATGTGATCTAAGCAGATTCCACAAGCCTCAGAAATATAAATATATATATATGGATAAGTGAAGGGTGGATGTTTCCGCTACGCATTATGGCAGTGCTGGACTTTAACAAGAAGGCCGAGAGAGCCTCATTTTCAGTGTGTCGCAGTTGAAAAAGCAAATTGAATTACAAAAGTGAATTTCAGCAAATAATGCTGGACGAGCCAAAAAAGCCAAGAACTTATCAAGCAGGAGTAGACTGGTATTGGATACAAAATGTGTAAAAGAACAAATCTCCTGTTGAGAAGGCATAAGCAAAACAAGGGAGACGTCAGAGGTCCATTAGAAAATAGTATTTTAAATGCACAAAAGGCTCAATTTCATGGTCTCCAGTCACGTGGAAGGGTGAAGTTGGACGAATGAGATGGTCACACCTTCGCGTGCCTCTACACCCTGAAATTCCCTGAGCTAAGAACACTCAAGAACGAACTTCAAAGCCTAATTGCCAGTAGACCACTGAAGTGGTGATGGACTGATATGCTAATTGGTGGAAAGCTAATGTTAAAGCGACCTCACCAGCACCTGGATGGCCAGCCTGTCTGCTGCTAGACATAGGTGAGAAAGTGCTGACGGAAATTAGAGCGCCTACCAATCATAGCGGACCACGCAATTAGGGGTCCTATAGTTGTGTAACCAATTGAACGTCGTGTTTTTAGTGATGTTCGTAGTGGTCCTTTTTAGGGGAGGGTTTAGTTGCCCCACCTTATGTTAAGTAACCAATCACTTATTCAGATTCCTTTAGAGTAGTATGGATGGTATACTTCGATGTTCACTCAGAGCCAATCATCCACTCGCATAGGTTTTTGTAGTTTGCCACGTAGGATGACATTGGTAATACGAGGGTTAGATGTCAGTGATGACGAATGTTAGGCATACAGTCTTAGTTTTTACTAAAATGCATTGAGTAAGAGGATCGAGCAAGTATGTTGATGTTCGTTATGCTCCCGGTTTTAGATAATGGATATTAAAACTTTCTTCCTTTTGCCAACTACCCGAGTCGTTTTGATTATTGATGTATGAATAAAAATCTGCATCCCCGTCCATCTCCAGGGCAATTGCTACTCACCTTAAAGTGTTGGATGATCCAGCACACTTCCCAACATTCAACAGAGCCACCAGGATGCTCCCAAAGAGTTCCAGCCATTTGGCGAGCCAGAAGTACTTGCAATGATGAACAGCTGGATACAGGCCTTGTAGAGGAAATGCAAAGATGCCCGTGCAGATAACGGAAAACAGGTGATGTACCTCGAGTAGGACAGGTGGCTGGTTGGTCCCACCTGCCTTAGGGAGGAAGGCACCTCACAGGGGTCTTCACTGTCTTTTAGACAGTTGAGGTTTACTATGGGTGGTATTGGCTGAGCCAATGAAGGTTTCTGCAGCAGTCTTCTGGCATCCCCTGGTCATCTTCTTCAGATCTCCAGTGGTCATTCTTGCAAGACGCCTGCCAAGGTGCATGAAGAAAGGAGGTCTTCCCCCCAACCTGGCAAGGTAGAAGGATGGCCATCAAAGGAGAGGCCATCTTCAACAGGACTTAAAGCATGAGGAGAGGCAATTTTGAGTATATGGTCCCCTTTAGAGCATTATCACGGCTAAAAAGGCAGACTGGGATAATGCATCCAGAATAAGGTAAAAAATTCACGAATGCCACCAGCCTGTTCAAAGGATACCTAGAAAGTAGCAAAAAGGCTACTTAGTACAAAGTGAAGGGGACAGAGTGTCCCTACAGCATTCCCATGTTAGATGGCTTGTGGTGGGGATGACCACTCCTGTACCAGTAGGTCCACGGATTAACTAGTGAACCCAAATCAACATTGCAAAAGGGACACGAGAGATTCCTGGCAGCACACCACATAAGGTGGGGGGATGCTGTCATATGAAATCATGGAGGCCAAAACAAAGAGAAGACACTGGAACCTTAAGAGAAGGGTCCAGTGCTCCCAGAACAAAAGTAAATGCAGCAGACGAGCAAGATAAAAAAGCTCAATCACCTTCAAGGTCAATGAAAAAATACCAGTGAGTCCAGCAGTAATGCTGTGATGCTCAGGATAGAAAGCGTATGATCTGCATAAAGACAATGGGACTCATTATGATTGTGGCTGAAAGGCAACAACGGCGCCGGTAGTGCTACCGGCGCTGTTGTTACCTCTCCACCACACTAAGAGTTCTGCTCACCGGTGCCGGACTGCACGCCTGGTCTGACGAGGCGTGCATGCCAGCACCCGCAAGCAGAACTCATGATTGCACCAGAAACAACTCCGGCGGCAGCCGTGCCCTTAATAAGGGCACGGCTACCGCCAGAGTTCTAGTGAGGGCCAATCTCTGTAACAGTTTTTAAAGGATCCTGACTTACCGCTCTGTTGTGTCTCTCATGGGCCCCCTCCATTTAAAGTCTCTACTATATCCGTCGTAGTGGCTGTACTGCTCTGCTCCTGTAAAAGAAAAGAAAACCTATTATTCATCTTTGTCCAGCGTGTACAAACATCCAATCATTAGGAATATGCTACCATATAGAAGGACCTTTCTGAAGAGAACCAGGTGATTGTAGGGCAACGTGAGTGGAGTGTGTCAAATCTGTACTCCAGAGAGTAGTACGAGTGGAACATTATCATATAATTCACATACACTAGAGACATAGCACAAATACCGGTCCAATCAGATAACCGATTAAGTATTTGGTTCATTAACTCAATAACAAATATCAAAATAATATACATAAAACCAAAAATAATTATACTAACCTGAATACTTTGGCAGAAGGGTTTTGGAAGTTATAAATGTTTAACAGTTTAATGAAAAAGTCTACTAAAGAAGATTGGACTCTAAAAGAATTACATAAACTCTAAGGCTAGGAATTAAAAATTAACAAATGTTTAACCTTAGAAATTACAAGTTAATCACTGTAGTGACTAAAATACTCTTAGTCCTTAGTCCCGTTCCCTCCATACTGCATGAGCGTCCCTTCCCAGGGACGGGAGACAGAACCTTTTTCACCAGAAAAAACCTTCTTCCCCTTTAAATCTAGAGGCGCGCAGGGGTGCGGCCCTGGGAGCATTCACTACCCTGACACCACCCACCGGCGCCACACCCGAGCCCCCATTGACGTGTAGACAATATTGACCATTGCCTAATGACACCAGTATTATTAGGGGGGAGGACGGTGGGACGTATGGAGGAAAGGGGACTAAGAGTATGTTAGACACTACAATCAGTAACTTGTAATTACTCTTACGTCCCGTCCCCCTACCCTCCATACTGTATGGGCAATTACAACTGAATGTAGCCCCAGCGTGTAGAGGAGACCCTCCTTAAGCAAATAAATTCCTTAGAACTGCCTGTCCAAAGGCCATGTCTGACCTAGAGCCGGCGTCCAAACAGTAATCCTTACAGAAAGCCAAAGGGGTGGCCCAAGTGGCTGCCCTACTTATGACTTGCCACGGAACCTGCCGCTGAAATGCGATGGCTGTGGCCTTGGCTCTGACCGTGTGAGCGTGCATGTTAGCTGGCAGCGGCTTGAGCTGCCGCTCATATGCCTCTTTGATGACGGCAACCATCCACCGTGCAGTAGAAGCCTTGGATGCTTGATACCCGGGGTCTGGAGCCCCCAAAAGGTGACAAAAAGTGCGTCCGACTTGCGGAAGCCCTTGGTCCTGTCCAGATAGAATTTCAGAGCGCGCCTGACATCCAGACAGTGAAAGACTCTCTGAGCCTCGCCCTTGGGGTCAGCGTAAAACATAGGTAAGAGTATTTCCTCGTTCAGATGGAAAGCGGAGGGTACCTTAGGCAGGAACGTCGGGTGGGTCGGCAGGACCACCTTATCCCTGTGGAGAGTGGTATAGGGTTCCAAGGCGCCAGATGCAAGCAGAGGCGAGTCCCACTAACAAAGCTGTCTTAATGATGACCAGCCTGATGTCCACGGACGCCATTGGCTCGAATGGTTTGCTCGCCATGGCGCCCAACACCACATTGAGGTCCCATTGGGGGTGTGGCTTCTTGATGGGCGGGTAGAGCCTAGACAAGCCCGCCAGATGTTTCTTAACTATCGGGTTAGAAGAGAAGACCTCTGAATTTCTGTAGGCCCCTGTGGCTGCTAAATAGATGCGACATGTACCCACCTGCATGCCTAAATGTGCAAGGTACGCCGAGAAGGAGAGTATGTCATCCAGCGTGCACCTTCACCCAATGACAGAACCTAGTTCATTTACTCCTGTATTGGATCCTGGTAGCCTTGCTTCTGGCGCCGATTTCCAGGTTGGCCTGTGGTAGGCTCAGGTGCCTGAGAGAGATCTGCTCAGGAACCACGCTGCAAGGGCTAACTTCTGTGGGGTGGGGTGAATGAACCTGCCCTCCTGCTGGGACAGCAGATGGGCTGTGCCCAGCGGAAGGTGAAAGGGGGGTCTGTCAGTGAAGCTGAGCACTTCGGAGAACCACAGTCTCGCCAGCCACCGTGGAGCTATCAGAATGATGCTGAGGTGACAAGATTCCTTTATCTTGCGGATTACCCTGTGGATCAGGGGTGTGGGAGGAAAGGCATAGGCTGTCATGCCATCCCACTGGATCTGTAGTACATCGCCCAGGGAGCCGGGGCCCTGCCCCTGCCAAGACGCGATCTGATGGCACTTCCTGTTCCTCTGGGAGGCTAAGATCCACCTGGGAGTGCCCCCATCTGCTGATGATCTCCAAGAGCACCTGGTTGTTCAACTGCCATTCGTAATTGTCCGCACCCATCCTGCTGAGCCTGTCCGCTTCCAGGTTGGCCTCCCACAGGAGGTGGACGGCCGTGAGTTAGATGTTGTTCTCCAGGGACCATTCCCACATTCTGACCGCTAGGCTGCACAGCGGAGGGGACCTGGTACCCCTCTGCTTGTTGACATAGTACATGCTGGTGGAGTTGTCGATCTGGATAACTATGGCCTTACCCCCAATGAGCGGAAAGAAAACTGAGAGCTAGCCAGCTTATCAGCTCCACTTGGGAGACCTTCTCCCGATTCCATGAGGCTGTGAAGTGCGGCTGTAACCTCCTCACCCTGAGTCTCGTGTGTGGCATAGCCAGGAGCACCGCAGCCATGATACCCAGTAAGTGTTGGTACCACCAGGCTGAGGTAACTGCTCTGGTAAGGAAGTGCTTAGGGGCTCAATTGATGGCCGTAATCTTGTCTTCCAAGGGAAAGACCTTCTCGGAGCTCGTATCCCAGATGAGGCCCAGGAAGGTGAGAGTCTGCGTGGGCTGCAGCTGAAACTTCCTGAGGTTGATATTAAAGCCCAGGTCATGGAGCATGTTCATGAGTGCGGAGGAAATGTGGGTAACCCCCTACGGAGATGTCGCCCTGACTAGTCAGTCGTCCAGGTACGGGTAGACACGCTGGACCTGGGCCTTGAGGAGGGCTGCCACTGCATTCGCGAGTCTGGTAAATACCCTGGGGGCTGAGTTGAGGCCAAAGGGTAGCAGCTTGTACTGGAAATGGCAGCCCATGATCCTGAAGCGGAGGAAGGAGCGATGTGGCTGCCAAATCGGGCCGTGTAGATCGGTGGCCTTCAGATCCAGGGAGCACATCCACAAATCCAGTCTCCCTTGTCTAGTGTCTCGCAATGAGTGCTGGCGTAACCATCTTGAATTTCCGAAGAGGGAGGGAGAGGTTGAAGGTGGATAGGTCCAACACAACTCTCAGGCCAGCCTGGTTCTTTTGTATGGCGAAAATCCTGGAGTAGAAGCCTAATCCTCTCTGGGAGGCTGGGACTTCTTCCACTGCCTGGCTCTCGACAAGTGACCGGATCTTCGCCAATAGAGTTGCCGTCCCAATTTGTGGGAGTGGAGGGGAGGAAGGAGGAGAGGGAGGGAGGTATCGATAGGCGGTAACCGTGGATACTACAGTGAGGATCCAGGGGTCCGTGAAGTTTTGGCATCAAAAATGCACGTGAGAGGCCAGCCTGCCCCCCACAGGAGACACGTGGACCCAAAGGGACGCGTCATGCTTTCTTTCCTTCTGGGGCTGCTGCTGAGGAGGGGGACTGGAAGAAGTCCTTGCCTCTCCTCCCCTTTTTGTTGATTGCGCCAGTGCTGACTCGGGTAGCGGTCTTTCTGCCTCAACCTCCATTCCTGGAAGCCCTGGAACCTGCCGAACGACCGACCCTTGTCGGAGCATTCATGCGACTGGGTGTACGCTTTGGGCGTGGCCTTCGTTAGGATTGATTAAGACTTTGCAGTTTGCAAGCTGTTCTTCTTTTGATCTAATTCCTCATCGGTGGTAGAGTGGAAGAGGTCACTACCCTCTTGGCTACTTGAAAGGGGGAATACCACGTCTCACCATCAGCTGTCTCACCCCCACTCTCCAAAGACCCCTCACCCAGGTGATCCACCCGCACTGGTCCACCCCCAGGGTCTGAATCCAAAGGCAATGGCCATGCCTTGGCCACCTGAGAACCTGGGGACTAGTAGGGGAGACACCCTTTGGTTTCTCACATTTTCATTTACTGCAAATGGCTACTAAAGATGGCTAGCACCCTATAATGGCTGTGCTACGAGATTTCTGCTTGTCCTTTGGTCATCTTGATCTTTTGTCTTCCTCCTGCCATCTCAGGTCAGGAAATTATATATTCAGTAACCCCTTTCCCTGTGAAAGCTGCAGCTTTTGCAGGGAAGTGGGCTTTGTGTGTCTGCTCCAAATCTACATGCAGTCTACTGTTGCAACCCCAGTAAGCCATTTCTCCTACTATCCAGGTGTCCAACATCTAGGTGCTACCTCATTTTACTGTCGGCACTATCCAGGTGCCCCAAAACTAGGCACCACTGTATTCTACTATCTACTGTTGTATCCCCATTCACTAAATTTTAATGTCTACTGTCGCAACCCCTGTTTAGCTGTTTGTCCCGCTATCCAGGTGCATTTACTGCCTACTATTGTACACCCAGTTAGGCGTCCCTCCTCCCTCTATCCAGGTGTCCCAAAACTAGGCGCTACCGCTTTCACTGGCTACTGTTCTATGCCGTCTCTCCCTCTAGGAGCTACTACATTTGACTGTCTACTGTGGTTACCCTCTTTTAGGCATAACCCAAGGTGCCTCAAAACCTGCTCCCAATAACCTGACCAGTTTCCCAAGGCCAGGGAGGTGCACATCTACTGTGGTACACCAGTTGGACGTGCCTCCTCTACTCAGCCAGATAATCTGATGTTCCCGTCCCACAGATTAGACACCATGCCACACAATGGCCAAATCAGAGCCACATGCTGGCGCACCAGCAGGCCTGACGAGACCACACCCAAACTCTGCCACCCCGAACGCACAGTCCATCATCCCAGACTTCCACCTCCCATCTACTACACCATCCAAGCAGATCTCACCCGCTCAAACAACACCCCTGCTAACTACTCACCTGCACCCTCTGCTCGCACCTCACCCGAGCAACCCACACTTCCCTGCTATTAGCACAGCACAGCAAGAGCAGCCCTGGCCAAAGCCCCAACCTCCACAGACCCCCCACCCTCATCCACACCCCATGGGCTGCCCGAAAGTCAAGGAAAGGCCCAGACCAAGACCACGCCAGGTCCCTTCTAGCCTCTCCTGTTCTCCACCCAAGATACCAAATCCCGCCACATCACTATAGGGTACAAACATCCCTGCCCTCACCCAACCAGGTGCTAGCCCTATTCCCCTCTTCGCCCATCCCCGATGGTCCAACTCCAATTCCCCACACCTCATACCCACACCCTCCATCCCTACCCACCCCGGCCAACCCCGTTTTCCTAACACCCCTGCCGGGTCACATCCTCCCCAAACCCCGACTACCGCTCCCTCCTTCACTCCCACTCCTCCTAACATTCCCAACCCGACCAATCCAGCACTTGCAAGCATACCCCACCAAGTCTCTTGCACCCTCACCACGCCAGGTCAGTATCCAAAAACAAAATCCACATCTTTGACCTCATCACAAAGGACAATCCAGACGTCCTTTTAATCAGAGACCTGGTTTGCTGATGATTACGAGCCCATTGCGCATGAGGACTTCCCACTTGGGTACAACCTTATCGTTCGTAACTGATCGAGAAGGGGTGGAGGACTTGCAATAGTACACAAACACCAATTCCCACTAATAATTAAGGACACCTCAACCAACACCACAGATTATGAATCCCTTCTGGTAAAACTCCAACTCTCACCTTCCACCTCGCACAGCTTCCTACTTATCTACAGACCCCCGGGCTACAACATAAAATGTCGCAGACGCGCTCTGCGATGCTGACAACCACCCTCAATCTCCATGCAACACTTACCATCCTAGGAGATTGCAACATCGGGTTTGACTTACCCTCAACCCCCATTACCCTATTTCTCACAGACAATCTAGAAGCATTCAACCTGACAACGCATCTCCACAACCACCACACTGGAGGTCGCACTCTTGATGCGTTCTTCACCACTGCAAACATGTCCACAATGCCCCCTCGCCTCCTATCATGAACTGATCACTGAGCAATCTTCTCTGTACCAGTGACCACCGCGACTCGCACCCACGGTGACGCCCGACCTCCACACCTCTCAATCCGCTATGGAATAAAGTAATTATCACCCCAGATCATTCCATGTGTTAATATCCCCGCAGAAAAAGCGCCATACAAAAATATTGCCATATTTTTGCAGCAATATTAAGGCATGGAACCTGCGGAGGACACTCCCGCATTATTTTTAAACGAGCGGAGGACACCCCAGTTCCCAAAAATGATCCCCCCCCCAAAAATATCGCCTATGGCGTTTCAGACGACCATATATACAGTGATATTTTTGGTGGTGATAATATGTAGTGATACCCCCAGATCTCCCTCCTCTCATATCTCCAAACACTATCCCTCCAGGAAGGGCCACCCCCTACCAAACTCTTCGACCTTTGGCTCTCAAAGATCAGGACCCACTCCCAGATGGTACACCACCAGACCTGGAGAACCATCCCTACGGCCCTGAACAAAACCACCCTAGCAAGACTAACCAGAGCATACAGACTAGAATTCAGAAAAACCAAGAAAGCATTCTATGGGAACGGAATCTTAAACTCTCAGAACCAGAGCAAGGAAGTGCATAGAATAATTTTCAAATCCAACTCCCCAGCCTGCTCCAACACCACCCCCCAAACCCCCATCTCCCAATGCCTATGCAACACCTTATTAGAACACATCTACAATGTTGCTATCGACAGACACTACGCCATCATCGCTAAATTGGAACACATGCCCCCAACCCCTACCTACCCACAGCCCAACCCCTGTTGAAACCTCCTTAAAAACAAACTTTGACCTCTTTCACTCCAATCACACTGGAGTTCCTCTCACTCCTAGCACAAGGCTGCCCATCAGGCTCCACTGAGGACCTCTGCCCACCCCCAATCCTCAAAAACATCCTAGACTCAACTTGTGCAGGCACTACAGCACGCACAATCATCAACCACTCCCTAACATCAGGAACTTTCCTGGAAGTCCTAAAATCCTTCTACATCAAACCCCTCAAAAAACCTATACTCCACCCACTCCTCCCCCCAGAACTACAAACCTATCTCAAATACCCTCTTCATCACCAAACTCATGGACCACACAGCGTACAAGCAGCTTGGCCTTTTTCCTGAAAACAACAACCTCCTGGACCCTGCTCAATCTGGCTTCAGACCACTCCGAGGAACAGAATTCTCCCTATTGTCTGTTTGGGACGACCTAAAAAAAACAGCTGATGCAGAAGGCTGAGCTGTACTCATCCTTCCCTCTCTGCCGCCTTCGATACCATTGATCACACCATACTCCTAGATAGGCTACACTTACTAGGAATAAAAAACGTAGCGCTCTCTTGGATCTCCTCTTTCATCTCTAATGGTTCACAAATCATTCTACGCAACCCGTTCACCTCCACCTTTAGCCATGCGAGACAGCTAGATTTTCCAAAACCTGAAGACGATGAATCAGTCCCACTGGTTGAGCCAGGAACAGGGCATTGCAATAGTCCAGCCGACTAAGCAAAAGAGCAGCCACTACAGGGGGACGGAGGTGAAAGGGAAGAACCCGACAAAGAATCCTCAAATGAAAGGGGTCAGCAATACGCACTTACACTATCTACGGAGACACTGAAAGAGTGGGGGACAGAACCACCCCCAAATATATCACCACCATCACAGGAAGAGGGAAACTATCCAGTGAAAGAGGCCAAAAAGAGGGAGTCCAAAGAGTGGGAATGGAGGCAAACCCACCACCAAGACCTCCGTCTTGTCCCCATTAAGCTTCAGCCAATTGCTGTTCATCCACTCCCCCACTGCCAGCAGGCACCTATGCAAGCACGTCACCTTCTCCTGGCGGAGATCCATCCTTACCAGAATTTGCGTGTTGTCGGCGTACGGGTAGCACTGGAGACCAAAGGAGCGGATGAGACAGACAAGAGGCTGCATAGTCAAAAAGCTGCAGGGACAGAGCGGAGCCCTGAGGGACCCCACAATAAAGTGCAAAAGAGGAGGAGAAAAAAGGGGTGAGAGAAAGAATCTCACCCCTATCCATAAGAAAGAAAGAAATCGAAGCAAGGACGGGTCCGGAGAGGCAGAGCATGTCCACGCAGGACAGCAAAATGGAGTGGTGGACAGTGTTGAAAGCCGCTGAAAGATCTAACAGAATCAGGGCACCCACCCCACCGCTATCAACCAACCTGGTCATGTTGTCGGTCACAGACACCAAAACACTCTCCGTACCACAGCCAGGCCAAAAACCAGACTAAAATGGGTCAAAAGCCCCAGACAAGAAGACAGAAGAGGGGAAACCAAGGCCTCAAGCAACTTCATAAAAAGGCAGAAGAGAAAGAAGACTAAAATTGGCAGACATTAACAGGTCCAATGAGTTTTTCTTTAGAAGAGGTATGACCACATCTTGTTTGAGCTCCCGCGGAATATGATCAGATTGACAGGACAAATTCACTGCCAATGACACCTGCACAACAATATCGGGCACATTCTCTTTAAGCACATACAGCAGCACTGGGTCAGATGGGGCTGCAGATTTCAAGTGCAGCAGGGTTTGTCCCACCATCTCCTCAGAGAATATGGGAAAAACAGACCAAGTATGAGGATTATCCCACACCACTGAGGCCAAGGAATCACACACCACTGCTGATTGGGCCAGTTTGATGTTGGCACATGAAATATCGATTTTAGAAGTACAATCGAAGGCCAATGAATCACAGAGAGCCTGAGAGGGTCGAACTGTTGGAGTAAGAGAGGTGGAAGAGGATAACGACAACCAGTGAAAAGAGCGCCTTGGTTTGTTTAGGGGCTTTCTCGATTTAATGTGTAAGATAAACCTGCTTAGCTACATCAATAGCAACATGATAACTTTTATCCAAAAGTTGGAAGCAGCAAGATTTAATTTCATCAGTAAACCGAGGTTTTTTACGGGCATCTCCACAAATTGATACATTGGAGGGGGGCTACCATATGAGCTGCTAGTCTGAGAGAGTTGGTTAGGTAATCAAAATCTGGTAAGCGGTTAGCTTTATATTGATCATTAAAAGTTGGCTGCCAAAATATTCCGATCTGCTTGGCTTCAATTGCACCGCAGGACAGGAACAGGTGCAGCTTTAACCAATGGTAGAGGAACTTTAAGTAGGAAGTGAACTAAACACTGATCAGACCAAACCTTCGGAACAACAGGACCGGTAACAATGGAGCACTCTGAAGACAGCACCAAACCAAGAGTATTACCCAAAGCATGGGTAGGCTCCTTAATAAACTGATAGAGTCCAAGGTCCTATATTGCAACAAAGAAATTGGTGACAGTCAGAGGACACGGTTGGTTGAACTTAATGTTAAAATCACCTAGGACAGTCAGATGAGTATATTTCATCTGACGTTCTGCAATTAAATCAACACATGGAACCAAAAACCCTGTGTAGGAGGCAGGGGGCCTATAGACTAAGAAAATAACACAGTATAGTAGATGAAACTGTGAGGCAGATTAACCAAGCTTCCTTATTGATATCATGCACTAACAGGATCAAACCCAATCGCAGAGCAGTTTTAAAAATAATTCCCACCCCACCACCAGGATGAACAATCTGTCCAAATGAATAATTGTATACCCCTCTGGAACGGCAACATGGAGGACAGAAGCAGCTGCCTCCGTCAGTGAGGCACATAAGGTCCGCCAAAGAATCAATAGGTACATCCTGGACATGGGCAGCATGAGCTACCAATGAGCGGTTATTAGACTAAAATGATTTTAAGATTGGAGTTCATGTCTCCCACATGTGGCGATTGTACCTCTTTCGAAAGGGCCCAATTTGCCAAGAACAGGGCAGCAGCAGGGGCGCATCCAAGAAGCATCTGGTGCGAAAGCCCAGCCGCACTTCCAGCACCCAGACCAACTGGAACACGGACGGGCCTAGATGGGCTTGTCTTGAGTGTGCCTTTGGTGCGTCGTCATCTGCCCAGGCACTTATGTGCAGTGGGTCACGTGCGGCACGCCCCAAAGAAGGCAGAAAGACTTCCCGATCTCGCCCACAAAGTCAATTAAAATTGTATATTCCCCCAATTCAATAAAAGGCCCACATAAAAAGCACACAACTTGGGAGCTGAATCTTTCTAGTAATCTTAAAAGCACACAAGTAAATTGTATACACAGCTCCCGGTATTTAAAGGGCAAGCTTCCAAAACAAGAGGCAGCCTTACCGGTTGCCTCTCGGATATTGACTACTGGATGACTAACAACTACCTAATCCTCAATCCTGGGAAAACTGAAATCCTAGTCTACAGGAAAACATTGCTCCTCCCCCAACCTATTCCATGGCCGCAATCCCTAGGACTCCCATCGGCAACCTCCACCTTGGTGAACAAGGAACAAGTTTCTTACCTGTAACTGTTGTTCTCCAGCATGAGTCTGGCATGGATTCACATGCTCATGAATATTCCCCCGTCATCAGGCTGGGAATCCTTGGTACAGAAAAAATCAGTATCAGTTTTGTTTCTGATCTGTCTTTCTTAGTAGTAACCAATCACTGGTCTCTGGGTCATACTGCCCCCAGCCAATGACTGCCCTCTGCCTAAGCCCCTCCCCTGGCAGCCATCCTCAGATTTGGTAGCACGTAAAGTGGCAGTAGGACCAAGTGAAGAGCCGCCAGGGGGAAGGAGGGAGGGTTCGCATGTGAATCCATGCTACACCCATGCTGAAGAACAACAGTTACAGGTAAGTAACTTGTTCCTTCTCCAGCATGGGGTCTGGCATGGATTCACATGCTCATGAATATAAGAATACATAGCAGTACACACATGCACAACCGCGGGAGGTGGCAAGGCTCAACATTAAGCATTACATAAACTCAACATTAAGCAACTCTTACCTCCTCACCAGGTCCATCTTCAGGCAAACAGGTTGCGCAGCACTGCTTGGCCGACCCTGGACGCCTCCCTGGAATCCCGGTCGACGCAGTAGAATCTCGTGAAGGTGTGCGTCGACCTCCACGTAGCAGCCCTGCAGATGTCCAGCAGGGGTACACCAGACAAGAACGCTGTGGTAGCAGCAATCACTCTGGTCGAATGGGCTCTCGGACGGCCGGGCAACGGTCGGTTTGCCAACCGGTGACAGTGCATGATGCAGCCGGAGAGCCATCTGGAAATGGAAGCCTTCGAGAGGGCCTTCCCTTGGTTCACAGGTCCAAAGTTAACAAACAGTTGTGATGTCTTCCGAAAAACTCTTTGTGCGGTCCATGTAGAACTTCAGCGCTCTAGCTACATCCAGCGAGTGCAAAGTCCTCTCGGCCGGCGAAAAAGGCGACGGGAAGAAAACTGGTAACACCAAGGGCTTGTTGAGATGGAAGTCCGACGGCACCTTGGGCATGAAGGAAGGGTGCGTCCTCAGCACCACCCTCGTCTCGTGAAAAGTCAAGTATGGAGGCTTGCCGGATAGGGCCTGGATCTCTCCCACTCGTCGCGCGGAGGTGATGGCCACAAGAAATGCTGTTTTCCACAACAGGAACTTCAACTGTGCCGAATGCAGAGGCTCGAAGGGTGCCCCCATGAGCCTGGTCAGCACCACGTTGAGCTCCCACGCCGAGGCCGGAGCCTTCACCGGCGGGAATGAACAGAAAAGTCCCTTCATAAACTCCTTCACCAGGCGAAGGGACCACAGAGATGATCGTCCCGTAGTTCTGGTGTAGCGGGAGATCGCCGCTAGATGTATTTTGATGGAGGCATGAGCCAGCCCCGCCTTGGCCAGCGACAGCAGGTACGGCAGCACTAGAGGGGACGTAATTCGCAGAGGGTTAATCTTCTGTGCATGGCACCAGACAGAGAACCTCTTCCATTTGTGTCCATAGCACTTGAGAGTTGAGGACGCTGTGGCCTTTGCAGGCACCTCCTTGCAGTCCACCAGGATATCATACCCTCCAAACTCTAGTGCCGCGAGAGCCAGGCCTGCAAGTTCAGAGACCCTGGGTCGTGATGGAGGATGGCGCCTCCTTCTCTGGAGAGAAGATCCCCGTCCATCGATAGTTTGACTGGGGGGGGCGCTGACAATTCCAGAAGGTCCGGGAACCAGATCTGTCTCGGCCACGCCGGTGCAACAAGGATCATCCTGCACCGGGACCTCTTGAGTTGGTTGACGAGTCGCAGTAGCAACGGCAACAGGGGGAACGCATACAGGAACAGGCCGTCCCAGGGGAACGAGAAAGCATCGCCCATGCTCCTCGGCTGGGGAAACCTGCTGGCGAACCTCTGGCACTTGGAGTTCGCCGCCGTCGCGAACATGTCGATATGGGGTTTGCCCCATCGTTGGAAAAGTCGATCCACTTGGTCCTGACCCAGTTCCCACTGGTGGCACATGCGCAGCTCCCTGCTGAGTGAGTCGGCGATGGTGTTCTTTATCCCTGCTAAATGGAAGGGCACCAGAAACATCCCTTGGGCAACGGCCCATCCCTCCAGGGAGGCATCTGTCGTCACTGTCTCCTGGTGTGCTGGGGTCTGAAAGTCTTTGCCCGCCGCGAGATGCGCGTGGGTGCCCCACCCCCGAATTGCTTGGCGGAAGACCTCGTTGAGCGGGATCTTGTCTTCGAAACTGCCCACCACTTGCTTTGGGCGTCGAGGAATTCCTGTAGAGGACGCATCCGCAGCCTGCATAGGCGCACCAGGTAGATGCAAGAAGACATCATGCCGAGAAGGGACTCGATGGACCTCACCCTGGCCACGTCCGTGGCCAGCAGGCGCTGCACCTTGCCCAGGATGGCCTTTGTTCTTTCTTCCGACGGAGAGGCCAATCGTGCCACTGTGTCGAGCTTGGCTCCCAGAAACAGTGCGACCTGCGACGGATCCAGGTGGGATTTGGGGAAATCGATGGAGAATCCCAGATCCGTGGGCAGTTGGACAGTCTTCACTGTGTGTTCGACGGCGAGTTCCCTTGTCCTTGCTCAGATGAGCCAATCGTCCAGGTAGGGATAAACGTGGATCAGCTGCAGGCGCAGCCGCGCCGCCACTGGTGCTAGGCACTTGGTAAATACCCTGGGAGCCGACTTCAATCCGAATGGCAGGGCCTTGAATTGGTAGTGCCGTCCTTGGACTACGAATCTGAGAAACTTTCTGTGTCCTTTTAGAATGGGGATGTGGAAGTAAGCACCCTCCAAGTCCAGCGACGATAGGAAGTCGCCTTCCACCAGCTGCCCCAGCACGTGCTGGACGGTGACGATCTGGAACTTCTGGGCCTTGATGGATTTGTTTAACCGACGCAGGTCCAGGATAGGGCGCCAACCGCCTGTCTTCTTTCTGACGAGGAACTATCTTGAGTATACTCCAGAGCCCCGCAGCCTCTTCGGGACGAGCTTGATGGCTCCCTTCTTGAACATCCCCCTTACTTTTAACAGCAGTTGAGGCACGTGATTTTCCTCCCTGGCCACGGGAGGAATGCGGGGGCACTTCTTTAGGAATGAGAGTGTGCCCATGGGCCAGGGCATCCATCACCCAACGGTCGGTGGAGATGGACTCTCACACGCTGATGAACTTCGCCAGCCGGCCTCCCACCGGGGTGCTCAGGTGGGGGCCCGACGCTACGACCGTTTCAGTCCTGCTTGGAGGCGGCCTTGCCGCCCTGGCCTCCTTGGCGACGGCAACGAGATCCTCCTGACTTGCTGCACCCTCTGTAGGCCTCTTGCGACGAGTAACGGGCTGCCTGGCGGTACGTAGAGGAGCCACCGCCAAATCCTTTGGAGGCACCTTGCTTGCCTCCGGAGTTCTGAAAGGGCGGCCGTCATTGCTGCAAAACTCCCAAGGCCCAAGCCGTCTTCATGTCGGTCTTGATGGCCTGAAGTGAATCATCTGTCTTTCCAAACAGGCTGTTCCCGTCGAAGGGCATGTCCAGAACTCTGGTTTGCACGTCCTGGCGGAAATCTGTTGCCTTGAGCCATCTCCGCCGTCGAAGGCAAACACTGTTGCTCAACTGGCAGAACCCGGTGTCCGCGATGTCCGTGGCCACCGTTATGGTGTGGTCCGACGCCACCTCACCTTCCTGTAGGATCTCCAGGGCCTCTGCCCTCTTGTCGTCTGGTAGGAAGTCCAGCAGGGGAACGATCTTGTACCACAACTCCCTGTCGTAGCGGGCCACAATTGCTAGGGTGTTGGCCACCTTAATTGTTGTCGCCGCTGATGAGATGACTCGTTGTCCCATGACGTCCAGTTTCTTTCCCTCGCCATCAGGTGGGGAGGTTGAAGTTGAAGCCGACGCCCCCGCCGCTTCCTTCTTGGCCGCCGCTGAGACGACCGAATCTGGGGTCGGCTGTGCCCTAAGGCACAAAGTGGTGGAATCGGGGGCCCGGTACTTCTTCTGGTACCGATCCCTCTTGGCAGGCATCGTGGGCGGGTTCTTCAGGAGAGCAAGCCCCTCGTCCCAGATGTCGTCAAGCAACGGCACCGCGAGTACCGTCTTCCTCTTGGCCTCGCGCCGTTGATAGAGGAAGCCTTCCTTCTTCTGTTCTTCGGGGCAGAGCTGGAAAAGCTCGGATGCCCTGGCAATCATGGCATGGAAGGAGCCAATTTTGTCGGACGGGGAGGGCCGAGGGGTTGGTGATGGAAGGCCCATGCTGCCGTCACCACCGTCGTCATCTGTCCCCGTCGTAGCCGTATCTGTTCCTGTGTCATCCCTAGGATCAGGGGAAGGAGATGAAAGCTGAGCGGGCCGCAAGGGCTGGAAGGGCTGAACTCTCCTCCTCTTGTTTGGAGGGCTTCCTGACGGGCCCGGTTCTGCTGGTCGTCTGTTGGGGTTAGAGGCAACCTCGTCCTTATCTCTGTGCATAAGGTTTGGATTGCCATCAAAATGGCCACCGAGTTGTCCTGAGGCTCAGGCACTGGCTGCGACGGGCGTCATGGTTGCTCCTCCTCCACGGGAGCCTCGTCGGCGCCACTGTCGCTCTCTTCGTCTGCCTCCCCGGGATTCTTTCTGTGGGACCGGACCTCCTCAAACCTCTTGTTGAGGCCCTTCATGACTTCAACCAGCTCCTCCTCAGAGGCTGTATACATGTCCACAACGGCCACCGGCCCCCCTCTTTTTCCACCGGGGTCTTCACGGGGGTCTTATCGATGGGCTGAAAAGAGGATTCCCTCCACAGTGGCAGGGAAACTCTGGGCCCCGAGGTCGCCTCCACTGGGGTAGCCTCCACAGGCTTTGCCAGGGACGCCACGACTACCTTGATCTTAGCCGGGTGAATCAGAGCCTTCACGACTTTTGGCGCGCTTGAGGCCTTCACCTTGGGGGGGGAGGGTCACTGCCTCGCTCCCCCTCGGCTGCTTCCGTCGGGATCGACCGGGGCTTCTCCAGAAGCTTAGCTGGGTTCTCTGACTTTCTCTTCCCGAGCCAAAGCGTTGGCTCCTGGTTGATGGCGTCGGTGAAAGTGCGCCCTGCCTGGCAGCCGAGGAGCCCAACCGTCGGCGCTCCCGGTGCCCACGGACTCGCGGTGCTTAGCCTTCTGTTGGGCCCCCGTCGCAGGAGCGCCCTCAAAGGACTTAGAAGACCACTCGGACCTCTCCTTCTTCTCATCTACCGCTGGGCTCTTCCCTTCCAGCCAGTTGGTGAGGCGGATCCGCCGATCCCTCATGGTCCGCTCCAACATGTTCTTGAAAAACGCACAGTCCTTCTCCAGGTGCATTTTGTCTTTGTGAAGGCAGTAGAGGAATCTAGAATGCTCGTCCTCCTTGAACACATTCTGCAATCCGCATCCAGGGCAGTTCCTGAACAGCTTGGATCCGGGCGTCAAGCTTCCTTTTGTCCTGGGCCATTTCCACGGGGTAGGCCTCAAGGTCTTCTGGAATCCTCCAAGAAGCGTACACGACGAAAACTTTGCCCTTGAGGGGCGTAGAAAATTCCGAAACGGGTCCCCATTGATCAGAAGAAGAAACGGTGGAGCTTTAGGCTCGATTGACTGAAAAATTAGATTAAACTCTTTGAAAAATTGCAAAACGCAGTAAAAGCTCGAGAGCTATAGCACGAGGACTCCCAACACTTGAACGTGCAGTAAAAATTGGAGGATGGCTGCCAGGGGAGGGGCTTAGGGAGAGGGCAGTCATTGGCTGGGGGCAGTATGACCCAGAGACCAGTGATTGGTTACTACTAAGAAAGACAGATCAGAAATGAATTGGATACTGATTTTCCTGTACCGAGGATTCCGAGCCTGACGACGGGGAATATTCATGAGCATGTGAATCCATGCCAGACCCCATGCTGGAGAACCTTGGATGCACAATGGACACAGATTTATCCCTCTCCCAAAAAGTTTCCAGAACCTGTTTCTTCCACCTACGCATCCTAAGGCATATCTTCCCTTACCTCACCTATCCTCAGCGTTTCTCTGCCATCATCTCTATCATTTTTCCCCAGTTAGACTCTGCATACTGCCTTTACCTAGGCGCACCAGCATTTCAGCTAAGGAAACTGCACAGAATCCAAAATGCTGCAGCCCGCCTGTTCATTAACTTATCAGCCCTACACTGGGAGTCCTCCATTGGCTAATATTAGCCAACGTACTACATTTAAAGCCACAAGCATCCCCCACCCATCCACAACAAAGGGCTGGAATTCCTTCAGGGCAAAGTCACCCGCTACCACCCCCTCAAGGACTCTCAGATCTGGCACAGCATCTCTCCTAGTAGTCCCACAGTACAAATGCTCCAGAATCAGCAGATCCTCTTTCTCTGTCCAAGCGCCGATTAGCTGGAACTCCCTACCCCAGCACATTTGCAATATTGACAATCACCTGACATTCAGAAAGGCCCTCAAAACCTGTCTTTTCCCTCCCTCCTCTTGAAACCCTCCCCCAGTCTACACTCTCGAGAAACGCTGACCCAAATACAATAACACTCTTATCCGCTAATACCCCACGGATGCAGGCAGCGTTTACAGAGGCACACCGTAACAATCTAGCATCCTCCCCTCACTGCTCACCCTGATATCCCTCCGGGCCCTCCCCCACTGCTCAGACTTTCATTCCAGGGAAACCACGATTAGCCAAACGCACTGGACCAAGAAAAAAAAGAACACTGCAGTCGAACTCCAGCCAAGTCTATGGTACGTTTACCTTACACCACGTCTGTCGACTCAGGCCACAGGCACAACCACCCATCCATGTGCTCTATTCCGGTTTAGCAGCACACATAGCCGTTCATCCTGAAACCCCCAACGTACCTCAACACCTCTTCCATCAGTAAAAAGTGACAACCAAAAAATAAAATTCTGTTTAGCTGGACACACATTGAATCTTCAGCACTAGAACTCTATACTGAAACACCAACAGCACCAACCCACGTGCCTGACCTCCGGACTGCTTACTGGAGCCTAACCAACCCAACTAAATCCTAACCCATCGAAAATGCACACATGCATCTTTAAATTAAACCCATGCATTGAGGCCATACAAATGGGGAAAGGGCACTATATAAATGATGAATACAATCCTCCCACGATCTCAAAAGTTTGTTGCTGGATGGATGTGATGACCAGTGGTTTTTGAGGATTGGACAAGCCTGGGCTGTTTGAATGTTGCAGAGCCTTACAACTGGTAGGCTTGCTCCCAGCCTGAATCTTGGATGGAAGTAGGGCTCCTGCAGCTCCAGATCATCGTTTGGAACCAAGACTTTTACGAAGAAGAGGAGCCTGCTGATAACCTGGACGACCACTGCAGCTGGCCAGCATCGACTCAAGTGGTTGGCCCAGTCAAGCCCTGATCTCATAAATTGGTGTTTCGATACTTGGATTGATTGGAAAATCCAGTCTGGCCGGCTGCTCGAGTATCCATACATGGGAAGCCTTTAGAAGTGTCCATGGACCACTAATGGACTGACCAGCTCCCTTTTGTGCTACCTCGCTGCAGTCGTCATCGTTCCAAGCAAAGCCATGTGATTTGCACAATCTTCAGCTTATGCCATAAATCGCCTGACATTGAAATTACAGCCATCTCGGTGTAAGGGAAGCTGTGATGGGGCTGACAGTGGTGACCTCCACTGGAACAATCTTTCATATGTCCTGAAGGATCTGCGCTACCAAAGTCGTCACCTTTTCTTCATTTTGGGGTCTTCTCCTTCCTTGAAGTCAACTTGGACAGTTTGGTGAGAAAGGCGACCAGCCCCCCCGACACAAGGAGTGACTTCTTCACCCACTACCCCAGGGCTTTCCTAAGCTGAACCAAGGACAGAACATTGGGTCCACATCGAAGTCCGGAAGACATGTAGTGTCATCTGGATGAATCTGAGCTAGGGAGGTAAGTTAAAATACCTGCTCATGTCGCTGTATTCCATAAATAGGGGGCCTCCTAAAATCCTCCAATGAGGAGCTGATTTTAGAAAATCCATCCTAATAAGTTGGTGGCAGTGATGGGATGAGTTCTTTGGCACTCAGTGTAGATTCACTGGAGTGATACCTTAGTTCTAATTACCCAGAACACTAGACTTTAAAAGGTTCTAGGCCTGTAAAATGTTATGTAACCTATATCCTATTTTTGAAACATACACTAGTAGTACTCTTGCTTTTCACAAAATTGATTATTTGAAAAGGTTGTGTAGAGAAGGGTTTACCTAGCTCGGGTTAAAAAACTGATCTTGTGCAGAAATGAATAGATCAACACAAAGATAGAAATTACATACATTACTCACTATAATCTTATTTCTGGTGCTTGTATCTGCTTAGATTCACATACTGTGCATATAGTCCGACATCTAGTGGTAATCGCAGAGTATTGCATCTTGTTTTCAAAGTTCAAAAAGGAAATTCGACTTGGGTTTGTTTGTAACAGCATCTTTACTATGATGTGTGAGGGGTCAGAAATGAAAGCAGGACACAAAGTTATCATATTTTCGGTTATAGGGCTTCAATATAACTATGCCGGTCCGGAAATAACGGTACCAGTAAGCTTACCGGCACCGTTGTTTCCAGACCGGCATATTACGGGTCTGCCTGCCGGAGTCGTTGTGCCCTGCAGGTCTGACCCTGCCAGGCACAGGGGCCACAGTAGGCAGACCGCCACGGAAGCACCGGCACTGTTAATAGTGGTGCCGGTGCTTCCGTGTTCCCCATTCCCATAGAGTCCTATGAGACTCTAGGGTAATGGGGAGTAACAAAATTACTGGCGCCTGACTTCCAGCCGCCGGGTTGTAATACCCCAGTATTACCGGGAAGTCAGGTGCGGGTAATTTTTTTCGGGTCCGGTGGCCACCCGCCGGTTTCACAGGCAGGGTTACCGCCAGACGCGTAATGAGGCCCATAGACTTTTATTCAAATTAAAAGGGTTGGGAAAATACCTCTCTAACCCTATTCGAAAGAGGCGTTTCCCTACCTAACAACTTAAAAACTAAGGATGTCTTTGTCAGGATGTCATAAATCAAAAAGCCACCCTTGTGTCCAAAACATTCTATCCTGACCCTCACACTAAAACAAAATAAAGTGACAAGGGAAATGTCTAGAACCGATATTTGCAAAAACGTGTTCTTAAATAAAAGTAGAATGGCTTCAACGTAAATATTCGACAAAACTCAAAGGACCTTAATTTCATAGGGCGATTCCTGTTCCCCTGGATTCTTGACAGGTATCGCAAATGTCTCTAGTTCTTTATGCCTTATTTAGCCCACAACAATCTTGGTAGATGACCACAGTTCAGTCTTGTAGGTTCTCTTGCAACCAAAGTTCCTTCCTTTAACTACAATGTCTCTGCTTAACTCTCCTTGTAGGTTTGCAATTAACCTGGTATCCTCCCCTGACAGGACCCTTTATGCACTTCCAACTATCGCGTATCTTCTTCCGCCAGGACTTATCTCGCACCCTCAAATGCCTGGTGTACTCTGCTATCATCAGATACAATTGAAAGGGTCAGTCGAACAAACACGCCTCCTTATGGCTCATTTTCAGGACACAGGTTACATAAATAACATCTGGTCTCACACCTTGGTTGTTGTGGTAATTTTCATTTAGATTTTAAGCAAATGTACATATTTACTAGTTAGTACAACACAGAACACCAGTTTTAAACACAGAGCAATATAAATCACAAAACATACATCAGCAAGTTAAATTGCTTGCGGTAAAGTACATAGAGTCAACAACACATATTCTACTGTCGAGATCAAGCACGACAGGGGTCATATTGCATGAAAAAGTGAAATGGATACATATAATGAGCAACAGTTATAGACAGTGGAACAATTGTAACACTAACTAAAGAGTTAGTGTCTTAGAGTCTACAGCACAGTGTTTCGGCCTTTTGTAGGGGCTAGAATGTAGCCATGTTGTTGTATGGGCCTTCGTCAGGACAAAGTAGACTGACGTCTTCGGTGGATGCGCTGTAAAATGAATGGAGCATAATGAGGGGCTGGCGCTTTGGGCCATGATTTACATAATTAGTGTGATTAAATCACCATGCAATAAATGCACAAAAAGTCTGACTAATTGAAGGACGAAGCTTACCGTGTGGAGAAAAGACTGGGCCACAGGAAGCTGATTGTCGGTCTAGAAAATCAGATGTCACTAAATGTGAGGCTCTAGTCACAGGGTGCCTATTTTATGAAAAGAAAATGGCTTTATGATATGCCAGGCTTAAAATAGGAGACATATGGAGTTGTCGCTAATGTCAGAGAAACGCTTACCTGAGTCTAGGCAGCGTACGCGTGCCAAAAATTGCAGAGGAAAGGAGTCAGGCTTGTGTTGCGTGACTTCCTCAATGCGCATGTATTTTGCCAGGCTGTCAAACGGTGCGACCTGCAATGATTGGGCAGTGTTAGGAAACCAGCCTGCAGGACTGCCATGTCGGTTACTGTTGAACCGCATAGTGAATTACCTGCGTCTTGCATGAAAGAGAAATGACTCGCCTCTTACGGGACAAAATCCTCCCGAAGTCAGTGAAGAAGCGTGTCCAATCTGTGTGCCGTGGTGGAGTATGCGGCCTGACACGTAATCGCGAACGTGTCCTGCAAATACTTGGGGACAACGATTGGTACAATCAATTTACAGTAGAGGATTACATCTGCAGCGAGGCGGACGGCATTCTGGCGAGGTAGACGCCATTGCTATGGCCACCTCTCTTTAAGTAGCGGTCACCATTTTGAAACTGATTACGTGGCAACTACTAGAGAGGGTGGTATATCTGCTCCCAGGGGTGGAATTAGAATGTGCCAGTCAGTAATACGTTATACTGGACCCTAATGACTAAAAGGCATGGGTTCAGATGAATGTGTTAGTCCGATCCGCGGGATCTTTAATTGATGGATTTATAAGAAGCACAGGGCCTCATTCCAACCCAGGCGTTAAGGGGTTTACGGCGCCGTAAACGGCGCCGACCCTTAACGCCTGATTACAAGGTCCCTTAGCGCCATGGTGAGTTTAACGCCTGCTTTTTGCAGGCATTAAAATCCATGGCGCTAAGGGACCTTGGAGATAATTACGGCACCGTAATTTACGGTGGCGTAATTATCTCCTTCCCCACTCCCATTATGCCCTATGGGGCAAAAATGGGAATGGGGAAGGGTAAATGGGAAATGGGGATTTACCGCCCCACTCACCTTGGAATGGGGCGGTAAATCCACCAACCACCATGGCGTAAACATAGTTTACGCCATGGCGGTAAAGGTACGACCCAGGCGGTAACTTAACGCCTGGGTCGTAATGAGGTGTTGGAGAGCATAAAGTGTATAATTAGTGCGGTATGGTATGCGCAAGATCCCATGTGCCCAGATAAAGAAAAGGTCACGGGGGCGTGTCTCAGCGAGTCCACATGGTGACGTAGTGTTGCAGTGATACTGTCCATGGGTGCTAGTGGTCTGGTTCGCCAAATGTGCATGTGGAGCAAATGGGCAGCTCAATAAAAATGAGTAAAAGCAAAAGCCCAGAACTGCACGGGGGCTGCATTTGTGCACAAGGGTGCATGGCCTAAATGGGCACTATGATGTGTCAGAGGTGAGCATCACGTGCAACTGTGCGTGGTATGACAAGTGTGGACGCTCTGAGGAGCACCCTTAGAGATCATCCTTAGGTCATCCACCCTGGTGCACAAATGCAGTCCCTGTGCAGTTCGGGCCGGGCTTTCGTTTTTACTCATTTTATTGAGCTGCCCATTTGCTCCACATGCACATTTGGCTAGCCAGACCACTAGCACCCATGGACAGTATTACTGCTACACTACATCACCATGTGGACTCGCTGAGACGCGCCCCGTGACCTTATCTTTGTCTCGGCACATGGGACCATGCGCATACCATACCGCACTAACTATACACTTTATGTTCTCCAACACTGTGCTTCTTATAGATCCATCAATTAAAGATCCTGCGGGATTGGCGATCCCGTTACCATGGTAACGGTACTAACACATTGATCTGACCCCATGACTTTTGGTCATTAGGGTTCAGTATAACATATTACTGACTGGTACATTCTAATTGCACCCCTGGGAGCAGATATACCACCCTCTCTGGTGGTTGCCACGTAATCAGTTTCAAAATAGCAACCGCTACTTAAAGGGCGGTGGCCATAGCAACAGCGTCTACCTTGCCAGAATGCCGTCTGCCTCGCTGCAGATGTAATCTACTACTGTACATTGATTGTATCAATCGTTGTCCTCAAGCATTTGCAGGACACGTTTGCGATTACGTGTCAGGCCGCGTACTCCACGCCGGCACACAGATCGGACATGCTTCTTCACTGGCTCTGCGAGGATTTTGTCCCGTGCGAGGCATTTCTCTTTCATGCAAGATAGGTAATTCACTATGCGGTTCAACAGTAACCGACATGACAGTCCTGCAGGTTGTTTTCCTAACACTGCCCAATCATTGCAGGTCGCACCGTTTGACAGCCTGGCACAATACATGCCCATTGAGGAAGTCACGCAACACGAGCCTGACTCCTTTCCTCTGCAATTTTTGGCTCACGTACGCTGCCTAGACTCAGGTAAGCGTTTCTCTGACATGAATGGCAACTCCATATGTCTCCTATTTTAAGCCTGGCATATCATAAAGCCATTTTCTTATCATAAAATAGGCGCCCTGTGACTAGAGCCTCACATTTAGTGACATCTGATTTTCCAGACCGACAATCAGCTTCCTGTGGGCCATCTTTTTCCCCAAACGGTAAGCTTCATCCTTCAATTAGTCTGACTTTTTGTGCATTTATTGCATGGTGATTTAATCACACTAATTATGTAAATCATGCCCCATAGCGCCAACCCCTCATTATGCTCCTTTCATTTTACAGAGCATCCACCGAACACCCAGACGTCACAGTCTACCTTGTCCTGACGAAGGCCCATACAAGAACATGGCTACATTCTAGCCCCTACAAAAGGCTGAAACACTGTGGTGTAGACACTAACCCTTTAGTTACAGTGTTACAATTGTTCCACTGTCTATAACTGTTGCTCATTATATGTATCCATTGCACTTTTTCATGCAATATGACCCCTGTCGTGCTTGATCTCGACAGTAGAAAATGTATTGTGTTGACTATGTACTTTACAGCAAGGAATTTAACTTGCTGATATATGTTTTGTAATCTATATTGCTCTATGTGTAAAAACTGGAGTTCTGTGTTGTACTAACTAGTAAATATGTATATGTGCTTAAAATCTAAATGAAAATTACCACAACAAGCAAGATGTGAGACCAGATGTTATTTACGTAACCTGTGCCACGAAAATGAGCTATAAGGGTGCGTGTTTGTTCGACTGACCCTTTCAAATGTATCTGATGATAATATAGCCCTCCTGTGCAGAATAGGGTCAATACCAGGAGCCCATAGTTTAATCATGGTGTACTCTCCTGCCCGGACTTCCTGTTGCACTCTCAAAATGCCTTACAGTTCCCCTTTATTATTCAAGTAGCATATACTCTGCTTTTTGCCTACTTGATAAACAATTCTCAATTCAACTTTGTTTTCTGCAATCTCACAATGTTCAAATATCATCTGCTGTTTCACTTTTGTAACTTCCCACCATTCTAATTATCTTCGGTATGATTGCTGCAACGCTCCGCGGTCCCCACTATGCTTTAGGCAGTGGTTCCAGGCTTCTTTGTCCTTACGCAGCATATCTTCACTGCTGGTTGTCCACTCTGCGTCTCCTCAGGTTCTCTTGCGGCTCAGCTCCTACACGCTGGTTTCTCTCCAGCTCCTGTTAAAGACGTTGCTGTTTCTCTTGGCTGCCGGATGCCCAGGGACCCTCTCGCCATTCCTGGCGTCTCCACGGCTCACCTGACTTACACCACACTTCTTTCGTTCTTCTCTGCCGGTGATCTCTTTCTCCTCACCACACCGACTGTTGCCTCCAGCTTCTGTATATCGGCTCATGCCTCCAGCCTCTGTTTGCCTTCCCTGGAGAGATCACGTCTTCTCCTGAGCTCCGTTTCGCAGCACAATGACCATTTTTAAAGGTCCCGCGCACAGGTGGTTCCCTCCTTTGACTAGTATGTTCATCACGCTTGCTGATCAGTATCAATTCCTCCATCTTCCTCGTCTCAGTACCGGAGAGGTTTTGGCAGTTGAAGTCCACTGATATTAACTGAGGATTTAGGTGGTTATGGGAATAAAAGTCCACTGATGTTTTCTGATGCATGATTCTTGAAAGGTCTTTCTTAAAGTGTTCACATGGAAGATTGGTTATGCCTTAAGGAGAAATAACATAACAATTAGCCACTAGGTTATTGGGCAACAGGGAGCCTTCCTCATGGGAAAGTGTGAAATTCCACATTTTATCCAATGAAACTATGACTTCCCCCGGTGGCATCTCCTCCATTGTGATCCTCCCTCATAAAGCCACCCCCAGGGTCAGGATCAGGCAGCGGCTGAAGTCCCCTGGCCACATGGGAGGAGGCTACCGCCAGGGAATGCATGTTGGCTTCACTGGATTCATCACAGATGTGTAGTGTACCCATGAGCCCTCACATGTAGGGGCCCTCTCAGTTTTTGTTCTGCCATGAGGAAGCCTGAAGAGAATGCGTGAGTGAGTACAGAAGGTTAGGAAAGGTGTAAGAGGTCTATGTTCCTTCAACTCCAAGCGGAGAGGAATGGTGGGTGCATGTGAATCTAAGCTGATACAAGCGCCAGAAATATGATTACAGTGATTAATGTATGTCTTCTGATGCTTGTGAATCTGCTTAGAATTACTTGCTATGCACAGACTAGCAAGCAGTACTAGGAGATAATGGTGGGATGTTGATAGGAACAGCAGCAAAAAGATGTCTCAACACACCCTGACCCATCTAATCAGTCTTAGACTATATATCTAAGCAGTAAAGTTGTGAACAGAACTCCAGGTAGCCACCTTGCAAATAGAATCTAGAGGAATATTTGCAATGAAGGCTATAGTAGTTCCTGTGCATTGAGTAGAATGAGCTCTAGGCATAAAAGGTACAAGTCTCTTTGAAAGAGAGTAGCCCATCTGGATGCATTTAACAATCCATTTTGATATTGTTGACAGAGATAGGATCCCCTTCTCGACCAGTGAATATGAAGATAAAGAATTGATATGCCTTCCGAACTGGTTTTGTTTTCTTTCAGCTGAATTAGTTGAGTTTTGAAAGAAAGTTGGAAGTTCTATGGATTTGTAGAGGAGCAGGTAGACGCTAACTTGCCAGTTCCCGCCCCCTTCACCGGCGTCATATTGGAACCGTCGGAGAAGATCAATAAATGGGACCTCCTGTATCGTTCCCATAGCGCATATAGTGTATGAGAGACTGTATGCACTCAGACAGCCATACAGAATGTACCCTCGCACTGAAAGTGTGGAAGGATCTTGCATGGAAGCATGTCACATGGAAGGATATTGCATGCCATGATGTCTGAATGCATCTATGGGCATCATGGACGGACGCTAAAGGGAAATCTGATGAGGATAAAGTGATGCAATAAAGAAGATATATGAACCTATGCCAAAACGATATGAAAATACTTAGTAACAATGTATATGAAGCACTAACAGTAACATGCACCTGAAGCTACAGTAATCATGGATCTGAAGATAAAGTAACTGACTGACCAATAACTGTAAATACGCAGTAATGCAAGGTAGAAAGAAAAGGTATAGAAGCTGCCTATAGAGGAATATATACCGTGGCAAGGATGGCAATAGTAGGAAAATGGACGCTGGCTCACGTTGAACTTAACCAAGCAACCTCAGGCAGAGGCTGAGGCTGAAGAATCAGGAGACACAGAAAAACAGCTCTGTGTGCAGAATCGACAAGAAGTCAAGCTTAGCCCAGAGTTAAGGATGCTATTTTTAAAGGATAAGCACAGAGCACACAGGGAGTCCAAGGATACACTCTGAATGTGGGCCATTTTTCATAGTTGAAGGAAGAAGAAAACATCTGCGAGAGCTGGTTATTTACAAGTATGCAAAGTTCACGTGAGATAGAGTGAGCAAGTCTCTAGAGGCCAAGAGGAGCAACATCACCCTGCATAATTAAATCATATATCAGTAAATAGAAGGCTGAAATGGACAAATTCATGGTCTCTACACACGTGACTCAGAAATCGAAAACAAAGGCTATTCATTAGGGCCTTGAGTTAAGATAGTGGTGTGCTTGCACTCCCTTGAATGTTCCAGGACAGTGAACAGGCAACTAAGTCATCTACAAACGGAAAAAAATGGCTTAAATCCTACCAATGAGATGTGGACTAATTGGGAAAATGGGGAGTAGTCTGATGGAATTCAAACACCTAAGTTTCATTTCACGTACGTGCTGCTAAATAGCCAAAAGTCCAAGGTTGGGATAGTATGCCAACCAATGAGTGGGGTTGGGGGACAACCTAACATACAGTGTTGCATGGACCAACCTACTGTTTTGTCTGCTATAGTTAGTATTATACATATTTAGAGGTAATTCAAGGTGTGCCCTACAGATAAGGGGTAGCCAATGATGTACTAATCCTTATATGTTCTATAAAGTAGATATGTTCGCTTAAACCAATCCCTTCACTCAATAGGTTTTGTATTTGCCACATAGGATCATGTCATAGTTGACACATATTGGGGTATAAAACCCCTATGTAATCAAGTTTCTATGCGATTGTTCATCAATCAGTCCGATGTCTGCGAGTTCACCCTACTTCATTAAATTGACAATAAAGAAGTACTTAGCCATACCCTTTGAGTCTGTCCGATTATTTGGTTTGAGATCATTATTGTAATTTCATCTAGTACAAAAGAAGCTTCAAAGTGCTTGCGCACATTTTGGTAGCTGTGCGGATGATTGCAGTCTAGTCGACCTCGGCCAGATCCAGACCCTGCGAACGCTTGGCTACTCCCGCCAGAAGACCGCAGAGCTTCCTGTGGAGATCGGCGTGCAGAGTCACGTGTGAAGAAGATTTGGTCAGCAGGTCCCCCTTTGATGAAATTCCTGTCGGGGCCCCGCAGGTGCCCCATGGAGAGAAGGCGAACTGTTCGGTTTGACAGAGAGTCGATGCCGGAGGACACGAGCTGAGTCACAGATGTAAGAAGAACAACAAAAGTGGCAAAAATAGGGGGGGCTGTGTGTTGTAAATAATAAGTGTAAAAAGTAACAAGATTTTCGGGGGGGGGGAATTACAAAGACAAAGAGATACCTTGATTCCTGGTTCCAAGGGTACACACTAAATTAAAGGGAATTAAGGATTCCTGAGGCAAGGCACGCAGAAGGGGTTGTATCAAACTCTAAAATGGAGTGAAACAGAGAAGGGAAGGGATACATTAACTAAGATCGTAAAACATGTAAAAAGTGCACATGTGTGGGGTCTTAAAACTGTTGATATAAATCTTTTGTTGTGTCTGAACAGATGAATATAAAACGATAGTAAAAAACTGAAGCGATTGGTGAACAATTTGGACCAAAATATTGACGTCAATTAGGAAGGGAAAAATCAAAGGAATGAAGTATATAACTAAAGAAGAGCCTCTTAAAGTACTAATAATAAAAAGAATATATTAAAACCTCATAGAAAGTGTGAACGAAGGAGGAAACAGAATATCATTGCATAGATTTTAAAAATAAAAAAGTGAGCAGTCAAAATATATCCTGATTGTGATCATAAACAGTGATTGATGACGCCTGCGCCAATTGAATGGCATGGTATATTTGATTAAATAAAGAAACTAATAAAACAACGGGTTAGTATTGACGATCAAAATCTATCTGTCATCATGGGGGATACACCTCTTTTACATTTATGTAGGACAATACCAAGATACTCAGTGAAAATAAGGTAATATCATTTGGAGTGGGTTTGGGGCATGACCAAGAAGACACTCATGCCGTGGCCTCAGGAGGGTACGCTGTGAAAAGATGTATTACGACATATGACAACGTATTTGCATGCCACACACGAGTGAAAAAAGTTGCAGAAAAGGCTATTTTAGACCTTTAGAAAATGTACTAGAGTGAGAAGAACAAGTTACTTACCAAATGGTAACGTTCTTTCGACTGGATGTTCCTCCAACGTATTCATCATATTAGATGTATTCCATCCAGCTTTAGCTGCTTTGGAAATCTTTTCTCGGCAGAGGGCGCCGTGCGTCAATGTCGTCGAGTCGAAGTCCCTCGAAGGCCTCCGTCGAGGGTGACGTCATTGGGTATACAAGTAGCACGCGCGGCGCCGTTGGCCTCAGTTCTGTTTTTCCCCCTCTTGCTCTGTTGTATCGATAGTGTAGGAAGCCAGGTGTCAGCCTTGCGAGAGTTGAAGTGGTAATAACCCGGGAAATCTACAGAGGGGTAGGATGGGAGGGTGATGAGGAATACTTTGGAGGAACATCCAGTCGAAAGAACGTTACCAGTTGGTAAGTAACTTGTTCTTCGAATGGATTGTGTCCTCCAATGTATTCCTCATCTTAAATAGACTCCCAAAGCAGTGTAGAAAACTCTCTGGAGGAGGGAGTAGATTTTTAATATTGTTATATGGCCGAATATATCACTGCATTACCAAAAGCAAGCTCTTTAGACAGGGAAGCATCCAGACTATAGAATTTAGAAAAAGTGTGCAGCGATGACCAAGTTGCTGCCTCACAAATAAATTTTATAGGAAATCCTCTTCGAAGGGCTGTCGAAGAGGCAATGCCTCTGGTAGAATGGCCCCTTAAGCCTTCTGGTGGGTCTTTTCCCGCCAATCTGTAGCACACTGAAATGCAAAGCACAATCCAACGTGAAATGGTTCGTTTTGACACTGACTGACCCAATTTCCTTCCGGTGTAGCCAATGAAAAGTTGATTATCCACTCTAAGCTTGGAAAGCCTAGAAATGTAAAAGCTTAGAGCTCTTCTCGGGTCCAGCCTGTGCAATCTTTCCTCCTCCTTACTGGGGATGAGGTGGAGGGTAGAACGCGGGCAGAATAATTTTCTGATTTAAATGGAAATCGGATACAACTTTGGGTAAAAATGAGGGTTTAACCCTCAATACCACTCTGTCCCTGTGGAACACAGTATATGGTGGCCCAGAAGACAGTGCCTGCAATTCGCTCACTCCTCTTGCAGATGTTAAAGCAACCAGGAAAGCGGTTGTCAATGTTAGTAATCTTAATGGACAAGTGTACAAGGGTTGAAAAAGGGGCACAGATTAAAAACTTTAGAACCAGATTAAGGTCCCAAACTGGGATTTGGAAAGGGTAAGGAGGGAACACATTGGTAAGTCCATTTAAGAATTGTATTATGAAAGGAATTTTAAAATAGCAACATTCTTCTGAAGAGCACTTGAAAATGGAAAGCACTGCAAGATAACCTTTAATGGTCCCAATATTGAGGCCTCTATGTGCCAGGAACAAGAGGAAGGACAACACTTCCGGAATAGAACATAGAAAAGGATCAACCTTCTTTTCTCTGCACCAGTTGCAAAACCTTTTCCAACAGCAATGGTACATAGATTTTGTTGCAGGCCTTCTTACCGAAAGCAACACCTCCATGACGTCATATGGAAGGTCCTATTCCTTGTATCTCAGCCTTTCGGATACCAAGCATGAAGGTTGTGAGTCTTGACCTCTGGATGGAGAATATGGCCCTCCATTTGTGAGAGAAGGTCCTCTCTCTGAGGAAGACGTAATGGAGGGCAGATGGACATGTCTAGAAGGTCCGGGTACCATGTTCTCCTGGCCCAATCCGGGGCAATTAGAATCATGCTGCTTCCGAACCGTCTCAATCTCCTGATGACTTGAGGAATGATGGGAATCGGAGGGAACGCGTATAGCAGTGGGAAGTTCCACTCCACCACAAACGCATCCCCTAAGGATCCTCTTGGGGGAAATTCAGTTGAGCAATACTTTTCGCACTTCCAGTTGATTTCGGTCGCAAACAAGTCTACCTGAGGGGTCCCCCAAAGGGTGAAGATCTCCTGAAGGACTTCCTATGCCAGTTCCCACTCGTGGGATACTGTGCTCTGCCTGCTCATAGCGTCCACCATCATATTCTCCTCCCCGGCTAGATGAACTGCCGTTAGGGAGATTCCTTCTTGAATTGCCCAATACCAGGGCCGCATTGTCTCTCTGCACAGAGTTAGTGACCCTACACCTCCTCTTTTGTTTAGATACTGCATGGCCACTGTGTTGTCCGTCATTATCAGGAAATGTTTTCCTCTGACAGATGGCAGAAAAGCCTTCAGCGCTAGTCTGATTGCTCTCAGCTCTAAAAGGTTGATGTGTAGTTTGGACTCTGATGGAGACCAACGACCGCTGATTGTCACCCCATAAGTGAGGAGTCCGTCACTACTGTAATCTCCGGCCATGGTTGCCAAAAATGTTCTCCTTTTAGGATGTTCTCTGTGCAAGTCCACCACAGAAGATCCTGCTGAACCTTGTTCGGAATCTGAAGGAGATCCGTCATTTGACCTGAGAACTGGGACCATTGAGTCTTTAGAGCCCTTGAAGGGATCACATCCTCAGGTGTGCTTCTGGCACTAGGAAAATGCAGAATGCCATGAGGCCAAGCAACCTCAAGAAGTCGTAGGCCTGGAGATTTTGGGCATTTTGGAATTTGGAAACCATCTGAAGAATGTCTTGAGCCCTCGACTTGGGAGGCAAGCTCTTTCCCAAGGATGTGTCTAATACAGCCCCCATGTACTGGAGCTGTTGGGAAGGTTTCATTTATGACTTCTTGAAATTGAGGGAGAAGCCCAGTCTGTGGAGGAGGTGGCAGGTGACTTTCAGATGATCCAAAGCTTGTTCGGCAGAACGTGCCCTGATCAACCAATCGTCCAGGTAGGGGTAGATGTGAATCCCCCCTCTCCTGAGGTGCGCTGCCACCACTAACATTAACTTGGTGAAGACCCTCGGGGTGGAGGTCAACCCGAATGGCAGGACTTGAAACGGATAGTGCGAGTCGCCAACTATGAACCTTAGGTATTTTCTGTGCTTGAGATGGATTGGCACATGAAAATAAGCATCCTGGAGGTCCAATAACACCAACCAATCCTGAAGTTGAAGGATCTGAGAAAGAGTGGCCATCTTGAACTTGTCCTTCCTGAGGAGCTTGTTCAAGCCTCTTAAGTCCAAGATGGGTTTCAGCCCTCTGTCCTTTTTGGGGGAAAAAATATGGGGAGTACCATCCCTTGTTCCTCTCCGCTACAGGTACTGGTTCTATAGCACTTTTCTCCGGCAGGGTTAAGACTTCCGGCTGTAGGAGCGGGTCTGTAAACTTCAAAGAGTGTCTCCCTGATGGATTGCTTTGAGGTTGCGTTAGAAAAGGAAGGCAGTAACCTTGGGCTATTATTTCTAGAGCCCAAACATCTGAAGTAATGGCTCGCCATTCTTGCAGATGCTGTGACAGCCTGCCTCCTACAGGTGTATTGTGTTGCAAGTCCTCAAAGAGGTTTTGTGGCGGTTGCTGCGGCCGCTGATGGTAAAGCGGCTGCAGCTGGGGCTGGCTTTGCACATTTTCCTCGTCCATCACAAGTGGCTTTTTTCTGGCCTCTTTGATTGGCCATTCCTCTCGCCTTTCCATATGAGGAGTAATAACGATAGGATCGTCCCCTCCAAGATTGTCCTGATGCACGAAACGGCTGAGGTTGCCTAATAGCAGCTCCTAAAGATTTGACAGCCGCTTTTGAGGTCTGCAACCACTCAAGGCTCTCGTCAGCCTTGTTGCCAAAAAGGTGAGACCCGTCAAAGGCCATGTCCAAAAGACAGTTTTGCACGTCCGGTGCAAAACCCGACTTTCGCAACCACGCAAATCTGCGCATTACCGTGCTAGTGGCCATGGACCTGCTCACACTATTTGCAATGTCCAACCCAGACTGAAGGGATTCCTGCATGGCCTCCTTTCTTTCTCTAACAATGGCTAGGAATCCTTCCTTTTCTTCCCCTTCTGGTATGTGCTCCGCCGCCATTGCAATGCACTCCCACAGAGCGTATGAAAATTTTGCCAAGGCACAAGTGGAGTTGGCCGATTTTAACACCATACTCCCAGCTGAAAATACCTTGCGCACCCAACCATCCACACGCTTGTCATCCCTATCCAGAGGGATGGAAGGGTACGTCACCTTATTTGAAGCTGTGGCTACCTGGACCACCAGACTCTCAGGAGTAGGGTGTTTGGACAGATAGCCGGGGTCGCTACTGGAAAGGCGGTATTTTGAAGTAAGGGACTTATTCACCAGAGGAATAGAGTCCGGGGTCTCCCAATTTTTGGCCACCCTATTTTGTAAGGCTACATGGAAGGGTAAAATCGGATCTTCTGTGGGACCATGATCCAATATATCGGTCAGATCATCCTGGATGAACTGAGTTGGTGGTCTAGCCCATCCTAAATATTCAACCATCTTTGTCATTAGTTGCCTGTTTGATGGACTGGCATGCTCCCCTGGTTCTGGCCTGCCAAAATCTGTTTCAGGTGAAGTGTCAATTCCACTTGTATTATGCAAGGTTGCCACCAGATCTCTCATTCTACTTTCCTCAGAAATCAGGCATTCTGGGACATTCGGGGTGCCATATTCCAGGCCAAAAGGAACATCCTCCTCCTCAGACCTCTCTTGTTCCTCAAAAATTGAAGTTAAGGATTTAAAATATTCTTTCCAGCTTCTGGCTGAATTGGAGCCTTTGGAACATTTGGCGCCGGGGGCTTCAGTGTCGACGTCGACAAAGGCATTGATGGCGTCGATGTCGCCGACGAAATAGCGGTCGACGGAGCTGGCTTCGAGGGTGTCGAGGCGCTCTTAGAAAGCTTGTCCTTCTAGGTGTGATGGGTTTCGGACAGCGTCAGTGACCTCGAAGAAGGCGTGGACCGAGGCTTAGCCTTTTCAAACACCTCCATCATTTTTATTCTAAATGCTTTCCATTCTTCGGAGGAAGAATGTTTGTTGGGGCATTTCATTCTTTTGGGGGATTGGTCGAGGACAAGGTGGAAGGGGACCGGCGGCGTCTTTTTTTAGATTTTTTTGTCAAAGACGAAGAGTGGTGTGAACCACTTCGGGACCTAGACCGATGCTTTTGCCTTTCGCGTCGAGGAGATTTCTCCTCACGGGACCTCGACTCGACACTAGAGGCTTTTCGGTCGGTTTTTCGACCTACCTGCAGTTTTCCCTTCCTCTCTCGCAAGGCCTTCCCCATCATTGCCTGACACTTCGTACAGGCCTCCATGTCGTTGCCTTCACCGAGGCACCACAGACATTCTCGGTGCGGATCCGTGATGGACATTTTCGAACCGCAGGATTTACACTTTTTGAACCCCGAACGCGGGGTAGTCGGGGTCGACGAAGAGGACATTCTCGAATATCTTCTTTCTTCACAATAACTGCATCACAGAACTACTCGAGGTGCGCTGAGTCTCCGAAGCAACACGTACTGTGGAAAAACGGAACTGAGGCCATCGGGCGCCGTAGGTGCTACTTGTATACCTAATGACGTCACCCTCGATGAAGGCCTTCAAGGAACTTCGACTCGACGACATTGATGCACATAGCCCTCTGCCGAGAACATTTTTCCAAAGCAGATAAAGCTGGATGGAATACATCTAAGATGAGGAATACGTTGGAGGACACAATCCATTCGAAAGGAGATCCAGCCTATAGGGAGTGGATGCTCAATTAGCATAAAGGGGAGGATAAAACTCCTTCGGCTCCCCTTTACCCTCCTGAAGAGAAGAGTGCAGATACAGAGGAGAAGGGATTTTACCCTTTGACGGAATTAAAGGCAGCGCTGGGGTATGTTAATCCAACGTATGCGCCCCCCGCTTGCAGCAGTGAGGATAATGCGGAAGAGAGTAAGAGCAGAGAACGCAAAGATTTATCAGCATGCAATGAAAATAAACAGTGTGATGAGAGAAAGGACAGATGAAGAAGCAGGGAAATAAAGGCTAACAATAGTACAGAATGAATGGATGGGAGGACAAATATTGCTTAAGCTAGACAATAAGGGCATGATGGGTCCGAAAAGAGGAGAAAAGCAGGAAAAGAAAAAGGAAGAAGAAAGAGCATACAAGGATGAGAGGGATAAAGAATGCAAGCGAAGAGAAGAACGAAGAAGATATGAGGCAAGGAAAGAAAAGGAAAAGTTAGAAGAGAAGAAACGAGACGAGATGGCAGCCCAAAGAATGAAAGTAAGTTGGTTGCAAGGAAGGCGAGAGGAAGATGAATTGATGGAGATAAGGAGAAGAGAAGAAGAAATTAACAAGAGTAGAGGATTTAAAGACGATGAAATAGAATATTTATGCCATAGGAACATAGTGCTGATTGATGCACGAGAACAACTGGAGGAAGAGAGAGGGTCACAGCAGCCCCATAGGGAGCTGCAAGGAATGCTGAGATCAGCATGGGATGGTGGGCAGGATACAGAAGACAGAGCAAAGGCTTGGGAATTCATATAGGCAAATGAGGGACAGAGGAAGGCACAGAACCCAAGAGAATGTAGAAGATTCCCTATTCAAGGGAACTGAATGTAGGTTAGATGAAGTCATAACAGATGAGTACGTAACATTGTCCTCAAACAGATTATATCTCGATGATGTGGAGAAGGACAATAGTCGCATGAGTTGGGGCATAATAATATAAGACGAGGAGAGTGAGAGGGTGCAAAGAGAGGGTGCATGCAGGTTTCCAAAGGAATCAAGTTTAGTGAAGGGGGTAAAATGGTCAGACCTAGAGGACCCTAAAGAAAGGACACCAGAATGAACACCCTATACTGAGTGATTACAAGTATGATCGCATACTGCAGGGGATATATCCCCTCCATATGTAAGCAGGTTAAGATCATTACCAGGAAGGAAACAAATGGGCGGGGTTAGTTCTGCTTTGAAGACAAGGAGTGTAGATGAATATGATTATGAACCGGGATATTCACAATTCCCATTATTTGTCGAAGGGTGGAGGACGACCACAATATATACCATGGCCGCAGATGGATAAAAACAAATTTGTTTCAATTTATTTATTTGTAACGCGCGCCAAGCCCGGAGGCATCAGGGCGCTCAACTTGCATGTTGCAACAAATTAGGACAGAACAGATACATCATAGTATAATAAAAGCAGGTGCAATGGGAGATATACAAAGAATTTACAAATATACAAGGAGTCATTTTCATACATATGTACAAGTAGGTCATGATTAAGCGACCAAAATGGGGTTTTGTTCATGGAGCCAAACTTTAACCTTTTTTTGAAATAGAGGGTATGAGGGTTCCTCGTTTAGGGCTAAAGGAAGGGCATTCCATTTCTTGACAGCGAGGACTGGAAAACTAACCCCACCTGCTCGTTGTTGCTTGAAATGTGGGATATTGACACAGTGTGTCTGGGCTGTTCTAGTGGGTCGTGTAGAAGTGTGGATTGAGATGGGAGCCTCATTAGATAAACACTTGTGAGTTGGGGTCAGTGTTTTATACTCAATTCTTTGATTGATGTTAAGCCATTTTAGCTTATGTCTGGTTTCTGACATATATTGGTTTCTGGGGATATTTAAGGCTGCTCTGATAGTATTGATTTGCAAAACTTGCATGTTGTTAAGGTTTTGTTGTGACGTGCAAGATAAAGCGCGTTACAGTAGTCTAGCATGGTAAGGCCAAGTGCTCTTGCTATTGTAAGGCAGTTAGTTGTTGTCAGATAGGGGCAGCATGCAGTGAACAGCTTACAGGTGTAGGCAGATGAGGAAGCCAGAGCGTTCGTTTGTCTTGTTAAGTCTGAGGCAAAATCAATGTAGAATCCTAAGGTTTTCACAACCTTGGACACTTTGTTACTATCAATATTGAAGGAAGCGAATAGTGTGTCCAATTTGTTCAAATTGGATGGTGATCCTAAGAGGAGCAACTCTGTCTTTTCGTCATTGAGACAGAGCCCATGTTTCACCATCCATGCTTGTATAGTGAGGTAGATGTCATTGAATGTCTTACTGTCTACAATGTAGTCACAAGTGATGGGGATGAGTATCTGGGTGTCGTCTGCTTAATTGGTGTAGGTGACACCCAGATGGTCAAGTGCATCAAAAAGGGGCTTTGTGAACACATTGTAGAGAGGAGACACACAAGACCCTTGTGGGACCCCCGCAGGTGATTTGAGAAGGTGTGGCTGATGCCGAAGGTGCAAAGACCCTCATGGATCTGTTACTACGGAATGACTCAATCCAAGCGTTCGCTTGGTCGGAAAAGTGAGCAGCAGATGAAAGGTGTTTACATAAAATGTTATGATCTGCAAGATCAAATGCTGCTGATAGGTTGAGTAGGAGAAGAAGGGCCAGTTTGCCCTTGTCTTTTAGAGTCTGGATTTGATTCTTAAGGTCAATCAGCGCAGTGTCAGTCCTGTGTCAGGGTCTGAATCCTGATTGTCTAAGGCCTAGCAGATTGTTGGATTCGAGGTATTGCTGTGTCTGCAGATAGGCCGCGCGATCTACTATTTTTAGTAAAAAAGGTACCGTTGTGATGGGTCTGTAGTTGGATGGATTGTTAGGGTCTAAGGAAGGTTTTTTTTAAGAGTGGGAATACCCAAGCATCTTTAAGATTATTTGGGACTTTGCTATATTTGAATGATTCGTTGATGAACGAAGTAATGAAAGGGGCTAGTTTGTTTGCGGCCTCCTTGATAAGAGGAGCAGGGCAAGCATCACTCTGGCAATTAGAGGGTTTGAGCTTCAAAATGTTAGCCTCAACCTCTTTGCTAGAGATAGGCGTAAAGTTGAATTTGGACTGTGTGTTCATGGGAGAGGATGTGGAGTTTTGTAGGGTCTCAACATTAGTGATAAGAGTTTTCTTGGTTTCAATTTTGTTTTGAAGCATGGTAATTTTATTCTTGAGCGCGTTTTGTATATTAGTGCACCATAAAATATCTTTGGTGCAGGTGTCGCACTGGGGATTCTAACTCTTTCAGAATGTTGAAGAGTTCCTTAGTATTGGAATTCACGTTGGTCATCCGGTCATTGTAGTTGTCTTTTTTTGCTTGAACAATGACAACTTTGTAGTTTAAGGATGCTGCAATGAAATTGTCCTTGTTTGCTAAAGTGAAAATTGCTGAGTTTAACATCCGGTGTGGGAAAAAGGCTTTATGAGTTAGAGAGGATGATATCCGGAATGACGTTAGCTATAGATGATGTAAAAGGGCTGCTAGCAGCTATCCTAGGGGAGAGAGCTGACATTTAGAAACAAGCCGAATATTCAGGTGTGACTGCACAACACACAACCCACAATGGAACGCCATTTAATAATTGCAGAGCAGATGTATGGCGAGCGCTCAGAGTACAATACCCCGATACATCAGACATGGGTGCGATTATGATTAGGAAAATGGGAGAGGATGAAGATCCTGTTGCTTATATTCAAGATGTTCAGGACAAATTGCGGCAGGAGAGTTGTGAACCATGAGATAAAGCAATAGTACTATTTTATCACATTTTGTGTCAGGGACTGCGTGAGCCAGTGCAACAGCAATTGAAAAAACAAGTGGGAATGGGAGCGAAGCCATGGGCAGAAATATAGTTGACAATCGTGCATAACTGCCAATTAATGCAGTAGAAAAATAAGAAGAAAGTTCAGAACAGAAAGCAGGAGGAAGCAAAGTTAGTTCATGAGAAATTGACTAAAAATAGTCATCGAGGGAGCGGTATTAACAAGTAATGAAGGAGGGGTGATAAGGGATATCCAATCAGGGCAGCAAAATAATGCAGGATATCCGGCAGACCAGAGTGGGTACAATTATTGGCCAAGAGGAAGAGGGAATGGGCCTAGAGGACTACAAGGTGTTTTTCAAAACTCTCAGGGAAGAGGAGGATTTAATGGTGGACAGCCACAATAATGTTGGAATTGTGGTAGAATGGGACACATAGCTAGGACAGGCAGAGGCAGAGGAGGCATGCAACAAAATTGGCAAGCTCCAAGCGGGTTGCTCCACAATATAATGCAGAACCATATAATGCATAGGAATATTATGCCCAAGATCACATGTATGCTCAGACATATGCGCCACAATCCCAACCAATGCAGCCAGCACCGCTGCAAATGCAATCGCTGCAAGGGCAACCACAGAAGGGACCCATGCAAATACAACAGGCACAACCACAGGAAGCACAGATACAGCAGGCTATGGTACCAGAATGGAACATGACCCCACGAACCCAACAGGCACCCGTACCCAAATTGGGGAGTGTAACTGTGATAGGAGGAAATCTTTTCACAGGTGCGGGGATGAATTGATACCCACAATAGGACAGCCCACAAAATGACTTGGTGTGTTCAGTACTATCAGTGACACCAGACCCCCCCCCTCAGAGGAACCAAGTGTCAGGGTAACAATAGGAGGCGAGACATTTTCATTTCAAGTAGAGACTAGAGCTACTCTTACCTGTGTCCGCGAGGGAAAACACCCAATGTCAGGTACTGCCATGAATGCTCAAGGATTCTCTGGGGCGATGAGTTTAGTTCCTTTTACACCCCGCTGGTCGCCTGTGTGTACGAATGTGCACCCCCCATCCCGCTGGTCGCCTGTCCGTCTGAATGTGCCCCCCCCACCCCGCTGGTCGCCTGTGTGTCTCAATGAGCCCTGCCCACGCCGCAGGTCGGCTGTGTGTCTGAATGAGCCCCCCTCACCCCGCTGGTTGCCTGTGTGTCTGAATGAGCCCGCCCACCCCGCTGGTCGTCTGTGTGTCTGAATGAACCCCCCTCCCCCACCCCACTGGTGGCCTGTGTGTCTGAATGAGCCCTCCCTCACCCAGCTGGTCGCCTGTGTGTCTGAATGAGCCCCCCCACCCCGCTGGTCACCTGTGTGTCTGAATGAACCCCCCTCCCCCACCCCACTGGTGGCCTGTGTGTCTGAATGAGCCCCCCCCCACCAGGCTGGTCGCCTGCATGTGTACAAGCGCCCTCCTGACCCGAGTCCGCATCTACATGTAAGTGCTGCTCTCTAGCTGATAACTACACTATACTCTAACTGTCTGTTACCATGCATTGGAACATAGTAGCCCCCTCGGTTATTGTGGCTACACCATGCATTTGTTAATTATCTTGACCCAGCTTCGGTACGATACACCCATCATGCAACATGTGATTGCACAATATACTTGCCCACTGTTTGTGACCTATGCATCATAAGCTATTGCCACCTTTAAGACAGGGTTTGCTTCAGCTCAATGCCACCACACACCCCGTATTGACCTTATGCACTACACAGTGTTGCCACCCAGGAAGATAGGGTTGTGTATCACGTCTGTGCCACCTAACCTATAATGACTTGGCACTGTATTATATTGGCACCCTTTTAGATGGGGGTTGTGTAACTTGTCCGTGCGACCTAGCCTATCATGATTTTGCATTGCATTATGTTGCCACCCTTTTAAGATGGGGGTTGTGTATCATGTCCGTGCCACCTAGTCTATCATATCATGACTTTGCATTGTATTATGTTGCAACCCTTTTAAGATGGGCACTGTGTAACATGTCTATGCCACCCAACCTATAAGGACTGCATTGCATAATGGTACTACCCTTTTAAGATGGGGGTTATGTATCATGTCCGTGCCACCTAGTCTATCATATCATGACTTTGCATTGTATTATGTTGCAACCCTTTTAAGATGGGCACTGTGTAACATGTCTATGCCACCCAACCTATAATGACTTGCATTGTATGTTACCACCCTTTAAGATGGGGGTGTGTATCTTGTCTGTGCGACCCAACCTATAATGACCTTGCATTTTATAATGTTACCACCCTCCTATGCAGGGGGTTGTGCGTCATGTCTGTACCACAAAACCTTAAATGACTCTGCACTGTATTATGATGCTGCCCTTCAAGATGGGGCTCTGCATCTTGTCTGTCCCACCTACATTGTCCCCAGGCATTATATGCTACTGCTGACCCCCGACCCCCCAACCTCCCAAATTGATCAGGCAAACTGTATAACTATGCCAGCACTTATTGTCACTAAGTCTGTTTTTTTTACAAGCTCTTATGTAACCAAGTAAGCCTTCTTAACAGCGCCACGATGCCCGAGGGCAGATGCGCGCTTTACAAATGCAAATAAATAAATACAAAAGTATACAAATTACCAATTTCTATAGGAGAACATTATATGTCAATGCCATTATTACACTCTAGGCAGACACCAATTAATATATTGGGATGTGACTTAATGACAAAACTTAATTTGACAATGGGCCTCATTACGAGTATGGATGCAGGGCATGGCTGCCTCCATACCGGGTTCCAGTACTGGGTTCCTCCAATAAGGACTTACCGGGCTATTCCAACCATGGAGGACCTGGTAAATCCTCATTGGAAAAACCCATCCCTATTCCCATTTGAGCCCCCATAGGGCTCAATGGTAATGAGGAGGGAGCTAACAACGGGCCGTTAATAACGGGCCTGTTAAATGCTCCCTGGTCCCCTCGCGGGACCCGCTAAGGATGCCGGGTTTTACCAGGCATCCTTACCGGGTCCCACAAGCGAACCTCGTAATAGGGCATCCCGTAATGAAGGGTGCCGGTCCCATACCGGCACCCTTCATTACGGGAGCGCCATGGCCGTAATGGGGCCCAATATCTTTTACTAATGAAGGAATAGTGTGCTCTACTCCCTGGAATCACTATATGAATGTGAGAGAGTTTATATTAGCCTTTACAGGCCAGAAAGCGTTACGAGGAGTGCCTTTAGATCCAGAAGTATTTTTGTATGGAATTAATATCTTATTATCATGGTTACCTAGGTTGGTAGGTAAAATATTGAGAATACCTGATGAATTGTTGAACAGCCCAGAAATCCCCATGGATGAGGAAGAGCAGATCATTATTACCTTAGAGTTAGAAGCAGCAGTAGTGAGAGAAGAAAGGGTGATGCTACATGGGACAGATGATGAAGCAACGGGATGGAGTAAAGAATATAGAAATACAGCAGAAAATGGTGTTGGTAAAATGAAGAACGCCATTCTTTCAGGAAGATTTAGAGAAGTGCCAGAGATCTTATGAACTATGAGCCCATATGATGTGGGCTGATTAAAAGGGATAGGTGCAGTCAAAATCAAATTAAAACCAGGAGAACTTTTACCACAAGCAAAGCAATAACCCATGTCCAGAGAGGCGGATGAAGGTAAATTTCAGACCATTTCCACTTTGATGAAGCAAAGAATATTGGTGCCATCAGATTTATCGTGTAACACGGCTGTGTATCCTGTGGAAAAATCAAAAGGGGGTGGGGGGATCATGGAGATTGATTCAGGACCTTCGCCCTTTAAACATTCTAATCGAAGAAGAGTTTCCTTTAGTTCCAAATCCTGCGATGATACTGTGTAACGTCATATCCACAGCCAAATAATTCCCACAGCCAAATAATTCACAGTTGTCGATTTGAAGAATGCATTCTTTTTCATTCCCTTTAATGAAGACTCACGAGATTTGACTTCCTTTTCGTATAGAAATGCGCGCCTGCAACATACTCGTTTACCCCAGGGGTACCGCGAGTCCCATTCCATGTTTAACAGAGTCCTCCAGATGGACTTGGGTAATGTCCAACTCGAAAGTGCAATAATTCAGTATACGGATGACATTTTGGTGTGTAGCGAGACAGAAGAAAGGTATTGGTAAGACTGTTAAGATCATGACAATACTCTCAGAAAAAGGATACAAAGTAGACCAAGAGAAAATACAATATTGCCAAGAAGAAGTCTGGTACATAGGATAGTTGATCCCTCACAAAGGGAAAAAAGTAACACCTGAACGAGCCGAAGCAATTATGAAACCCGTAGCACCCAAAACAGTGAGGGAAATTCAACAGTTTCTAGGCTTATGCAATTATTGCAGGGCCTGGGATTTCGATGACAGTACCTACATTCAACCACTTTTAAAAGGACTCAAAGAAGCACAGGTAGATAAGAGCACAGTAACGTGGACAGATGAGATGACTGAAGGGTTTGAAGAATTAAAAAAGGCATTCAGTACAGCACCTCTCTTTTGGGGATCCCAGATCACAATGAAGAATTTTATGTATTCTCTCATTCAAATGGAGAAGTCATGAACAGCAGATGTTATACAGAAGACATTAGGACATGGACAAACTATTGGCATATTATAGGGATTGTAGATCCAATAATGAAGGGACACTATTCCTGCTGCTTAATTTACAATTGAAAAAGCTTCTCAAGTATAACGATGGGGTTCTCAATAACATTATTTGTAGAGCATGCATTATTTGTAATTTTAGAGAAGCCCAAAAGTATATTGACCACACAAAGAGCATCAGGGTATGAGGTGATTATTTCCAACCCCACGATTAAAAATGTTAGATGTGGGAACTGGCCACCAGGGGGTGCATAGGCAACCATGCTCTCTGCGTGAGCTCTGCTGCTACGGCCCCATAAAGTGGATTGAGCCTCCACTTGTGGACACCCCTGCGGTTGAAAATCGAGTGACTTTTGTGGAAATATCCCCCCCTTATGTGGAAGAAATCCTGAGGAAAATCGGGCAAGGAACCCCCCTGAAAATATCAGAAAATACGGTCTGCCGGACCCGGACAAGTGAAACCGAAACTGCGCAGGTACACGTACGCTGACGGATACGGAAGGCTCCTCAAGAAATAACGCACTGGTACAGCTACGAGCAGTAAAGGAACCGGGTTAAACTCCAACACACAAGCGGACTGGGTGTCTGTGGCCGCGAGGCACCTGATCCTCTGTTGTTCGCGACCTGCTCCTTGCATCTAAGGACCACTGCGAGGCCGCCCCCAGCCGCCCACTACTGCGCTAGGGTCCACGGTGCGAAACGCAGGGCAGATCCGTGCAGCGGGAGCTGCCACAGGACCCCCGCCCAAAGAGGATCAGTGGCAGCGACCCGTGTGAGGCCCCCTGCACCCCCACACAATCCCCTACTCCCGCTGCAGCTCGAGTGATACGGAGCACATCCCCTGTGGAACGCGCTGCGAGTCTGGCGGACGAGGAGCCCAAAGCAGCGCCAGGTGGTGAGTCAAGCAAATAGAGACTTCCTTGCCAATAAACCTCAACGGCTCAGCTGAGCTTAATGTGCAACTACCCTGAACGCTCCCACATTATCTCTTGATGCGCAGCATATACGGAAGGGAATTTAAACTCGCAACGGCTGCATAAGAAAGTCATATACGCGTAACACCATCAATGCGGGCAAAGAGCAGAGTGAGGGGCGAGTAAGGGGATAGCAGCCTCATAATTTTGAACGAAGATTGGGCCCCTCAAAATACATGCACAGGTAAACCACATTGATTTCAATGACAGCGGCACTCAACCCAATTGCATGAAGAGAAGGGAAACCTGTGTGCCCTGATGGCGCCATATCTTGGAACCCGAGCAGACCTCAGCCAAACTCACCACCTGGACACTAGCGCGCTGAACACCCTCACAGCAGGCGAATTAAAGATACCGCACAGCAACCCTCACCCGGCCAGACCATCCAAACAGAACTAGGAGAGAGCCCACATCAGGGACCAAAAGCAACATTGCCTCCTATCTTCCCCAAAGTGGACCACAAACTAAAGACACTCAAACCCAAACGCAACAGGAGTGGACCCGGCAAAGCCCCAACATAGCAACCTGTGCCTGGAATCATTCTGAAGACATCCTCCTGTACGCTTGAAGCAATGTGACCCCACGGTTCGACTCCTCTTTGAGTAAGTGGTAAAGGGGACAAACCAACACACCATACAAAAGGCTAAAGAGGAAAGGGCTGCGCGGGAAAGCTGGACATTACGCCACACGCTAAGGACACTTTAACGAACCATCCCTGTCGCTGAACATTTGGATATACAACGGAATACCCATCAAACGCAACACTATTGTGTCTCAGAAAGGGACGAAATTAAGTGCTCAACCTCTCAGCGCTCAGGGAGACGCAGTGCTACCACACCAAAACCTCCAAACGTATAGTCCCACTCGCCCTCATTGAGACCACTAAGCACCCCCAACGCAACCCCCCACGGCTACATGAGCGTGAGGCAAAAATTAGCCCCATTTTCTTACACCTCCACACCTATTTGGACTGGCGACGCCAATATGGCAGCCACAGATACCACTGGAAACAAATCGGCAGCCACGAAAGGGGACATTGCAGCCCTGTTGGGAGAAATCAAGAATATGGGGGCCAACATAGGAGGCAAAATAGACAAAATCACACAACGACTAGATAATATGGAAGAAAGGCTTGACGGATTGGAGAACAACCAAGCATCCATAGATACTCTAGAAGCACAGCTCGATCAGAGGATAACAGAATTGGAGCAACAATAAGAGGAATTCAAGCTCAAGATGGACGACTTGGAAAATCGGGAAAGATCCACGCATTTTTGGGATTCCGGAACGAGAAGGAGAAACTGAAAGCGATCTCAGGAAAACACTTCATGACATCATAAAGCTCTTGGTCGCGGATGATGAAATAGATGAACCCAAAACAAAATGGATCCACAGGGCCAGGGGCCCCCCCGGGTGGACCAAGATCGGTCCTCGCCCGATTTCATCGCTTTCAAGACAAGACCAGGGTGCTCGAAAAAAAAAAAGAGGCAGTGAGGCAATTACTCTAGGAGGTGCTCAAATATCAATATATCAAGACCTATCCACCATGACATTGGCTCTCTGGCGGATGTGCGGGCCTCTCACAAAACGGCTGAAGGAAAAGAACGTTCGATACAGGTGGGCTACCCTTTCTCCCTCTCCTTTGAATATGAGGGTACCAAGATAAGGTGGAGATCGGAAAAAGAAATCAAGGCATGCATCTCTGAGCTAATTGTGCCCCGGGAAGAAGAAGGCAATCGAAAAGAGCCAAGAAGGGAAGACCGAGGATGGCGCATTCAAAGCCCCAGGAGAAAGCGGGTGAAAGGCTCGAAATGTACCAGAGAGGTAATGTCTCCCCGGAGTGGGACAACTGAACATTCTCAAACTAGGTAAGACGGAACCTAGCAGACAAAGGGATGGAGTCGAATCAGCATCTTTATTGGTCCAAAACGCTCGATAGTGTGAAATTCAATGGGCAAAAACTACTGGTCATGGAATGCAAGCTATCTCCCCATAAGAACAATCAATGGCATTGACTGCTGAAGTAAGGGGAAGGGATTCCCTAAGGGTAGGGACACTGAATGTAAAATGACTTAACTCACCAACTAAGAGATCACTGGTAGCCAGAGAATTCCGTAGGGCCAAAATGGATGTTCTCTTACTACAGGAGACAAAATACGATAAGGGGAAAATCCTCAGGAAACGTGTGGGGATGGAGTTCTGGGGATCCGGACCACTAAGGAAAGGAGGCGTGGGAATCCTTATTAGAAGTGATATAGAATTTGTGGTGACCAAGACCTGGTCCGATGTAGAAGGGCGTGCCCTACTGGTAACAGGAAGTATTGGGAAAGTGAATGTCACGATTGCCACAATCTACTCCCCCAATACAGGACAGGCTAGATACCTTGCCAAAAACAATCCCTAAAATATTGCTAGAGGCCTCAGGCCATATCAGTCTAGGTGGGGACTTCAATCAGTGGGCGGACCCAGCCAGAGATTGGAAACCTGGTAAATCCCGATACAAGAGACCAGACTAGGAGTGACCGTACAGAACTTGCGGAGATGATGGATACATATGGAATGAAAGATGTGTGGAGAGACATGCATTAAAATGACTGAGGCTACACCTTCTACTCAAGCCCACACAATGCATTTACCCGAATCGACTATATATATCTATCCAAAGATCTCGCCGACACCACAACACACTCAGAGATAGTCCCAATTACATAGTCAGACCATGACATGGTGTTAGCAGATATCCAGTGGGAGAATTTACCAACCGTGCGAGGAAAATGGCGATGTAATGAGAGTCTCTGGCAGGCCGTAGTCTTCAAGACAGAAAAGGAGACTGAGATTAACGAATACCTCAAAATAAACAATACCGGGGAGATATCCAAACAGGTAGTTTGGGAAGCGGGGAAAGCCACTTGGAGAGGTATCCTAATAAGGGAAGAGTCTTGCAAGAAGAGGGAGCGAAAGATTATTGAACACAGGCTCAGAACCGAAATCTGTCGGTTAGAGGGGGATATTAGGGGGGATGTAGAGATTGATCCCAACAAAATTAATGAAGCAAAAAGGAAAAGGGAGGAACTGAAATTGTTACACCACGAGCAGATAGTGCACAAGCTTCGACTCATGAAACAGAAATTTTATGAAAAAGGAGACAAGGCGGATGCATTACTGGCCGCCAGACTTAGAGAACAAAAAGCTGAGCGAAAAGTATTAGAAATAATCGAGGACAACCCCAACCCAACCGACACTTCCCCCACCATCCCGGAATGCTTCGCTAACTTCCACGAGACCCTATACACCTCAGAAGCAAACCCTGACCAATCAGATACAGAACAAAAGAGTTGATGGCTGGAAGGTTTAGAATAAATCTTGACCTCTGGCATTGCTCTGGGCAACCCTCCAGACCATCGTTCTTCGCCTGCCAAGCCATTACAAAAGGGGAAAAACCATATGCAAATCAGGCTTGGTCCCACCCCCAAAGGGGTAGTCCAGCCCGAACTGCTAGGTCACATCCCCTTTGCACGAGACCACAAGCATCCCCAGACATGTTTCAGCCTTGTTGGGCGTCATCAGTGAGGAGTAGCTTGGGTCTCTAGGCCCAGCAGGCAAGGGACCCACGTCTGGGCATACCCTTCCCACTCGGGGTGACAATAGCAAAACAAAAGAGTTGATGGCTGGAAGGTTTAGAATAAATCTTGACATCTGGCATTGCTCTGGGCAACCCTCCAGACCATCGTTCTTCGCCTGCCAAGCCATTACAAAAGGGGAAAAACCATATGCAAATCAGGCTTGGTCCCACCCCCAAAGGGGTAGTCCAGCCCGAACTGCTAGGTCACATCCCCTTTGCACGAGACCACAAGCATCCCCAGACATGTTTCAGCCTTGTTGGGCAAAACAAAAGATGGGTAAACCTCTACTTCGCTGACAAAGAGGAAGTAACAAATGTAGTGAACAGAGAGTGTGTCAGCGGAAACAAAATTCAAGTTAAAGTGGTGACCGGCAATGGGTTGGGGAGAGAGGGGGCCCCCGAAATTCGGAATCACAGATCAGACCATATAAACCAAACAGTAATTGAAAAACATGAATATTTTATTTAAATTCCATTTGTTAAAACATACATATTAAATTTTAAATTTTGTTACGAGCTCATCTCTAAATAGCAGCATATTGTTGTAGAATAAAGTGCATAGTGAAACAAAGTGCCAATATAAAACCAGACTGAAAATTCAGTCAGTATTAACTTCATGTTGCCAAGCTGTCTGAACCTCAAGTCGGCTGAAGAGGGTCACCCGGCTGGTGGTCAGAGGCCATGGCCGCATTTAACAATATAGAGAAAACCCCAAAAATATATGGACAAGGCAATAGTAGTTCCTAATTAGAAAAAGGGGTGCCATACGTCGACTACTGTACTGTCATGACCTACTATATACACTAGGTCTGACATATACACAGGAAGTAGTTTCGATGGTGCGGAGCATCTAGGCTGTTTCACGGTTGATGCCCATCTTCTTCAGGACGGCGCACTCCCATTGGAATATTTGCCACTTAAAGGTTTTAATGTAGCAATAAGGCAATAATACACACAGGAATACAGAATTATGCAAAATGAATCCATAATTTTACCAATATCTCAACTTTGAAACTGGCCACTTGTTCCCGAATGTACATCCTGGGAAATGTGTATGGACCTGTAGGGCAAGTTCTCAGTCAAGTAGAACTAAATTGGGAACGGATCACAAGCATAGGAGTTCAATCGCACAATTATGTCACGGTCGACCAGTCACAATAAGGCATCTGAAAAGATCTGTTCTACTGGAGTCTAGTGTTGTTCACCGCGTTATGGTTCGTGCGCAGATAGCGTCAGTCTGTGCGCGAACCATCCCGCCTTCGTTGAATCCTCAATAGCCTCTCTCCCCAACCCATTGCCGGTCACCACTTTAACTTGAATTTTGTTTCCGCTGTCAGCCTTGTTGGGCGTCATCAGTGAGGAGTAGCTTGGGTCTCTAGGCCCAGCAGGCAAGGGACCCACGTCTGGGCATACCCTTCCCACTCGGGGTGACAATAGCAAAACAAAAGAGTTGATGGCTGGAAGGTTTAGAATAAATCTTGACCTCTGGCATTGCTCTGGGCAACCCTCCAGACCATCGTTCTTCGCCTGCCAAGCCATTACAAAAGGGGAAAAACCATATGCAAATCAGGCTTGGTCCCACCCCCAAAGGGGTAGTCCAGCCCGAACTGCTAGGTCACATCCCCTTTGCACGAGACCACAAGCATCCCCAGACATGTTTCAGCCTTGTTGGGCGTCATCAGTGAGGAGTAGCTTGGGTCTCTAGGCCCAGCAGGCAAGGGACCCACGTCTGGGCATACCCTTCCCACTCGGGGTGACAATAGCAAAACAAAAGAGTTGATGGCTGGAAGGTTTAGAATAAATCTTGACCTCTGGCATTGCTCTGGGCAACCCTCCAGACCATCGTTCTTCGCCTGCCAAGCCATTACAAAAGGGGAAAAACCAAATGCAAATCAGGCTTGGTCCCACCCCCATGGGGATGCTTGTGGTCTCGTGCAGAAGGGATGTGACCTAGCAGTTCGGGCTGGACTTCCCCTTTTGGGGTGGGGCCAAGCCTGATTTGCATATGGTCTTTCCCCTTCTGTAATGGCTTGGCAGGCGAAGAACGATGGTCTGGAGGGTTGCCCCGAGCAATGCCAGTGGTTAAGATTCAGTCTGAACCTTCCAGCCATCACCTCTTTGTTTTTGCTTTGTCACCCCGAGTGGGACGGGTATGCCCAGACGTGGGTCCCGTGCCTGCTGGGCCTAGAGACCCAAGCTACTCCTCACTGATGAGCCCCAACAAGGGAGAAACATGTTTGGGGATGCTTGTGGTCTCGTGCAGAAGGGATGTGACCTAGCAGTTCGGGCTGGACTTCCCCTTTTGGGGTGGGGCCAAGCCTGATTTGCATATGGTCTTTCGACTTCTGTAATGGCTTGGCAGGCGAAGAACGATGGTCTGGAGGGTTGCCCCGAGCAATGCCAGTGGTTAAGATTCAGTCTGAACCTTCCAGCCATCACCTCTTTGTTTTTGCTTTGTCACCCCGAGTGGGACGGGTATGCCCAGACGTGGGTCCCGTGCCTGCTGGGCTTAGAGACCCAAGCTACTCCTCACTGATGAGCCCCAACAAGGGTGAAACATGTTTGGGGATGCTTGTGGTCTCGTGCAGAAGGGATGTGACCTAGCAGTTCGGGCTGGACTTCCCCTTTTGGGGTGGGGCCAAGCCTGATTTGCATATGGTCTTTCCCCTTCTGTAATGGCTTGGCAGGCGAAGAACGATGGTCTGGAGGGTTGCCCCGAGCAATGCCAGTGGTTAAGATTCAGTCTGAACCTTCCAGCCATCACCTCTTTGTTTTTGCTTTGTCACCCCGAGTGGGACGGGTATGCCCAGACGTGGGTCCCGTGCCTGCTGGGCCTAGAGACCCAAGCTACTCCTCACTGATGAGCCCCAACAAGGGTGAAACATGTTTGGGGATGCTTGTGGTCTCGTGCAGAAGGGATGTGACCTAGCAGTTCGGGCTGGACTTCCCCTTTTGGGGTGGGGCCAACCCTGATTTGCATATGGTCTTTCCCCTTCTGTAATGGCTTGGCAGGCGAAGAACGATGGTCTGGAGGGTTGCCCCGAGCAATGCCAGTGGTTAAGATTCAGTCTGAACCTTCCAGCCATCACCTCTTTGTTTTTGCTTTGTCACCCCGAGTGGGACGGGTATGCCCAGACGTGGGTCCCGTGCCTGCTGGGCCTAGAGACCCAAGCTACTCCTCACTGATGAGCCCCAACAAGGGTGAAACATGTTTGGGGATGCTTGTGGTCTCGTGCAGAAGGGATGTGACCTAGCAGTTCGGGCTGGACTTCCCCTTTTGGGGTGGGGCCAAGCCTGATTTGCATATGGTCTTTCCCCTTCTGTAATGGCTTGGCAGGCGAAGAACGATGGTCTGGAGGGTTGCCCCGCGCAATGCCAGTGGTTAAGATTCAGTCTGAACCTTCCAGCCATCACCTCTTTGTTTTTGCTTTGTCACCCCGAGTGGGACGGGTATGCCCAGACGTGGGTCCCGTGCCTGCTGGGCCTAGAGACCCAAGCTACTCCTCACTGATGAGCCCCAACAAGGGTGAAACATGTTTGGGGATGCTTGTGGTCTCGTGCAGAAGGGATGTGACCTAGCAGTTCGGGCTGCACTTCCCCTTTTGGGGTGGGGCCAAGCCTGATTTGCATATGGTCTTTCCCCTTCTGTAATGGCTTGGCAGGCGAAGAACGATGGTCTGGAGGGTTGCCCCGAGCAATGCCAGTGGTTAAGATTCAGTCTGAACCTTCCAGCCATCACCTCTTTGTTTTTGCTTTGTCACCCCGAGTGGGACGGGTATGCCCAGACGTGGGTCCCGTGCCTGCTGGGCCTAGAGACCCAAGCTACTCCTCACTGATGAGCCCCAACAAGGGTGAAACATGTTTGGGGATGCTTGTGGTCTCGTGCAGAAGGGATGTGACCTAGCAGTTCGGGCTGGACTTCCCCTTTTGGGGTGGGGCCAAGCCTGATTTGCATATGGTCTTTCCCCTTCTGTAATGGCTTGGCAGGCGAAGAACGATGGTCTGGAGGGTTGCCCCGAGCAATGCCAGTGGTTAAGATTCAGTCTGAACCTTCCAGCCATCACCTCTTTGTTTTTGCTTTGTCACCCCGAGTGGGACGGGTATGCCCAGACGTGGGTCCCGTGCCTGCTGGGCCTAGAGACCCAAGCTACTCCTCACTGATGAGCCCCAACAAAGGTGAAACATGTTTGGGGATGCTTGTGGTCTCGTGCAGAAGGGATGTGACCTAGCAGTTCGGGCTGGACTTCCCCTTTTGGGGTGGGGCCAAGCCTGATTTGCATATGGTCTTTCCCCTTCTGTAATGGCTTGGCAGGCGAAGAACGATGGTCTGGAGGGTTGCCCCGAGCAATGCCAGTGGTTAAGATTCAGTCTGAACCTTCCAGCCATCACCTCTTTGTTTTTGCTTTGTCACCCCGAGTGGGACGGGTATGCCCAGACGTGGGTCCCGTGCCTGCTGGGCCTAGAGACCCAAGCTACTCCTCACTGATGAGCCCCAACAAGGGTGAAACATGTTTGGGGATGCTTGTGGTCTCGTGCAGAAGGGATGTGACCTAGCAGTTCGGGCTGGACTTCCACTTTTGGGGTGGGGCCAAGCCTGATTTGCATATGGTCTTTCCCCTTCTGTAATGGCTTGGCAGGCGAAGAACGATGGTCTGGAGGGTTGCCCCGAGCAATGCCAGTGGTTAAGATTCAGTCTGAACCTTCCAGCCATCACCTCTTTGTTTTTGCTTTGTCACCCCGAGTGGGACGGGTATGCCCAGACGTGGGTCCCGTGCCTGCTGGGCCTAGAGACCCAAGCTACTCCTCACTGATGAGCCCCAACAAGGGTGAAACATGTTTGGGGATGCTTGTGGTCTCGTGCAGAAGGGATGTGACCTAGCAGTTCGGGCTGGACTTCCCCTTTTGGGGTGGGGCCAAGCTGCTTGCATATGGTCTTTCCCCTTCTGTAATGGCTTGGCAGGCGAAGAACGATGGTCTGGAGGGTTGCCCCGAGCAATGCCAGTGGTTAAGATTCAGTCTGAACCTTCCAGCCATCACCTCTTTGTTTTTGCTTTGTCACCCCGAGTGGGACGGGTATGCCCAGACGTGGGTCCCGTGCCTGCTGGGCCTAGAGACCCAAGCTACTCCTCACTGATGAGCCCCAACAAGGGTGAAACATGTTTGGGGATGCTTGTGGTCTCGTGCAGAAGGGATGTGACCTAGCAGTTCGGGCTGGACTTCCCCTTTTGGGGTGGGGCCAAGCCTGATTTGCATATGGTCTTTCCCCTTCTGTAATGGCTTGGCAGGCGAAGAACGATGGTCTGGAGGGTTGCCCCGAGCAATGCCAGTGGTTAAGATTCAGTCTGAACCTTCCAGCCATCACCTCTTTGTTTTTGCTTTGTCACCCCGAGTGGGACGGGTATGCCCAGACGTGGGTCCCGTGCCTGCTGGGCCTAGAGACCCAAGCTACTCCTCACTGATGAGCCCCAACAAGGGTGAAACATGTTTGGGGATGCTTGTGGTCTCGTGCAGAAGGGATGTGACCTAGCAGTTCGGGCTGGACTTCCCCTTTTGGGGTGGGGCCAAGCCTGATTTGCATATGGTCTTTCCCCTTCTGTAATGGCTTGGCAGGCGAAGAACGATGGTCTGGAGGGTTGCCCCGAGCAATGCCAGTGGTTAAGATTCAGTCTGAACCTTCCAGCCATCACCTCTTTGTTTTTGCTTTGTCACCCCGAGTGGGACGGGTATGCCCAGACGTGGGTCCCGTGCCTGCTGGGCCTAGAGACCCAAGCTACTCCTCACTGATGAGCCCCAACAAGGGTGAAACATGTTTGGGGATGCTTGTGGTCTCGTGCAGAAGGGATGTGACATAGCAGTTCGGGCTGGAATTCCCCTTTTGGGGTGGGGCCAAGCCTGATTTGCATATGGTCTTTCCCCTTCTGTAATGGCTTGGCAGGCGAAGAACGATGGTCTGGAGGGTTGCCCCGAGCAATGCCAGTGGTTAAGATTCAGTCTGAACCTTCCAGCCATCACCTCTTTGTTTTTGCTTTGTCACCCCGAGTGGGACGGGTATGCCCAGACGTGGGTCCCGTGCCTGCTGGGCCTAGAGACCCAAGCTACTCCTCACTGATGAGCCCCAACAAGGGTGAAACATGTTTGGGGATGCTTGTGGTCTCGTGCAGAAGGGATGTGACCTAGCAGTTCGGGCTGGACTTCCCCTTTTGGGGTGGGGCCAAGCCTGATTTGCATATGGTCTTTCCCCTTCTGTAATGGCTTGGCAGGCGAAGAACGATGGTCTGGAGGGTTGCCCCGAGCAATGCCAGTGGTTAAGATTCAGTCTGAACCTTCCAGCCATCACCCCTTTGTTTTTGCAATCAGATACAGAGACTTATCTATCCTCTATTAATATGCCCAAGATATCAGGCCTGGACTCAGAGCTGCTAGAATCCCCTATATCCGAACAAGAAGTCCAAGATGCAATAAAGAGGCTAACATTGGGCAGATCCCCAGGGGAAGACGGCTACACAGCTGGATTTTATAAATCCTTCAGTGCACAACTAACACAATCCATGGGAGAGCTCTTTAATGAGATAGCCCCAGACTCCTTCACCCGCGCATTGATCACAGTAATTCCCGAAGACGGAAGAGACCCCAAAAAATGTGGATCATACCGCCCCATCTCCCTACTCAACTTAGACGTGAAAATGTACACAAGAGTTCTGGCTGCTAGATTAGAGACACTAATGCCCCAATTTATACACCCTGATCAGGTTGGATTCATACTGGGGAGACAGGGAGCAGAAACAATGCGCAAAACCCTCCACCTCATTCATACATCCGAGAATATGCCCAATGATCCTGCCCTCCTTTCAATTGATGCAGAGAAAGCCTTTGACAGGGTAGAGTGGGGATTTTTGAGAGCAGTCCTGCGTAAGGTGGGGATAGGCCCAAGGTTCAGACAGGGAATACAGGCGCTGTACACGTCCCCCAAAGCATATATATTTGTGAATGGAGAATACTCCAGATGGTTCAAATTCAAACGTGGAACCCGAGGGATGCCCTCTCTCCGCAATTCTTTTTGCACTCTCCTTAGAACCCCTGGCACAGACAATGAGGGCCGACCCCAAGGTAGAAAGTATTCAGCTGGGAGAGATGGAATACAAGGTGGCCCTTTACATCGACGATATACTCTTACATATAACCAACCCCATGGCATCCATTCCCAGAGCCCTCCACCTACTAGAAGACTATGGTCACCTCTCCGGGTTTAAGGTGAACAAAACTAAATCTACTCTATTTCCTCTACAGGGATTGATAGAGGGAAATTAAACCAGGTTCTTCCCACTAGGTCTCAGGATTGAACACTTTAAACTGAAATACTTTGGAATACAGATCACCAAAGACCTGGCTGATCTATATGAAGCCAACTCCCCCCCCCTCCTCCAACGGTTCCGCGCTGACCTAAGTAGATGGAACAAGCTGACAATCTCCTGCTTAGGGCGACTTAATGCTATTAAAATGGTTTGCCTCCCCCAGTTCTTGTACCCCTTTCAAATGCTGCCCATCAAGATACCAAAAAGTTTTTTTTTTCGAGGCCAAGAAAGCCATTGTGAAATTCCTTTGGCAGGGGAAGAAGGCGAGAATTTCATATGACACTCTAACACTTCCCAAAGACAAAGGTGGGGTAGGGCTCCCTGATTTAAGAAAATATTATGAAGCGGCCCAACTACGCATCTTAATCCCTCACCTATGTAATCACAAAGACCCCCAAAGGATCCACATGGACAATCACTACCTATCACCAGCCATATTTTCGGAGTGGCTCTGAGCCCCCAAGAAAAAGCTCCATAATAGACTCAAAGACCACCCAATACTGAGCACCATATGGGGAATATGGAGAAAAGGTAAAGGAATGCATAAGATCTTCACATGGCCATCCCCACTGAGCCACTTATGTTCCCCGGGAATCAACAATCACATCTTCACACCTCCAACGCAGGGAGATTCCAAACATGGTATGAGGCTGGCCTAGAGAGGGTGGGGCAACTACAGAAAAAGGACTCTTTTTTCACACTCATGGAACTGAATGAAGCCCTGGGAATAGGCCCACTATCCACCTTCCAATATATACAGATAAAAACCATCTTAACAAAACAAGCATGGAAGAACAAGTTGATGAGAGACCTTACCCCTTTTGAAACGCTATTAGACTCTAGGACGGAGATGAAGGGCCTGATATCAGCAATGTATAACTAATTACTCGAAGCAGGGGACGGGACCACAGAACCGTTGAGAGGTAGATGGGAGAGTGATTTAGGTGAACAGATAAGCCCAGATATGTGGGGAAGAATGTGTAAAGCGGCATCGCAAACATCCATATCAAGCCAATACAAATTACACGCTATCAAACTGTTACATAGATGGCAGTACGACCCCCCTCAGGTTTTCTAAATTGTTCCAAACGGCCAACTCAAGATGCTGGCGGGAATGGGGGAGATCACCGACTATTGGCATATGTGGTGGGGTTGCACCCGAATAAAAGTATTTTGGGATGAGGTCCTGGGCTGGATTAAAGATATAGATGGTATCCATAGGATTTCCGACCCCCACCTTATATTATTTGGCCTTGAGAAGAACGAAGACGAATGGAGTAGGATTAAAGGTCTGGTCCCCCAGTTATTGCTAGCTGCTCGTGCCATACTTGTTACAAAATGGAAATCCAAAACGGTCCCGAGTAAAAATGAATGGATCAATGTAGCCTCCAACATATGCACAATGGAAATGATAACAGCATCTCTCCATGGAAGATCCTCACAAATAAGCATTTTACAAATAAGCATTTTTCAGGGGAGCCAAAGAGCCAATCTGACTGATACTCAGGGTTGTAACGTAATTGGTATGATCGAAGGGGTTGTAAATCAAGGCAATGAAGACTTGCCCAACAGGAAATCCCCTCATCCATGAAACTGTGGCCACCTATTGACACACACAGAAATAGCCCTTAGGATGTTTCCTCGACCTACAGGGGGGAGGCGGGAGGGTGAAGGGGAAGTCATGTTGAACTGTTGCAGCTCGAGGACGGATGTATGAATAAGATGTATGAAACAATGATAGTGTTAGAAAGCTTTGATCTTGTTCTGTAACCTTGAGTTCGTATTTTCTTTTTATGTAATGTGAATTGTAATGAACAAAATTCAATAAAACCAAATAAAAAAAAATGGTTAGATGTAAGTCAGTGAATCCAGCAACATTTATGGCAGTACCAGTAGGAGAAGATGATTATGTACATGATTGCACAACATACACCATTAAAATGGTATTCCCCAAGCTAGAGAAAACGCCCTTGGGGGATGGAAGTTGTTTTTATTGATGGTTCTTCAATAATTCACCAGGCAACTGGGGAAAGGCATACTGGAGCAGCGGTAGTGAAACTGAATACAGAATGTGAATTTGAGGTAATAACAAAAATGAGACTGCATTCAAATTATTCAGCAGAGGCTACAGAATTAGTGGCGCTCATCAAAGTGCTGCAGAGCTTTGAGGATGAGGAAGTGACGATTTACTGTGACTATGTAATATCAACCATACATGCAGGTTTGTCACACTGGAAAGGAGGGGTTTTCTCCGCGCAGACGGCACTCCAGTGCAACATGCAGCCCTATTGGATAAGCTTATAGAAGCATTAAGTCTCCTACCTACCTTAGCAGTTGTAAAATGCTCAGCGCATTCTAAACTAACAGACTTAATTTCCTGAGGAAATGAAGCCACAGATGTAAAGGCCAAAAAAGCAGCCTATTATCCATCCACATCTATTCTGGAAAGGGAAAATGTTAAACAAATGACAGGATGATGCATGTTAGCAAAGGAGGGCTTTAACATGCTGTCTATTGTCCAGTTAATTGAAATACAAGGTCGGGCTCCACATGAAGAACAGGATTTATGGATGCAGTGGTGTTCTTTATCCCCCACTGAGGCAATTTGGAGACAGGATAGCACTGGAAAGACAGTTATGCCTCTAGCATTAAGAGTAGCGCTGGAGCAGCTTCACTACCTAGCACACATGACGCGAGAGAGTCTAGCAGCAACAATTGCAGAAGAATGGTGCTCACCGAATCTACTACAGCATGCAGCACAGTTTGTTGTGAATTGCATAGTGTGCCAGAAATTGACAGCAGGGCACACTTTGCAAACAGTGAGAGGAGCAATCCCTAGACCCAATGGCCCATTTCAGCATCTACTTATAGACAATGTAGATATGCTACAAATGTGCAACTGCTACAGATATATGCTGGTCGTAGTATGTCCTTTTTCTAGATGGATAGAGGCAGGTCCATGCACACACCCTGATGCTCAGTGCGCTGCCAAGTTCCTTGTGTGCGAGGTGTTCCCCAGGTGGGCGTGTGTGCAAGGTTTTGCGGTCTGACAATGGACCGCAATTTGTAAATTAATTGTTTGAACAGATAGTTCTTCTATTAGGTATAAAACACAAATTCTCTTCCGCTTATCACGCACAGGTGAATGGCGTCTGCAAGAGATTAAACAGATTATTATAGGAGTGTATAGCCAAGCTAAAAATCACTGGGAAAGGGATGGCTATATTGTCTACCCATTGCCATGTATGCCCCGAGAAATCAGCCTGGTTCAAATCAATCTAACTCCTCATGAGTCGGTGACTGGATGCTGTATGAGAACCCCATTAACTCCTCCAACTAGGGTAAGAACTGATGTCCACAGTGTAGCCCACAGTGTAGCAAAGGCATTAGGTGATGAGATGAATGAATACCTAACAACAATGATTGCAAGTGTTTCTTTCATGAACAGAAGGGAGGGGTCAAAAAGAAGCAACAAAGACCATCAATCTTGTGAAACAGAAGACTTACTGAAACCTCCAAAATTGTATCCAGGTGACCAGGTGGTAGTGTGCAAATGCATATGCACCTGGAGTACGCAATGCTTTTGAGGGGCTGTATGAGTTAGAAGAAGCTACCCCCACCGCTGTCAAATTGAAGGGGCGAAGAGCATGGCTACAGCTTCATGACATCAAACACTATAAAGGTGAAACAGCGACCCTTCCCGAAGATTTCCCAGTGAAGCAAGAGAAGAAAAACTGCACATGCAGATTCACCTGATGGCTAGAAACGAGAAGCAAAATGAAGTGCACGCAAGCATCAAAGATTAGGGTCCGGTGTTTCTCAAAAATCAACCAAAGACCAGCATTTCTCTCAATAATTGACAAGAAGAAATAAGACTTGCAGCTACCTTGGAACTCTTTTTAGACTGGCTTCAAGGAACAATGTGAGAAGAGTCTAGAATTTGAAGAAGAAAGAAGAGGATTGACTATTGCTTAGGATACCTATTATTAAACTAGTATACACACTCTTGTCTGTCATCTTTTGCAATATTTGCAGACTTATCCAGCCCTAATACAAAGGGGAATACATATTATCACGTTTCTGGAAGAACCCAAGAATAACTGTATTGTCTGGTGAGTGATAATTGCGATAGTACTCCAGTTTCTGAAAAGTGTTGAAAAAGGAGATAACACATTGATATATTCAAGAAAATACAAAATGGAAAGGCTTCAAAATTTCAGAGATTCATTGCCATCCAGAAAGTTGATGGGTTTTCATGGAATATTGATGATATCAGTAGGTATTATGATTTGTGGTTTTCTCATTATTATGGCAATTCAAAGTGTGGCAAAAGGTAGTAAAGATATGGAACATCTAGTTTTGTCCCTACGAAGGATATTGACAAGCTGTTTTACAATATAACTAGGTTATTTTGAATAAAAAGGGATGTTGAGGAGGACAACAAAGATATAAATACATATGATAATTCGGCTCATTTAAAAAAATAACCTGTGGTATTAGCACATGAAGGAAGTGGGAGAGAGACATCAGATGAAAGTTGCTATGTCTGTTCCTTAATACCATATGCCATGAATGCAGCAAGGATATTTATTGCCAAAGAAATGTCTTCACATGATGCAATATGTCTCGGTCATCTAGCAGCATGCACAACCAGATGGCAATTCGAAGGAAAATGGGCAACTTTACAATGGTGATGAAGAGGAACAGTTCCATATGAAGATACTTATGTGAAGACAAAAAGGATGGACAGTGGGATGTGATGGACAATCAAAAAACTCATGTATCCATCAAGATTGGAGAACGAATAAAGATTGTCAAGATGAAGAGGATGGAGTGCTCAGACATGACAAAGTTCAGGAGAGCCAGGATGCTGGGAGAGAGCTCCGCTATTGGTCTGTGGGCATGTTGCCACCAGTACTGGGTGGGAAGAAGGACTATTATCTTACCCTCCATACCTATCTAAGAAAGAACCAGTAGCCATAGTGCAAATAGTGAATGACAGATACCTAGAATCATGGGCCAAGTATTCCAAGTTACTAACATGGGTCGACATTGAAGAATGCAACAACATGCTTCAGAAATGGAGGCACGGTTCTGGTTGGAGAACATAAAGGATGTAAGCAGGTGTTCGAAGTGCCAGGAATGGAGGAACTGCCGTACTGATTGATCAATACTGGGCCTGTGGATCCAGAGCTTACATACAGTTGCCTACGAATTGGGGAGGAAAATTCTATATTGTAATGGTACATGTTCCAGCATTAGTAATTCCTCAAAGTGATCTTCATATTGATGAATTTCCAAAAATGGATGAGCATATGAGGAAGAAGAGGTTGCTCAATCTCCATCGCAAGAAGAGAAGTAACTATTTCTCAGCAAAACTAATATGGGCCTATGACAATATTCCAGATGAGCATAAACTGTTCAGTAAAACGGCAATGAAAATGACATCTATATTCTTGCCAGGACTCAAGACTGCAATAAACGTCAAGTGGCTGCAGATCACCAGATAGGAGCTGTTACAGACGATTAATGCAACAATCAAAGCATTCAATGCAATCAGAGAAGAATTGAGAGCCTTCAGGCTGATGACCCTCCAGAACAGATATGTCCTAGCCCTAATTACAGCAATGGAAGGAGGCATGTGCGCCAAGATAGGGCCTTCTTGCTGTACATTTATACCATCCCATGATGAAGAGAATGAAACCCTGACAGAAGAAATAACTATGCTGACGATTCTGCATACAAAGATACAAGATGAAGCTGATGACAGCAGGAGTTGACTGGTTTTGAGTCCTATTGTCATGGATTCCAACCTGGCTGGCCAATGCTTTCAAAATATTCGGAGCAATACTCATGTTGTCTAAGGGAGGCATGGTATCACAAGTATGACACTGACACAAAAGGTAAAAGCCTTTATTCAATTTTTGGGGTTTGGAAAAACTCCAGCTTTGCCCTGTAGCTATGATGGGAGTAGTCCATACCATCAAATAATAAAGAAAACACAGTCCTAGCCAGTCTGTCAAATCAAAATGGCCTATACTAACAAAAACTTAATGCCTGCCCCATCTCTTATACCAAACTTGGGTAAAGTTGAATATGTATGCAAAGGAAAGGAAAACCAGTGTTATAACAAAGGATCACAGTGAATGAGTCTGCTCTCCTCCCAGCATTGGACAGAATGGATTAAGGCTGCCGCCGTAGATAGGATGACGCACTCTGGGTCAGGTTCTCAAAACAAAAGGCAGTTCAAAACCGGCCTTCCACGTTAAAGTCATTTATTCCAGCATTCCAAAAGTACTTTCACAGTTCAACAAAAAGTTCATGTAGGTCTCCCTTAGCCGGGCTTGGACCTCTCAATCACAGTACTTGCAGGGGTTCCCTTCCCCCAATCTTAATTCACATTTGTTAGGGGTTGCCTTCCCCCAACCTATAACACTTCCTGTCTCCCTCAATCGGGCTCAGACTTTTCACGCATGTCAAGGACTTTCGAATGTGCAAGGCTTTTACTATAGACCACCGCAGGACCACTTCGACTTTCCCTTCCGCTCACACTCTCATGTTATTTGCCCAAGTGTCTCTTGGTCTTGGTAGTTCAATACTGTAAGCACAAAAAGTTCAAAGAAATCTTTCTGTTAAGCATTCACCTTTTCACTTCCCGTTTTGCCGGGGTTAATCTTGACCATTACGCATTTCAGAGTTTGTTCACTTTGCAGCTTTTCGAAGTAAACATTCCACATTTTGCAGAGATTTCGAGTGGGCTACTTCCATTCACTGGACCCCTCGGCTACTATCGCTGGCTTCATATTCATCAGCTACTTAAAAGTTCATCACTGGTTATCTTTCTTTCGTGTCTCATCAGCATGTGTGCAACCTTCACCTGTGAGATACTGTTGCGGCTTCAATCTTTCCTTGACAGAAACTGGCCTTGCATGTCTTTCACAAACTCACCGGATGTGCGCGTTCCTTTCTTGTCTCTGTGGCTTTGATTCACGAGTCCAGGTTAATAACGCAGGCTTCGCATCGCGTCCCCAACTCCGTCGTTCACCCAGGAAGGTCGCTGGCGACCTTGAAACACAATGCAGGTTTCTTCTTGTCTGTGATTTGGCTTTCTCCATGTCTCCTTCATGGCTTCCCAGAGGCAACAGCTTCCTGCAGGGAACTTCAGGGTTTCTCTACCCTTTGCTCTAGTCCCTTGATCGGTCGTCTTGCTCCAGTAGGTTCGCCTTTGCCCCGGAAGATCTGCTCCTTCTCATGTTCCTCCTTGCTCAGAGTGTGACTCTATGTTCCACCTTTATCTGTGTGGGAAGAGCTAATGGGTATCAGATGTATGTGATTACAGTCAAGTGCCTGACTTTGCCTGACCCGATTAGTGGGACATGTCCAATGGGACATGTAAGGGTTAGCCTCTTTACTCAGTCACCCTCTTCCTCAGCCCAGTGTTTGTGCACAGGGGAGGGGGGGAGCTGGGACATTGGAGAATCCTATAAAATCGTATCAGGCATGGGTATGGGAAAGAGGGGGAAAACCACATCTCAATATCGGTTGCCTCAACCCCACTCCCCGAAGACACCTCACCCAGGTGATCTTCCCGCGATGGTCCACCCCCAGGGTCTGGATCCAAAGGCGATGGTTGTGCCCTGGCCACCTGAGAGAGAGAGAGATTCCCAGAGACAAGATGGTGAGACACCCTTTGGTTTCTTACAGTTGATATTGCTACGATTCTGTCTTATAGCAATCATTTTAGGACAGTGTCAGAAGATAGCCAAGGAAGCTATTGGGATGAAGATAATGATTGACATTGATGCTGGACAGGGAGAGCAGATGCAAAATGAAGCCAGTACCCATTGGAATATAAAGAAAAGTACCGTTGCACCTCCTGGAACCAAGTTACATTATCCTAAGGACCGGAATATACATCTAGGACGTTGGATATTCTATTCACCATCTGGAGAGTGCTGCCGCATGACTTGGATTGTGGATGAACACATATAAAGTGCAGGTCACCGAAGTGCGTTGACATAGATTTGGATCCCAAAAAAGAAGTAGGATGAAGAGAAGATGCTGACAAATGATGAAGAGGCGAAAGATCATGGATAAGGATAATTTGGTTGAAAATTCGACCAGAAGGCGGAATGTAGGGGAGCAGGTAGATGCTATCTTGCCCGTTCCCTCCCTCTCACTGCCGTCATATTGGAATAGTCAGATAAGGCAATAAATGGGACCCCCTGTATCATTGTCATTCCACATCGAGTGTATGAGAGACGGTTTGCACTCAGACAGCCATACGGAATGTACCCTTGAACTGAAGGTGTGAAAGGATGTCGCATGGAAGGATGCCAAATAGAAGGAGGTTGCATGTCAGAATGCATCTATGGACATCCTGGATGGATGTTTAAGTGAAATCTGACGAGGACAAAGTGATGCCATAAAGAAGATATATGAACCTATGCTAAAACAATATGAAAATACTTAGAATTAACGATGTAACTGAAACACTAAGAGTAACATGTAGCTGAGGCTAAAGTAATCATGGATCTAAAGATGAAGTAAGTGACCAATACTGTATATACGTCGCAACGCAAGATAGAAAGAAAACGTATAGATGCTTGCTATATAGGAATATATAATGTGGCAAGGACGGCCATAGTAAGAAAATGGATGCTGGCTTACATTTAATTTAACAAAGCTATCTCAGAGACAAGCCGAGGCTGAAGAATAAGGAGACGCAGAAAAACAGCTCTGTGTGCAGAGCAGACGATGTGTCAAGGTTGGCCCAGAGTTAAGGATGCTATTTTTAACGGCTAAGCAAGGATCGAAAAGGGAGTACATGGATAAGCTCTGAATGTGGGGCATTATTCATATATGAAGTATACAAAGTTCATGTGAGATAGACTGAGCAAGTCTCTTGAGGCCAAGAGGAGCAACCGCACCCTGCATAATTAAATCAAATAGCAATAAATAGAAGGATGAAATGGACAAATTTTTGGTATCTACACACGTGACTCAGAAGTCGAAAACAAAGGCTATTCATCAGAGTCTTAAGTTAAAATAGTGGTGTGCTTGCACTCCCTTGAATGTTCCAGGACACTGAACAGGCAACAAGGTCAACTACAAAGAGAAGACTTTGGCTTATGGCCTACCGATGAGAGATGGACTAATTGGGAAAATGGGGAGTAGTCTGATGGGATTCAAACACCTAGGCTTCATTTCACGTATGTGCTGCTAAAGAGACAAAAGTCGAAGGTTGGGATAGTATGTCCCCCAATCAGTGGGGTTGGGTGACAACCTACCATACAATGTTGCATGGACCAACCCACTGTTTTGTCTGCTATAATTAGTATTATACATATTTAGATGTAGTTCAAGGCGTGCCCTACAGACAAGGGGTAGCCAATGATGTACTAATCCTTATATGTTCTGTAAGTAGATATGTTCCCTTAAACCAACCCCTTCTGTTGAAAGGTTTTGTATTTTGCCACGTAGGAAGATGTCATACATAACCTAGGGGTCTTATACCCCGATATGCATTATCAAGTTTCCATGCGATTGTGCATGCATCAGTCCGATGTCTGTGAGTTCAGAATACTTTAATATATTGACACTAAAGTAGTACTTTGCCATATTATTGCATGTCCGATTATTTGGTCTGAGATCATTATTGTAATTCCATGAAGCACAAAAGATACTTCAAGGAGCTAGAGCAGAGATTGGTTTACATGGAATTTTGAGATACATTTTAGGTGCAAAGCGTGGATGTGTGCGCAAAAACATTTTGGCCTTATGAATTTGAACTGAGAGGGACTGCAGTTCACTTACCCTCATAATGGAAATAATAGCACTAGAAAAGCAGTCTTATACGTGAGAACCCCAAGACTTAGTTCAAAAGGAGGGCCCTTAAGTTAAGTAAGGACAACAATCAAGCCTCACCTGGGAGTTTGATTTGAAATGGGTGGGTAAAGTCTTTTCCCCTTCCATAAAAGCTTTGATTATAGGGACTTTCCACCAGGAAACCTTGCTCTGATCGGTGGTGCTTCTGGGGGCCCAGCACTCTGTTGAGGTGGCTCTGGCTTGTGTCGTACTGCTTTGAGGAAGTCCGTAGGATCTTCCTGGAGCATGGGTCCGGCTTAAAAATGATGCACTTGATTCTGGTGTTCCTGTCCCCTGGCACTCGGTTCCAGCAGCAGCAAAGAAGTACAGCCAGCAGGGAGAGGCGTTCCAGTCAAGTTCGTACTGGGGTCAGTTGGTCCCACCAACCCCCATGGGAGAATTTGTCCTTTCTGGGCTTCTCTAGTCAATTAGACATTCAGAGCTTCAGCGCTTCACAGGGCAAACCAGCGGTCGAGGAGGGTGCAGCAAGTTTCACTTCGTTTCTTTTTCGGTTCCTTCATCCAGTGGTTGACTCTGCCTTCCTTGCAAAAGACCTAGGGCCTCATTACACGGTAGGCGGTAAACCATGGCGCTATTAGCACCATGGTTCATGCTGGTAAAATACTGGCACCGCCTTGGTGGAAAGGGGAATTACCGCCCTATTCCAAGGTTGGCGGGGCGGTAATTCCCCCTTCCACCATTGCCCTTCCCCATTCCCATTTTTGCCCCATAGGGCTCTATGGGAATGGGGAAGGCGCTAATTACGGTACCGCAAATTGCGGTACCGTAATTAGCTCCACTGGTCCCTTTGCGGGTTGGTTTTTAACGCCTGCAAAAAGCAGGCGTTAAATTCCCCAACCCGCAAAGGGACCTCGTAGTAAGGATTTACCGGTACCGGTAAAATACCGGTACCGGTAAACCCTTACCGCCTACCGTGTAATGAGGCCCCAAGTCTTTTATGCATTTCTCTCCCCACTCATTCGCAGCCTAGCTATCACTCACGCAGCAGGGTGGCTGTCCTCCAAAGACAGCCAGCCGGCCAATCACCTTTGGGTGCATTCCTGTAACCAAGGAGACTAAGCACAGGGAGTTTCGGGAACCTCTCTTGCTTCCTGCCCTGCCAGACACGCTGGAGCCAGAGGCGGGCTACACCAGTGAATCCCGCCAAAGACGAAACAAACCAAGGGGCCAATTCTGGTTTGGTGCGCAGAGTAAATCTCAAGAAAGACCTTCCAAACAAGAAATGGCAAAAAAATAAGACCACGGCCATTTAAAAAAAAAATGGGCACCCTTGGGTGCAATATTGCAGCTGCGAATACAGCCTGTGGTACAAACACACAATGGTAGGAAAAATAAACCATTGCCACTAGTCATTAATTCTAGTAAGGGTAACATAAAATGATTCCATGAGAAAGTAGACAAAAAGGGATACCAAGTGTCCCCGCAGCACTCCACATAAAATGGTGTGTGCTGGGTCTACAAAGAGAAAAAGGCAAGTAAAGTCCATTTCATTTGACTACGCTTGGAAATAGTAGTTTATCCATAAAGTATTTAAACCTTTAGAGAAATCCAAAGGACTTCTCTGTGACACTGCACTGATGGTGCTGGGTGTCGCCATACAAAAAGATGCCTATTTCTTTTTTCTAGGTTTTATTGGTTTCAAACTAATGCAACAGAATAATAAAAGAAACCGTTAACAGTTTTAAAAACATCCCACATTCCTCAAGTTACATTTTATCCAATTAGAAAAAGAAAAGGTCAAAGGAGAAAAAGTACTCTCCATTAAAGGAAAAATACAGAAGCAAAATCTATCTTTTTTCTTTTCCTGCTCTCCTCCAAACCCTACATAAGCTTTAAGATCCTGCAGCCTATTCTCGCTTTCCCACAAAAAAAATCAAAAAGCAAAACAGAGGACAGATGAAATCAAGAAAGTTCCACACATTTCAACAAATCCAACAAAGGGCTCCAATCGTAATCGCTCGGCAGCATGGGGGTTCACACCTCTATAGTCTCCAGCTTACAGCCAAACATATGAGCAGCTTTAGCATTCCGGACAATTGTTGAATCCACAAATTTGAGCATTCCCAACCTGGCTTAACATTTGCCCCATTAATAGCCAGTCCCAGCATTCCTCAGCAGATAGTGATCCTATCCTCCCAAGGTGATCTCCCATATGTTGGGTTCTAAGATCAGTAAGTGTCCGGCACTCCATCACAATGTGAAAAAGCGATTCCAGCTGTTCCCAGTTTCTACAAAATCTACAAAAACTGCTTTCCACCCCAATCTGATGTCTATACCGAAACTCACGTGTAGGCATAACATTAAGGTGGCATTGCAGAAAGAAATCCCTATAGACGGCTGAGAGGAATTTACAAAGACAGAGAGGCAGGTCATTCAGTCCCTTTTTTCTATCCACCATCTAAAGGTCAAGGGGTCAATTATTCTTGCTTCGCTAGTATTAATCTAATCTGCCCACTCTAGGGTCTCCTTTACTTTAAGGGGGTTTGCCTTCAGCAGATCAATATCCAACTCACAGTTAGCCAGTATATCAAGCACCTTATCAAACTACAGGTTCAAAATTCTATCATTTTACCTGCCCAAGGTTCTCAGTATGGAAAAGAGGAAGGCCTCTCAATTATGATATATTTCCGATATAAAGAAATCACCATCCACAGGACTATGGAGGACATTGAGGGTAGAATTAATTCATGGCGGATGTAAACTATAGGAAGGGACTTAGGGAGTCTTAGTATGCTGTACCAAAAGTATCCCCCCACCAACGGTCACACGTTTTCACTTGTTAAGAAGCGTCTCTGCTCCATAAGTAAGGACCTGAATCACCTTCTTTCTATAGAAGGTCAGGACCGGTATAATGGAGAAGGCCCCATACCGCCTGTGGATAGCAATTCCTTGATTTGTAAGGTTTTTAAGTTTGTTTCTCAGCCAGTCCAGTTGGGCACTTTCATTTATGATCTTATTTATCTAAACTCCCAAATATAGGATTGTTTCTACAACCTCTATCCGGCAGTCTTTAACCTTCCACATGAAGGAAACCCTTTCTTTCCTTCTAGCTGAAGTCATGATCAGAACTTGAGATGTTTTAACGTTCATTTTCATGCCATTCTCACTTGGGTATCCATTGAAGGCTATGTTGCTACGCTGGAGACCCTGGGCCGTTTGGTCGAGAAACACTGTCGTCTGCGTATAATAATCATGGAAGCTCGCAGTTATGATTAAGCTTAGGTGGAAACACTCCAATGTTCCCCTGTGAGCTCCCAAGGTCGGACAAATATAGGCTAAATAGTAAAGGTGCAAGAGCGCAGCCCTGTTTGAGCCCACAAAAAGTCGTAATCAGTCTAGACATCAATCACCTTTCCCCCAATGTATTCTGTATCGATGTACCTGTATATAATGCCAGAATGGTTTAAAACATGTCAGAAGGACAGTTCCAGTTTTTCAATTTTACCCACAGACGATTCCGATCGACACCAAAAGTCTGATGTAAATCTATAAAGGCCAAATAGATTGTTGATTTATTTTCAATCACCCTCCGCTTCAATAGGTTAAGGACAAATAGATTCAGGGATGTCCCTACACCCTTTATGAAGCCCGTCTGTCTGGGATTGAGTATTCCAGACCTAGTTGCCCCAGCATTCAGATCACGGAGAACCACGGGGGCAAAAAGCTTGCCCACTGAATCAAGAAGGGCGATAGTTCTTCGTACAAGCCCTGTCGCCCTTCTTGAACACCGGGACAACTCAGGCCTCTCGCCATGACTCAGGAACCTGTCTGTTCAGCATCACTTGGTGAAAGAGTGACACAGAAAACTCTGCCCAAACTTTGGGGTTTCGCTTCAAGACACTATTTGACACACCGTCAGGCCCAGCCGCTCGAGACGAGCTAAGAGCTTGGTGTCCGGTCAAATTTTCGACCACAAAAGGATCGAATGCAATAGGGTCGACGCAATAGGACCGAAAACAAAAGGGTCGAATTCTTTTTTTTAAATTATATACATTTTTTGGGGGTACTGGGGTTCTGTGTTTTTTACCACAAAAACAGGGTTTGGGGGGACCGCCCCCCAAAAAAATAAAAAAATGAAAAAAACAATTTTTTCGATCCTTTTGTTTTCGGTCCTTTTGATTCGATCCTTTCACCTATAACCGCTAAGCTTCATAATCATGGCTCTTTCCTCAGTTACATTATGAGACAAGATTTGATGCAGTAACCTTTGGGTGCACTACAACAGCCTTGACCTCCTGGCAATAGGAACCCAACCATTGGTATAAGTCTGTACTACACAGGTTGGTGGTGTTGTTGAGAGCCAGGCTTATCTCAAGAGGGGTCAATGTGAGCAGTAGGGTAGTTACACAGGGAATAAGCCTTCTTCAGAAGGGGCAATATAACAGTAACACAAAAAATACACTCCAAAATACACACTTTTAGTTTCTCTAAATCATGAAGTACCCATTGGGGATGGCACACCGACACTTCCTACACCCTCAGGTGACTTAAATAGCTAGGACACTATGGACATTTAGAGCAATACTGAGATTGGTGTCAAAGGATAAGGTTATTAGAATAAAAACAAGGGTTCACACAATTATCCTGAAACAGCTAAGTACTTTTTGAACCCCCCAATGAGTAAGTTAACCCCTTCACGGAAGGAAAGGTAAAGCACAATGTTAGAGGAGAGAAGAGTCATTCAGGGAGCCAGGCCTGCCAATGTTAATTTAGCAAAAGTCAAGGGGAGCTGAAGCACTTCTTGCAGGTAAGTAAAAAGTCTTGCACAATGTTTTAGAAGTCTTTGTAGAAAGGTAGAATCAATTTAGGGCCACAGGCGGTTTAGGCTTGTGAGAGTAGAAGATGCAAGCAACTCTACAGGGCAACCAAGACAAGTCTCAACTGATAACAAGTAAGGCTACACAACAAGAGGTAAGTTCTCTTAGACTGAAAAGTACCTTAGGATAGAAGAAATGGTATCAGCTGGCTTCTGTTCGTGTGCAGCTCTGCAGATCCTGTTGTTCCTGTGCCTCAGTCGTGGGGACAAGAGATAGGACTTCTGGGGACTCATGCACTACAATGGGATGGTCAGCGACAGCAACTGGCAATCTTCAAATCAGAGGCACTTTGCCGTTTCAGCTCCTTGCGTCTCCAGCAAATAGCACGAAAGCTGCACAACTATTTTAAATAGCACCACCGTGGTTTTTCGGATAACACGTTGGACTTTCCTCGCATCTGGGGTCCAGCACCTTGTTGAGGTGGCTCAGGCTTGGTCAGTCCTACACCCTGGGATTCCAGAGGATGTTCCTGGAGAACCGGTCTGACTTAAAAGCAACGCACTCGATCTGGTGTTCCTCTCCCTGGCAATTCGGTACCAACAACTGCAGCAGTGGAAGTACAGCCAGCTTCGAGAGGATGTCCAGACGAGCTTACTTTGGAGTTGATTGGTCCCACCAACTCAAGGGGAGAAGTTGTCCTTGCAGGGCTTCTCTAGTCGAGACTTATTTGGAGCTTCAGCACAGCAGCAGGGCTTCACCGGGCAAACCATAGGTCCAGGAGTTGCAGCAGGCCTCTCTTCCAAGTTCTTCTTCAGATTCCTTCTTCCAGTGGTCGACTCTGCCTTCCAAGCCAAAAAGCCTTGCCTTTTATGCAGGTTTCTCCTATTCATTGCAGCCAAGCTGTCAGTTACCCAGCAGGGTGGCTGTCCTTGCCGGATAGCCAGCCGGCCAATCACCTTTGGGTGCATTCCTGTAACCAAGGAGATTAAGCACAGGGAGTTTCGGACACCTCCCTCACGTTCTGCCCCCGCTAGACATACTGAAGCCAGAGGCGGGCTTCACTCGTGAATCCCTCCAAAGACAAAACAAACAAAGGAACGAAACCTAGTTTGGCGCGCAGAGTAAATCCCAAGAAGGACCGTTGCAAAAAGAAATGGCTAAAAAAGACGACCGGGGCCATTTTGACATAATGTGTACCCATGGGTGCTGTACTGCAGCTGCGAACGGAGCCCGCGGTAAAAACACACAACGGTAGTTAAAAGTAAACCACTGCCACCAGCCATTAATTGTGGAAAGGGTAACATAAAAATGTTACATGGGAAACTAGACAAAGGGGATACTAAGTAACCCCTCCAGCATCCTATTGTAAGATAGTGTGTGCTGGGTCTAGAAAGTTACAAAATGTAAGTCAATTTCACTTTACTGGTCTTGGAAACAGTAGTTTATCCAAGAGATGGTATTTAAACCTTTGGGAAATATGAAAGACTTCCCTGTGCCACTGCACTGAAGGTGCTGTGTGTCACAATGTAAAAAGATGCCTATGGAGTTTGTCAGACTCCAAAAACCAAAATAACCACAGAGTTAATGTCACAGAAAAATACAGGAGAGTGGGAAAAAGGCCTCTCTCTCTCCCCAACATACATCAAATCTGAAGCTCCAGCCCTTGATCTTTCTAGCCTCTTCGATCGAGAGCTGAATGGCCACTCCAGCAAATTTCTTGGAGTAATGGCTTATCCAACCCTCCTGTGTCACCCCCCCGCCACCCCATCATATGATCTTTCTGGAAGTTTACTCCATAATTAAGCTCCCACATATTGCGGGAGCTTTTACCGCAAACTGCCAACAACATCGTCTCCGCTTCATTCTGGACCAGTGCAGCTTTATGTGCCTTACCCCAGTTCTTATAGGCCTGTCTGCGTTTCTTAACTAGTTCTTCCGAGTCTGATGCATTCCTATGCCTTAATTTCCTCACCTCCGCCCTACACGACCTGTGGGCTCTTACTAGGTCAATGTTATAGACATGTTTTGCGGTATGATGGATCTTGCCCCCTCTATCGTCATGATCGCTATGTGGCAAGGTCACTATGTCCAATTTAGAGACCCTCCCTCCCAGATTAGATGACACAAAAAAATAATCCAGGCATGCTGTCGTAGTCCATTTCTCCAAGTGGGAGCACCAGGTCAATCACCCTCAGTTTGTCCATTTAGCAATCATAGCTCTCGCATTTTCACTTCCTCGGCCCATCTCCGAGCAACCCCATCCAGATTCTCCAGCCGCAGTGGCCACCCATCTTTGGATAATAACTGGAAATAACCGGAAATAACACGATAACGAGAACCATAAAGAAAGTAGCAGCCAAAGACAACAATGGACCTAATCTAGAGTCAAACCTGTCTCACAGCATCTGGTCCTGGCTACCTAAAGCCCTCCAAAGGGAATCTAAGAGATAGCAACCCAACGATCAAAATCTAAAGAGTGGCGTCAACGACAAAGAAGCAACACACAGGCAAATTTTCCCTATAGGCTCATGGAACACCAGAGGCCATACCCATTTGACAGCACACGGACCTATAAAATTAGCAGACCACGACCTACTGTGCCTCCAAGAAACGTGGTTAACACAAGAACCAATATTGGATGGCTACGAAATAGCGTTCTCTCCAGCAAAAAAAGGACCAGGGGGACGACCATCTTCGGGGCTTCTGATAGCCTGCAGACAGGGAAGTGGCTGCACTTTGGAAAAAACCTTGATCAGTAAGCCTTCTTTGCTATTGCTCAAGGCCATATGGCTAGAGGGTATCAAGAAAGGAGACAAAGGCAAGCCACCAGTAATTATAATTGCAAACACCTATTGGAACCCGGCGACCCTCACTGATTTAGAGTACCTGGAAATGCTGGAAAGTGCAATTGACGAAGCCATAGGTGTCCATTTGGCACCCTACCTCATGATTTGTGGTGACCTCAACGCCACGTGCATACAAGATTCAAACAAGCTAGCACCCCACAATTCCATGAGCGCAACAGCTAAAAGAGGTACGGCTTGGCTCAAATTGATGAAATCTAGAGAAATGCACAACATAGACAGTGTTTTCCCAGATCCCTCTCGCTTGCCAACCTGGAAAAGAGAGTCTACAAGGGCCACAATAGATTACATTTTCATATCCACAACCTTGCTATGAGTTGTGCCGGCATTTGAAGTAATCGAAACAGCAGCAAGTGACCACAATCTCCTCTGTGCAACGTGGCCCAGAAAAAGGACGGTAAAATCTACGGGGGAATTACCATTATGTATCAACAATCAACGCACAAGACTGAAGCTATCAGCAATAGCGATCTGTGACCTCAGGTCAAAGTATAACACCCAGTCAGAGCTTACCTCTGAAAAACAGATCAACTATTCTCCATTGCTACTTGTATACAGCCATAAAACTGGAAATAAGGATCCCAAAAGATCACATGTTCATAGGTATGACCTAAAAGTGGCGACTAAAAAGAGAGAAATGCAAAAATTGAAACGACAAGCCAGTAAACTAGGTACACGACTCGCAATCAAGGCAGCGAACGAAGGTCAACAAGAATATAAAATCTGGGTCCATAACCATCGTTTGGCCTTATACCAACAAGACGCTGAGAACATCATAACTGCAATAACAGCTAACAATACCCGAGAGTTTTGGTCCCTCTTAAAAACGGCCTCGTCTCCATCTGAGCCAGCGTTTATTTCAAACATCGGAGAAGGGACATGGGTGAATTTCTTCCAAACGCTTTTTGAGAAGACGCAAACACGGCCAAGACCAGCTAAAGAGACCATTCCAACAGCGTGGAGACCTCTAAATGACAAAAAAGAAATAACAAGACAAATAATGAAATTGAAAAATTCTAGAGCTCCGGGTCCAGACGGCGTAACCAACATAGATCTTAAAGCCTTTCCAGCGGAGTGGGCAAGTCTCTTGAGTGATATTTTTAAGAGATGTGCAACATTACACTCTATCCCACCCTCATGGAAATCCTCAATTGTGGTACCTGTCTACAAAAAAGGGAACAAAGCCAACCCGGCAAATTACAGGCCAATAGCCTTATTGGACTGTATTGGAAAAGTCTTTGGTTCCCTGCTCTTGGAGGAATTTAACTTATGGGCAAAATCAGCTCCGTGCAGCGATTACCTTCAAACGGGCTTTAAAAAAAACCTGGGGACTTCGGCTAACATTCTGTTACTGAGAGCCCTAAAGAGCAAAGTCTTAGAAGGGGGCCCAAGGCTGTTTGTCATTTTCATTGATCTTACACAGGCTTTTGATCGGGTTGACCGAATTCTTCTGTGGAAAAAACTGGAAGCCTGGGCATGTCCACAAGATATCCTGGACCCAATTAAGGCGCTATACACAGATACCATCATGAAAGTGAAGTTAACTCCACAAGGCCTCCTTTCTAAAGCTATTCCAACGGCCATAGGAGTCAAGCAGGGGTGTCCCCTGGTGCCTGCGCTCTTCCTGGCCTTCTTGGGTGATTTACAAGAAGTAAATTTGTCGACTCAATGCTTTCCGCCCAAAATAGGAAGCGCCCATATAAATAGACTGCTATACGCTGATGATCTAATCTTAATGGATCACACTCCAATAGGATTGCAGCGGCAGCTGAACAGTCTGGAGGAATACATGAGGACAAACAATTTGGAGATAAACGAAAAAAAAAAAATCATGATTATCTCAATTAGCTCCAAAAAAATCGGAAAAGATATCACTGCACCTGACGAAAGAACCAGTTGAAAAGGTGCCGGAATTTAGATATCTGAGAGTGATCTTGGACAGCTCGAAAAAAGAAAATGCAATGCAGATGCACTTAAAACTGAAGGTAAAGAAATTGATTGGGCAAGGCAAAGCCATTAACAGGAAATTTGGCCGCTTTTCGTTACTGCCTGTGTTGGAATTTTACAAAAAAAAGGTTGTTCCATCATTAACATATGGGGCAGATGCAATGCCAACTCTTCCAACTACATTTTGGCTGAAACTTGAAGCACAATTCTGGAGATCAATACTAGCCCTGCCGGATTCCACCTCTATGGCAGTGATAAGACAGGAACTAAGTTTACTATCTCTGGAAGGCACAGTAAAAATCAATTCCTTGATGCTATTTCGCAAATGCAGAATGGCAGAAGATCAGTCAATTCATAACTTGATACTAAGAGAAATTAAAAGTGGAACCAACAAAATGTTAAAGGTCTGGTGTACCCGGAATTGTGAATATCTAGCATCAGTGGAATGCGACGAAGAAACTCTGTTCGTAAATCCAACAAAAATACAAAAGAAATTGAAAGAACTGGACTGGATCTAAACTAAAGAAATAGCATCGCAAAACAAACTAATCCAGCACTTGCCACCTAATACAAGGAGGTTAAACGAAGTGCAGCCTTACATTAAGAAATTTCCATCAAAACCAGCGAGAGACCTGATTATGAGAGTGAGATTGAACCTCTTACAAACTAACGAAATCCTATTCATTAGAGGCTTATCATCGAAAAAAGAATGTCGCTTTTGTACTGATCAATCAGTAACAGAATCAATTCGTCACCTGATCCTTGAGTGTCCCAGTACCAGAGGTTTAAGATCATCATATCTTCCGGACATTATAAGCGAGTTTGCTTTAAGCGACCAAGAAAATTGTTGGGCTAAGTTAATAGGGGGGACAGAACACGATGGCAACTGGCAACCTTTAACATCGTAAAATATGTAAACTCTGTACTACTGCCACAAAACCCCCCCTTGTCAGACACCTAGCAACTAAAAGAACTTCTCTTTTGCTTAAAGAATCAGTGAGAAAGAGAATCTGTTTCTCCACATGATCACTTTGTAAAAAATCTTAATGATTAAATACAAAAAAAAAAAAAACGGAAATTGAATTTGCCACAGATCAGATTTCAGGGTTATTCCAGTCTGTTAGGACCTCATCTACCTTCTCCATAATGAGTTTCACAAACTCACCAGTTTGCAATCACTTAATGCCCTGATAAACATTTATCAAAAGCAGGCTAGCCAATCCCTTTGAATGGTTCCTCTCTATTGACATAATGTGAACATATTGATTAGGGGTGAGGTCATGATGAATCACAAAGTAAAAAATCTGGGGGTTCTGATAGACAACTCCCTAACCTTAGAACCACACAAATGAATGCAACTGTCAAGAAATGTTTGTTCCTCCTCCACACGGCAAGAAGAATCCTACCTTTCCTCTCCTTCACGCACAAAACGCTCACTATCGTTTCCCTCATCATGTCAAAAGTCGCCTATGCAAACAGCCTCTACCTCAGAATACCAAAATACCTCCTGAAGAAACTACAACGCATCCAAAATACAGCTGCAAGACTACTCCTCAAACTAACAAGAAGAGAACACATCACTCCTGCCCTAAAAATACTACACTGGCTCCCAATAAAACATTGCATAACCTTCAAAACAATGTGCATAATGCACAGGGCAATCAGCGGACAAGGAGCAGAATTCCTACAAAAGAAAATAATCTACAAGCCTACTAGATTCCTCAGGTCATGCAACGAAATCTGCCTGGAACCAAAACCATACCTCAAGAAAACATTTGGAGGCACCTCCTTCTACCACTTAGCTGCAAAAACCTGGAACAACATCCCAAAAGAATTAAGAAACACCTAAAATTTAGGAAATTACTAAAAACCTGGCTATTCAACACCACAGACTCAAACTGAAAACAGAAACAGAAAGGGAAAAAAGGATGACTAGACTAAATCAGACACGGACAGCTCCCAGAACCCACTGGGAAGCTCCCAGGGCACCTGGAAGAGTCTCACCGGGTAGAGTGTAACACCGGCGACACCCACGGAGACAGAATCAAAAAACCCAACCTAATCCCACCCAACATACGCACTCGCCCCTTAGTTCCCACCAGGTACCACAGTGGTTGTAATTGTCAGGATACGTAGGCGTAGGCAGGTGCAATGGCTGTATGAGTGGGAAGGGAAGATAGGTAGCGCTGCGAGGCAGGCTGGGGGAGGAAGGGGCTAGATGTAAAAGGGACCTTGCAGGCTGGATGGACTCAGATGATGACAGATGCATAGGGGTGCTACCGAAACCCATCTGGGGAGAATACAGAAACCCACCGCTTCAAGTCAGGATAGGGATGCCAACTAATCAACTGCACTAACAATGTCCCCCTCTGCATGCATCTCTCAAACTCCAAACCAAACACAACCACAAACCTACAGCACAACAACTGCACAAACTTCACTACATGGCAACAACAAAACAAAAACACACATAGACTTGCACAACAGTACACGACGACTACCGGCCGCAAAACACCCCAGGCCCAGCCAACGGACCCACCGGGCTGAGGCCGCCAACAGCACGTCACTGCTCTCATCCACTTTTCCAGCTCCTTCCCACTAACCCCCCCCCTTCCCTTTTCAGAGCCGCCAGAGCGCCAGGGGACCACTTTGGTGGTGAAAGTGCGCGGTACAAATGTCCTTTAACATTAACAAATCCCTGTTCAACTTTGATGAGTGTTAGGAGGCCAGAGAAGGGGCGACCCATGGTTCCTTTAAGAGCAGGATTTAAAAAGACCTCAGCCATCACAAGCTGGCTTATCCCTGAGCCATGTCTCCTGGAGGCACAAGATTTCATATCCCCCCATGACCTTCCCTTCCTCCGTAAACATAAATTCAAAATCCTGGGTATTCCATGGTCCGACTCTCAAAGATTTGGCAGACCCTTCCTCATCAATCTATTCACCAGCTGGTCATGCCAACGCACCAGCTAGCCAGCTCTAATCAAATTGATTTGTTTCGGTATTGGCCGGACATCCATTGCCAGTCTTCTGGGGGGGTTTTCAGTCCACCGTTCTTAATCGTGAAATTCCCCAAAGGCCTCAATTCATTCTTCTGTTCTCCGGTTCTTAGCAGTGACCGATCCACGTTGTTTTTGCTTTCATGCTTTTTCATACATATGCTAGGAGCTGATTGAGGGGCCCGTTTCTTGGCCTGATTATTCCAAAATGCTGCTCACAATATTCGCTCAAATCATATCCCAAAGGTAACAACCTTTCTCCCTGCTCCAACAATGCATCCTTAAGGTGGGATTCTAGATGGAGAATTACAAAGTCTCCTCAGTCCTTCTATACAAATTCAACCACTCTGATATCGTCTGTTATAAACCTCAGTACTGGAATGTACTGGAGGAGCTGCATCACGCCATCTCCCCCCAAGTAGTAGAGCTTTCCGGTCCACTATCATTATTTCAAGGGATAATTTCGGGATCTCTTCTGTTCTGCTTGGGGAGCGAGAGTGATCCTCCTGTACCGGATTCTTCTGTGATCTGTCGCTGTTGCCAAGTTGTAGATTCCCTTCTTTCTTGGTCTTAAGGCCCATAGGTGCCAGACGGCTCTTCAAATCAGCAGCCATTCTCTTTTCCCTCCAAAGGTTGGAAAGTAGGGACCGTCTGATGCTGCATGGGCATCTCGGCTGGATTTTTGTTTCCGGCCTTTTTTGATATTAGGGCTTCCTGCTTCCGATTTTCCCTCCAGTCACAATCACTTAGGTTGTTCCACTGGTCATCTTCCTCATTGGCAATGATTTCCAAGAGATCGCTAAGACGGGTATCTGACTGGAAGGTGGTTTTACCAGTCCTGGATTGCAGGCTTAGATCATGCCTGTTCGTGTCGATATTATCTTGAGTAGGCACCTCTTTTGGCATCACCAATTCAATGCGGGGTCTTTTGATAGAGTGAGTCAGATCCCCTAGGGGCGGCACTTGAACATCTGTAAGAAAGCTGTTGAGCCATTCATCTTTGTTTTCTGTGCCCTTTTTTGATATTTTCTCTTGAAGAACGTTGCTTTTTCTTTTCCGCCTAGGGGCTCCCCCCTCTACCACAGCCGAGGGCTTGAATATTGCAAACGTGTTTGCTTTGGTCCGCTCAAGATGGGGCACTGCCGTCAAGTCAACCATTACATTTCCTTTCTCCTTGGTAACAATCAGGGGAGATCTATCCTCCGTTAGTTGGCTATTAAAAGGGGCAGCTTTTGTGTCCTGGGCTAAGTACTGGGTTGGCTTCCAATGAGCTCACATCAATTTTCCATCCTCAATGATGGCCTCCATCAATGAGGTTTTATCAGCTGTCTGCCTCCTGGCCAGGTCACAAAGCCTTTGCTGCCACTGACTGGAAGTTTCTGCCTCAGTGTCAAGCCTTTGTTCTAATTTTTGTGGGAAAGTATCTAAGTTACTCAAATGTTTCTGCAGTGTACACATGAGTAACACTTGCTCTTGCATGGTGGAATTGACTAATATAGCTCACAGAAGGGCGAAAGAGATATAGCCAGTGAGGCCATCACTGTGTTTTAGATCATCTTTGAGAGTATATCCCCCTTGCCGAAGATCACACCCGGCGCCTCTCTATAGTTGTTCAGCTTACTGGAATCTGAAGAAGATGAACAGCGCCTTCTGGCTGGAGAAGCTAAAACTCATTCATCCTCCTCTTTGCTGTAGCCCACCACTGGGGCTTCCGCTGGAGTTTGGCATTTTACGGGTGCACTACTAAAATTTGCCATTGTGCTTCGAGGTTTTCTATCCACTACAATTTCAACTCCCAGGTCACCTTCCTTCGCCCCTAGTCTCAAACCACCTGTGTGGGTGGTCAACTGGATTCCTATGGGGTAGTGTCATGACCCTTGCCCCTGGCCATCACTGGCAAGTCAGCCTTCCAGTTAGGGCCAGGTCAAAAACCTTAAAACCTCATCCAAGACTCTCTTGGAGTCAGTCCTGGCGCCTTTGGCGCCAGGCTCATAACCATCATGAAGACCAACATTAGAATGGGACCATTTACTTGGAACTATTTAACTTGGGGGTGTGGGGGGGGGTCAGCCAACATGGAGGCACACACATAGCTCATTTACAGGGAACTGAGCTATGCGGTCTAGTCTTTTGGGTGTGGCAGGCCTGGGACTACTTTACCTGGACTACTTTGGGTGTGGCAGGCCTGGGACTATTTTACATGGACTATTTTACCTGAGACTATTTAAACCACACCCAAACAGCAGAACATGCTTTGCGTTATTCTGCTGTGGGCAGCGTAACGCTCACCGTGTCCAGTTCTTTGATGCCAGTTTACCTGAAACCAAGGACCTGCAGAGAGAGAAAGAACACTACGAAACTTACCTGGAACAATATCCTGTCTTCAATCCACTGCTGACTTCAGTTCCACTCACCTGAAGGTACGAACTCCATCATCCGGCACCGCATGCCTCCTGGAATACCATAACCTGGAAAGAGGAGAAAGAAAGACAGCATTAGTAAGCATTTACTCACTTTTCCTCCCGAATGAAGAAAGCCACACAATTCTTACCAGGGTAGTCATCTCTTGGTCAGTCTCATTGCTGTAACTTTATGGCGCGTGGCGAGGAACATCGCAACCCTCAAGGAGAGAAAAGATACAGCTTAGCAATATAAAAGGCGAAACAGCGCCGCGCATCGAGCATTACTCACCGGACAGCATGGCGCACACCGCGCTTTCGCATACAGCCCCATGCTCATCTTCAAACTGCATGACAACACCAAAATACCTTTCCATACCTAAAAGGAAAGCAGCAAGACATTATTATTCAAACTAAGAGGAACATAAGAACTGCATATAAAGACTGTAAAGCAGCAAACCTACGGAGTTGCAGCAGGCCTGGATTCCCACAGGGGGCTTGCACCAGTGAAGTAACTTGGTCGCTGCTCGCCCCCCACATCTACGCGCCCCTGCCACGAGGAGCAGGACGGAGAATCCACCTCTTACAATATTAAGGTGAGGAGAAGGCCCAAGGGGGAAGAAGGAGTTGAGGCCAAGGGAGGTGGGAAAACAAAGACAATCTGGTATTGAATCCTGCTCTCCTATATTGCAGACCCATCTTTAACCAGAGGCCTTACTAAGGGACTGGGAGAGGGTTCGAGTGCAAATCATCCAACCAGGGCTGGGTGGTGTCCCCGTGGATACCTGGTGAGCCTGATAAGTAGCTGCACTAGAGGGACTTTTCTCATCTCTCAAGGCATCAAGCCTCTCTTTTATCATTGAAATGCTCAACAGCCAATTTTGCTGCCAGCTCAGAGTTTTTAAGCTGACCCAGTACCTCCTTAGGAAAGAGGTTCAGGGGACTTTCCCTGTATTCTTTGGGATTGGCAGTTTGCCTGTCCATTTCCATTACCTCACTTCGGGGAGGGATGAATTCCGGTGAGTGATGTGTGGGTCTAATCAGTCCTAGTTCCCTGGGATGCTATTGCGAGCAGACAGTATTTTCCCAATCCCAGGACCCTGCAATGCCGTTAAGTTGGCAATTTCTTAGCAGGGGGCTTGGCATCAGCACTTACTGCGCTATTCGTCGGCACCCCCCTACCCCAGATCCACTGCGTCCTTCGCTGTCCAAACCAATCCCCTCTCTGCATTATCATCATGTTCCCCTCCCTCAATAGAATTCATTGGGGTGTCGAATGCCTGGGGCTTACTTGCAGGGCCCTCGATGTTTGTTAATTTTACTTATTTCATGGAATCACCAGAGTCAATTCCTAGGCCTGACAAACCCATAGCCCGGACCATAGGAATATTCAGGCTCACCAAACTTGGGGTCAGAGTCTGAGACATTACGGGGCCATGGGAGCAGATTGAACTCCTGGGGGGAGACAAGGGCAGCAATGGAGTTACGATACATGCAATCGCCAGAAAAGACGCCGCAGGCACTGCACACAGTCCCACCTGAAGTCTTGTTCTGGCGCCTGCCTGGTTTTTTGGATCCATTGACGTTTATTCGCTCGCTGGCCAGAGTATAAGTAGCGGGAGGGTATTCCTCACGCTCGCTAACACCCACAAACACCCACTTAGCACCATGACGCTCTGCTTCGCGCAGTAAGGTGCTTTTGAATGGATTGAGGGGGCAGGAGCTGGTTACACGCAGCCAGCCAGCAGCAGATCACACACTGGTTGCGCCTCTCCTCACAGAATTAACAGTGTGATAACACCCTAGGCAGCAATCTCCAACAGAATGTCACTGCAAACACCCGCTTCCGCTTTGCTTTGCAGAGGAAGGTGCTTTTGAATGGATTGAGGGTGCGGGAACTCGTTACAGGCAGCCTGCCAGCAGCAGCACGTTACACGCTGGTTGTTCCCCTCCTCGCAGAATTAACAGGGTAATAACGCTATAGGCAGCAATCTCCAACAGAATGTCAAACACCCACTTAGTATCACTTCCATGATGCCTATGGAGTTTGTCAGACTCCAAAACCAAAAGAAATACAGGGCTCAAATCAAAGAAGAATACATGAGGGAGTGAGAAAAGAGTCTCTCACTCCAAGATAAAAAAAAATTGAAGTACTAAAGAATTTCACCTATTCCTGTATTAGAAGCATCCGTTTGTACAAGAAAGGATTGGTTGTAGTCAGGAGCTCTCACGACTGGAGCTTGACAAAAGGCTTTCTTAAGCACCAGCAAGATGATATGCTTCCATGGATAGAAGCAATTTCAGGACCTAGATGCCTACAGGTCCCATAAACCTTCTTGACTCTTACATGCACTATACATGGAGCATGTTCTAAATCCAGAACCATTTGGTTGTCTAGACTATTGATATTTGTTTTTACACATATTGCCTTCAAATGTTTTTTGATATTCTCAAGTATCCAACTAAGTTATTCACTGTCTAGATTATTGAAATCTGTCTTATTCATATTGTTTTTCAAATGTATTTCCTTGATGTTCTTTTGCTTTAATACAAACCTTTTATGTTTACAACCTTTAGAAATTTGTCTCATACATATTGTTTCCAAATGTATTTCCTTGATGTCTCTTTGTTTCAATACAAACCTTTTATATTCACAACTCTAGACATGTGTGAATTTCCTTATTCGATCTTTTTTCTTTCTGGACAATCCTTTGGGTTACTAACCTAGGAATTCATTCCATTAGTACAATCAAACCAGGCTCCCCGATTTCCATTTTGTTTCATTCATTGACAAAAATTGGGTAGGAGCCTTGATGGTAGCAGTTCTACTTCCTTTTTGTCTTTGTATCTTTTTGTGCCTGAGTCTGCTACCTGTCACCCTGGGCACACCGAAGTCCTTAGAATGTATACTCGTTACAGGCAGCCTGCCAGCAGCAGCACGTTACACGCTGGTTGTTCCCCTCCTCGCAGAATTAACAGGGTAATAACGCTATAGGCAGCAATCTCCAACAGAATGTCAAACACCCACTTAGCATCACTTCCATGATGCCTATGGAGTTTGTCAGACTCCAAAACCAAAAGAAATACAGGGCTCAAATCAAAGAAGAATACATGAGGGAGTGAGAAAAGAGTCTCTCACTCCAAGATAAAAAAAATTGAAGTACTAAAGAATTTCACCTATTCCTGTATTAGAAGCATCCGTTTGTACAAGAAAGGATTGGTTGTAGTCGGGAGCTCTCACGACTGGAGCTTGACAAAAGGCTTTCTTAAGTCCTTCAAAGGCTTGAGTGAACTCCTCGTTCCACCTGACCTTCTTGGGGAATTTGGGTGAGGAGATCACATTCAAGGGAGAAGCTATGGTCCCATAGTTCTCAATGAAGTTCCTATAGTATCCAGTGAGACATAGAAAGGCTCTCACTTGGGTTTGAGTAGTAGGGTTGGCCCAGTCTTGCATAGCTTGTACTTTGCTAGGCAATGGCCTTATTTAAACTGCTCCTACCTCATGTCCAAGGTAGTCCACTTTGCTCTGACCAATTTGACAGTTACTAGCCTTTATGGTCAGATGGGCCTGTTCAAGAGCCTGCAAAACATATCCAAGGTGGTCAAGATGTTCTTCCTAAGTCGGGCTGAAGACTGCAATGTCATCCAAGTTTGCCATTAAGAAGTCCTCCATCCCATTCAGAACTTGATTCACCATCCTTTGGAATGTAGCAGGGGCATAACCTTAAACTGGTAGAGGCCTCCTACATACATCAAATATTTCATATTCAGATTCCAATAGCATACAAAAATATAAATTTACAAGATAAAATTGTTTAACATACAACACAATATGCTTGATAAAAATATGAGTAAAATAAATTATATTTCAAAAGGACATAACAAATCTCGGATTCTTCACAATTCATTTCCTTCAACTTCGAATCAATTTTAGCCAAAATCAAAGTTAGTCTAATAATAAGCTTAATACTGTACATAAAGTTCCCAAACATAGAAAGTCGCAAGTCCTCAAAATGTTCACATTAAAAAACCTGATGTTTGAGAGTCTCAATAACTGTGCCTTCTTTACAAAAACGGCATGAACCCATTGTAAATTGGATGTCACATTTACCCCATTGGAGCAGCCTTTCATTAGTATGGTATCGGTTCAATTTATATCGTAAATACAGGGAACGACCTGAAGCAGAGGGGAATTGCAGAATTTATCTGGCTCTGTCACCCCACTTCCTTCTAGACAGGGCGAACTCAAAATAACCTCTATACGAGCCAATTCGATCTGCCTGACAGCTCCAGTAATACAGGTGCAGTTTCAACTTACAACTTGGTAAACCCAGTATAAGGTCCTCCTTTGAGATCCCCAACATGACCATTAGACTATTAATTTTTTCCGCATAGACTGAAAATGAATTCACGCATCCTAGAATAAGCTGTTCATTCAAATCTTCATAGAGTGAATTGCAGGGTGGGTCTAAAATGTTTACATATTTGTTTGGTAGCCGCCAATTCCGTTTAGCAGAGAGTGGTAATAGACCTAATTCATGACTGACTATATCATTAGGAACGGAGGCGGTTAGACCAAGTACTCTTTTCCAAACTCCCCCTTGTAGGGTATCCAGAATATCATCCACCTCGGATAGACACATGTCTAAGATGTAGAGAATACATGGCTCAACTTTTAGAATATAAAACTGGAGAACAGGTAGAAGTGAAAATCCACAGTATTTTCCCATGATTAATCTCATTTGAGAGACTAAAGGTCTAATTTTTTCTTGGATTCTTTACTTCCACCAGGACTTAGAGAAGGAGTCCGATAAAGGATAACCCAAGTATTTAATTTCTTGTACTATTTCAATTTTTGCACCATCAATCATCCACTTATAGGAACACCCTCTTTTTTCCCCATCTGTTAGAATCAAAATATGGGATTTGGACTGATTAACCCTTAAATTATGGGCTACAGTATAACACATAAATGCACTGATCTTATTCTGAAGCCCAAATGGGGTCTTATCAAAAATAAGGAGGTCATCGGCAAAACCAATATAATTCAATTTGAGCCGGCCAATTTTGATTGGGAAGATAATTTCTTGCGCCCAGCATTCCTCAACGTCACAAATATACAAATTAAACAACACCGCTGCAAGAGTGCAGCCCTGTTTCAACCCAATTCCAGAAGGAATTAGGTCAGTAAGCGCACTGTCCCTATTTAATCTCACTCTATAATTAGTGCGTGAGTGCAATAAGGCAATAAGCGCCACCAGATGTTTCGGAAAGCCCATCACCAGCATCTTTTCCCATAGTAGATCTCTCAACACAGTAGGAAAGCAGAACTGAAATCAAGTGCTGCCATGTAGACCGCCCCCATATGGTTATGCTTGGTGTTCCATTGGATGTGCGATACCAGAGTAGCATTGAGAGAACATCCCATGTGGCGTCTAAAGCCTGTCTGAAATTTGGAGAGCGTTGCATTCCTTTTCATATATTCCTGAAGTTCCTCAAGAATAAGCTGACAAAAAACTTTCGAGGACGCATCTGTAAGGCCAATTGGTCTGAAGTTTGCGGGGTCATCAATGGGACCTTTCTTATAGCTAGGAATGATAACTGCTGAACACCATGATGTACGTATTACTTGAGAAAGAAATACAGCATCAAATGTATGTTTCAAAATCATTGCCCACAGTTGAATGTCAGATCTAAATAAACATGCAGGAATACCATCTGGTCCAACAGCCCTAGAGGGGTTTAATTTTCATGATTGCCCTAGTTATATCACCCAAACATCAGAGTGATCTAATCAACATGGCTTTTTGAAGATCAATTCTAGTGTTATTGGAGTATTGATTTGGTAGCTCATATTTCAACTTGATTTAACTAAACCACTCAACAGCTGAGATTGCATTTTACTTTTGACCCTCTTGTGGGCCATTTATCATCCTTAGGATCGACCACATTTTACGTGAATCGCTTTTGAGTAGATTTTACATCATATTCTGATTATCATTTAAGAAGTGTTTAGCTTTTAGATTGTTCACAGCAATTTTATAATTACGAAGAGTGATCTTTTTTAACATATAATACTTTTGCGGTTCAAGCGATAACTTAAGAAGTTGTCTAACCTTGAAGTTTTTAAGCTTCTTTAATCTGAAGATCTCTATATTAAAGATGTGTATGTGCTCTTTTTTATCCTGGACAGGCTTCCTCTGCTTTACCATCTCAAGTAGGTGAATATCAACCCTCTTTGATATGATTATATCTAATAGTACCAGATCAGGATGTAATAATGACATGATTCTATCCATTACTGGGTCGGCTTTAATCCGACAGATCAGCTGATGACAAGTTGAAGGGTGCCATCTGACCGATAGGCCTGCCCAATCATTTTCTACCAATTTCAGGACCTGATTGGGCATAAATCCTCAGCCATCTAAGTTAATTTTTAAGGAGATTGCATGATGGTCACCAAAACCCAACTTCTTTATGTCAATAGAATCAGATGAATTATAAAGTACAGAGGATAGAAAAAAATGGTCAATGTGAGAGGACAGTCCTCCACTTGACCATGTATGTGCAGATTCCTTCTCTCTAGTTGGGACTACTTGAATATCCCAATTGAGGAAGAAGTCCACCCATTTTTTCCCGTTCTTAACAGTAAGAGATGAGGTTAATAATTGACGCCCAAAACACAGTTCATGAAACAAACAAGTGGAATTAAAATCACCCCCCACCACAACCCCACCTGAGCATGACGTGTAAATGCACCTTCGAGGATTGTATCGAGAGTGTCAATAATCTCATTAAGCGTGGTTGTGCTCCTATTCCAATAAATGCACATAATTAGTAAAGGGTTATCACATAATAGACTGGGGGTTAATTCAACAGCTAATACAGTAGAATCCTTGTAAATAAGTTTCGTAATAAGTTTGCAAGTCTTATTAACAAGAATTGCTAACCCCCCCCCCCGAAGGCCTGCCTTTTTTCCCTCTAGAGGCAGGATGTGAGTGACATTCAAACCCTTCCACAGTGAAATGGACTACATGCATAGTTTACTGCAATAGAATAACAGCAGGATAGATATTTCCATCAACACTGCCCACCATCGATTGAAATTTTCCAGCCCACAGCTATTCAACAACGGGCATTCAAATGGGATTTCATACTGCACAGGGCTAGGGTGGCGCTACTGAAGTCGTCCCCGGCACCACTGTTGATAGTTTGTTAGATCTAGAAAAAGCAGCAGCCATGGCTAATATCTGCTTTACAAAGTCTTTATTGAGATGTGGCAACTGATCATGCTCCATATTCTGATGTTCAGTTATTATGGGAGCAATTGGTTTGCCCAGGAACATTTTGGCCTCTAATTCAGAATGTATAAGAAATTGAGTCAAACCAACCTACACAAAATCCCCTCTCTGCTCCCAGATTAATTTCATAATTAACCTGGAGTAGAATCCACATATTATCCTGTTGTTACGAGTGGTGGCTAATTTTACCCAGTCGATATCTTCTGAGCATAATGTTCTTAGACAAGGAATTGTGTGGAAAGCTTTTAATAATGAAGAGCGATTCAAATTTAGTTTAACATTTATCTGTGGGTCACTTTCCCATCCCAATATATAAGGCTGATCTTGATCTAGGTCAAAATCGTGGATTTCCTCTTTTTGTATGATACTCACACCACCTGTCGCTCCAACTGCTGCTGTGGCAACCATTCCCATAGGGAGCTCAATAGCCTTTACTTTAGGTATCTCAACCTTCATTGGTGCTGTATTTACACCATTATTAGGTGGCTGATCATTCATAGTGAGCACAATATCTTCAGATCCTTGAGTATCCTTGCCCAAGATCCCCATCATCCATGGCTCACCAGAGGCCACTTTACCCACTTCTCCCCTTCCTCTTGACTCCAACTTGTTCTCCATTAATTCCTTCTCTTTTATTTTTTCTTTAATAAATGATGTTGTCTTGTGTATCATAGGATAGAACTGGGAGAGCGACAACTGCAGCCTCCCCACCCCGTCACAGGGCCTGGAGTATCAGGGGTTGTTGCTGTTACAGTTTTGCTTTCATTCTTTGTCCTGTTTCTTTTTACAATATCATCCATACTCACTTTATTTTTTGACCCTGCCTTATTCAGTATCTTTTGATCTTGGTTTTTGTCAGATGAGTTATGGTCCAATAACACCCTGGATTCATCATTCAGCTGGGATAGGTCAATAACCACCTCATTCTCAAAAGTGGCAGGCATTTCTTTTGGTTGGGCAATTAACGCTGCCCTAGCCTGTTTCTTTGCTAAGGCGTTTGCTTTGGCCCTCCTTTTCTGTACCCTCGCTGCAAGCCTTTTTCTTTACAAGTTAAGACTACTTTAGATTGTGATGACACCTCATCTTTGATTTGATCTGATAGTTTAGGTTGCCCCATGACCATACATTCCTCAGAGAGATCAATCAGGTCTGTCAGGAGGGAGGGACTATCTGAACCCTCATGCTTGCTACTTGACTTCCCCAAAGGAATAGGGACCAGACCCAACGGTTTCAATGAGCAAGTGGCTATCTTTAGTCCTTCCACATGTCGTTCAATTTTTTTAACAGAAATTAGAACTTTCAGTATTTCATCATCTTTACTCATTTGCTCATCTGTCTTTGTTTGGACCGTTTTATGAACAATGGGGGCCATTACACTCGCAAAGTATTGTTTTTTCAACATAGGGACACCGGATATACCATCAAATTGGGTGGCACTATCGGCCATGACCTTCCTTTTAGTTTGCCTTTCTGAGAGGGCAGCCACAGCATCACATGCAAACAAAAGGCCTTCAATACGATTGGTTTTATTCGTCAATTCTCCTATCGCTGCCCTCATAATTCCAATCTCGTAGTGTGAACGCTCATGGCCTTTGTCTAATAGGTCCAGTATCCTTGTCAATACAGGGAAATCGGGACTTAATGATGGAACATCAAGAGTGATAATCTCAGAGCGTGCTTCATTGCTGGAAGCTTATCTCTTTCATTCAAGCTTGACTGGAATTCTTGGATGTCTATAATCATTCTATCATTAAGTGCAGTTTGAGCACTTAACGTTTTCAGAGCTCACCATAGGTTTACTATGCAAATCTTTAGAATCAAGGTCAGTTTCCCATACCAACTTTGTCTTTTCGCCGCCTACGACTCCAAAATTAGATTTGGATGTAGTATTTATCTTTTTCAGAACAGTATTGCTCATCATGAATACATCTTCTCTCCCGACCATTCTCTGATTTGCTGGCGTAGATGGGCCGAGAGATAGTCGAACACACTTACCCAATTCTGCTTCAATTGTGGGCCCATCATTGAGCAGTCAATAGTGTCATCCTTGTATGCTGTTATTAATACTATAGATACTATTTGAGTTAGGAGGCAATGTATCTTCCTGAGGAATGCATATTTGATTACTATTGTTCAAGTCTTTCAGCTTGAATGTAGTCATTGGTAGAAAAGCATCAATGTCACTTTTAGCACAATGAATCATGGCAGTCACATTAAATTTAGAAGTAATACCCATTTCTTTTCCTTGTTCTGGTCTGGAAACATAAGCCTTTACTCGGTTAGCGTGACAGACCCTAAGGGCCTCCTTGGGATTGCCCAGGTCCACTAAATAATTGACCTCTTCAAGTTTGCCCACAATCTTGAAGGGTCCAATCTATTTGTCCTGTAAGCCCCTCTGCTTTGTAGGTACCATAACTAGAACAAGCTGTTCTGGAGTGAACTCCACCATGTTGGCTTTCTGGCCATGCCAATGCTTAACCAGAGCATGACCTGCTTTCAAGTTACCAGAAGCTTCTGTCATCATTTGTGCCATTCTCCTTCCGAGACTTGGCACATAGTCAGTGACTTTCACTGGCTTGAGGGAAGGAGCACTTTCCAACCCTTCCTCTAACCGGATGACCATAGAACAGCTCAAAGGGGCTGAAACAAACCCCTTCCTGAGGGACTTCTCTATAAGCAAAGAGAAGGCATGGCAGTAGAAGGTCCCACTTTCTTCTAAGGGGTTCTTCTAAAGCACCTATCATTCTCTTCATAGTTCTGTTAAACCTCTCCACTAACCCATTAGTTTGGAGATGGTAGGATGTTGAGAACTTGAAGGTCACGCCACAGTTTTTCCACATGGTTTGCATGGAGTGGGACATAACATTTGTCCCCTGTCAGAGATGACTTCCTTAGGAAAACCAACCCTGGCAAAGATTCCAAGGAGGGCCTTAGCCACTGCCGGAGCAGCGACAGTCCTCATAGGTATGGCTTCAGGATACCTGGTAGAATGGTCTACCACAACCAATATACATTGGTTGCCTGAAGAAGTGGGATGGTCTAGGGGACCAACAATGCCAATCCCTACCCTCTCAAAAGGAACTCCCACCACTGGGAGAGGCACTAAAGATGCCACATACTTGTCTCCACTCTTGACAGAAGTCTGATAAGTGTGACAGCTTCTACAGAATTTATCTACATCTGACCCCATTTTGGGCTAGTAGAAATAGAGAGAAAACCTCTCCTTGGTCTTCTTAAAACTTAAGTGACGAGCCAGAGGAATCTCATGAGCTAACTGTAGAAACTGGGGTCTCAACACCTGGGGCACTACAAGTCTTCTGTAGTCCCCTGGGGTAGACTCCCAGTACAGCCTATGCTTCCCTGGCTCTTGCCCTACCAGCTGGGAAACTGCCTGTTAGCGAAGTCATTCAAGAGTAGGACACTCTCTTTGACCACTGCTGAAATCTGCCATAAAGAGGCCACCTTCTGCCAGTAAGGTTTGCAGCTCAGGATGGTCTTTAGGATCCAGATCTCCAACATAGGGAAGGGCTTCTTCCAGCTCTGTTTCACTAGTAGCTGTTTCACCACTTTCTGGTTGGTCCTCCAACTCAGCCTCAGCTGGGGGAGGGGGTACTGGGGCGACCTTGGACTGTCCTCTCGGAGATGTCTCTGTACTTTGAACATGTTTAGGTGTAATACCTTTCTTTCTTCCCAAGACCTTGGGTTTCCTCTTTGTCCCTTTCTTTGGCCTGGAATCAGAAGGGTGTCCTTCCTGTGGACTGGGGGTTATAGGTACTTCTGTAACCTCCCACTGAGAGCTATCCACAGTTGCCTCTCTGGATACATCTTGTTTGCTCCTATTTTTTGGTGTTATCTGGAATGGAGTTGTACACATCCACATTCTGTTGTTCCCACAGACCCAGGGACACTAAAGAAACACTGGCCAAGATTCCAATGGGTCTTCAGACAATAGTTGAAAGTTACCACTTGCCATTTGAACTTCTCCCTCTGGAATGAAGGCTAAGGAGGCAGTGGGGACCCCTGAAGCTTTACCCTTACATCTGGGATCCCCTTTCACATGGTCAGTTGACCCACAAGAATAACATTTACCAAATGGTCTTTGGAATTGGGGCTTCTGCTGACCTCCCTATGGTTTAGCACCTGAGGTTTCACTAGACTGACCAGGTTTTCCCATGTGGCTTACCCTTCTTATGTTTGTGACCCTATTTTGGATGGTTGGAATTAGAATTCTCTTTTCCCTCTTTCTCATGCTGCTTTCCCCTCATTCTTTTTGTGAGTGGCCCCAGAGTCCTCGTAAGTGGCCCTGTTGACTCCCCACAAGTCAGCAGCCTTTGCTAACTTTTTGGGATTAATCTCTTTTGTGTCAGCCAAGTGCTGTTTCAGCTCAGGAGAGCAGGCATCAAAAATAAATTCTAACGAAAACAGGTTTCTCATTCCGTCAAAGTTGTTCACTCTGTAACCCAACAATCTAAGTTTTTCAAACATTCCAAAACCCAACTAGCCCCAGGGGTACCATCCATCTTTTTAAGGGTCCTAAACCTCTTAAGGTACTGGGAAGGAGTTTTCCCAAATCTAGCTATTAAGGCCAGCTTCATATTTTCATACTCTTGTCTCTCAAGTTCACCCAACTACATTACAGCATCAGAATGCAAAATATCAAGTTTCACATCATACATACTCCCTGCTTCTTTGTGCAGGCGAGGCCTCTTGGGACTGGGAGACCTACAGGACCGTGGGAGGGAAGCATATTCAAGAAAAAATCTTTTCATATCAAGTAAATTCTGCATTTCCATTTCCCAGAGTTTGATGTCCTGATGTTTGGCTTCAGCTAGAGCTTTCAACCTTTTGAACAACTCCAATGCTAATCTCATTGTTGCAAGAGACACATATTTTGGGCTTAATGCTGGACCTTGTGGGGTCGCAGTGGACATGGTTTGAGGCAAAAGGGTAGGCTGTGGCAAAGAGGGGCTCCCATCCTGGGACTCTTATCTCCTCCGACTCCTCTTGTACATGAGAGTTAGATTATTAACTATCTTCCTCATCAACATTTTCCACATTTCTTGGGTTAGTAGGTGTTACAGTCCTACTACCCAAACTTTGGTGATTCAAAAACGTTGTAACCAACTAATTTTTCTTTCCTTTTACAATAAGACGTCTGACTTTACACATTTCTTTCAGCTGATCTACTGTAAGTATGATCAGGGCTTCCTGACTGACGTTATCCATATTTGCCATGTTACAATTGCTTTTCTGATGGAGCTTAGCCTTGTGGGGGTTTAGTGGAACACGCTGTCATGATGCCTACCCCGGGGACCCAGACCAAGTCCTGTAACCCCAGAAGCAGGCATCAAGTTACCCCAAGCAAGCCCAAAAACCCCCGCTAGGGGCTATTTGGGTGCAGTCCTGCCATGGCGCCATAGGCGCCAGGCTCATAGATTAAAACTTACCTGATGCAGACCATGCTGCAAGAGCTCCAAGCCAAACGAGGCTTTGAAAGGGACTGTTTTACCTAGGGACTATTTTTTTACTCGGGTGGGGTTGGGGAGGAATACTTACCTGGGACTACTTTGGAGGCTATTTAAACCACGCCCGAAGAGCAGAAAACGCTTCGCGTTATTCTGCATCCAGCAGCGTAACGCTCACCGTGCCTGCAAGTCTGCATCCAGTCATCTGCCACGCCCGCCTCGAGTTTGGAGCTCCTACAAAAAGGGAGAAAGAAGGAGAAAAGGTTAGAACAAGAGCAATACTTTTGATCCTTACCTGAATTCCTGATCCATCGCGCCTTCGAGCTGGAAGAAATAAGTTATTTTATGCCTGTCGCCTCGCCTGCTGCAGCGCCGCGCTAAACTCACTGGCCTTCGCAGCATCTTCACATTTCACTGCATCCTCCTGCATCTTACCGCCACACTCCGGCACCTAAGGAGAAGACAAGAACAGCAAGGTGAGCCAAGGGAATACAGAGAGGAATACCCCCCATAGACTTACCTGATTTTACCACCGGGGGTACTATTCTTCTTCACGGGTCGGCGCAGCTTCCACTGCATCCTAGCCGAACCCCGGCCCCTAAGGGGAAACAAAAGGACAGCAAGGTGAAACAAGGGACTAACAAGGGGAACCCTCCTCACCACAAAAGACTTACCTGATTTTACCTTATTCCCCGAGACTTCATACTTTCTCTCAGCGCCTGAATAAGGGAGAAAGCAACAGGTTACATATGGACATTATTTTATCGAACTGTGTTGGATAATACAAATCCTTACCAGAACATTACCGGTTGCCACGAGGAACTCTTCAGTAGGGTCAAGCTTCAACCTCCAAGGAATCGGACAAGAGTGAAATTCAGGCATTTGAACTCTTACGAACTACATACTTACGGCGTCTTGCCGGGAATATCGGAGTCAATATAGTCCTGGAACTCACCAATTCCTTTGAGCCAGTGAAGCAACTGGTTATCTACGTGCCCCTGCGCTCAATGCAGGATGGAGAGCTCATCTTTTCAAATCATCAAGTGAGACTATAAGAGGGAACATCCAAGGTGATCAGTGGTGAGAACAGCAGGGTGGGGGATTTACGCTCGACTCCACGGGTGGTTAATTCCCTTTCTCCACTTGCAGAAGAATATTCCTAAGGGCCAAGCAAACGAAGCTAGATGGGCCAGTCCAGTCCGTCATCTCGGCCCTACACGTCACATTGGTGGAGACCGCAGCAGTCCAGTCCAGATCGACGCCTCCGTGGGAGCCAGGTGAGCGTAACAGAATGCGAAGCCTACCCACAAATTCCCACCCGGGCGTTATGGATAACTCAGAGACTGACCAATCGGCCCAATTACTAGGGGAACTGAGGGCTGAAGTGCATTCCGCCCGTCAAGAAACCAATGCTCTTAGGAGAGAACTGATTTTGTCAAAGGAGTGAACTGATGATCTTGCTAGGCAACTATTGCAAAGCCAGGCTGGAAAAGCACCCCTACCTGGTTCCGGGGGAAATCCAGCTCCTGTGTTATCGAGTAACCCTGTGCAAATAAACCTACCAGGACATATTCCATTAGCCCCACCCGAACGCTTTGCTGGAGATCCCAAAAGGTTCGCCGTGTTTATGAACCAATGCCGCTTGCACTTTTTATGAAGACCTGGAGCCTTCCCAAACGATCAAGCCAAGGTAGCCTTTGTATTGTCATATCTCAGCGGCAGTGCAGTTGATTGGTCAATTACACTAGTTACTCAGGATGACCCAATTCTTCAGGATTTTCAGGGCTTTCAAACTAGCATGGAAAGACTATTTGCCCGCCACTCCCAAAGACAGGCCCTGGATAACGAACGTTTGTCCCTACGACAGGGTAACCAGGACCTTCTATCTTACATCGTGACCGTTAATAGTGGAAACTGGATGGCCTGAGGTAAAACGAATCACGTTATTTCATCGAGGGCTTCGAGGAGAACTCAAGGATGTCTTGGCTCAAGTCGTGAACCCACCTCAAGACTGCGCTGAATATATAGACTTAGTGGTCCAGTTAGATCACAGACTTCAGAACAGAAAGGCTGATCGAGCCAAGTTTGAGAATCGGGTGTTGGTCAAAACCCACGCTAACCCCAAAGGAGCAGATGCTTCAAAACCCATGCAAATCGGAGGGGTTAAAGGACCCCTAACCCAGAAGGAAAGAAAAAGGAGACGGCAAATGCAATTGTGTCTATATTGTGGAACTTCTGGACATTTTCTACGGGATTGCCCTGTAAAACCACCCAAGAAGGTGGTAGGAGCTGCTGATAAAAGTCATATGGAGTCAAGACTCGGGAAACGACCACGCCCGACAAGCGTAGAGGTCCGCTTGCCGAGCTTGAAGAAGGATACTCAGACCTCGCATTTCATCATACCAATGCGCCTCGTAGATCCAGGGCAGCCATCGCGTATGCATGCAGTAAGGGCATACATTGATAGCAGAGCCATAGAAAACTATGTGGACTATGAATTGGCTTCCAGGATGAATGTAGCTCTCTGCCGAAAAACCACCTCAGATGTCATCACCACAGTCGATGGAACTGAAATTGCCTCTGGGCCTGTAACTCACTCCACCGCAGAGATGACACTATTGGGTCAGGATGGGCATCGAGAGACTATTGTGTTTGATCTAATCAAAGCCCCACAGTTCCAAATAATATTGGGGATACCTTGGTTGGAAACACATAATCCTTGTGTTGATTGGCGAGAGAAGAGAATAACCTTCCCGGATTGTGCACAAACCCGTTACCCAAAGAAAAATCAGAACGCAGGCCTGGCCACAGTAACCCCCAGCAGTCATGCAACTACCTCCAGAATACCAAGAATTCCAGGATGTCTTCCAAAAGGAACAGGCAAACACCTTACCTCCTCACAGATCGTACGATTGTCAAATCGATCTCATACCTGGTGCACAACCCCCTTGTAGCAGGATCTATGCCCTTACAGAACCTGAGAACCTTCACCCACGACACTACTTAGACCAGTACCTTGCCAATGGCTTTATTCGCCCATCCAAGTCCCATGCATCTTCAGCTTTGTTCTTCGTACCCAAAAAGGAAGGTGACCTCAGAACGTGCATAGACTACCGCTCATTGAACCAGATAACTGTTAAGAACCGATACCCGTTGCCTCTTATCCATGAACTACTAGACCAAGTGAAGGATGCTTGTATATACACTAAATTAGATCTCCGGGGGGCATAGCATCTGGTACGTGTAAAAGAGGGCGACGAATGGAAGACTGCTTTCTGCACTAAGTATGGCTTATTCGAATACCAGGTGATGCCTTTCGGGTTGTGCAATGCACCAGCAGCCTTCCAATACTTCATGAACGATGTCCTTCGTGAACTCATTGACGTTTGTGTTGTCGTGTATATCAATGATATTCTAGTATACTCCTCTTCAGTATCTGACCATGTGAAGCACATCCGAGCAGTCCTTGAGAAATTGCGCCAGCACAAACTATATGCAAAACTAGAAAAATGTGTTTTTCATGCCACAGAAGTTGAATTCCTTGGGTTTATCCTGACCCCAAAGGGAGTCCGAATGGACTCACGAAAGGTGGACTCAATCCTTAAGTGGCCATCACCAAGTTCAGTTAAAGGAGTACAAAGCATGCTCGGCTTTGCCAATTTGTACCGCAGATACATCCCAGATTTTTCACATGTCGTACATCCCATCACAGCACTCTTGCGAAAAAATAAACGCTTTATGTGGACTGAAGAAGCTGAAAATGCCTTCCAAGAGCTGAAAGCGAAATTCACGTCTGCACCTGTGTTAAAGCACCCGCGCCCTGGGGGGGGGGCGTGGCTTGGTCAGCCATGGAGTAGGACGTGCTTCCTGTTTAGCTCCGGAGGATCCGAAAGATGATCCGTAAAAACTACCTTTGAAAGTGCGCCATTGGTTCCAGAATTGATCACACACGCATGGGAATGTATGCTCTGCTCATTGTATAAAGTTTGAGAGAATCGTAAGCGGGAGTCTGGAGGAATTGCTCGACGAACGACGGTGGCTGTTCGGTCCATTGTCACACAAGATGGCCGACAACAAAGGAAATGAAACTAGGGTACCCGAAGAGGACGAATAGAGGCGGCGGCCAGGGGGAAAGAACGACAATGGCGAGGTGAAGACGGAACAAAACCCGTGGGGGCTGTGGGCCTTGGGTCGTGAAGGCTTGGGTGCTGGCCCAGACGGCAGGGGCACGAGGGCAGCAGAGGTGTGAAAATGCAGGCCGCACCACGACCAGCACGAGAAGCGCTCGCTCGGCATTGAACTAGAAGCGGTGAAGAGGAGGTGTAGGTTGCGACTGCCTGGAGACCACCGCGACAGTCAGTGAAGAGCGGAAATTACGGTTGGGGAGACACTCGGTCGCTGCATCGTAATAGGGAGACCCAAAGAAAGCCGGAAAATGGCGGCGCGAGGGGCCGTGGGTAAGAATAAGAACAAACAACCCACGATGGATATTTTTGCGAAAACACAACAGTCTCCGGCGGCCATCGCAACCAAAGGCCCGATGGCACAGGCTGAGGGCGCCACAGCGGCTGATAATCATCAGATTTTAGAAGCCATTACGGAGCTGAAGGAATCTTGGGGGGTTGCGATGTTGGACCTACGCACTTCCCTTGAGGCTAAAATTGAAGCAGTGGGCATCGAAGTCTCCCTGCTGAGACAAGATGTCAGGGGACTGGCGGAACGCATAGCACCCTGGAGGGCGCAGTGAAATCTAACACGGATACCAGCACCAACAATACAAAGGAGATCCATGTCCTTAAGCAACAGGTGGCCAACTTGGAGTCTCGAACAGAAGAAGCAGAAGGGAGAGCGAGGAGAAACAATATTCGCGTGGTGGGTTTGCCGGAAGGTAAGGAGGGCCAGGACCCGACTGATTACATTGAGAACTTACTCCTACAAGGAATCGGGGCCGGTACGCTCTCGCAGGGATTTGTGGCGGAGCGCGCACATAGAGCCCTCATGCGGAAGCCGAGACGAGGGGCCCCTCCACGAGCGATAATTGCCAAAATACTGAACTACAAAGACCGCGAAAAAATACTGGAGTATTTTTGAAAAGGCGAAACAATCGAGAGGGCCTCGAGCACTATCACGGCATACCCGGATTACACTATGCTGGTCCAAAGGCAGCGGTACAGCTATGTAACTATCAAACGGAGGCTGCGGGCGGCTGGGATAAAATATATGCTGCTGTACCCTGCGAAATTGAAGGTCGTGCATAAGAGCAAAATGCATTTTTTTGACACTCCGGAAGAAGCAACAACATGGTTGGATCTGCAGGGCTGCCCGGATCAAGACGGAAGAGACACAAAATGGACGTGAAAAGTGACTCAGACACGGTATGCATACTGCTATGGCGGCGAGCGAACATCCCAAGGGCGCCTAGGCGAAGGCTGAGAACGATGGGCCTGGCTGTAGGAGGCTGATATTCGATAACATATTTCTGATTGTGAGAGACTTGATGGACTGGAATATAGTGGCGGTTACATATATTTAAACTGTATAGCAATGTGTAGTTCTTCGATGTGCTATTGGAGCGGCAGGGCGGAAGCACCCTACCCCCCGAATTGTAGTTGTAGTAGGTTGGCCACTAGGGCGGCCTCACCCTGCGGAGCTTCGAGTACAGGCGAAAGCCAGAAAGAGCTAGATGCGGGGGAGCCTGAGATCCAGGGATGGAGCTGGGCAACAGTTGGGGGGGAGAGTGTTGGGGAAGAGATGGGAGGCGGGGGGGAAGATGGAGTGGGAAGTTTGGTGTGTTTTTGGTTAAAGGGGTTTTAGAAGGGGATGCGAGCCTATATAGATTGGAATGGAACTCAAAGTTACACTGCACCTGGGGGGGGGGGAATGGGATCATACCAGGCCATGGGGGACCTTAAAATACTCACATGGACTGTGCGGGGCTTAATAGCTATTTAAAAAGGAACACGGTTATGCTGTATCTGCGCAGGCAGAAAATAGACATTGCATTGCTGCAGGAAACCCACCTTACACGTGAGAGGATGGACACGATTGCGAGAAAGTGGAAGGGGGTGTTGGTGGGCTCTTCGTACTCGGCCTACGCAAGAGGAGTACTTATATGGGTGGCACCACATGTCCCGTTTCAGCGGTTGCAAGTGGTGGCTGAGACAGACGGGAGGATGGTTATGCTGAGGGGATTGGTAGAGAACAGGGAGATACGTATTATTAACACATATGCCCCGAACCAGAACACGGCGGCGTACATTAGGACACTGAGTGAGAACCTGAGCGTGTGTGTGGGAAGCGCAGTGATCTGGGGAGGGGACTTCAACTGCGTATTGAACACGAGGGTGGATAGATTGGACAGGAAATTGGATAGACCGACCCCTGCAGCCAGGGCGCTATAGACACTACTTGATGACTTTGGGTAAGAAGATGCATGGAGAGTGTGGCACCCTGGGGAAAGGCAATATTCACATTATTCTGCCCCACAGCAGTTATCAACAAGGCTGGACTATGTCTTCGCATCACCGGAAATGATAGCAGAGATTGCACACAGAGTACAGGGCCAGGGTCCTCTCGGACCACTCGCCCCTGATTCTTGCGTGGCAATACTGCCCCCTGAGGGCGAGGATCCTGACATGGCGCCTACGAGCGGAGGCGTTGAGAGACCCCTTCTTTAGAGAGGATTTACAGGAGGAGATAGTAAACTACTTTGAAACCAACACTGGGAGTGTGGACATGGCGGGAACACTATGGAAGGCCTTTAAAGTTGTCATGAGGGGGGCGGCCATGGCGAAATCCAAGGGCCAACAAGGTGGGGTTTCGGCTGAACTAAGGGAGACGGAAGCAAAATTGGAAGAGGCCTTAAAAGCCAGTGACGATACAGCAGAGAAACTAGACGTGATACTTAAACTGCAGTAAAAATATGCGATTACTGGGGGAGGTTGTGTAACCTTAATTATAAAAGGTACATAGAGAGACAGCAGGCGGGAGGTGATAAACCAGGGAGACTTTTGGCATGGTTATATAAGAGCGAGACCCCCAGAGCCACAATTAGAACTATAGAGAGGGAAGATGGTAGCGTAGAGGACACCCAGGAGGGAGTTAATCAAGCATTTGTGGATTATTATAAAGTGTTATACGGGGAAGATGGGGAAAGTAGCCGTGTAATGATAGAAGAAACGCTTGATGATATGGGGCTGTCCAAGATAAGCGAGGAAGAAAGAGAGGAATTGGACTCCCCGATTACCCTGGAAGAACTGGGGGAGGTGGTGAGGCAGTTGCCTACTAGTAAGACCCCGGGGACAGATGGCCTCCGAAGCAAATTTTACAGGGTATATATAGAAGAGGTCCTCCCCCCGCTGCTAGAAATGATAAACGAGGCGTTCGAGACGGGTCGCCTATCGGAGTCACTGAGAGAAGCTGTCATATTACCTCTCTCTAAACCAAATAAACCTGGGCGTAGCTGTGGTTCCTTCAGACCGGTGTCAATGTTGAACCAAGACGGCAAGATATTGACTGCGGTCTTGGCGAATAGACTCAAAAGGGTCATTGGTAAGCTAATACATCCGGATCAAACAGGCTATGTCCCCCATAGAAACATCACCAACAATCATAGGCGACTCCAGAGGATCATTGAGTTTGGCAGTGGAAGTGAGGAGGAAATGGCAATCGTGTCCTTGGATGCGATCAAGGCCTTTGACTCCGTCAAGTGGCGTGGCTGCTGGCGGCCCTGAAACACTATGGGTTAGGGCCTGGCTATGTAAGGTGGGCGAAGATTTTGTATATTGAACCGCTGGCCAGAGTAAAGACAGGATCTGTGATATCAGAGAGGTGGCAGCTTAGTAGGGGTACTAGATAAGGATGCCGGTGGTCTCCTATGCTCTACATACTGGCGCTGGAGCCTCTCGCGATCTATCTGAGGCAACAATATGACACCATAGGCATCGAGATGAACGGGGAGCGGCATTTGATCTCCCTATATGCGGACGACATGCTGCTGTATGTGCGGTTTCCAGAGGAGTACCTCCAGTACATTTTGGAAGTGCTTGGGAGATACGCTGTGCTATCAGGCATAGCGGTGAACCCCCAGAAGTCTAGTCTGTTCCCGTTGGGGGATACATAGGGGTTCCAGCGGAGAGGTTACCGGTTAGTACTTTTCGGTACGTGGGGATAGATATATATCACACCATGGGGGAGGAGCATAGGTGTAATACAGAGGTGGCAATCCAAAAAATTGAGAAATGCATGCAGTTTTGGGCGAAGCTGCCTTTGGCGATGATGGGGCGGGGAGCGATGCTAAAGATGGTGGTCCTGCTGAGGCTCCTACATTACTTCAGGAATATACCGTACCTGATTCCTAAAGGGTTCTTTACCAAACTGAACAGCATGTGTAGGGACTTTCTGTGGCATGGCACGCGAAACAGAGTGGCGTTATGGAAGCTTCAGAACTTCCATGACAAAGGGGGAATAAAGCTACCCAACTACGAAGCATATTATGTGGCGAGCCAGTTGCAGTATGTTGCCAAATGGCTATCTGATGAAGCGACCTCTGAACTTAGGCTGTTTGGGCGTGATTGTGCACCTTTTTATTTGAAAGAAGCTATGTGGGCAACCAGGGCGGAAATGGTGGGGCGCCCTAAAATGATGCTACTAGGGTGGAAGGTGTGGCGCAGGGCATGCCAAATGATGGGGAACCCGTCCCCATGCTCGCCGCAGATGCCATTGGTTGTATTGACAGGGGCAGACGCTCAGCTGCGACTGATACTCCGGACCCACTGGGAGCCGGCTGGGGTGGCGACGATGGGGGATATTTGGCAGGGGTGCTCTTTTGTTACTTTTGAGGGGCTGCGAGAAGAAGCTGGGTTGCACGAAGGCCAGTACATTACATATCACAGAATGGTACAGAGGATTAAGAGAACGTGGCCCGAAACAGTGCTGGAGGAAGAATTGGTCGCCACCATAGACGTGATATATGATATAGCTGAGGGGGGCCATGAGGTTTCCAGGCTGTATGAGATGTTGATGTCTAAAGTGGGGAAGGAGGTCACGCAGCTGAGAATGGACTGGGAAACGGAGGTCAGGGCCCAAATGGGAGATGGGATGAGGGAAGGGGTGCAAAGGTATCATAAGAAGGTATCTAGAAACACGAGGCTGAAACAGATACAGCTGTACATAACACACAGGGCGTATATGACGCCTTGGAGGATATCGAGGTTCGAGAATGCAGGTCGGCAAGCATGCCCCAAGTGCGACGAAGAGAATGCGGGCATAGTGCATATGTTTTGGTCATGCATGATCATAGAGAGGTTCTGGAGGGGAGTAAAAGAGAAACTAGAAGGAAGAGGGGTCAAGATAGTAGTGGATACGGTGTGGGCCTGTCTGCTCTGGGGGTTCCCTAGACCACAGAAACTCAGGCATGTAAGCAAACTAAGGGACCTGGCTTATGTGCTTGCAAAAAAAGGATTGCCATGGGATGGAAGTCATGCCATGTGCCGAGGATAGAGGTGTGGTGGAAAGACTTGCAAAAATGGGCAGAAGCCGAAACCGTGGCATGGCAAGAAGCGTGTAGCAACGGGGGGGGGAGAATGAGTCCCTGATGGCCTGGAAATCACTGATAGCCGGACTGTTTGGGTCATTAGATGACCCGACTGAGCCTGTGGAGGAGACCGAACCACAGGGTGTGGAAACTGATGGTTCAATGCAATAGACTCGCAATAGACTGGAGCTCGGGCCGGCTTAAAAATGATGCACTTGATTCTGGTGTTCCTGTCCCCTGGCACTCGGTTCCAGCAGCAGCAAAGAAGTACAGCCAGCAGGGAGAGGGGTTCCAGTTAAGTTTGTCTTGGGGACAGTTGGTCCCACCAACCCAAGGGGAGAAGTCGTCCTTTCCGGGCTTCTCTAGTCAATTAGAAATTCGGAGGTTCAGCACTGCAGCAGGGCTTCACCAGGCAAACCAACGGTCCAGGAGGGCGCAGCAAGCTTCTCTTCCAGTTTCTTCTTCGGTTCCTTTGTCCAGTGGTCAACTGTGCCGTCCTTGCAAAAGACCTCGCCTTTTATGCAATACTCTCACATTCATTCGCAGCCTAGCTGTCACTCACAGATGAGGGTGGCTGTCCTCCAAGGACAGCCAGCCAATCACCTTTGGGTGCATTCCTGTAACCAAGGAGACTGAGCACAGGGAGTTTCGGGAACTTCCCTTGCTTCAAGCCATGCCGGACACGCTGGAGGCGGGTTTCATCAGTGAATCTCACTAAAGACAAAATAAACAAAGGGGCCAAACCTGGTTTGGCACAGAGTAAATCTCAAGAAGGACCTTACAAACAAGAAATGATGAAAAAAGAAGACCGGGCCCTTTTGACAAAATGGGCACCCATAGGTGCAATAATGCAGCTGCGAATACAGCCTGCAGTAAAAACGCACAATGGTAGGCAAAATACACCACTGCCACCAGCCATTAATTGTAGTGCAGGTGAAATAAAATTGTTACATGAGAAAGTAGACAAAAGGGGATACTAAGTGTCCCCCTAGCACTCCACATAATATGGTGTGTGCTGTATCTACAAAGAGAAAAATGTAAGTAAAGTCAATTTCACTTTACTACTCTTGGAAACCGTAGTTTATCCAAAAGAAGTTATTTAAACCTTTAGAGGGTGTTGGGTGTCACCATACAAAAAGATGATGCCTATGAAGTTTGTCCAACTACAAAATAAAAAAAAAACACAGGATTCAAATCAAAGAAAAATACATGAGGGAGTGAGAAAAACGTCTCACTCAATCCAGGATAAAAAAATTAAGTCTTAAAGTCCAGCAAAAAGAGCTGGGGGTCTCTAAAATAGAAGGGAATTAACACAGAACTGAGAATTCTCCCTAACAGAAACAATGTTAAGAAAAAGAAATAAGTTTTCCCAAAATTATATGTCAGGATGTTCAGGCTGTTGACCTCCCTTGCCCACGTTTTCAGAACGGGACAAGGCAGTACACTCAAGCTTAACACAGTCTCTTGCTTCTCAAGCACAAGGATACAGTTCAAGCATTAGCATCAGGGTCTTCTGTGCCAAAGCCTCTTTTGCCTTTCAACGTTTCTTCATTCAGAGGGCCGATGCAACAAAGGACAAGTTCTTTAGCTCTTTCAGATTTTCACAAGTACTCAATTTCTTAGGCGATTCACTATTCACCTCGGATCCCACTCAGCCGGGTTCAGATCCTCTCAACACAATGTTTGTTAATTATTTATGCATCCAATTTTCTCGTAGTACATTCTTTCTTGGGAGACTCACGGTTCACCCGGATCCCCCTCAGCCGGGCTCAGATATCGGATCCCTCTCAGTCGGGCTCAGATCCCTTTTAACATAATGTTCATTTAGTCTGTCTCTGCTGTGCTCGGACTAACTTCATATACTTTTTCATCAACTACCGAAGACTTTCGAATGTGCACTGGTTTGTGCTTGACCCGTTGCAGGACCACTTCGCTTTCACAATTCTTCATTCTTCACATTTGCCAGCTTTCAGCTGGATACCTAACAGAGACTTTCCAATGAGCACCCATATGGTACTGGACCACTCGGTCTACGGTATCATATCTTGGCTTCAAAGTTTAGTCACTCATCTGCTGTTTAATTGCGCTTGCATCACTTGCTACAGATGCTTAATACACTGTTCTCTTCAGTTTTCACTATACAATGTTGCTGCTTGCAACCTTGGCTTCCACAGAGACTGGTCTGGTCTGATATTCGTCTCCCCAACTCACTGGTTGTGCTGACTTCACTGGTGCTGTTTTGTTGTAGGAGCCAAGGACAGTAGCACAGTGGCAAACGATTCTCCCTGCATTCACTATCGAAACAGGAAAGCCCCGGGTATCTCTGACACACAATGCAGGATTCTTCAGCCTTGATTTCTGGTCTTACGTTTCCTATTCTCGAAAGTTCATGAAAGTAACAGTCTTTCAATGAAAAGGTCAAGGGCACTTCCCTCATTGAAATCCTCTTTGGTTTTGTCGACTTTTCGCCTTGTATTAAACTGCCATCTTGGAACTGCTGCTTCCTCGTGTGTTGTTCATTGCTCAGAGTGTGCTTCTGTGTGGGGAAGAGTAATGGAAGTCAGGTGTGTGTAATGGTCAGCAGTAATTGCCTGACCCTGTCTGACTACTGTATTTGGACATGTCAGCTAAACGGCTCAGGTGTTTGTCCATTTTATCTTGCTGTGAGCTGTCTGTGAGGAAATGTTTGTGTTGGGAAAGGGGTGGGGGGTTGGTTCCTAAGTATCCTACTTAGTAGGATAGGGTAAAGGTGTTACAGGGACGAGGATACTGCATCTCGCCATCCGGTGTCCCACTCCCCTCCCCCACTGGTCCATCCCCAGGAACTGGAACCAAAAGCGATGGCCGTGTCCTGGCCACCTCGATGACAGATCCCCAGGGACTAGTGGGTGAGACACCTTCAAGTATGTCACACTCCTCCCCACTGCCCCAACCTTCCCAGCAGAGCCTCCTGCGCACCCGAGAACTGAGGATCACAATTACCAACACCAAATCTTGTGCTGGGAGTGAGGATGATCAGCTGTGCTTCCCCTTATTTTGCACGTGTGTGGGAGCTGGATGACAGCTGAAGCAGCGCACCACAAACTTTAATTAGTTTGCCTTCTTCATCTGACATCACTTGTCAGCTTCATTCAGACACGTTTCATTTTTAACACTCTAATGATCGCCCTCTTCCCTTGACACTGGAGTGCCTCTGAGGGTTTCCATGGAGCCAGGTACACAAGGCTCACGATTGGTCTGACCTGCCCTCTTCTTGCCCAATCAGGAGTTGGCAGGTGAGGAAGCCACACTCCAACATGAAGGCCCACATCTAAGGCCACTGTCTGAGCATTTGAGGGCTGGACGGGCCCTCCCATTCTCCCTGCGCAGCACCTCACGCTCCAGCAGCTACCACCTCTTGGACCAGTCCCCCAGTATGCAGCTGGATACTCCAAGAACTTTTGACTCTATGGGAGCCTTGTCCTCCCACTGCAAACACCTGTGAGTTACCAGACTACCTGATGTCCATTCATTAAATCACTAATGGCATATGGAACTTTGCTAAAGCCAATGTTCTGCTGCTCTCCTATTTATTACCTTCTTTACATCCTTTTACTGCATTTGTGTGCTGTTTGGGCATTTTAAAACCTAGGTGTGTTTAATAACTGCACACCCCCAGTTTTGTACACAACTCTATCTACTGCTTCTGTTTGCCCCCCCCACCCCTCTTCAGCTACTAGACGGCCTGGTAGTTGTGCCCATTGTGATGCTGGAAATGCATTGGAGGGACAGAGCCTTCATTCCATGTGCTTGTCCTGTTCTCCTTTTATCATGCATGTTCTGTGTTATTTTCTGCACAGGAGTCCATGTGGGATCCTGGCAGTGCAGCTCTACCTCTTTTTGGTTTTGTGAACAGACCCTTGGGATACCATTATGGCACCCATGGGTGGGGGTGCAAGCCTGTACCCCTAGTGTATGTTTTTGGGCACCTGTGTGTGGCCCGGAGAGCAAGGTACGGGCTGGTGGCAGCTCAATGCTGTATTTGACAGGTGCTCTGAGTATCCTCCATTTTGGGAAACCCAGGGCCTGCCATTGGAATCAGTAGATTCCTGATAGGAAACAAGATGGCCCCTGTGGCCTCTTGCTTTCCATCACCTGTTACCTTGTTTTCCCGAAGTCCCGGGAAGCCTTGACGCTGTCCCTTCCCCTAACTGGCTGTTGGGTGGAAGTTCCATATATGGTATTGTGGGGAAGTCCAGGCCAGACTGGCTAGAGCCTTCCCAGTGACTATGTTGTGGGTACACCCTTTGGGTGGGACCTGGGTGAATGGAGTGTGTGACCAATATGCACTTCCATGTTATGGGTGTCTGGTTTCTGCTATGTGACACAAAGACTGAGACAGCCCTGCCCGGAACTGGTATGAATGCAGTGTGGAGTGCTGAATGGCTGGGTACTTGTCCCAATACACATTCCGTGTTGTGAGTGTCTGGAGAGAGGAGAATGGCCTGAATGCACTACGAGCCTGATTGGCTGCCTGCCGCATGAATGCCCTTCTGAATGATTGGTTACCTGAGTGTGTCCCAGCAGAATGAATGAGAGACCAAACAGAATATCCGAGGTTCTCTCAGTGATGGAAATTGTTCAGAAGCTGAAGTCGAAACTTGATGCTTACCTTGAAGCCCAGCTGGCAGAGAAGAATTGCTGCTCCTCTACTTCATCGATCTAAAAGCTGTTGACTCCAAGAACTGATCCAAGAGAGGATCTGGCTAGGAGACCTCTCCCCGAGCTACGAGGGACCATTGTGCACCAGCTAACCTTCGCAGAAGCGCCCTGGAAGTCAGCCTGCGAAAGACTATCGACCAGAGATGGGGACAGCCGAAGAATCCGAAGAGAAGCGCCCAGACATCCGTCCACCATCGTAGACCAGGGTTCGGAGAATCGCTGTAACCGCTTGAGGCCCGTTAAAGCTGTGTTGCCCAGAAGCGGGGAAAGTTTAGCGCTGTGCCACCAACGAGCGGAGCCGCAATGCTCCAGTGCCTAAGAACACTTTGAACAAGGACTCCCTCGACCATCACCGACGACCGCTTTGTCCCGCCGGAAGTCAAGGCCGGCGACTGAACAGAGGAGAATCCGCCGGTGGGTTTCCCGCCACCCGAAGACCACAGAGACGCCGACGACCTGATGCCCTTGCTGGGACCAAAGTTCTTCATTGACTTATCGTCGTCGAGGTGCACCATACACCTAGTCTTCGCAGGACGTCCACGATCGATCGTCGACGAGCACCGCCAGGACCGAAGCTGCTGCCTCAAAGTCTTTGTTCACCTTTTCTTCATGGGATCTCCACGATCTGTGGCTCCTGCCTTAAAGGGAGTCACTCGAGAAGGATCCCTCGATGACCAGACGTCGAACTCTGCTAAACCAGGTAAATTGGGGTGGTAGAGCTTTTTTAGAAGGGAATAAGGCTTTAATAGACAATATATGGACTGGGCTTGATTATTATCTTATTTACAGGTTGCCCAGGTGGGGGGTCCCTCACACAGAACTGCGCCGGACGGTAGGGGCCCAGTATTCTGGCAATTGTTTAACCAACTTGTTTTCCTCCTAAGTCTAGGAGGAAGTCCTAATCAATAATAAAGTTGGTACCACATAAGAGACTGTATATATTTATCATTTTAGAATTTGCCTGAGCACAAAGTGTGTTATTATATGTGTACATAATCAAAACCTTATTTATACAAAGAACTGTGTTTTCACTAACATAGTGTGTGGACATTCCTTTGTGGGTGCTTGGGGACTGCACTGTACTTAGCAACCAGCCTGCATCACCTCCTGAGAGCTTAAGCCTTGATTGCTTGTCCAACGTTACCAAATAAGAGAATCTTGGCTGGGGTGCTCTGTGCCTCTACTCTGCCATACCTCCCTCCAGTCTTTACACCCATGCATTGCAGTCTCTCCATCTATCCTCCTTCCTCCTCATCTCTTCACTGCCCTTATGGCACTCACTATCTCACCTATCTATTCTAATTGCTTTACTTTCACCTAGCCTCCTTCTCTCACGAGGTCTGGAAGGAAAATGTTCAAGAAAAAGAGTTCCTGACCACAAATCCTGGTCTACCTACCCATTGCAGACATCTACGTTAGTACAACTTCCAGACAGATCGTCACTGATATCCTCTTTTCTGTCCCCTCTCCAGATCTTGGATCCCGCATCTTATCTCTTCTCGCTCTCCTGTCCTATCCTCCCCATTAATGGTGGCACTAGATGGGAAGTACTCTTGACGGGCTTCTCATAATCCAGGTGCATCATTAATGTCTATCGCAATGGCACTATAATGGCTCAGGGTCCTCAACCCATCCTCCTCCTCTTTAACCAGTGCCTGCCGTTCCTCAACTTCCTTCCTGCACCTGCTACTCCTCTCTCCCTCTTTCCCCTCTTCAAACTGTTGTACCACGTCCCTGTACCCCTCCCTGGAAAATCTTTAAAAGGCAGAGACGTGCTTCATCTAGCCACGCTTAATGCTCACTCTGCTATCAAACACTCTTCTGACATCTGCCTCCTCCTTGAAGACATTTTTTACCTCAATATCCTCGTTCTCACCGAGACGTGGTTCAATGCCAGGTCAGTCACTGCTTTTGACTCCCTTCTCCTTGGAGGCTACAAGATAAACTATAAGTCTCGCCCGAACTGTCCCAGTGGTGGTGTTGCCCTGATCTTCCTTGAGTGGGTCCCTTCTTCCATCATACCCACCCAGCCATACTCCTCCTTAGAGAGCCTGGTCTGCAAGCTGGTGATCTCTCCCGCCTCCTCCATGACCACTGCCACGATCTACAGGCCACCTGGCTCTATCATCATGTTCATCTCTGAATGGGCTGATTTATTCTCCTCTGTGCTGACATCTTCCTCTAAACTTCCTCTACTGGGCTATTTCAACATTCACCTTGACTCTTCACGCACAGCATCCACTCTCTTTGCTGACCTATGCACCTCTCTCGCCTCTCCATTCTTCCCTCTGGTCCTACCTACTCGGCTGGACACAATCTGGATGCCTTTATCCACACAGATCTTTCTCTCTCTGCCCCACTTACCACTCATCTCTCCAGGTCAGACCACTCCCACCTGGGCCCCATCAACACTCTGACCGCACCTCCCCCAGCCCTGCGAACCTTGTTCACAGACATCCGTCTGATGAAATGAGTGTCAGTTGAGGTCTTTGCATCCACCTTCATCCCACCTTACCCTCCTCCTACAGACTCTACCTCTGACTCTGCTCTTAGCAACCTCCATCTCGCCATCTCCAACACTCTCGACATTCTTTCCTGAGTTATCAGGATCCACCTGAAACATGCCACCAAGCGTAATACTTGGTATGACACCGATCTAGCTGAACTGAAGCGCAAATGCAGAGCTGCAGAATGGAAGTGGCAGACTATTGGCTCATCCTCTGACAAACTGGACTGTCGCCTCCTGCAAACGCAATACTGTCTTACCATTCGCGCTAAACAAAGGGCCCACATCCAGGCACATGTCTCTGGAGCATCTAACATGGCTGAACTCTTTAAAATCTGCAAGGAACTAGCTAATCCTTCTGCAGTCTCCACCTTGCTTTTGCCCTCTCAAGCCCTTTGCATTACACTGGCCACCCACTTTGCTGCAAAAACTCAGGACATCCTGAGCACTCTTTCTTCCTCCCCTACCCCCTCACTCCCTCCTTCCTTCCTTTCATCCACCCCCCCGCCAGCCCTACCACCCCCCCCAACGTCCCACAGCATTTCTCACCTTCTTCTCTCCTATTACACCGAACAAGTTCACTAGGGTTGTCCGCTCTATGCAGGTCTCTTCCAAACAGGTCTAGATTTAATTTTCTTTTAGGATGGTTAGGCGCACGGCGGGTGACTGGATGCCCTTTTAGTGTAAAACGAGTATTCACTCTTGTGTTTTTAAAATGGTTTCCTTCTATTACTGCTTGTCGGCTGGAAGTTGCCTGGCTTCCTGGTGCAGACACGCTACATGGTCTGTTCTCGCTTTCCTTCCCTGGGGGGGGGGGGGGAGGGCTTTGGCTACCGCGATACTATGTGCATATTAAGGGCTACATTCACCGGAGGTGCAGCGGGCAAGCGCCTCCTGTGCCGAAATCGCGCCTAAGTCCAGCTCATCTGAGCTCGTCCGTGCGCAGGCAGGGCCATGGAAGTCTACATCTACTGGGATTGGTTCCATACCCTCTGTCCCCAGTATGTCACGGCCTACTCATGCTGGCCTTGCCCCAGTTACTACTATTTTTCCTCCTTATTTCAATACTTTGTGTTTGCATGAAACAACTTTGATTATTGGCACAAGCCGCACTGTGAACTTCTTCATGGTTAACGCACGTTCTCTGGTTGCGCATGCCCAAAACTGTAAAATCCTTCTTGAAGACTATCATCTGGCTTTTGTATTCATTTCAGAGACCTGGTTTCAGGCTCATTCGGATCCATCAGTTATTCAAATTCGACCGCCCAGCTACGAGTTGGTGCGCTGCAATCGCCGCTCGCCGCGCCCGAGTGGAGGGGTTGCTGTAATCTTTAATAGCGATTTTAAGATTGCTTCTATTCAACCTGTCTTTGAAAATTGATGACATTGGAGTGGGCGCAATCTCAAGCACCTACAGTAAACCACCATTTTCACATCTCCACGCTTACTCTCTTCTTTACATCACCACCCAAATAGAACACAGCGATACTATGACACCATTCGGTATAACTGTTCTCATACCAACATCTGCCTCAAACTCCCCATCACTCTATCTAAACACTGCTGGTTACACCCCCCCCCAGCCAGGCGTTCTCCTCAGGCCCAAAGCAGCCACAATCGGTCTGGATAAATCATGCCAGAACGAACACATACTATTGACCTCTCAACCACCACACCTACCGTTAAGAAGCAGCTATTTCACGAATGCCACACCAGCTGCACACATATCCGGTGCTCACACGCACCTTTGACTCTCTCTACTGACTTGAACTTCGGTTCCCAAGGGCGTTCAACCTACCAGCGCCTTCAGACCATACCAATGGTACATAAGGCGCTATATAAATGCAAAGTAACATAACATAACATTCTTATTCATATTACACTCTCTGCTAGTAGTATTCTATTTGCCCTCTTGGTGTATCGCCACCCAGGCTATGACTGCGACATCTGTGATGAATTTCCAGCCCTCGTGACTAGGCTGTGGCAGCAATACTGTAATCTGATCATCATGGAGGATTTTAATCTTCCAATGAACAAATCCAACGGCCAGTTGGCCAGTCAATTCTTGGCAACAATGCTGGACCTGAGACTCTCTCAATTGGTTACTTACCCTACGCACCAATTGGGTAATACTCTCAATTTTATTTTTGCCCTCCCCCCAGCATCTCGGTCTACCTTTCCTGCACTTCTTATTATTTGGTCAGACCATTTGGTGGTGCGCTTTTCCATGAAAGTTGAGATTTCCCCTTCTCCAACCCGTCAGTTTGTTATTAAGCGCTGCAGGCACTCTGTCTCTTCTCAGAATCTCAGCCATCTGATTTTGAATGGTTGCACTAATACCGCTGACTTTACACAGAGACCATCTCTCAGACATTCCAATCAGTGGCTGACACTCTGGCACCTCCTAAACGCTGTCTTGTGAAGAATCACCGTTATGAGCCATGGTTCACAGATGAACTTAAAGATCTTAAACTTCGCAGTAGACAGGCTGAAAGAAAATGGAGCACTGCCTATTTGCCATTGGACAGAGTCCTTTATTGTCTCACCCCTGCTTAATATCAGAAAGCAATTGCAGCAGCCAAATAATTATTTTTTAGCGACAAGATTGAACAGGCCATTAATCAACCCAAAGCCCTATTTCAGGCAGTTCAATTTCTAACGGCAAAATCTACATCCCAGTCCACCACTTCTTCCTCACAGGAACTCTGCGATTCCTCATCTCTACTTTTTGATAAGATAGCTGCCACTCATAATGCCATTTCTACGAGATGCCCTCAGGCTGCCCAGCCCAAACTATCATCCTGTCCACTCTTCAATCATGACATAGCTGCGGCTCACTGGTCCTCCTTTCCGGTCTTTACAGACCAGGATGTTCTGGCCGCTATAAAAAGTCTAAAATCTGCATTGCCCTGCGACCCCATGCCTCTTTCTACACTGAACAAGTTCTCGGATACGATTTTTCTGTGGTTGGCTAGGGCTGTTAATGACTCATTTTACTATGGGGTTATCCCTGATGGTCTTAAACATGCCCTTATAATTCCCATGCTTAAAAAGGCAGTTCTGGTCCTTTGTAACTTCTGCCTTATCTCGCAGATTCCCTTTTTCATGACACTACTTACATCCTTGGTCTCGCCGCTCCTTAGTACCTTCTTGGAATCTTCAGCTTTTTTGATCCTTTTCAATCAGGCTTTCGCCCTGGCCGAGGCACTAAATCGGTTTTGGTATCAGTGGTTGACAATCTGACACGGTTGGTGGACCAGGGCAGGATGGGTGCCCTGATCCTTTTGGATCTATCAGCGGCATTTGACACTGTAGACTACCCCCCACCCTGATCGCCCGTCTCGCCTCTGCGGGCCTTTTATTTTATTTATTGTTAATTTAGAATGCTCCAATACACAAATGTTTTAAGGCTTTACCATGCAAGGAGGGGAGACCAGGGATAAAATAGAAGGCATAGTACATTCAGATCGTGCAAGTGCGCAGATAGGGGTGTAGTGGGGGGGACAAGGGTGCCCAGTCAGTCAGAAGCTGTGTAAGTGCTGAGAGATGCCACTCTCATGGGTCGTTGACCACTAGCAGTAACAATGAGGCAAGTGTAAGCCCAGAGGCAGGTGCAAGAGGACTGGCGACGGTGCCAGGGACCTGTGAGACTCTGAGGTACACCAGGTGGCTAGTCAGTAGGCTGTGTGGAGAAGGAGGGAGAGAGAGATAGAGCATAGAGGGAGGTTAGCAGGGTAGAGGGAGAGAGAAGCAAGAGGAGAAGAGGAATGTCTTAAGAAGTTTCCAGAACTTAAGGAGATCCGGCCCAAGACGGAGGGTGGAAGGGAGGCTATTCCAGAGAGAGGACCCTGCAGAGGATAAAGATCTCTCTCCAACTGGTCAAGACTATGCCTGGTTCTCTTCCTTTCTGGCAGGACGCTCACAATCTGTGTCTCTGCAACCTTTTCAATCCCAGCCAGTCCCATGGTTGTGCGGAGTCTTCCAGGGCTACTCATTATCCCCCACCTTGTTCAAAATGTATATTCAGCCACTTCTTGGCATAATCCCCGCACAAGGCTTGCAGTGCTACTCCTACACCGACGATATGCAAATTATCGTGCGACTTGATCTAGCTCAGCCAGAGACAGCTGGTCGGCTGAGGCGTTGCCTGAGGCAGTGGGTGACTGGATGGCCAGGAACTGGCTCAAATTGAATAGTGAAAAAACAGGGGTGCTGGTGGCTGGCACTGCTACCCCTTTCTATGTTCTGGACTCCAGAGTTCTGGCCTGACAGTCTAGGCCCCTTTCCTCTACCTGTCTCGTCAGTGAAAGATCTAGGCCCTTAATATCACAGCATCTTTGTCTATAGCCGAACAGGTGTCGCCTACCTGCCAAAAGGGACACTTCAAGGTGAGGACTCTATTCCATCAAAATGTCATGCTCCCAGTTGTATCATCTCTAGTAATCAATGGTATTGATTACTGTAACATGCTGTATCTGGCTCTTCCGCAATATTTTCTCCACCGTCTGCAGAATATGGCAGTAAGAGCGGTGCTCCCCCCCGTACAGTGCCCATTTGATGCTGCTTCTCCGTAAGCTCCACTGGCCCCCAGTTGAGCAGTGTGTTAGGTTCAAGTCTCTGTGCTTGGCTCAAAGAGCCTTCTGTAAAACAGGGGCAGAATACCTTCAAGCAAAGTTTTTCCCTTACACACCCCCGTAGATGGTGACGCTGCCAAACCTCTAAGACTAGTCAGCCTCCTAGGATCAAACACTCTTGGGTCAGAGGCCATGCTTCCTCAGTGGCTGAGGCCTATCTTCCCTTTCGGCGGGCCCTGAAGACGTTTCTCTTCTAAGCACTCTGCTCCACCAAGTCTGTTCGTACACTTATGTGGTTATAGCGACATGCCGCCTTGGAGCGACCAATGCGCTTTATAAATATTGTTTAGATAAGATGAGCTCTCCCCCTGTTCTTCCAGAACTATAAAGGACAACATTGGCTCCCTTGCCCTGCACTTGCTGATTTCTGGAATCCCTCTCTTGCTACTGGATCTTTCCATTCTTCCCTCAAGGACTCTCTTGTGCGCCCCCTCCTGAAAAAACCTTCCACCGACCCCTCGTGTCCCACTAACTACCGCCCCATCTCCATTACTCCCTTCCTTGGGAAACTCCTTGAAAGCTGGCCTACAACCCTACTGGCCCAGCATACTGAGCTTGTTGGTTACCTACATGACCATCAATCTGGATTCCGAGCATCCAGAGGCACCGAAACTGCTCTTCTGAACACTCTTGAAAAACTGCTTGCAACTCTTGACACTAACTAACCCGCTGTCCTCATTCTACCTTATCACACCTCTGCATTTGATACAGTCAACCATTCCCATCCTCATAAAATGGCTGCATGATGCCCTTAGTAACTCGGAGCGGGCAGTGGACTGGCTAACCTCCCTCCCGCACGGACCGTCCCTCACAGGTCATCATGGGCTCTTTATCCTCTCCTGCCTCTATCTCCACTTGTGGCATTCCTCAGGACTATAACCCCTCACCCTGGCTCTTCAACGTCTATCTCGCTCTGCTTGCTCACCTTATCTCCACTATCTACGCTCACTTTCAATGTTATGCAGATGACACCCAACTCTTCTTCAAACTTCCCTCTGATGCTCCTCTTTCTTCCTCTACCATTCCTGGCTGCCTATCTGCTATCCAGCCCTGGTATGCCTCCAATGATCTCTGCCTCAATGCCAGCAAGACTGAGATCTTTCCCATTGGGACTCCCACTCCCTCTTTCCTCCCTTCACTATGGCCACCCTCTATGGGGCCTTCTTCTGCATCTGAAGCCCGAAACCTTGAATTCATCTTCGACTCCTCTCTCTTTCCTCCCACACATCTTGGACCTTGCCAAGAAGGCCCATTTCAGCTCCACCTCCTAAGAGGTATCCTTCCTTTCCTCACCTTTCCCCAGAAGCTCAACATCTCTAGAGCTCTGGCGCTCTCTAGGCTTGACTACTGCAACAGCCTCTTCCTTAATCTACCCTCTTCTTCTCTCCGCCCCCTCCAACTTGTCCAGAATAGGGCTGAGAGACTTATCCTTGATCTCAAGCCTTAAAATCCCTCCACTGGCTCCCGGTTGTTGCAAAGGACAAATTTAAATACCCCTGCATCATCCATAAGGCTGTCTGGAGCCGAGGACCACTATCTACAACTTGCTCTCACCAAATACTGTCCTTCCAGGCCCTTACGCTCCTCCGGCTCCAACTCACTGCGTGTCCGGTGCTTTTCTAAGTAGTCAGCTGGTGGCAGATCTCTCTCCTCAGCTGGCTCCCTTCTCTGTAACAGTCTCCCCCCTCTCCTCTCCGTCTTGAGCCACTCAACACTTCCCTCTTCACCTCCTCCTTCCCCCTCTCCCTCCTGTGCTAATACCCACACAGTCACTGAGCTTGGTGGCCTGGGACCTTAAGTGTCCTTCTGGGTCCCGGCCTTCCGCCCATTCGCCTTAAGCACCATTCCAGCACTTGCCTTCATGCACCCACTGGCTTCTGTTTCACAGGCCTGCCCTTACTAATGGCAGGTGATCACTCCGCAACTAGCAATCTCTGCCACACACTTACTGTTGCATACACATCCAACTCCTTGGCACTTCCCTCTGTGGAACTCCTAGCAGTTACCCCCTTCCCTGTCCCTCTTCTCTCCCTGCACTTGCACGGTCTGAATACGCAGAAGTCCTAGAAGGACTGCCCCTTTTTCCCTGATCATCTGTTTATTCTTTTGCCTTTGTTCCCATGTGCCCTCCCCTTTGCCCCGTGGGCACTTTGAAACACAATTTCTTGATGTATAAGCACCTTACAAATGCACAATAAATAAATAAAACAGATGCTTAGTTTTAGTTTTAGGTAGGTAAACAGTGTTAGGGAGAATTCTCTGTTTAGGCTCAATTTCCTAACCTAGTGAGTCCCCCAGCAGCTTTGCTGGATTTTTGGGGTTTATTTTTTCTCCTGCCAAGAGTGAGACTCTGTTACCCTCACTCTTGGACATGACTTGAGTGTGTTTCTGTGACTTGCTATGTGCTTATGGGCTAGGGGGTATTTTTTCCCCATAGGCTATCATTGGTTTTTGAATGTGTGTTACACAGCACCCTCAGTGCAGTAACACAGGGGTGTCATAGAGACCCCCAAACATAGACTCCACACCCTGGGACTGACTACTGTCTCCCTGGGTCTATAAAGTCACCATTGACTTTACTAGTCTTAACTTAGGAACTTAACCAGTACAAACCATCTTACTGTGGAAGTACTGGTAGGGGCAATTAGATTGCCCCTGGGTCTGTTGTCGAGGGGGTACTGTCCCGTCCCCCCTCGCCGAGTTCTGGCTGGTGGCAGTGGATACCACGGAAATATTCCACCGGAATATTTCCCAATGGGATTTCCCATTGTTTTTAATGCACCACTTTTTGGTGCAATGTTAAAGATACCGCCGGTTTATTTATTTAATATATATTCACCGGTTGGGATTTTTTGCCAGAACTCGCCGCCAAAATGGCCTCTAGGTTCACTTCAGTAACCCTGAACCCGAGTCGAGCCTTTGTTCCACTTTTGGCGGGCTTCTGCACAGAAGCCCTCCACAGTGGTGCCATTCTGTCTGGGTACCACAGGGGGTGTGGGAGGGGGTTTAGGCACCCTAGACTGAGTTGCCTTGCCAACTCATGTCGCACTCTGGTGTGATTGGCCCAAGTGGTGAGCCACCCCGCTCACCACTTAGCATGTTTGAGTGACAGCTAGGCTGTATGAATGGGGGTTTGCTGCATAAAAGCAGGGGTTTTGGGACTGGTTCTTCAGAAGTCGCCACAGGACCTAAGAAGCCGAAGAGGGAGAAGCCGAGCCGACCTGCCAAGACGACACCACCGGTGGAGCCCTGCGGAACCGTCTCACCACTTTTTCCGACGACAGAGGAGATCTCCCGCCGGAGAGTCTCCTTCCCTTAACTGGTGGGGACAACCAGTTGCTGCCTTCTTTTCGCCGACCCGAAGCATCTCGTGGCCGCCTTGCCTGTGCCAAGCACCCCGGCAACCGGGATACCACTTTTTACCTCAACCGCGAAAGAGGGGTAAAATCCTTTGTGACCGGAAAACTCCACGGCTGGTCTCATCCCTGGTAGTGCAATGACCTTCAGCTTTCCTCCACGTCGAGATCACCTCTTCCTCTGGACGACGCCGCGACTTGCACCCACTACCAGGAACAACTACCACCGCTGGAGGATCCTTTCCACTTTTAAAGGTACTGTGTTCCGCCCGGCTTCCCTTGCCACCGATTGTACGGGGTAGATTTAGCCCTCGGCTCTCGAACCTGGGTAAGCCTGGGACACCCTAACTAAACTTTGTCTAAATTCAGTAAAACCTTTTCTACTCACCTGCAAAGACTTGTGACATTGTGTGATCTTGGGCGTATTTTCGCCTGGCTCTCTCTAAAGCGGGCCACGAACCAATTCTCCTTGTTCCACAATTGACTGCCTTTTCTAACCTTATGTGAAAAGTGTTTTACCTTGCTGCTTGCATTACTTCTGCTTTTTCCCTCCCTTTTCTAATAACTTGTTGGAGTGCCATCTGACGTTAAGCGCTCACCTCTGTTTGGAAATAAGTGGTGTTAACTTAGACTTGTCCAACAAATGACTAGGGATGTACATATAAGTAATAATGACTGTGTTTTGACTTACTTAGCTTTTTCTGTGCTAGTGTAATTTATGAGTGTGCTTTTAAAATAAATAAGTATATACTTTTACACCTAGCTCTGGTCAGTGTTTGCTTGTACTACTGTGCCTCTGTACCTATCCTGTATCCTCTATATACTGCCTAACTCTTCTTGAGGGAAGTCTGACTGCTCAGCCACAGCTACCACAGTGAATCTGTGTGGTACAGACTGCTACCAAGTGGGTTTACTGCCAACACCTGTAGTCTTAAATCTTTTGCAGTGGTCCCAGAGGGAACTGCACAGGTTTCTGCTTAACACTGGTGTACAGCGGTGGGATTTGTATTGAGTATACACTTTAGTGTACTTTTGAGATACCTTAGTGCAACTAACCACAAAGCTTAAGCACAAGAAAGAAAACGTCATTTTCTAACCTGTCTACTATGGAAAGTTATAGTCAAGAATCCCTTGCTACAAAAACTGCTGATTGTCTAAGACTTCTCTGTAAGCATAAGAATCTCATGACTAAAGGAAAGAAAATGGAGCTAATAGAAAGGTTGTTAGAAAACCAAAGTCTGGATGATGTTTCAGAGGAACCTATCACTCCAGCAAATGTAGAGAACAGCAATGATATTGATATTGAACAAAGTATTGATGATCTTGGGTCAGAACCAGAAGAGGAGGATGAAACTGTTGTAGATGTTCCCTCTAGGCCTCTGTCTGCTCTACCAGCTGTTCCTACTGGACCTTTGCCAGGTCCCACATTTAACCCTCAATACTTTGAACTGGAGAAAATGAAACTTGAATTAGAGTACAAGAAACTTAATGCTCGAACTGACAAAGAACTAAGGCTAAGGGAAATGGAGCTCAAGTATGAGCTAGAAATGAAATAATTGTCTGTTGATAATGCTTCTCTCTCTGGCTCCTCTAGAAGTTCCAGTCCTAAAAGACCCCGGATGCCTAAGGAATTGATTGGTATATATGAGCCTAAGTTGGATGTGTTGGATTGGTTGTCTATGTTTGAGTATAATCATGGGCTCCAGAACATCACAGGTAATGAGTTACTCACCTGGTTGTTCTCTAGGCTTCCCCCTGTTGCAACTGATGCGGTAATGGAGTTGGGGGAGGAGGATAGGAAAGAGTATGAATGTGTGAAACTAGCTTTGATAGCTAGGTTTGGGAAGACCCCTTCCCAGTATCTTAAGAGGTTTAGGAGCCTCAAAAAGCATGATGGTACCCCTTGGGCCACCTGGGTGTGTGAAGGGTTGAAAAACTTAGAGGGATGGATTAAGGGTTACAAGGTGAACACTTATGAAGGAATGAGGAATCTTGTAATGATGGAGTCAATTTATGATGCCTGCTCTCCTGAGCTCAGACAGCACTTGGCTGATTCACGGGAATTAGATCCTAGGAAACTAGCTAAGGCTGCTGACTTGTGGGTTGCCAACCGGGCTACTCACAAGGATTCTGGGGTAACTCAGAAGAAGGATGAGGGAAGACAGCCTAAGAAAGACTCCAAAGAGAATTCTAATAATTCCAATTCCAAAGAGGGCCCCAAACCAAACCATAAGGGTAAGCCACCCGGGAAACCACAGCAGAGTAGTATACCTTCTGGTGCTAAACCAGAAGGAGGTCAGAACAAGCCTCCATTCCAAAGGACCTTTGGGGCCTGTTATGTTTGTAAGGCTACTGACCATGTGAAAGGAGATCCCAGATGTAAGGGTAAACCTTCAGGGGTCCAGCTTGTCTCCTTAGCCTTCGCTCCAGAGGAGGAAGTCACTATGGCAAGTGGAAACTTTCTACTACTGGCTGATGAACCCACTGGAGTCTCAGCCAGTGTTTCCTTAGTCTCTCTGGGGTTGTGGGAACAACAGAATTTAGATGTGTATAATTCTATCCCAGATAATACTAAAGAGTATTATAAGGACAGTATCCACGTGAATGGTCAGGAGACTCCTACCATCAGGGACACTGGGGCCAGCACAACTGTGGTGGATGAATCATTTTTCAAGGCAGAGGATGTTGCTAAGGCACCCAAATGCCTCACCAAGTTAGCTGGAGGGCCTGTGCAGATGTGTCCCCAGTTACCAGTTCTCATCCAGTGTAATGATATGGCTGTGAAGATACCTGTCAGTATACAATGTGAAATGCCAGGAAGGGTTCTGTTGGGAAATGACCTGAAAGCTCTTGGAGTTGTGTCACATACCCCCAGACCTCCTAGTAAAAGGTTACAGGAGCTCACCAAACCTGCAAGAGAGAAAACCCTGCGAGGTTTATCTCAGGAGATGATGACAGAAATCACGCCTCTCCCACTGGAGCAACTTACTGCAGTAACTACCAGATCAGGAGCAAAGGGGCAACCCAAGACTCCTAGGAAAAAGCCTACAGCAAGCACTCCAGTGCTTCCAACAAGGACTTCCCCGAGGTTGTCCAAAGTTACACCTGTAACTCCACCTCCAGCTGAGGCTGAGAGGGAGGTACAACCCTGTCTGGTTGAACTAGACTCTGAAGAAGAGCTAGTAGGAGGCCCAGAACTTATTGGAGACCTGGACCCGGCTGACCATCCTGAGCTGCAGTCTTTACTGGCAGAACGTGGACCCAGCAGGACAGCTTTTCGTAAGGGACAAAGAGAATGTCCAACTCTGGAGGGTCTCCGCCAACAGGCCGCTTCTCAGGCTGATGGGCAAGAGCCTGGGAAGTATAGGTTACACTGGGAAGATGGCCTCTTCTACAGTGAACCCACTGAATCTGAACCTGGAGCCTACCAACGCCTGGTAGTGCCCCAAGAGAACAGACAACAGTTCTTGCAACTAGCCCACGAGATTCCTTTGGCTGGTCACTTGAGTTTCAAGAAGACCAAGGAAAGGCTCTCCCTCTACTTTTATTGGCCAAAGATGGGGGCTGAAGTAGATAGATATTGCAGGAGCTGCCATACCTGCCAGACTTCTGGTAAGGTTGGTTCCAAGAATGTGGCACCTTTAGTGCCTCTCCCAGTTGTGGGAGTCCCATTTGAGAGGGTAGGGATTGACATTGTTGGTCCCCTTGATCCTCCAACCTCCTCAGGCAACAGGTTTATCCTTGTTGTAGTAGACCATGCTACTAGGTACCCTGAGGCAATTCCTATGAGGACTGTTACAGCTCAGGCTGTGGCTAAGGCCCTCCTTGGTATCTTTACCAGGGTTGGGTTTCCTAAGGAGGTGATCTCTGACAGGGGGTCAAATTTTATGTCCAACTACATGAAAGCCATGTGGAAAACCTGCGGAGTCACCTACAAGTTCTCAACCGCATACCACCCTCAGACAAACGGGTTGGTAGAAAGGTTTAACAGAACTATGAAGAGCATGATAGGTGCTTTAGAAGAACCCCTTAAGAAGAAGTGGGACCTTCTACTGCCATGCCTTCTATTTGCTTATAGGGAAGTCCCTCAGGAGGGAGTAGGTTATTCTCCCTTTGAACTTCTCTATGGCCATCCAGTCAGAGGCCCCTTGGCCCTGATTAAGGAGGGGTTGGAGAGTGCTCCTGCTCCTTCCCCCAAGCCAGTGAGAGTGACTGACTATGTGATAGGCCTCCGAAGGAGAATGTCACACATGATGGCAGAAGCAAGTGACAACTTGAAAGCTGGCCAAGCTCTGATCAAACATTGGCATGATCAGAAGGCTAACATGGTTGAGTTTACTCAAGACCAGCTAGTTCTAGTTATGCTTCCAACAAGGCAGAGGGCCTTACAAGACAAATGGATGGGACCCTTCAAGGTTGTGGGAAAACATGGAGAGGTCAACTATCTGGTGGATTTGGGCAAACCCAGGGAAGCTCCCCGAGTCTTCCACACCAACCGCCTCAAAGCCTTTATCTCTAGACCAGAAGTAGGAGCCTTGCTTCTAGCTTCATCAGAAGAGGAGGAGGAGAGTGAAGCTCTACCTGACCTCCTGAGAGGCTTACCTTTGGACGAAAAGGTTGAAGGAGTTAATCTCTCTTCAGATCTGACCCCTGAGCAACAGGAGGAGTGCAAAGCGATGTTAAATCAGTTTGCCCCCCTGTTCTCACTTTCACCAGGCTTGACCCCTTGGGGACAGCATGATATACTCACTGGTGACTGTCTGCCAGTCAAAAGCAGAGGATATAGAATGTCAGAACCTGTCAGAACCCACATCAAAGGTGAGGTCAAGAAGATGCTTGATCTCGGGGTAATAGAGCCCTCTACTAGTCCATGGTCTAGCCCAGTGGTGTTAGTACCAAAGGCAGGATCCAAAGAGTTAAGATTCTGTGTGGACTATAGAGCTCTTAATGCAGTCACCAAGACTGATGCCCACCCTTTGCCAAGGACAGATGAGTTGGTGGATAAACTTGGTGCAGCCAAGTACCTCAGCACACTGGACCTTAAGTCAGGCTATTGGCAAATAGCCCTGACAGACCATGCCAAGGAGAAAACTGCATTTTCTACCCCAGTTGGCCTATACCAATTCAAGGTTATGCCTTTTGGACTGAAAAATGCACCTGCAACATTCCAAAGGATGGTGAACCAAGTTCTAGATGGGATGGAAGACTTCTGCATGGCATACTTGGATGACATTGCAGTCTTCAGCCACTCCTGGGAGGAACATGTGACCCACTTAGGACATGTTTTGCAGGCTCTTGAGCAGGCCAATCTGACCATAAAGGCAAGCAAATGCCAAATTGGACAGAGTAAAGTGGTCTACCTTGGACATGAGGTAGGAGGTGGAGAAATAAGGCCTTTGCTCAGCAAGATTGAAGCTGTGCAAAATTGGACAACACCTACTACTAAGACCCAGGTGAGAGCCTTCTTAGGCCTCACTGGGTACTACAGGAATTTCATTGAGAACTATGGGACCATAGCTTCTCCCCTGAATGTGATCTCCTCTCCAAGATTCCCTAAAAAGGTCAAATGGAATGAGGAATGCAATCAGGCCTTTGAAAACCTGAAGAAAGCTCTTTGCCAAGCTCCAGTACTCAGAGCTCCTGACTACCACCAAACTTTCATTGTACAAACTGATGCTTCCAATGTAGGTATAGGTGCAGTTCTTAAGGGTAGGGAACACCCCATTTGCTTCATCAGTAGAAAACTGAAGGATCCTGAAACAAGGTGGGCAACAATCGAAAGAGAATGCTTTGCTATTGTGTGGGCACTGAAGAAGTTTAGGCCATACTTGTATGGTTCTACTTTTGTCATTCAGACTGACCACCAACCCTTGAGATGGTTAATGCAAATGAAAAGGGAAAATCCAAAACTATTGAGATGGTCAATCTGCCTCCAAGGGTTTGATTTCACCATTGAGCACAGGTCAGGGTGTCCCCATCAAAATGCTGATGGACTCTCTAGGATGTATGTCATCGACTAGAGGTATGAGGTTCATCCAGGAGTGGATTAAATCCTCCTGTCCCTTAGTCTGGGGGGACGAGTGTTAGGGAGAATTCTCTGTTTAGGCTGAATTTCCTAACCTAGTGAGTCCCCCAGCAGCTTTGCTGGATTTTTGGGGTTTATTTTTTCTCCTGCCAAGAGTGAGACTCTTTTACCCTCACTCTTGGACATGACTTGAGTGTGTTTCTGTGACTTGCTATGTGCTTATGGGCTAGGGGGTATTTTTTCCCCATAGGCTATCATTGGTTTTTGAATGTGTGTTACACAGCACCCTCAGTGCAGTAACACAGGGGTGTCATAGAGACCCCCAAACATAGACTCCACACCCTGGGACTGACTACTGTCTCCCTGGGTTTGTAAAGTCACCATTGACTTTACTAGTCTTAACTTAGGAACTTAACCAGTACAAACCATCTTACTGTGAAAGTACTGGTAGGGGCAATTAGATTGCCCCTGGGTCTGTTGTCGAGGGGGTACTGTCCCGTCCCCCCTCGCCGAGTTCTGGCTGGTGGCAGTGGATACCACGGAAATATTCCACCGGAATATTTCCCAATGGGATTTCCCATTGTTTTTAATGCACCACTTTTTGGTGCAATGTTAAAGATACCGCCGGTTTATTTATTTAATATAAATTCACCGGTTGGGATTTTTTGCCAGAACTCGCCGCCAAAATGGCGTCTAGGTTCACTTCAGTAACCCTGAACCCGAGTCGAGCCTTTGTTCCACTTTTGGCGGGCTTCTGCACAGAAGTCCTCCACAGTGGTGCCATTCTGTCTGGGTACCACAGGGGGTGTGGGAGGGGGTTTAGGCACCCTGGACTGAGTTGCCTTGCCAACTCATGTCGCACTCTGGTGTGATTGGCCCAAATGGTGAGCCACCCCGCTCACCACTTAGCATGTTTGAGTGACAGCTAGGCTGTATGAATGGGGGTTTGCTGCATAAAAGCAGGGGTTTTGGGACTGGTTCTTCAGAAGTCGCCACAGGACCTAAGAAGCCGAAGAGGGAGACAACCAGTTGCTGCCTTCTTTTCGCCGACCCGAAGCATCTCGTGGCAGCCTTGCCTGTGCCAAGCACCCCGGCAACCGGGATACCACTTTTTACCTCAACCGCGAAAGAGGGGTAAAATCCTTTGTGACCGGAAAACTCCACGGCTGGTCTCATCCCTGGTAGTGCAACGACCTTCAGCTTTCCTCCACGTCGAGATCACCTCTTCCTCTGGACGACGCCGCGACTTGCAGCCACTAGCAGGAACAACTACCACTGCTGGAGGATCCTTTCCACTTTTAAAGGTACTGTGTTCCGCCCGGCTTCCCTTGCCACCGATTGTACGGGGTAGATTTAGCCCTCGGCTCTCGAACCTGGGTAAGCCTGGGACACCCTAACTAAACTTTGTCTAAATTCAGTAAAACCTTTTCTACTCACCTGCAAAGACTTGTGACATTGTGTGATCTTGGGCGTATTTTCGCCTGGCTCTCTCTAAAGCGGGCCACGAACCAATTCTCCTTGTTCCACAATTGACTGCCTTTTCTAACCTTATGTGAAAAGTGTTTTACCTTGCTGCTTGCATTACTTCTGCTTTTTCCCTCCCTTTTCTAATAACTTGTTGGAGTGCCATCTGACGTTAAGCGCTCACCTCTGTTTGGAAATAAGTGGTGTTAACTTAGACTTGTCCAACAAATGACTAGGGATGTACATATAAGTAATAGTGACTGTGTTTTGACTTACTTACCTTTTTCTGTGCTAGTGCAATTTATGAGTGTGCCTTTAAAATAAATAAGTATATACTTTTACACCTAGCTATGGTCAGTGTTTGCTTGTACTACTGTGCCTCTGTACCTATCCTGTATCCTCTATATACTGCCTAACTCTTCTTGAGGGAAGTCTGACTGCTCAGCCACAGCTACCACAGTGAATCTGTGTGGTACAGACTGCTACCAAGTGGTTTACTGCCAACACCTGTAGTCTTAAATCTTTTGCAGTGGTCCCAGAGGGAACTGCACAGGTTTCTGCTTAACAAACACCTCTAGAGCAGGGACAGCAAGGCATTTACCTACCCCATTTGCTTTTAAACAAAAGTCTTTAGCCATGTCTAACGTGTGTCTGCATTTCATTTCTGACTCCCTACACCCAATTGAACGTCACTAAAGCTGGCAAGCAAAGCAGTGTTGTTTGTAATACGGGTAGTATAAGCTGCTGAAGTTGTGAACCTTTTGCCTAAAGCATACAATTTCTTAGATTCCTTGTCGGGAGGAGCTTCAGCCGAAGACAAGAGAACTCCTGCATGCTTCCTGATTGTCGTAACAACCAGAGGTGCAGTGTGTCCTCGAATGTAATGGATCCAAATGAAAATGTTCTAAACCCGCAGGTCGACAGGACATTTTCTGAAACTTGCAGGGGTATTTATCCCGTGATAATCATCTTTTTTACCCAATTGGAACTTTGAAACTTGCAACAGAGTTTTGCCATCAGCCCTGATTTGAAAAGGACACTTGTGTGTCGAAACACGTGTTATCCAAAAGGGCATTTAATAAATAACATACTTTCTCACCACCAGTATCCAGTGTGGCGCAGTCCCTCAAGTGTGGAGAAACTCTTTTTTCTGTCTTTTCAAGGGGTCGGGGTCAAAAAATCCCCTTTTTTCTGCCCCACACAGACTGCGACATAGAAATTGCAAAAATACCCAGGCGCATGGAGAAGTCTTTAGTTGGTTCTAAGCAAAACCCCAGAACTGTTCTTTACTGTAAACCCGCAGGTTGACTGCTTGAGTCAGGGAAGGCGTGAGAAGGGAAGGGCCAAACCGCTTTTTTTATAGCGTTACACAGAGGAATGGATTGACTCACTGGTTTTTTCCTTTAAGGATATCCTCCACAAAGTCGGGATCAGGCACCGACTCCCGAGTCTGCATCTTAAAATGTACTGCTGCGATTTTCAGAATATGATTGAATGGCAGCTAGTCATCAATAGGGTTAGAGTCTCAAGCCTCCACAACAGGTGTGGCGTCTGCAAAAATGTTGTCTGGCTCCGCCTCATGAGTGGGGGTTGTAGGCCAAGGCCCCTGGTCATCGGTGTCATCAAGCCACGTGTCAGTGTCCTGGGTAGTAAGATCTTGGAAGTTGCCTCCCTGGTCTGGGACATAACATAAATCCCCATATTGATCATCAAGAAACATATCCCCTTAAGTATCAGTATCTTTAGTTACAGGAGAGGTAGTTTGAAAAATGGGGCTGAAGTAATGGCCTGGGGTCCTCATCTAAGGAAAGAGATATTTTAGTGAATCTGTCTGAGAACTGAAGAAACTCAGATACCTTCTCCATGGTCTCCTCCAATCTTTCCCTTGTCCAAGTTCCTGTATTCAGAGTTTCAAGGAGTGGAAAAACTACCTCCTTTTGAACAGGACTTTTGTGACCCTATAAGGACTCAGATAAACTGGAAAAGGCTTGGACATACCCTTGAATTAAAACTGGAGGGGAAGCCTGGGTGCCAGTACTGTGAGAGTCAGATTGCTTTGGAGTTTCAGACAATTTCTCCATTAATTTAGGGTGAGCTTTAATTGTCGACGTACGTATCGACATGCCTGAAATGGCCACTGAAGATTTAGGAGGAGAACTATGAGAAGTTAGAGACTTTGAACCATGCGCTGCACACGGAGGCTGAAGCACAGCAGGTTGAGAACCAGAAGGTTCTGCAGGTTTCGCCAAGGCTTTTGATGTATCTGTAGGGGCAGAAGGCTTCTTCGACAGAACCATCGAGGAACGCCCGTGGGTTGTGTTAGTTTAGCCTTGGTGTGAGTGTGTGTTACCCTGTTGCTAGTTGATGGGAACCCGTAGCAGTGTGTTTGGCATGCTAGTGGGGCTAGGGACGGGCACGCCCGAGTCTGAACACTCCACTACAATATCTTTGGCATCCTAACTGGAGCCATGGCTGCTGAATTGTTCCTTGTCCGATACAACTCCGGAGGGGGAAACAGAATCTGCCTGTTTGGTGTAGGCCACCCACCATTTAGTAAGCTGTTCTTTAAGCAATTTGGGCTTAGTCGGCAGGCCTTGAAACACTGTTTGCATGGTCACGAGGCAAACAGTTGTTACACTCTTTGAGTGCCCTTCCAAGGGAACTTTCTGTTACAGGAAGGGCAGAACTTAAAAGGAGCTTTCTCCATTATCAAATATAAAGAAAGGAGTAGCCACACAAGGGACAATATAGGGAAGGAGAAGGAAAGGCATTCTCTTATGAAGAAGAATGTTGAGAAGACCTCCCCCCGCCCCCTCTCCCTACTGACAAAGGCTGAAGCCTGATGGTGAAGGCCGCAGCCAGTCATCTAGAGTCCAGAGGAAGTCTCCAAGACGGCTGAAGTAAACAGTCGAAGGGACGCCAAAAGTACATACAAAACTGGACTGAGTTTGAATAATATACTAGCAATTTATCCGTAGCACGCTAAGAGCTCCACATTATGCGACCAACCAGTATTGTGGAAAAAAACAATCTGGGGGGATCTTGACATATGAGGGTTTATAGGCACACTACACATCACCGTACAAACACACCCAGGTCGACGTCCCTTTTCAAACTTCGAAAATAAGATGCAATACTCTGCGATTACCACTAGAAGTTGGACTATATACACAGCATGTGATTCTAAGCAGACTCACAAGCATCAGAACATTCTTTATCTGATATTACTGTTGGAGAAGATGTTGGGGTAGGGCCAAGCAGTAGTATAGGCTGTGTTGTTCTGGAAACCTCAGATGGCACAAGTGAGGAAGGAGATGTGGCTTTTCATACCTCTACCACAGCTGAGGCTGTATTTGACTTTAAGGAATGGGATCAAAGGAAAATAAATCAATTACAATATTGCAAAGTTGGAATCTGATAGGGCTGAGAAAGAGAATGAAAGAGCATTCCAACTGGAGTTAGCTAGACATCAAGGGTCTACAGTTTCCTCCAGAGGGTCTGGGAATGGTTCTAGGTCCGCTTCCTATACAAGATTCCCTAAAGAGCTGCAGAATGCGTGTGTTGTGGCCTCAAAGTGCTGTGGGTTGAACGCCGTTGGAGGAACGAGGTCGAAGATGTGTGATGTGGAGCAGGATTCTAGAATGCGTGTGTGCATTTTAAGACAGAATAAAGGTATCTAGGGGTGGCTAAGTCCCTGATAGCGAACCATGGAGCTCAGGATAGTGGCTGGGTGCTGTGATAGACTGTCAGGAGAGTAGGCAAGTCAAGGTGACTTATGTGCAGAGCTGGACCTAATTTTTCATGAGACACAGCTGCAGTCTATTGGTAGAGGTAATGTGTGTTGTGAAGTCGTGTAGTGACTGTTGCAGATGTAGGTGGGTGGGTAGGTGGCTGTGCCCTGGGCGGAATATAGCTATGTTCCATTGTGGTGGAGTGCTAGACCTACCAGTGAATCAAGGTTTATTTCTATTTACCATGACGTAATGCAGCTTGTATAATAAGGTTAGACTGGAGTGAGTCCTTTCAGTGCGGGCTAGGTACTAGCTTGACTCCTTGGATGACTCATTGGGTGCCCAGGCCTTCTTGTCCAGGGATGACAGTTCACCCAGAAGTGGACATGGTCAGTTAAGATGCAGAGGGGAAGAGCCAGCTCTTGAGACTTCTGGAAAGAGAACTGATCCTCTATGCGGCAGATTCTAAATGAAATGGAGGTCCAGATAGTGGGAGCTTGGATTGAGAATAAGATCCCCCTATTGTGGTTGATTTTGTGACTGGGCTATGATGAAAAGAATTAGTGTTCATTGGTTGCCCTCATTTGAGTAGTCACAAGAGGTGAATGAGTCTGATAAAATTGCATGGTTGCTGAGCAGACTTCCCCAAAATAGCCGCAGTGCCATTATGTAGTTGTCAAAGCCTGAGAGAAAAGACTTAGAAAAATTGTACCACTCCACTGTTTTGGAAGATTCTCCTGCCCAATACTTCAAGAGTTTTAGAAACCACAAAAAGAAAGAAAATACTTGGGGGACTTACCGAAATGACGTTTTGAAAAACTGGAGTGGTGGGTTGAAGATCACAAAGTAAGTACTTTGGATGTCAGGATTATCCGGTTCCATGTGATATTTTCGCCGCAAAAATATTGCGATGCAAAAATATCCCCATATTTTTGCGGCGAAAATAACACATGGACCCTGCGGGGGACACCCCCGCACCTAATATTTTCGCCACCAAAAATATCGCCTATGGCCGTTCCCGACGACCATATGTACGGCGATATTTTTGCTGGCGAAAATATTACCTGATACCGATTATCCTTGTTATGCTTGAACAAATGTTTGCCTCTTGGTCCTCTGAGCTGAAATAGCACTTGGCAGAGTCAAAGGAGTTGGATCCTAAGATACTGCTGTTAAGATGGATGTTAGGCAGAACCCTGTGCAGTTCCCTTGGGGACCACTGCAAAAGATTTAGGACTACAGGTGTTGGCAGTAAACCCACTTGGTAGCAGTCTGTACCACCCAGATTTACCTGGTAGCTGTGGCTGAGCAGTCAGACTTCCCTCAAGAAGAGTTAGGCAGTATGTAAAGTATACACAATAGGCACTCAGACACAATAGCACAAACAAACACTGACCAGAGCTTTGGTATCAAGGTATATAATTATTTATTTAAAAACACACTTATTGAAACACTGCAGCACTAATACTGTAAATCACTCTAAACACAGTTACTATTATTATATATATATACATCCCTTATTCCTTATCAGACAAGTCTTAGTTAACACCACTTATTTCCAGACAGAGGTGAGCGCTTAACTATAGATGGCACTCCAATAAGTTAACAAAAAAGGGAGGGAAAAAGGCAGAATGTAGGAAATTACACCACACTAATACTTAGGAACTCTTAAGCAAGGCAAGAAAGTCAAAGGTTACTTGTGAGCCAAAGTCCATAGGCCGGGCCCACTCTTGGGGAGAATAGGGCACAAATGCACCCAAGATCACACAATGACAACAGGCTTAAAAAGTCTTGCAAGGAGTTCAGAGAAGTTTTAGTTAGGCTCAGAAAAGTTTAGCCAGGGTGTCCCAGGCTAACCCAGGTTTGAAAGCCGGGGGCTAAATCTACCCCGTACAGTCGGTTGCAAGGGAAGCCAGGCGGAACACGGTACCTTAGGTGGAAAGGATCCTCCAGCGGGGGCAGTTGTTCCTGGAAGCAGGTGCAAGTCGCGGTGTCATCCAGAGGAAGAGAAGATCTCGACGTGGAGGAAAGATGAAGGTCGTTGCACTGCCAGGGAAGAAACCAGCCGCAGAGTTTTCCGGTTAAAGGTACTACCCTTTGATTCGCGGTAGTGGTAAAACGTGGTATCCCGGTTGCCGGGGTGCTTGGCACAGGCAAGGCGGCCACGAGTTGTTCCAGGAAGCGAAAAAGGAAGCAGACTGGTTATCCCCACCAGTCGAAGGAAGAAGACTCTCCGGGCTGGAGATCTCCTCTGTCGTTGGGAAAAGTGGTGAGACGGTTCAGAAGGGCTCCACCGGTGGTGTCGTCGTAGCAGGTCGGCTCAGCTTCTCCCTCGTCGGATTCTTAGGACCAGTGACGACTTCTGAAGTTCCAGTCCCCAAAGCCCTGCTTTTATGCAGAAAACCCCCATTCACTCAGCCTAGCTGTCACTCAAACATGCTAAGTGGTGAGCCGGCCGGCTCACCACTTGGGCCAATCAGGACGGAGTGCGACTTGAGTTGCCTAGGCAACTCAGACCAGGGTACCTAAACCCCCTCCCCCTGTGGTACCCAGACAGAGTGGCACCACTTTTAGAGGCTTCTGTGGAGAAGCCCGCCAAAAAGTGGAACAAAGGGCTTGGAGTCACAGAAGAGAACACAAACGCAATTTTTGAACCGAGTCTTGGCAAAAAATACCAACCGGAGAATTAATATTAATTAAATAAACCGGCAGGATGTTGAAGGCTATAGGAATTAAATAATTAAAGTTGGTAGCCTCGAACAATGGGAAAATCCCATAGGAATATATTTGCGGTCGAATATAAAAAGTAGTATCCATTGCCACCAGCCAAAACTCGATCAGGGGGGACGGAGACGTGCCCCCTTGACTAACAGACCCCGGGGCAGTCGAATTGCCCCAGCCAGTACGTCCACAATATGATGGTTTGTACTGGTTCTGTTCAGAATTTGAGACTAGTACAGTCAATGGTGACTTTACATGCCCTGGGAGACATTATTCAGTCCCAGGGTATGGAGTCTATACTGGGGGGTCACTATGACACCCCTGTGTTACTGCACTGAGGGTGCTGTGTAACACACATCACAAAAACACATAAAGCCCTATGGAGTAAAAGACCCCATAGCCCATTAAACACATCTAGAGTCAAAGAAACACACTCAAATCATGCCCAAGAGTGAGGGTAAAAGAGTCTCACTCTTGATAGGAGAAAAAAATAAACCCCAAAAATCCAGCAAAGCTGCTGGGGGACTCACTAGGTTAGGAAATTCAGCCTAAACAGAGAATTCTCCCTAACACTGGATTTCTTGGATCTAGTCTGGTGGACAGATTTTATGAGGCCACCCTAGTTACAGGGAAAAGGGTAACTCTGAGATGTTAGCCAAAACCAATTGAGGTAAGAGTGGTCAAGGCTTAGTCTCAGGAGTGTGTGAACAGGGTCAGAGTCCACAGTGAGTCCACACAGTGAAGCACAAAATAATTCAATTTAGTCCGGTAATACAAAGATACTATATTATAGAGCCAACAATACAGAGTAAGAAATTAAATAAGCAGGTTGTAATATCACACAATACTCAATCACAAAACATATATACAGTCATCTTTAGGTTTGTAGGAATGCATACATTAACTTAGAAAACTGTAAGACGATGATGTGAAAAATCTCATGGTGTTTCACAACTCAGTCCCCAGGGATTCCTGATTCATGTGGCCAGGGAGGGCCAGCACCATTGTTAAGACAGTTTTTCTGATGTCCAACTAAGGGCTTAGTAAAACCATTCAACTGAGACAGTACAAGACTGCACTCTTAGTATAAGGCTGCACCTCCTGAGTTCAGGATAGCGTAGACAGAGCAGCCAGGCTTATTTTAGGAGGGAGAGAGGGCTTCAGAATCAGTACAAATTAAAATGTAATACAAATGGTCAAAAGAAACACTGAAACACTGTGTATTGTAAACATAAATGATTTATTTAAATACAAGTAGGCACAGATAAATCTCGGGGGAAATAAGAACTACCACATTATTTATAACCACAATTATAAAAACACAACACTATGCTTGAAGGTACACAGAGCAAAGCATACACAACCTTATTTGGAACACCTAACAGGAGTTCTAGGGAAGTCAAAACCAATAGATACTTTTAGATTACTTTCACTAATACCAGGGTAGTAGATCCGATCAGTTGTACTGTGATGCTCAGCGAGAAATCACATAGTAACATCAACTGGACGATATACTTTTCTGATCTAGTGAAACACAGATTCTAGGACTAGTATAAACCTACAACTTTGATTCAGGATAACACAGTTATTCTAGGGGAGTTGGAGCATAGGGTGTACTATTCAATTACAGTTGCCTTTCAGTTCACAGACTATGAATCAATAACTAACTTATTTTAGGATAACACAGGTATACTCAATGTAAGAGTCTGCACCACACAGGGATGAAGCCGGCAGCAGTGACGAGGAAGAAAAGGTGTGTGTAGCCAAGAACAGTACCATGTTTATCTAGTACAATCGCGGTAGAAAAGTTAGGGTAGCTACCACTGCCACCAGCCAAGTCTAAATGTTAAAAGAGCAAAACAATGCTCAAGGAGGTACAGATAAAAAGGGATACGAATTAACCCTTTACAGTACTCCATGGAAGATGGGGTGTACTGGATCTGTGGTATATTGACTAAGTAAAGTTAATGGTAACTTTACCCCTTTTCTGGCGGACGGTAGTCGCCTCAGAAATGGAGTCGAGGGAAGTCTCAAAGACAACCCTGTGCCACGGCACTGAAGGTGCTGTGTGACACACAGAAAGAAGAGGGCTACTGAAGTGGTGTACTTCAGAGTCCACAATCACAAAAAACAGGTAGAAACACATAGCAAAAACACAGGAAAGAGTGGGGAAAAGCTCTCACTCTTACCAAGTGGAAAAAAATAAACTCCAGAAGTCCAGCAAAGCTGCTGGGGGACTTACTAGGTGAGGGAAATTAGCCATATATGATAATTCTCCCTAACACCTATCTTTCCTGGTTTTCCACCAGCTTTGAGAATTACCAGTTCTCACAGGTCTAGGTAGGGGTCCAATGTGTCTATCCACCTCTTCCTCAGAAGCAGGGTGGGTGAAAGACTTTATAATTGGAGTGGGAATGGTGGAGCATGGTTTGGGCTCCCATTCCCCTAATACTCTAGCCTGGGGTTTGCCTTGGTTAGAGGTCAACTTACTAACAGAAGGACTTACAGTGGGGTTCTCTGTAGAGGGTCCCACAAGCTCAGAGGGGTCTCTTAAGGTTGCCTCTCTAGCCAGTTTGGTTCCGTTTCCTCTTCTGAGAGGCCTGGGGTACTGGACAATACTCCTAGAGTTTTTAAGTCATTCCCCAACAGGACTCACCCAGGCACCTCATTCTAAATACTGACAGGGATCCTCACTGTCATATTGTTACACTGAATGAGGGCTGGTAGAATTGGAACCATTTGGACAGGGCCTCCAGCAAATCTAGTGGGACCTTTGGGTGTCTTAGCAACATCCTCAGGTTTACGACAACTCTACGAGAAGAGGTAAGTTCTGTAAGTTCTCTTAGACTTTACAGTACCTTTATTATTGGGTACTGTATTGAGGTTATTGGGTTGTCGGAGGCGGCTGCCAGTAAATCCTAGTCACTGGAGGCATTGGAGGCAGTGCGGCTTGACGATCCTTACTGTGCACTCGCTGGTATTCACCAGAACGCTGGGTCCTTTACTCTAACCCGCATCGAACGCTAAACGCCGAACGACGAGTGTGCTAGTGGGAGCTAGCGGGAGCTGGGCACCGCTGGAGCTGGTGTCTGGAGCGGCGCCTTCTGGGAGTTATTTATTGCGAAGTTGGCAGTGATATCAGCTGTGATTCCCCCCCCCCCTCGGCCAAGTGACGTGGGGGATCAGGAAAGGAACAAGTTACTTACCTGTAACTGTTGTTCTCCAGCATGGGTCTGGCATGGATTCACATGCTCATGAATATTCCCCGTCGTCAGGCTGGGAATCCTCGGTAAAGAAAAAACCAGTATCAGTTTCGTTTCTGATCTGTCTTTCGTAGTAATAACCAATCACTGGTCTCTGCGTCATACTGACCACAGCCAATGACTGCCCTCTACCTAAGCACCGCCTCTGGCAGCCATCTTCAGATTTGGAAGCACGTGAAGTGGCAGTATGACCAAGTGAAGAGCCGCAGAGGGGTAGGCGGAGGGTTCGCATGTGAATCCATGCCAGACCCATGCTGGAGAACAACAGTTACAGGTAAGTAACTTGTTCCTTCTCCAGCATGGGGTCTGGCATGGATTCACATGCTCATGAATAAAGAATACATAGCAGTACACACATGCACAACCACGGGAGGTGGCAAAGGCTCAACATTAAGCATTACATCAAACTCAACATTAAGCATCTTACCTCCTCACCAGGCTCACCTCAGGCGAACAGGTTGCGCAGCACTGCTTGGCCGACCCTGGACTCCTCCCTGGAATCCCGATCGACGCAGTAGAATTTCGTGAAGGTGTGCGTCGACCTCCACGTAGCAGCCCTGCATATGTCCAGCAGGGGCACACCAGAAAGGAACGCCGTGGTAGCTGCGATCGCTCTGGTGGAATGGGCTCTCGGACGGCCAGACAGCGGTCGGTTTGCCAACCGGTGACAGTACATGATACAGCCGGAGAGCCATCTGGAAATGGAAGCCTTCGAGAGAGCCTTCCCCTGATTGACAGGTCCAAAGTTCACAAAGAGTTGTGACGTCTTCCGAAAACACTTCGTGCGGTCCACGTAGAACTTCAGCGCTCTAGCCACATCCAGCGAGTGCAAAGTCCTCTCAGCCGGCGACGAAGGCGACGGGAAGAACACAGGCAACACCAAGGGTTCGTTGAGATGGAAGTCCGACGGTACCTTGGGCATGAAGGAGGGGTGCGTCCTGAGCACTACCCTCGTGTCGTGAAAAGTCAAGTATGGGGCCTTGCAGGAAAGGGCCTGGATCTCTCCCACCCGTCGTGCGGAGGTGATGGCCACAAGAAACGCTGTTTTCCACGACAGAAACTTCAACGGGGCCGAGTGCAGAGGCTCGAATGGAGGTCCCATGAGCTTGGTCAGCACCACGTTGAGCTCCCACGCCGGGGCCGGAGCCTTCACCGGCGGGAACGATCTGAACAGTCCCTTCATGAACTCTTTCACCAGACGATGAGACCACAAGGACGTCCGGCCCGTGGTTCTGGTGTATCGGGAGATCGCAGCAAGATGAATCTTGATGGACGCGTGTGCCAGTCCAGCTTTGGCCAGCGTCAGCAGGTACAGCAGTACCTGGGGAGCCGTAATCCGTAGAGGGTTAATCTTCTGTGCGTGGCACCAGACAGAGAACCTCTTCCATTTGTGTCCGTAGCATTTAAGAGTCGAGGACGCCCTGGCCTTTGCAAGAACCTCTCTGCAGTCGGCCGGTATGTCGTATCCTCCAAACTCTAGCGCTGCAGGAGCCAGGCCTGCAAGTTCAGCGATTTCGGGTCGTGGTGGAGGATGGCGCCTCCTTCCCTGGAGAGTAGATCCGCGTCCACCGGCAGCTTCATTGGCGGGGACGCTGACAAGTCCAGAAGGTCCGGGAACCATATCTGCCTCGGCCACGCAGGTGCGACGAGGATCATCCTGCACCGTGACCTCTTGAGCTGGTTGACGAGCCGGATTAGCAGTGGCAAAGGAGGGAACGCGTAGAGGAACAGGCCCTCCCAGGGGAACGAGAAAGCATCGCCCATGCTCCTCGCCTGGGGAAACCTGCTGGCGAACCTCCGGCACTTGGAGTTCGTCGCCGTCGCGAACAGGTCGATCTGGGGTGTGCCCCACCGTCGGAAGAGGCGATCCACTAGATCCTGCCGTAGTTCCCACTCGTGGCACGAGCGCAGCTCCCTGCTGAGTGAGTCGGCGATGGTGTTTTTTTATCCCTGCCAGATGAAACGGCACCAGAAACATCCTTTGGGCGACGGCCCAATGCCACAGGTCCTGCGCCTCCTTGGACAGTGCTGGGGACCTGGTTCCGCCCTGTTTCCTGATGTAAAACATGGTGGTGGTGTTGTCGGTGAAGATCCTCACCACCTTGCCCTTGAGGGACGGAAGGAAGGACCTGAGGGCCCAGAACACTGCACGGAGCTCCAGGACGTTGATATGGAGGGACTTCTCCGTCGGGAGCCAAAGGCCTCTCGCGTGCAGATTTTCGGTGTGCGCTCCCCACCCTTCCAGGGAGGCATCCGTGGTCACTGTCTCCTGGTGGTCTGGGGTCTGGAAGACCATGCCCGCCGTCAGATGCGCGCGGGTGCCCCACCACCGGACCGCTCGGCGGAAACTCTTGTCGAGTGTGATCCTCTCCTCGAAGCCGCCCGTCGTTTGGATCCAGCGCGCGTCCAGGAACTCCTGCAACGGGCGCATCCGGAGCCTGCACATGGGAATGAGGTAGATGCAAGAAGACATCATTCCGAGGAGGGACTTGATGGACTTCACCTTGGCCGCGTCGGAAACCAACATCCGCTGTACCTTGCCCAGGATGGACCTGGTCCTTTCCTCCGACGGGGAGGCCAGAAGGGACACTGTGTCGAGCTTCGCTCCCAGAAACAGTGCGTTTTGCGCGGGTACCAGGTGGGACTTGGCGTAGTTCACGGAGAATCCCAGGTCCGTGAGAAGTTGGACGGTCCTTGCCGTGTGCTCCACGGCGAGCTCCCTCGTCTTGGCTCGGATGAGCCAGTCGTCCAGGTAGGGGTAGACGTGGATCCCCTCGCGGCGCAGCTGCGCCGCCACCGGTGCAAGGCACTTGGTGAATACCCTGGGTGCCGACCGCAGTCCGAAGGGGAGGGCTTTGAACTGGTAGTGATGCCCTTGGACCACAAACCTGAGGAATTTTCGGTGTCCCTGTAGGATGGGAATATGGAAGTAGGCATCCTCCAAATCCAACGACGACAGGAAGTCTCCTTCCTCCAGCTGACCCAGGACGTGCTGGAGGGTGACCATCCGGAACTTCTGCGCCTTGATGAACTTGTTCAGACGTCGCAGGTCTAGGATGGGGCGCCATCCTCCCGTCTTCTTCTTCACGAGGAAGTATCTCGAGTAAACTCCGGAGCCCCAAAGCCTCTTTGGGACGAGTTCGATGGCGCCCTTCCTGAGCATCGCCTTTACCTCCAGGAGAAGCTGAGGGACGTGAAGCTCTTTCCTGGCCACGGGGGGGACGCGCGGGCACCTTCTTTGAAACTCGAGCGCGTGGCCCCGGGCTAAGGCGTCCAGCACCCAACGGTCGGTGGAGATGGACTCCCACGCGCTGACGAAGCTCGCCAGCCGGCCTCCCACCGGGGTGCTTCGGTGGGGGCCCGACCCCACGGCCGGTTCAATCCTGTTTCGACGAGGCTTTGCCGCCTTGACCTCCTTGGCGACGACGGCGGGGTCCGCCAGACTTGCCTCGTCCTCTGAAGGGCTCCTGAGACGACGAGCGGGCCGCTTGACGGTAGGTGGAGAAACCATCGCCGGAACCTTTGGAGGCGCCCTTGCCTCCGCTGCTCCGAAAGGGCGTCCGTCGTTGCTGCAGAACCCCAAGGGCCCGGGCCGTCTCAGTGTCCGCTTTAATGGCCTGAAGGGAATCGTCCACTGTTTTCCCAAACAGGTTGTTCCCATCGAACGGCATGTCCAGGACTCTGGTCTGTACGTCTTGCCGGAAGTCCGTAGCCTTGAGCCATCCACGCTGCCTAAGGCACATGCCGTTGCCCAACTGGCGAAACCCAGTGTCGGCGATGTCCGTCGCAATAGTGATGGCGTGGTCCGACGCCACCTCACCTTCCTGTAGGATCTCCAGGGCATCCGCCCTCTTGTCGTCCGGTAGGAAGTCCAGCAGGGGAGCCAGTTTGTACTATAGCTCCCTGTCGTAGCGGGCCACGATAGCCAAGGCGTTGGCCGCTTTAATCGTCGTCGCTGCAGACGAGATAACCCTGCGTTCCATAGCGTCCAATTTTTTTCCCTCGCCGTCTGGTGGGGAAGTCGATGTGGAGGCCGCACCCCCCCCCCTGCTTTCTTCCTGGCCGCCGCGGAGACGACGGAGTCCGGGGTAGGCTGCGCCCGGAGGCACAGGGGGGCCGCGTCCGGAACCCGGTACTTCTTCTCGTACCGGTCTCTTCTAGCTGGCGTCGTGGAAGGGTTCTTGAGGAGGGCGAGGCCCTCATCCCAAATGTCGTCCAGTAGAGGCATCACGAGGACCGTCTTCCTCTTGGCCTCGCGCCGTTGATAAAGGAATCCTTCCTTTTTTTTCTCCTCAGGGCAGAGTTGGAAAAGCTTGGATGCCCTGGCGATCATGGAGTGGAACGATCCAATCTCGTCGGGCGGAGAAGCCCTGGTGGGAGGTGAAGACGGTAGATCCTCGTCGTATACCTCGTCGTCCGTACCCGTCGCTGCCGTGTCAGTCCCCGTATCATCCCCTCGGGTGGACGGGGAGGAGGGCTGGACGGGGCGCGACGGCTGAAAAGGAGGTGGAGGGTGAATCCTTCTTTTCTTGGGTGGGGGAACACCAGAAGGTCCCGGTTCAGGATCCCCCGACGGGAGAGGTTCCTCCGTCGGCAACGGTAGTCTCGTCCTTATCTCTGAGCATAAGGACTGTATAGCCAACAAATTGGCCGCCGAGTTGTCTTGCGGCGCTGGCAGAGGGGAATCCGACGGGCGATCGGGGGCCCCGTCGGCACCCTGGATGATGTCGTCGTCACCTGCATCGGGATCCATCCCGACGGGCCGGTCTTCATCCACGCCAAGGCCGTGGCTTAAGACCTCGATCAGCTCTTCCTCCGAGGTTGAAGCCGAATCTACGACGACGCCCTGCCCCCCCTTTTTCTTCCCCGCCGGGGATTTCACGGGGGTCCTATCGATGGGCACAAAAGAGGACTCCCTCCGAGGTGGCAGGGAGACTCTGAGCCCCGAGATCGCCACCACTGGTGTAGCCTCCACAGGCTGAGCCAGGGCCGCCGCAACAGTATCGATAGAGGGCTTGGCCGGATGGATTAAGGCCTTCACCACCTTAGGTGCGCTCACCGCCTTATCCTTGAGGGGGGGACACTGCCTCGCTCCCCCTCCGATGGGGCCTTCGAGCTCGACCGGGGCCTCTCCAGGAGCTTCGCCGGGTGCTCGCCCTTCCTCTTACCCGACCCAGAGCGTTGGCTCGTGGCTGAAGGTGCCGGGGAGGGTGCGCCCTGCCTGGCGCCCGTAGAGCCCGACCGTTCGGCGCTCCCGGTGCCAGCGGACTCGCGGTGCTTGGCCTTGTGTTGGACCCCCGTCGCCGGGGCGTCCTCAAAGGTCTTAGAAGACCGCTCGGATTTCTTCCTCTTCTTCTCGCCTGACGGGCTCTTCCCTTCCAGCCAGTTGGCGAGGCGTTGATGGCGGTCCTTCATGGACATATTGCCGCAAAACGCACAGTCCTTCTCCACGTGCGTCTTGTCCTCGGATTTCTTCCTCTTCTTCTCGCCTGACGGGCTCTTCCCTTCCAGCCAGTTGGCGAGGCGTTGATGGCGGTCCTTCATGGACATATTGCCGCAAAACGCACAGTCCTTCTCCACGTGCGTCTTGTCCTCATGTAAGCAGTAGAGACAAAAGGAGTGTTCGTCCTCCTTAAAGACGTTCTGCAGCTGGCATCCAGGGCAGACCCTGAGCAGCTTTCCGGGCGTCGAGCTTCCCTTCTCCTGGGCCATGTCCGGGCCTGAGAAGCTTCTGGAGTCCTCCAAAAACGTAGCTCGACGAAATCTTCACCCTTGAGGGGCGCAGACGAATCCGACACGGGTCCCCGTTGATCGGATGGAGAGTCGGTGGAGCTTGAGGCTCTTTAGACCGAAAAAAATGAAGTTTTTGAGAAAAAACGTGAAAAAATAGCACTAACGCTCGAGAGCAATAGCACGAGGATCCCAACACATGAACGTGCGGTAAAAATCTGAAGATGGCTGCCAGAGGCGGTGCTTAGGTAGAGGGCAGTCATTGGCTCTGGTCAGTATGACGCAGAGACGAGTGATTGGTTATTACTACGAAAGACAGATCAGAAACGAAACTGATACTGGTTTTTTCTTTACCGAGGATTCCCAGCCTGACGACGGGGAATATTCATGAGCATGTGAATCCATGCCAGACCCCATGCTGGAGAACTTGGCACATTGAATACTCTGGACACAAAGAGTCTCTGTGCCTTTTGGTGAGTCCTGGGCAGGTGCAGGACCGAAAGTACCTGTTGAGGAATTAAACAAAAAAAAATGCCCATTGGATGCCCACTTCCCTGCTAAAACCTCTGCCCAGATAAACTCTTGACTGGCATCAGACGAGATCTTTCCTCTAGTTGAGGTAGACAGCAGCTACCTACCGCTGGATTTGGATAATGATTCCTTACTCTAGTTATGTTACGCGTTACAAGAGCGTACCTCCCCTGCAGTAAGAGGCAGGAGTGTAGAGGCTGCAGAAATAGTTTCCTCACCGCTGCAGCCCTCCTTGCCGGATCCTCCATCAGTAGAGGAGTCTCGAGTCCCGTTACGATCAAGGGAGGTGACTACACTGGGCACTCCAGTGGTTATGGAGATAAAGGAAACTCTCCTGCCTGTACAGTCCAACACAGGCGGGGGTGGAGGGCAACTAGACTATCTGCCAGCCCCAACATGTTTTACGGCACTGCTTTACCCTCAAGTACACTTACTGAGGAGGAGTATAGTTCCCACAAGACGTCTATAAATCATAATAACAGTATTTTAAATTTTGCAATAAAAATACTTTAAAAACTTTGTGGCACTATACACGAAGAACTGAAGATCTGAAGCTTCAGGGGGTCGCAATTGCAAGTATATCTGAACGTTTATCAACTTAAATCCAACTTAAAGAAAAGCCATGTAACGATCGACGGGAGATTACCACTCAGAAATCTTCTGCTGTAAAAGGCCCGTCACAGGATTGTGCCATTTTGTAACCGAGTGCAGTAAATTTGGATACGACCCTATCACCGTCTCTGGCAGACCTAATAAGGGGTACATCTGGCCTGGGGCCTGCTACGAAACGGCAGGGGAAGCAGATAAAACCGAAAACCCTGATGATAAAAAAGAAGATTAATGCTGAACAGTTGGATAATCAGGATGTGAATCGCTCTGTATTAAACTCCACAATAAAGCCCCGTAGTGCCATCATGTCAAAAAAGCAACGAAAAAGAGCTGCAAGACGTAAAAGACGTTCGGCGCAAACTGTGGGTACTCTTACTAGCTGGCTGATAGAGGAAGGGCCGGCCTGTGCCACGTCTTTCCAGGAGGAGGACATGGCCTCAAAACAGGTCCATGTAGACCGCAATTCAGTAGTTAGATCTAATGTACTTATACATGAGACTCAGACTCCTCCGACTATCACCAATATAACACCTAGTAATACTGCTGCCCTTTTTCTCGAACCCCCGGTTGTGTCTCCATCCCTTACTATCCCTGTGATGTTACCTCAGAGAACTTTAACTATTGCACCTAAAACAGCTGTAAATGGGCGGTCGTTGAATCATGCCACACTTTTGTCATTGCTTAATAAGGTCCCTTCTTTAAGGATACTTAATAGTGGAGACTTCGATTTTGTGGAGCCACTAAGACCTTTGAATACTATGATTACTAAAGTACACTGTAGTCTACCGGAAACCACTGCCCTAATTAGATTACACTCAGCATCCTTGGGATATCTGGGATATGTCTTAGATATATTGCCAAAGATGGATGTGTCTGAGGAACGATGTACTAATTGTAATTGTCAAAAGACACAAACAATAGTCTCTAAAGCTGAACCAAAGCCATTAGCTAAATGCAATGACAAACAAGGCTGGGAATGGTTAAAGAATATGATTGCTACTAAAAGTGGTTCAGAATGAAATTGGTCAGTAGTGAGCTGGAATACCAGGGGGTTTAATCACTGGCTTGTTGGGGGCAGCGCACAAGAAGTATTGTTTTCTCATGAAATTTTTGTACTTCAAGAGACCTGGATCACATTTCAGGTTGAATTTGATGGATATGTGACTTTCCAAGCAGAGGCTACTAAGGGGGAGAGTGGGCGGCCTGTTAATAGGTATAAAGTCAACATATAGTCCTAGACTGGTAAATGACCCTTTGCCCGGTAGTAATGTGTTAGCTGTGGCTGTGACTATAAGGGAGAAAGACCTGTTAATTATTGATATTTACGATCCTCCGGGTACTTCGAAGACTGAGTCTATCCTCGAGCAACTGGATACCATATTAATGAATTGGGATGCCGATCATGAAAGTAATCCGATCATTTTATGTGGGGATCTGAATGCGAGATGTGTGGACTTAGAAGGTTGTGGTAAATATGACAATGTATCTGATTTTAGCCAAATGCCACAAGCAACCTCCAATTCCAAAGGCAAGGCATGGGTTGATTACTTAAATGAATGGAGGGGTACAATCTTGAATGGTCACACAACCAGTGATATTCCCGGCCAATCTACCTGGCATAGGGCAGTCTTGGACTACATGGTGGTTTCCGAAGGTGTCTTGGGTATTGTCGCAGGTATTCACATTGCCTCCAACACTTATAGTGACCATGCACCTGTTGTTTTGACCTTAAGTGGTGGTGGGGGAATGAGCTTTGGGAATGTTTGTAGCGATGTGACTACAACAAATCAAGGGAATCGGATACGCTGGTCCCAGACTAATATTGATAGAATGAGGGCCTTGATTTTCCCTGAGGGCTGTTGTGTGAAGAGTGAATTAAGGGGGAAATTCCCGGAGGAGATAGAGGTATGGATACAATCTCTCACTCAGTCCCTGTTCAAGTATACTCAGGTACCTAAAATAAAATGGAAAGCTGTTGAAAGGGGTAAGTTTGATATTAAGATTCGAGATCGTAAAATGTTAATGAGACGAGAAATTCGAGCTTGTAGGCTCACCTCTATTAACACCTGTAATCCGCAGTATCGTATATGGCTCTACCATTACCGTAAGCTACAACAACGTGAAAAATGGGAGGGCTTCATTCAGACCTTAATGAGTAGAAATACTCGCCACATTTGGCAATTATTAGGTGAGGCAGGAGGGGACCAGGGATTAAGAATAGTTAATCCTATTGGTGAGGAACAGTGGGTAGCACATTTTAAGCTTAAGTTCTTTAATGCAAACATACCCACCTCTACCATTGTATTAAACACATCCCCTTGGCCCTTGCCTTTAAGCCACAATGCTATAAAAGCAGGTTATTTTAGCCCTCAAATCCTCCAAAGCCCCTGGCCCGAATGGGCTGGCAAATATGGTATTAAAACATGATCCGGACAACTGGGCACACGTACTTCTAACACTCTTCGCACATATCTGTAGAACGGCCTTAATACCATCCTCATGGAAAAGGGCGGTGTTTATTCCAGTGTATAAAAAGGGAGATTGAGGTAATGCTGGCAATTACCGCCTTCTCTCCATGCTGAATGTAACTAGTTAAGTCTTCATGACACTTGTCCTTACGGAACTTGAATCTTGGGTCACTAGTAATAACATCTTGAATTATGCTCAGACAGGGTTCAGACCTGGTTCCGGGACAGCCCATAATATCAGGGTTCTGGACCTATTGATCAATAATACCTTGAGCAATAAAAACGCTACCTTGTACATGCTTTTTGTTGATTTCTGTAGTGCATTTGACCAAGTCATTTGACCAAGTTAAGAGGGAGACCCTGTGGGACAAATTAAGGAACTTGAAGTGCCCTGGTTGGATACTTCATGTTCTGATGAGCTTACATAGCAACAACAGTGCCAGAGTCAGGCTCAACAATGAGGGAGAAGCCACCGACCCTATTAGTATCAACATGGGAGTAAAACAAGGTTGTGTGGGTGCACCTATGTGCTATAATTTGTATATAGCTGACCTGTTACCACGGATGGCAGCTAAAGCAAATTGCCCCCCAAATTTGGGGGACATCCCTATTGTAGGGATGTTGTATGCGGACGATTTAATATTGTTTGATCGAACACTGACTGGAGTAAGGAGCATGCTGGAGGAGCTGTCTCTTTATTCAGCGCAATTGGGACTTACCATTAATCTAAGGATAATGGTAATCGCCAAAAGTGGCCCTTGTCGGTCAAAACACGCCTAGGGAGTATAAGTATTGATCAATCCTACCCATATTTGGGACTTGAATTTGACACTCAACCCAACTATAATTTGATCATCTCGCAAAAAAAGAGGCGGGCGAAACTACTTACACTGCAGGCTTGTAAATTTGCCAAAGGAACAGCTGGGTTCAGTATTGCGGGGATTATTAGACTCTACCAACAATGCTTTGTCCCCGGTATCTTGTATGGCTTGGAGGCTTTAGCTTATAAGACATGAACTGGCTTAATATACTTGAGGGCCAGTATTGGCGAGCAGTCTTGGGTTTGGGCCCAGCTTGTTCTGTCCAGTATCTTAGGTTGGAATTGGGCTTCACATCTTTGAAAGGCATGGCATTGAGAGCTCGTGGCGTGTTCTATTTGAAAGCTATTTCCCCCTCTTCCTGCAAATTGCTTAGTTTAGCCAGTACCAACTTTGATAACGAAAGGTCACCCCAAGGAATAAGCTATAAACAGTTAAATGAATCTCTCTTTACTGATATAGACTGGTCCCATGATAAGAAGCGGCTAATGCCATTTATCCATGAAAAAAAATCTTTTATACAAAAAATTAATAGATGGGACTGGACCCAAAACTACATACACCTGTCAACTTTGAAGGGGTACGAAGCTGTATCTCATGTAATCCACAGATACAGAAAGCCCCAAAAATACCTGTTACTTTGCCCAGATCCGGAGGTACGACAATTTATGTTAAGATTGCGGACGAACCAGTTACAGGTATTAGCGGTTATTGGGCCACGATTATGTATTCTACCGAAGGACAGGAGCTGTCATATCTGTGAGAAGGGAGAACATTTAGAAACTACTAGGCATGTCCTGACTATGTGCCCTCGTTTGGGCTCACTGTATATGTGCATGCTAGGAAAGCTGGTAAACAACTATGAGACCATTAAGGGAGACTCCTTTTGGGATTATTTTTTAAATTCCGATTCAATTAGGACTCAAAATTTGAACTATGTCACAATAAATGTATTATTATTATTAGTACCTTTAGTTAGAAGGAAAATGCAGCACATGACTTCTGTTCCTGTGCAGTTCTGCAAATCCTGGGGTTCCTGGGCTTCAGTCGCAGGGACAAGTGGGAGGACTTCTGGGGACTCCTGCACTGCAATGGGATGGTTACCGACAGCCGGGGTCGGACGGGGACAAGAAATGGGCCCAGGCACCTCAAAAAAAGTGGCCCTCAAACTCTCATCCGTGAATCATGTCAATTCACAACTTTACAGAAAATGCTACTTATGGAGGGTTAATGGTGTTTGTTGCATGTAATGTTTTGTGTAAACACTTGAGAAAACGAGTGATAACATTCCTTTTCCATGACCCGGCATTTGATAATGATTTATTTAACTAGCGCGTTTGGCAAAGCACTGTACATAGCACATATTTACATACAATCATTCCCAACCGAAGTAGCTGGTACTCATTTGTCAACCTCAGATTAATGAAAGGCTGAGTTGGCTGTGACAGGATTTGAACCTGCAGATCATGAATAGATTGCAGCAGGACCAGCGAGCGCTCAACCTGCTGGTCTATATTACTGGAGTAAGTTAGGAGGAGCAAGCAGTTCCTTTCTTCTTCCCTCCCATCATCCATTACTCCCTTAACCCTCCCTCTTGATTTTCTTCTTTCTTTTTTCCCTTTTCTTTTGTTCCTTCCTTTTTTCTTGCTTCCCCTTCCATTCTCTCCCATGTCTTTAATGGCCATCTATCCTCTTCTCCTTTCCTTCCTCTCTCACATTGTTTCCTTCCTGTCTCCCTACCATCTTTCCTCCTAACTTCCCCCCACCCTTCTACCCTCCTTGTTTTTGTCTCTTCTACCATTCCTCCTTATTTCTTTCCATCCTCACTCTATTTCCTACCCATTTTTATTTTGGAAAATTGCAATTAAAGATAAATTATTGTGCATAGGTCAACAGGCTAGGGTGCATTCGAGTCAAGTGCAATGATGGGCGCCAGTAAAGGGTGATGTCCGCAAGCATGCAGTTTCAGCTATGACTTAAAAAAGCCACAATTCACCACAACCATGGTCCCACCACACACTTCATGCCACTCAGACAATCCCCAATCTAAAGCAATGCCACACTACGGTTACCAGCTCCTCAATTCTACCCAGTTCTACAGTGTGAGAACCATCCCTCGTTAAATCAGGGTAATGCACCTAAACTACCGAAGTTTGATTGCTGGCTGGAAAATTAGGAAAACCTGTCCTCAGCGCACCACGTGATGCTCATACCAGTATGACACAGCGTGTTGCAGAACTGGCACTAGCGATGAGACATGCATTACTTACCGTAATAGCATTTCTGATGATTGTATCTGCTTAGATTCACATGCTGTGCATATAGTCCGACATCCAGTGGTCACCGCGGAGTATTGCATCTTGTATTTGGAAAATCCAAAGGGGACGTCGACATGGGCGTGCATGTAATACTATCCCTACGTGACGTGTAGTGTACCCAAAATCCCTCACGTGTCGAGGTCCCTCCGATTGTATTTTCTCTGCCGTGAGGGAGCCTTATGACTATCGTGAGTACAGAAAAGAGAGAGCAAGTATTAAGACGTCTATGTTCCTTCCATCCAAGCGGGGAGGAAGGATGGGCGCATGTGAATCTAAGCAGATACAATCATCAGAAATGCTATTACGTTAAGTAATGCATGTCTTCTGATGCTTGTTAATCTGCTTAGAATCACATGCTGTTCATAGACTAGCAAGCAGTACCCGGAGTTAGAGGTGGGTTGTGAGAAGGAACAGTAGTAAAAGATGTGTTAGTACTGCTTGTCCCACCTGAGAATCAGACCTAGAGTGAGTGTCTAGGCAATAGTGTTTTGCAAGGGTGTGTACAGAACTCCAGGGTGCCGCTTTGCAAATGGACTCTAGGGGAACATTTTCAATGAATGCTATGGAACCCCAGTGCCTCGAATAGAATGTGCTCTAGGCTTGAATGGCAGTTCTCTCTTAGAAAGAGTGTAATAGAGTGTGATGCATTTGACAATCCACCTAGAGATAGTGGATTTGGAGAACTGGTCTCCTTCTCTGCCTCCTGCCACTGAAACGAAAAACTGATTAGTCTTTCTTAGTGGTCGAGTTCTTTCCATGTAAAAAATGACTGCTCTGCGTGCATCAAGTGTGTGCAGGCTTCTTTCTCCCATGCTTGAGGGGTCTTGAAAGAACATTGGTAGTTCTATGGATTGGTTTTGCACCAGATGACAAACCGTTTCCTCTTACTAGAATAGCAATATCAAGTGTTAGGTTTTCTTGCCTCCCTGAGTATGTCCATACATCTTTGAGGGAGCCGCAGGTGCCCAAACTCTATGACTTCATGAGCCAAGTCGCTAAGTTCAATGTCTGCGGGCATAGGTGAAGAGTCTCCCCTTTGTCTTGCGACAACATGTTGTACGGGCAAGGCAGTTTCACTGGAGGAGATAGAGACATCTCCATCAGATGAGCGAAACAAGGTTGGCGGGCCCACATGGGGGCCACCAGTATCATCATGACTGGTTCCTGGTGCATCTTGTGCACTATCTTGTTGAGTAGGGGAGTCGGGAGGGATTTGGGGGGTAAACACATTTCCCTGACCATGTTATCCAGGGTCCATTCCCCTTGGAACGGTTCTAGGGGTACCTGGAGGCGTAATCTTGGCATTGAGCGTTCTCCAGAGTTGCGGATAAGTCGATCTCTGGGAAGACCCATTCTGCGAAAATGTTGGAGATGATGTCTTCGCGTAATCGCCATTCATATTCCATCAGTAGTCGGAAATTTCTGCGGAGTACGTCTGCCAGAAGATTGAGTTCCCCTGGAACATGTTGTGACAATAGGACCATGTTGTGTTTGAGAGCCCACTTCCAAATGTTCTGGAGACAGTTTGGATAGCCCTGTAGAGTGAGTGCCCCCTTTTTTGTTTAGATAGTTGTGTCTGGAAGGCTTTTAGTGCTTTGAACACTGATAATAGTTCCAACAGGTTTATGTGGTTGGATGCTATGTCTGATGACCAAACTCTGTGCTGTTTGTAGAAGCAGGTGAGCTCCCCACCCTGTGAGAGATGCGTCTGTAGTTAGAATGGCCTCCACTGCAGGGTGGTGAAGGATTTACCCTTCAAGAGGTTGTCCCTCGACCACCACCGTAGCGAGAGAACGAGGGCTGGTGAGACGACCACTAGATCGTCCCATTGTCCGCTGGCCTAACACCACTTGCTGTTGAGCCACTCCTGCATTGGACGCATGCGCAAGCTCGCGTAAGGGACCAAGTAAATACATGATGCCATCATTCCTAACAGTCGCATAGCTTTGTGTACCGTCACCTCTCGACTTGCTACATATTGAGGGATTTGAAACAGTATGTTTTGGACCCCCTCATTGGAGGGGAAGACGGGGCCGTCCTTTGTTCGAATTAGAGCCCCTAGGAACTGTTTGACCTGACTGGGGTCTAGGTTGGATTTCTTCTCCTTGATAGAGAAACCCAGACGAAATAAAAGATTTATCGTCTTTTGGGTATTTGACAGACAGGTTTCGTAAGAGTCCCCTGTTATGAGCCAGTCGTTGAGGTAAGGATAGACCGGGATGGATTGCCTGCGCAGGTGTGTTGCTGCCACCGCTAGTACCTTTGTAAATGCCCTTGGTACGGATGATATGCCGAAGGGTAGTACCTTGAACTGATATTGCTTGTCTTGTATCATAAATCTGAGGTATTTTCTGTGCACCGGCAACATTGAAATATGAAAGTATGCATCTTTCATGTCCAGTGTTGCCATGTAATCCCCTGTGAGAGCAGGGGAATCACTTCCTGCAGAGTGACCATACAGAACTTTTGTATCTTTACAAATTTGTTCGCTAGGACCAGATCTAAACAGGGCGCACGGTGAGAGAGATACTTTTTTGGTACAAGGAAGTGCACTGAATAAATACCTTTGTTTACCTGTGACAGAGATACGACTTCTATGACTCCTTTCTCTTGTAGTGTCTCGACTTCCTGAAGAAGTACGCAGATGGTCTGGTGACAGTCGTGTTGCGCGTGGAGGTTTGAATGTTGGGGACCGGCTGAACTCTATACAGTACTCATGGGCCACGGTTTTTAGCACCCACTGGTCCGTAGTTATACCCTCCCATCTCTGAAGGAATGATGTTAACCGGCCCCTGACCGGGGAGGCATGGGAGGGGACCCGAAACTTTGGGTCATTTCGAACCTGAGGCCAGGGAGCCTCTGGGGGTAGAGTTCCGGCCCCTTCTCTTTCCACGACACTGACCCCTCTGGGGATACAGGGTAGTGTATCCGCTGGTTCCCTGTGGAGAGGACCAATTGTTTCCCGAGGTGTACTGTTGAGGGAAGCGTTGGCCACGAAAAAAGGCGTCTGGATCCAGAACCTCTTCTTGTGGAGGGTCTCTGTGTAATTTGGTCTATCGTCTTCAGGGTATCGTGCTCCTTTTTTGCGTTCTCGAGGACTTCATCGACCGCTCTTCCAAACAAGTTGGATTCTTCCAAGGGTTTATTAATAAGTGAGGCTTGCGTCTCTAGCTTGAACCCAGAGTTCCGTAGCCACGCATATCCTCTGGTTTACTTGTCTGCCTTCTGGTACCGTGGCCAGGAGACTAATTCTTAGTGATTCGGGAACCTCCTGCAGGCCTTCTTGCATTAAGGCCCACTGAGCATCTGCGTAGCTGGCTAACAAGATGGTATTGTTAGCGATGCGTGTAGAAAGAGCTGCTGTGGCCGTGACCCTCCTTCTAAGGGCGTAAAGCCTTTTATCTTTGTCAGGGGGTGCCTCGCCGGTTGACAGAGGAACCCCTGCCCTTTTCCTTGTAGTGGTCACCACCAGGGAGTCTGGGGTGGAGTGACCTCTGATATAAAGGGGATCAGAGGGAGAAGGCTGAAAAAGCTTTTCTATCCTCGGATTAACAGCTCTTGTGAGTGAAGGTGTTGACAACGAGGGAGCCAGACTCTTCTTAATCTAGTTGAGGAGAGGAATAGCCTGGCTGGCTGGTGGCTTCTCTTTAAGTATATCCTCCACAAATTCAGCTTCAAGGACAGCTTCATCGGTGGTGATTTTGAAATGTTCTGCTGCTTTGCCCAACATGGCATTAAATGTCATTTGATCGTCCACTGGCGAGGGCTGTCTAGTGGGAGTGGTCTGGGGGAATCCAAACACAAGGCATAAGGATCTGGTGAAAGATCTGGAGACCGCCACAGTTGAGGGTCACCCATATCAGGGTTTTCCTCCCACCTCTCTATGGGATCATGCATGTCCTCAGGATTGATGAAATGATCTTCATCCTGAGTGTCTGCAGGAATATCTTCCTCAGTGAAGTCATAGGTGTACACATCCTCTTCCTGAGAAGGGTCAAAGAGTCTTGGAAATTTAGCCACAGGTTCCAGATGGCTCTCTTCCCGTTGTCTTCTTGGGGTGGGTTGCTCTGATCGGGCAACAAACCTGTCCAGCCTCTCCACACAATTCTCAAACTTTTCCCTAGTCCACACAGAAGACCCAGGGTGGTCTAGCGGTGGAAAGGGCTCCTGTAAATGATTATCTGCTGCCAAACATCGAGATTTTTGTCTCAACGTCGAAGAAATACCTTCCTCGCCCTCCGAAAACTGCTCCCGGTGGAACGACATGGGTGGCGTGTCCTTGTGCTTTTCCCCTTGCTTGGCGGAGGGTTCTGGTATTCCCCTTGGGCTATCTTTGGGTTTCGATGGACCTTTGGCCTTTTCCTTAGGCCTCAGCGAATCCCGTGACTTCCGCCTATGAGTGTCGGCCGAAACAATTCTCGCTATGCTTTCGGCCACGTCCTTCGCAGACGAGAGGCGCGTAACCTCGGCCTGCGGCTGTAAAGTTTTTCGGCGGAGCCGGGGGTTCGTCTCCGGTGGACGCCTTCTTCGGCAGAGCTGAGGCATTGTCTTGGGTGGCCGCCTTCTTAGGCTGAGCCGGGGCCTTGTCTTCGGCGGACGCCTTCTTCGGCGGAGCCGGGGCCTTGCTGTCGACAGACGCCTTCTTGTGATGCGTCTCGACGGAACCTGAAATATTAGAAGTAGTGCCCTTTGTCTTCAAGGGCCTGGTCGCTAGGCGCATATGCGGCTGTGGGGAGGGCTGCCGATCTTAAGGGTCATCGGGTACGGCCGGAACTACCGGTGTACCCGTTGGCGCTGAGGTCTTCTTCGACTTAGTCGAAGACTAGCCGGGGGTTGTGTGCTTAGTGATTTGCAAATGTTCATCTTTGTCGCTGGGGTGTACATTCCCCATAGCAGTGCCTGAGCCGTGCTTGGTGGGGCCAGGGACAGACGATGCGGAGCGAGAGCGCTCCGTCGAATGGTCAACTACCTCTGGGGTATGTTCGTCACTATTGCCATCATCACACTCAGTGGTTGCGGCAGCAGTAGATGACTCAGCCTTCGACATCCCGTAGGCCGCCCACTGCTTGACGCGGTGCTCCTTCAATGTCTTAGGACAGAGGAGCTTGCAAGACGCACAACCGTCTTCGTTGTGATCGAGGGGCAATATCTGAGGATAGGTAAAGTGAGGAAGACCAAAGAGGAAAGAGGGAGGAAAGGGAAAGGCATTCTCAGATTGTATAGAAATGTCCACCCCTACACTGCTCTCCCTACTGTGTAGGCCAGCTGGAAGGCCCGGCCACGTGGTCGGCAGCACCGACTCGATCACCGTCTGCCGAAGGTCTGTTGGAGGTTTCGGCAGAGATCAGGAACAGCCGTCGAAATGAAGGACAGTTAGGGTGATCTCAAGTATTTATATAAACTATTCGACCAACGGTCGAAGGGACAATTGGCAACGTCTCTGAAAAGCTCCGCTTAAGGCGACCAGTATGCTGGGCGGAAAAAAACTATCCGAGGGACCTCGACGCGTGAGGGATTTTGGGTACACTACACGTCACGTAGGGATAGTGTTACAGGCACGCCCATGTCGACGTCCCCTTTCGATTCTCGAAAGACAAGATGCAATACTCTGCAGTGACTACTGGATGTCAGACTATATGCACAGCATGTGATTCTAAGCAGATTAACAAGCATCAGACACTGGCTTAAGATTGCTGTATTTAGGCTTTAGTGAAGTGAGAAGCTCTCACTTTCCACAACTTCCTGTTTGCTGTTCAAAACCCTGAGCAAACATGTCCTACACGAGAAAACACATTGTCAAAGGAAACATGGTGCAATAATTGTCAAAGGAAACGTGGTGCAATAAAGCTTATGTCCCTCGGGTTCCCTCCCAGGCACACAACACAAATGGCCCAAGAAAAAAAGGCCTTGATGCAACTACAGAAACTGTCCTCAATGCAGCCACTGAATCTGAACCATACACAGCCTCTGAGAGGTCCCCTACTGAGTGGCCTGTAACTAAACTCCCAATGCACAGGGAAGCACAGAGAAAACATTGTTTAATATAATTTTGTGTATTGGGATTCAGCTGTGCAAGTGCACAGGTACAATAAAAGGTAGGATCTGTACATTCAACCGTACACCCAATATATATTAAAGCAGGCTGTTTGGAATATGGGCCAGCGTTTAGATGCCAGAGACTGTGACTAACTTTGGAATAAACAAAACTGAGCTTTTAATAGAGAATAATGATCGTACGCCTCAGGTATCAACAAATGCAAATGTCAGCAGGCACAAATGTTCTTTTCATTTCATCCACCCTTGACCGGCAAAGGTATGGAGGAAGCAGTGTGGAAGGCATTCTGGGAAAGCTTTTTAAAATTAAATTATTTTTGCTGATTGCCTTAATCCCGATATTCTGGATATATAGTACATTCTGAAATACAATCCGAGGGCTTACAGAATGCGACAGCCGTATGCTGCAGAGTTTGGAAGCAAGGTCAAACACTAGGCTCCAAAGCCAACAGTTTGGACTGAGAGCCAAAGGACCACATTATGACAAATTATAGTGCACACTTGTGCTTGCCACACTATATATACCTAATGCAGAAGTACAATTGACTGTATGTGTCCTATAAGCGTACATTGGAACTTAGGAAATCAGCTCTTACAAGAAGCACTGTGCATTAGGCACTCCTAGTCAATGCGCATACATACATGCAGCAATATTTACTACAGTTTAAGGGAAATTTCCATTTCTGTAAACAAAAATTATGAAGCTTTGTCCTGGCCAGTAGCGATTTGTCCATGTCGAATTTCAGACATTTTTAGAAGAGCTTTCGCTCATGTGTTAAAAAGAGACACATGGCATGGATGCAGTTTGTTTTCAGTCTTTGCAAGCTTTTAGAGAGGCTAGATCATGACCTGGTAAGTGTTACATACATACATACAATCTCACTGCATGAAGGAGCCAGGAGGTACGATAACAGACCCAGGGCAGCCCAGGTCAAAACAGGGTTTCCTGCACATATTTATTGTGACACAGGAGCCACCTAAATACTGTAACGTCACCACTCCCTCCCAGGCCCACCCAGTTTAAACCTGTACAATTAACCATCTTCACCATGCTTTTTTAACACTAACACACTGAGTAGCATCAAATGCCTTTACCACTGGGCAGCACTGAGTGTTTTCACCACAGAACACCATCACATTCACATGCCTTTAACACAAAGTAGCACTGACAAGAGTGTAGCTCCTTTGACAGCAGCGTAAACATCTCTTTCGCTGACTAGCATAACAGAGCAGCATTAATGTCTTATTCATTAGGCTCCACATTTGGTAACTCTGTCCTGACTTTGCTGTAGCAGATAACCACTTCAGAATCAGTCCTGCACAATTCACCTAAACTGTAGATGGACCTCCTCTATTTGTGTAGCCCTCCCAAAGAGTAGCACCCCAAAGAAGTGGGCTATTTTAAAATGGATGAACAAATTACTTTCTTACCTGGCAACGTTCTTTTGATGGGATGTTCCTCCGACGTATTCCACATCTATGACAGATAATCACCACAGCTGTGCTGCTTTGGAACATTTTCGGTGTCTGTGTCCTGCGTCGAGGGCCTCCGTTGAGCCGACGTCAGCGGATGTTATAAGTAGGATGCCCGTAGCCTCAGTTATAGTTTTTTCCGAGAACGTGTGGCACCAATATTCTGCCAGTATGACTACAGAAAGCCTTGCGGAAAAGTAAGCTGCAATCGCATAAGAAATTCTGTAGAGGGGCAGGCTGGGAGGGTGCGATGTGGAATACCTCGCAGGAACATCCCATCAAAAGAACGTTACCAGGTAAGAAAGTAACTTGTTCTTTGAAGGGATTGTGTCCTCTGACGTATTCCACATCTATGACAGACTGCCAAAGCAGTACCAATGTATGGAGGTGGGAAAAGAATTTAGAATTTTAGAATGCCCAATTAAATTTGCAGAATAGAGGACCGCCTTGCCAAAGGCCAAATCTTGCCCATGGATAGAATCCAGGGAGTAGTGTTTTACAAAAGTATGGACAGAGGCCCATGTGGCTGCTTCACAAATGTTACGAATGGGAAAACCCCTCTGCAGAGGAGTAGAGGCAGCCACACCCCTAGTAGAATGGCCCCGTAAGCCTACCGGAGGGTCCTTACCAGCCAGACGGTAGCATTCAGAGATTGTCAAGATAATACATCTGGACAAGGTCTGCTTAGTAACAACTTCACCCAAACACCTTCCAGCGTATCCTACAAAGAGCTGATCGTCCACTCTGACCCTGGACATGCGTGAGATGTAGAAACGTAAAGCTCTCCTAGGATCCAACCTATGGAGCCTCTCCTCTTCTTTACCAGGATGCGGAGGAGGATAGAATGCCAGAAGAATGACCTTCTGGCTCAAATGAAATTCCAACACAACCTTCGGAAGAAAAGAAGGACGGACCATAAGGACAACCATGTCCTTATGGAACACCGTGAAAGGTGGCTTCGCGGATAGTGCCTGCAACTCACTCACTCTGCGAGCGGAAGTAACCGCAACCAAAAATACAGTTTTAAAGGTCAACAATCTCAAAGGACAAGAATGTAAGGGCTCAAACGGAGCTCCCATTAGGAATTTCAGAACAATGTTCAAATCCCAACCGGGCACCCGGAAAGGTGACTGAGGGAACACATTAATGAGCCCTTTCAGAAACTTAGAAATCAAAGGAATCTTAAAATAAGAACACTCCTCAGACGAGTGCTTGAATATGGACAGCGCCGCCAGGTAACCCTTAGGCCCTTGTGGGCTAACGAAAGCAAAAAAGAAAGAACCACAGGAATGGCACATGAATAAGGATCTACATTCTTTACCCTGCAACAGTCGTAGAACTTTCTCCAACGGCAACGGTACAGGGACTTTGTTGCAGGCCTTCTGGCCGAAAGCAACACCTCCATCACGTCTTCAGGTCCCAATCCTTGTACCTCAACCTTTCAGAAACCAAGCATGAAGGTTGAGACACTTGACCTCTGGATGGAGAACCCGACCCCTCTCCCGTGAGAGAAGATCGTCTCGGAAGGCAAGCTGGATGGCGAGACAGAGGAGCAGCTGAGAGAGAGCTACCAAGAACCAGACCAGGGAGAACGGGACGCAGAGACGTTGAGAGGCTGCAAGTCGAGGCAGGAGAAAGCATGGCAAGGGAGCTGTGTCTCCAATAAGCCGTGGGAGTTCAGAGAAGGGAGCCGATGGGCCAGCTAATCCTTTTCCTCCATGCGCTAGCAAACTACTCATTTCCACGAGGTCGCCCGGAAGTGTCTGGGGGACAGGTGGGCAAGACCCCGACCTTGACTAGCTGAAAACATAAGGATGCGCAAAAGCAATCACAGCCGCTGAGTTCAAAGAAAGGTAGAGCCCGGTTTGTGATACACGTGGTAGTGGAAAGCTACAGTGTAAGACGCAAGGCTAAGCGTTGAAGGATAAAGACACTGAACTGTATGCTTGAATGCATTTAGCCTGGGAGGGAGCAATGACAAACTAACACAGCAGTGTCATGTGAGGAGGCACGTTGTTAAATGCTTCTTGAAAGATAACAGAACAGTGAGCAATGAAAGCAAAATGTGTGGAAGGCCATTGAAAGTAAGGGCATGAGGGAAAGAGAGCATGCAGAGATCCTGAAAGGCTAATGTGAAAGTAAATTGATATTTTTTGTGAAACGAGGAACAGAGTGCCGTGGGCCCGTCCTAATGAATTATATGCTTTTGTAAAATAAGTAACACAGTGGCCAGGTGTCTGTTCTACAAAACCAAGTGCAAGAGGCACGGACATTGAGAAATCAACTGTATTGTCAGAGTGGTCACGTCTTCTGGTGAGAATACTGTGTGGTTGCGAAAGTCTCTGGCAAGGCGATAATGATAAGGACCCTGCTGTCGGAGTGTTCACGCATGGGGTGATAATACTATGCGGCTGCAAAGGTCTCAGAGGTGAACACTGTGAAAGAGAAGTACAAAGGTTAAGGAAGGGAATTCTGGAATAAATGGGAGAAACCTGCATAAAAGGCGAGGCTTTTTGGCTTGGATGGCAGAGTCGACCACTGGACGAAGAAATCCGAAGAAGAACTTGAAGAGGACGCCAGCTGCAACTCCTGGACTGTTGGTTTGCCCGGTGAAGCCCTGCTGCTGTGCTGAAACTCAAAAGTCGTATCGACAGAGAAGCCCATGCAAGGACGACTTCTCCCTTTGAGTTGGTGGGACCAATCAACTCCACAGTAAGCCACCTGGACATCCTTTTCAGAGCTGGTTGAATGTTTACAGAGCTGCTGCTGGTAACCAAAACCCCAGGGAGAGGAACACCAGTTTGTGTGTGTTGCTTATAAGCTGGCCAAGAGCTCCAGGAAGATCCACCGGACTCCCAGGAAGCAGGACTGACTGAGCCTTAGCCACTTCAACTGAGTGCCGGACCCCAGATGCAAGGAAAGCCCATCTCGATAGCCAGGAATCGCGGTGGTGCTGTTTGCGGTAGACGCAAGGAGCTGAAACACTGAATTACAACAAGTTTCAAGATTGCCGGTTGCTGTCGGTAACCGTCGCAATGAAGTGCAGGAGTCCCCAGAAGTCCTCCCTCATGTCCCCACGACTGAGGCCCAGGAACACCAGGATCTGCAGAGCTGCACAGGAACAGAAGTCATCTGCTGCTTTTCTTCTTCGAAATCTACTGACCTGGTTGCGAACCAATGACAACTAATATCAGTTGAACCTCTGATCTCTGCATAACCTGCGTTTGTATATATGTATATATATCTGTCCCCATTTGCCCCATCAATGTACTGATTATGTATTGTGCATACCCAACCAAACAGTTATTATGTAATATGTTTCTATGATATATGCACCTATCTCTATTCTGCAACTAAGCTTCAAGTATCCTTGTAACTGCTGCGCCCAGCTACCTAAGGGTTTGGTGCACATTACCAAATAAACCAACAAACAAACAAAGGTACTGTAAAGTCTAAGATAACTTACCTCTTGTTGTAGATTTGATTCTACTCTTCACAAGCCTTACAGCTTGTGGCCCTACATTGATTATTCTTCTTCACTAAAGACTTCTAAAACATTGTGCAATGACTTTTCTTACTTACCTGAAAGAAGTGATTCAGCTACACAGACTTTAGCCTATTGACTTTGGCCTTGCCTGTTTCTCTGAAAGACTATTCTCTCCTCGGACACTGGGGAGGTTTGAAAAGTATTTGCCTGCTTAAGAATATTTGTGATCTCTTGCTTGTTCTTAATAACATTTTCTTTAACACATCTCAGTGCTATTCTAAATGCTAACAGTAACATATCAATGTCCACAGTGTCATAACTATTGATGTCACCCGAGGGTGTAGGAAGCATCTGTGTGGCATCCCAAATGGGTGCTTGCTGATTTAGGAACTAAGAGTGTGTATTTTGAAGATATTTGTGTTGCTAGTATATTGCTCCCTTATAGAGAAGGCTTAAAAAACTGACCGGTAAATAAATAAATAATTGTTTTATCAAGAAACCTTGAGTTTAAGTGTTTGTTTGAATACTTGTCACTGTGAATCTTTGTGTAATCACTCTACAGCTCACATTGACCCCTCTTGAGATACACTACCAACCTGTGTAGTTCATACTTATACCAAAGGTTGGGTCCTATTGCCTGGAGGCTGAGATTTGTTGTAGTGCACCCTATGGTTACTGCCCCAAATCTGTACCTAACAATGTGGTAGTTAGCGTCATTGAATAGTGAGGGTTTGTGGCAGACAAATCAGCACCCAGAATTATCTCATGTAAAATAGCAGGCTTTTCGCATTATTAGCAGCAGTAGTGTGCCGGTGGTGCATGGGTAGACACTGTACACTCTGGCACTAATATAGTGAACTGTAAGCCCGGGCAGAGGGCTGTCAAATACTAACATCGATTGAATAGTCATGGCTGTGGAGAGGGCCAGAGTGAACATTGAAAGGTGTGTGTGCTTGAGAATAAAAGAGGGGGAAGAGTTGGGGGAACAGAAAAAGGGAAAACACCGGGTAGAGGAATAAAAAAGAAAAGGAAATAATGGCATATATGGACAACCCCTTAGACCATATGTGCTGTAAATTGCCCCCGTATCGCGATAAAATATTAAAATACAACTTCCAATGGGCAGAAGAAACTGCAGGGTAGTGTTTCCATGTCTGACCAGGAGAAGGGAAGTTAGAAATTAAAATAATAGAGAAGATGTTCTCATACCCGTTAACAAAATATAAAGGCTCTAAGCTAAAAAAGCAGGCAGAATATATTGGGGCTCTGGAAACTATACAAGGAGGCTCAAGAGGACAAATTAAAGAAAGAAGTGACAGTAGGAGGGAACGGACTGAGCTCACCGCACCCCGCCCTACGCGTTATATGCCACTTTACGACCAGCTGCAGGGTACACAACCCCCTCAATGGGAAACATCTAAGGGAGATCAGGGGAAAGCACAAGGGAAAAAGAGAAGGAGAGACAAAGAGAGGAGATGCATATGCAGGGCGAAATAAAATATCTAGCAGACATTGAAAAGAACACACGCCAGCAAGTGGATGCGTTGTTCAGTAAAGCAGAACAGGTAATCAAAGAGGAGGTGAGGAGGAACAACAAGGGGAAGAAGGGGGCATGGGTATCGGGGAGAATAAAATTCAAATTAGATGGGGAGGATGCAGAAGAGGAAACGGAAACAGACAATGAGGACGAGGAGACACAGCGTCAGATGAAGGGATTATAGGAGTCGAACAGAGTGACGGCGACAGTGAACAATGGACACCCGACAAACTATGGAGAAGGGGCAGAAAGGAGCGGAAATGACAGAACAGTTGTGGCAGAGATTGGTCCACCTCCTTAAGCAGGAGGACAGGGAAGGTACACATGGGGTTAACCCAAGTTGTCAGGGAAGGCGGGCGCGACTAAAAAACGCAGGCAATGCCATTATTACAGAAGAAATGAGGGGGAGCCCATCATGTGCCCATTATGTGCCCTGGCAAACAATGGACCGGGATATCCTAATATGTAGTTTACCTTCTCGCATGGCTAGGGCCAGTAGGTGGATAAAGGCACTAGAGAAAAAGACAACAGGGGTGATACTGGCCATAGGGGATATGAAAAGTTTGATTGCCGCAATAATAGGAGAACAACCAGACAAAACTTGGAATCAGGCTGGCTACTGTTAGGCAGAATCCTGAGCAGTTCCCTTAGGGAGCACTACAGAAGGTTAGGACTACAGGTGTAAGCAATAAATCCCCTTTAGTATCAAGCTGTACCACAAAGATTAAGTTGGTAGCTGTGGCTGAGCAGTCAGACTTATCTCAAGAGGGAGATGAGCAGTATTCAGGGTTTACACAATAGGCCCTCAGTACGATGGAATAAGAAAACACTGACCAAAGCTTTGTAGTAAAAAGAATATATATTTATTTTATACACTTCTAGTTAAAAACATCAATCACAGTTCTTAAAGCAAGTTAAATTCAGTCAAAGAAAGTATACACAACTCCCTAGTTAAATTGTAGACACATTTGAGCAAGAGTGAAAACTGAGGAAAACGGCACAGTGAAAGCCAAACACAAATGGCACTCTAGCAATTTCTCACAAGGGAGGGAAAGCACAAGTTATACAGAAATATCTTCTTACACACCCTAGCAACACTTCCCATAAGTTTGTGAACCAGTTTAAGCAAGGCAGTGCATCAGTATAGAAAATACTTAAATTAAAACTGAGCAAAATGGCATTTCACAAGGTTTTAAAAGTGGGGGGGAAAGGGTGGTTATAAGAAGTAGGTGCACCAACACAGTTCTAGTTGAGAAGCAATCTAGAGAAGGCAGTTCTAACAAATTTAGCCAGAGTCAGTAGGGCTGTGCCAGAGTCAGTGGTACAGGGCAAGGGCCCAGGAGCAAAATGTTCTTGTAGCTGCAGTCAAGTCTTTGGTTAACGATTTTGAAAAGGTGGATGCAGAAGGTGAAAGACAATGTTAAGAGACAGGGGCGGCCAACCCAACAAGTAGGTAAAGGATTTGAAACACCTTTAGCTCTACCACGCAGAAAGGGCGGCCTGGAGGAAAAATGTACCTTTAAAATGAAGAAGTGGCTCCTGCGGTGGCGATTGTTCGTGGTAGTTCCTGCAGTTCGGGGGATCCAGCAGAGGAAGAGAGGCTCTCGTCGTGGAGGAAGGTTCGAGTTACTGCACTACCCAGGGATGAAACCAGCCACGGTGCTGCCCGACGAATAAAAGGTATGCTCCCTTAAATCGCGGTCCGGGTGGACTGGTGCCTGGCTATCCGGCCTCCGGGTACAGGGTACAGGCGATTAGACCAAGGCAGGTCCGGGAGGGCGATTGGCAAACTGGTTGGCCCCACCAGCTCAAGGGAAGAAGGCTCTTTCAGATGAAGATCTTCCCTCGTCGTGTGGAGAAAAGTGGTAAGACGCTGCAGCAGGGCTTCACCGGTGGTTCAGTTGTTGCAGATGTCTTTGGCTTCTCTCCTCTTCGGCTTCTTAGTTCCAGTGGCAACATCTTGCTCTTCCAGTCCTCAGGACCCTGCTTTTACGCAAAAAGATCCCCATTCATACAGCCTGGCTGTCACTCACACAGTGGAGTGGTCATCTTGGCGGGAGACCCTCCAGCCTATCAGGATAGAGTGTGACATGGGTTGCTGAGACAACCCTGTCCAGGGGTCCTACTCCCCCTCCCACACAATGGACCCACCCCAGACTCAGTGGCACCGAAAGGAGGGCTTCTTGGCAGAAGCCCGCCAAAAGGACGAACAAAGGATCCCCGACCTGGGTTAGGAGTTTAGAGGAAGACACGAGAAAGAAGTTATATTAAAGTTCTGGCAAATAAAACCTACCGGAGTAAAGTTAAAATTAAAATACACCAGTGGTATGTTAGAGGCTGTCAGAAAAGGTGGTAGCCTAGAACAATGGGAAAATCCCATAGGAAAATATTTGTGGTCGAATATTTACGGCAGTAACCACTGCCACCAGCCAGAAATTTTTGAGAGAGGGAGTGATCGGTACCCTCTCGAAAATGAACATAAGGGAAAAACTATTAACCCTTTCCAGTACCTCCATTGTAAGATGGTTTGTACTGGATTAGTTCATAAAAATTGACTAGTAAAGTCAATTGGGACTTTACATGCCCTGGGAGACAGTAGTCAGTCCAAGGGTATGGCGTCTATGTTTGGGGGTCACTACGACACCCCTGTGTCACTGCACAGAGGGTTCTGTGTAACACATGTGAATAAAGATGGTTCCTATGGAGGTGAGAAAAACCCCATAGACATTAAACACAAAAATAGCCTAGAACACACATAGCACAAATGCCTAAGAGTGGGAAAAAGAGTCTCACTCTTAGCAGGAGGAAAAAACAAACCCTTCAAATCCAGCAAAGCTGCTGGGGGACTCTATAGGTAAGGGAAATTAGCCATAGAATGAGAATTCTCCCTAACAGCTACAAAGGAGTGAAATTGAGCACCAATGCTCATGACGGAGCTCCATTTAACAATTGTCAAGCACATGTCTGGGAGAATCCAAGAAGCATACATCCAGACAGCTATGACATGGGGACAGTGATGATAAAATGAAAGGACAAGACAGAATATATAAAGAGAGTTCAGGATTTATGGACCCAAGAGACACACAGGTCCTGGGATGGATGTATACCATTTTCCTCCACCTAAAATCCCATTATGTCAAGAACCTTTTCTTGACATAATGGGATATTAGGTTTAGCAAACCATCATTGTGTCAGGTCCAGCCACTGGGACCGGCTTTTTGTATCTTTTTTGGCACTGTATGTACAATTGTATATGTATTGGTGTTTTGAATATTGATGTGATTTAGCATTTATGTTTTGTATTTAGGATTTTAGTAAAATAGGTTTATTGTTATAATTCAGCAGGTGGTTCTATTTACATTCCAATGTATGAATAACATTGATTTTATACTAATGAACATCACTACTTGAATTCATCTCCATATCCTTGTATTTGTATTTGTTTAGAGGTTGATGGTTAGGTCTCCCTTTTTGTGAATAAGGGTACACATGTGTTTTACCAATAAACATTGACTTTCCTTTTGCTTGACGACAGATATTGTATTTCCACTTGGTAGGAAGGTCCGACACCCTGTAGTGGGTAAACCCTCATGAGAATAATGAGTACCGTTTTATCATCACATACTAGGAAATGGATTGCCAACAGAATTACAGGCATCCTTAGACAAGATAGTGTTCATAGAAGCTAAAGGCTTGTCCGAAATACAAGCCACAATAATACACTATTGTAAAAAAAAAAAAGCACGAAAGCGAGAGGCAGGCAGCGGAGAATGCCACGAAGGCTGAAAACAAATTATCAAAAAAGAAGCTGCCTAAAGGCACTATGTAGGGAGCACTGCTAGTGACAGACTTGGCTGCCGTGGCACCAGCACTGCATGGAGGGTTTCCCTTTCCGCACCACAACACACAGCAATAGGGGGCCCACAGAAAGTCTCAGTCCTATTTTCACTGTCACCTCAGGTTCCTCTTCAGGGACGTCAGTTACTGCAAGGACTAGAAAGGCTCAGAGTTCCCATTTCTCATAGATACAGGAGCAACCAAATACTGCATTAGAGAGGGGGAGTGCAGAGGTACCCAGAGGAAGGGGAAAGGGTGCCACTGATCGCAATGTAAAGAAAGAAGAGTGGAGAGTAAAGTTTCAATATGGTCCCTATAATACACATAATAGAATTACTAGGAGAAGTGCCAAAAGAGAAAAAATAATTATGGATACACAGAGGGTGTTCACTGTCATGAACATACCAGATCTGGTGGCAGAACAGCACAGGGAAGCCTGTGATGCCCCAACAAATGTTAAATGTAGCTTTAGATATAGCAGCAGAGCTGAGTGGGGGATGGTACATTCCAAATATGCAGAAGCAGGTAAATGATTTTGTGTGGGAAATTGTATGGTTTGCAAACAGTTTCTGTCTGGTCACACATTGAAAACCTTAAGGGGAACAATACCATGGCTGGAAGGGCCCTTGCGGTACTTGCATATCGACTATGGTCGACATGCAAGCGAGATGTGCCTCCTACAGGTACCTAATAGTAGTAGTGTGTCCATTTTCATGTTGGCTTGAGGCGGGACCCTGTGCAAAGAATGATGTCAAATCCACAGCAAAGTTTCTAGTGAGGGAAGTATAAGAACAGATAATGGTCAGCACTTGGCCAATGATCTCTGAGGAGATAACAGGTCTCCTAGAACTTAAACACAAACTTTGCAGTTCCGCCAACGGTATTGCGGAAAGGATAAATGGCTTACTAAAAGGGCACTTGGCTAAGATAACAAATACTATGGGCCTCATTAGGAGTGTGCCGGTCCGGTAACAACGGTGCTGGTAAGCGTACCGGCACCGTTTTTACCGGACCAGCACACTCCGAGTACTGTGAGCGGCTGAAGTCCCGGCCGCCAGGTCTGACCTGGCGGGCGGAACGGCAACCGCTCACAGACTTTGACGGAAGCTCCGGGAATGTTGCACACAGTGCCGGTGCTTCCGTCCTCCCCATTCCCATTGAGTCATATTGGACTCAATGGGAATGGGGCATAACATTTCTCTGGCACCTTACTTCCAGGAACACCGTGGTCGTAATACCCCAGTGTTTCCGTGAAGCCAGTCGCCGGAAAATTGCACGAGTCCAGCGGCAGCCTGCTGTTTTTACTGGCACGGCTACCGCCAGACTCGTAATGAGGCCCTGTGTCTCAAAAGTGGCTTTTTTTGCCTTCCTCTTGCACTCTTTGCCCTCTCTAACACACCTTTTGCGGATCACCACCTGAATCTGCATGAAATTGTAACAGGAAGGAGAATGCATGTGCCTGTCTCTCCTTCACATTCAATTTCAAATGCTAAACCTAACTCAGAAATCATTGGGAAGGAAATGATAAACTATCTGACCGAGATGACAAATGTGCTTCGCTACATTTGCCACCAGGACAAGCAATCCACAAGCGCGCCAACCAGCAATGAAGAGAGTGCACCAGAATTACCACAAACACTGCCACTCTATCTGGTGGACAAAGTCCTCATTCGAAACACAGTGAGAAAGTGGAAAGAAACTCAGTTTTGAGGTCCGTTAGAAGAATCTTCTCAACACCCACAGCAGTGAAGATAAAAGAAAATTGTGCATTGATTAATCACACCGGTGCTTGACGAGATACCAGCAGTGCA